>NC_140304.1:28129034-28774060 GCF_964211825.1 Aythya ferina | reverse complement strand
GCTGCTTCTTTTGAAACTTAAAAAGTCAGACAAGACTTCTCAGATAAACCACACAAATGAATCATATTCCCAGGCAGAGAAGATCCTGATATTGAATTATTTCTTGCCAGTGTCCAGTCTTGCAATCCCTGGGCTAAATGAACAAGGATTTCCATGGAAAATGACCTAGGCTCCTTTTTCTCTTTATGTTTTCTGTAGAGTTGTCCATTGGAAGACATGCAGCTGGGAAAATACTACAAAAACAGTTCCCAGGAATACTCATTTTAATGCCTTATTGCATGTGCTGTAGCTGTGCTTATGTTCTTTTTTAAGTTTCTTTTTCCAGTAACGAACACATTTACTGACAGGAACAATTACAGAAGCAAAAAAATAATGGGAAGAAATTGTATAATTCAAATATTCACATTGGAAACTTGGAACAAAGTTCCTTTGATCATGTAATAAAGTCATATTGCACTCTCCTGTAAATCTAATGGCTAATAAAAAAAGGGTTGGGATTTGAATACTGATAAGAAAAACTGATTCATCTGATGTTATTTGCAACTGATGAAGAGACTTTTGGGGACAAGAGGGGGTATGTATTATGCATGCTCTGTGAGACCACCACAGCTTAAAGCAAGCAGACACAGGCAGCAGTGCACAGCTATGCCGAATGAAAAGGGATGGGAACTTTTGCCCACACTGAATGCTGGTTATTCAACACTAAGCTATTAAAAGATAAGGATATAAAGATATGATATTCTTATCCGTAACGATAGCTCTGCATCTGCTGCAAAAGAACTCCTGCACTAGCCAGTATGCCTCAGCTGAACTAGATGGAAATATGGCTATTTATGGTTATTATGACTTATACCCTGAATCAGGAAAAAAAAGATACCACTAAACTAACCAAAAAAAGCCATAAGTGCAATCCAATTGCAGGAATCACCATAAAGAATAAAAGCTAAGAATTAAATACCTTAGAAATACTCTTAAGGGTGATGCAGATTTTTTTAATATGGACACAGCAATGAGTCCTCAAAAAAAAAAAAAAAAAAAAATTTGAACTGGAGAAATAGAAAATCTGTGCTGTCTATGCAGTGTAATTAAAAATTTGGCAAAAGCACCACTTAAAACAGCTAGGTTGTTGGAGAATGTCAGCAATGACTGAACTCAGCTGGTTAACCTCTATTTCTCCAAGAGTAATTGGAGAGACAACTATTTGGTTTGATAGGCAAAACCTCAATGAAAGGTTTTCTACTTTAGGTTTTCTGTCACTGTGCCAGGTCAGATCTCTGTATTAAATAAAAGATGGAAAAGAAACAAACAAACAAACAAAACAATACTCTCTTCAGTTAAAAATGTGATGACGACTTAGCTGGGCATAAATCCAGCTAAGCTGCCATCATCCATAACAGAAATGGGTGGAAATCATCCGTAACAGAAATTATTTGGTCATCAGTGGTAAGACGAGAAATCTGGCAGTATCCCATCCACCTGTGATGGATGTTCCTGAGTTTCTTTCTCATGCCACTGAACTCATTGGTGGGAAGTATATGAGGCTGTTCAGCAGCAGAAATGGCCCAGTTAAAAACCCCACCTGAAAGACAGCATGGTACATGGCCCACTTCTTGACTTTATGAGAAGAGATGGTGACGGATTGCAGTGGCTGAGAGGGCAGATAAGTAACTATTCAGTAGAGCGGTTTAAGCTTTCTTCCTTTTCTTATTTAAAAAGTGATTCTCTTAGGCACAACAAAAGTGAAAAGAGGTTAAATCTATTCATTTCAAAGGACACTTGTGCAAAGATACTGAAGAACGCATAAAAGTAATTTGTGAGCTCCACTTCTTACTTAAGTCAACTATTTTCACAAAGGATTCATGAAGCATGTTGGGATTCTTTCAAGTGCCTTATTTTCAGCTACGGAGAGGAAAACAATCTTTTAGTTTAATAGCCCAACTTTTTAAATATTTATGCCTGATCTGAAAATCTGCCAACATTTTCTCCCTTAATGGATGATTAGAAAAATTTCTTCAGTTCTTACTTTATCTTTCTGCTGAGCTGGTGTCATGTGGATTGGTGCGCAGTGGTTTGGTACACTGCAGCAAGCTAAAGAGAAAGGAAACACCAAGCTAAAGAGAAAGGAAAATACTTTTGTACCAAAATGAGGATACTTACTGCCCACCTTCCATTTTCTGAGCCTGACAGCCCAGAGTGGAAGTGCTTTTTGGTAAGGTACCTGGGTCTGTCAGGTAATTCCTAGAAAGTGTGGAAAGAGACTTTAACCTTTTTGCCTCCATCAGATAGTTTTTAACGAATTTAGAATGCTGTCAAAATGTCTTCTGTAGCATATGCACAAGAAGAAGGGCACAATCCTGAATAGGAAATTGTGCATGATCCCACTGTTTACTCCAAAGGGAAGAGCATGCACAATGCAGAAAGCCTATGCATCATTTACACAGTACTTAATTTCCTCAGATTTCCTTACGATTACCTGAGTCCCGAGCCATAAGTCTTTTACTCCCCCCAGCAGCTCCACAACAGTGTATTTTTCTCCAGAGCTTCAGGCTTTGTGGCAGTGAGGTCTTCAGAGGTGGAGTTAATTTCCCACAAAGAAACCAACAGCTAACAGGCCGATGTGGATGGCTACATTTCTTTTCAATATTTGGATAAACTCTGATTCAACTTACTTTTTTAGCATTTTTTTTACAATGTAATTATTTGGAAAACAGAACAATGTACAGTACCAAGAACATTCGAAAATAGAGATTGAGCAATAAGAACATTATAGGACTTGATTTCAAAAGAATGCATGCAGCAATTATTCCAGGCTGCATTAAATTACAAAAATTGAGAAAAGCTGTGACCTAGATATTTCTCCTCCTGAAATATTTTTCATTTCAAGTGTCTACTTTTTTTTTCAGGGTCCGTTTCTAATGAAAGGAGTATTATTTTGTTGGTAAGGTTTTTATCTTCGCAAACCCATTATGCTATATTAACAGGTTGCAGGGGATAGTTAAACACAACAGAGACATATGTAGTCCCAGTAGAGCAGACCAACAGATTTTGAAACAAAGATACTCTGCAAACCACTGGAAGTTATACAAAACAGACAGGAGAACTATTTAAGAGAGGAAACCTGATATGAATCCAGTGCTGGAATTGAAAAGCTGAAAAGCTCAAAGAGCAAAACTCAAGTATAAAATGTTATCTGTGCAGGAGGGGATTAGTTATGAGCTGAATTATATTAAAACACAGTCTATGCTAAGGAAAAGTTACAACACACATCTTTTTTTTTATAGGAAAAATACAGCCATTTTTCATGGATTCAGTACTGGAAAAGCAGCATTGTACACAACAGAGGAAAGAATAGCTACAAATATAGAGAAATTACTGGTTTTCTTGGTGTAATCGAGTGCTGTAGAATGTGATAGAAGACCAACAGAATATAGTGTCCTGCCAGGAACTTTCATAAGAGTGTGTAAAGATGAATTAAAAATACCAAACACAAGGACGTTGTAATTGTAATAATTGCTCTGATTCAGGGTCAGGACTGCCTGGGTAGATTATACGGTGAGTCATATATTTTTTTAATCTGCTCCTAAACAGTGATTATCAACGTAGACCACAAGTTCACCTGTGGAAACCTTACAGGATGAATGACTGTTGACTTAAAGATTTCAATAAATTGTTATTTACTGAAATGTTACTCATGGTTACAGTAAAGTCAAGTACTGATCTTCTACGCACAAACTACTTTATCTGAACTGATTTATCACCTATCACTAATAGCTCTAAGTTCCTCTGCATCCTGTTAAAACAGTTTTGCAAATATTTAACTGCATCATCACAAGTCCAAAGCAATTTTCCCTAGGACTTTATTGCCTCTTTGAAGTATCAACCTGTAGAAACACTACTCTTCTCATCACACCTAGCCAGATCAAGGTCCAGCAGAAATATTGCTGTATATTTTAGATGAAGACTTTCAGATGGGCTCTGATAGAGGCTTGCAGTCAGGCAGTTGGCACTCCCTTCCCAGAACTAGATGTGGCTTTTGCTACTGCCTCTGTGACTCAGGGCATGCCCACGCTGCAGTTACTACACATCATGGGCATGGCAGGGATGTGGGGAGCTTCCCACACAGGGGAAAGCAAACACCTGAAGATCCAAATCTGAAAATCCTGGGGAAGAGGAGAAAGATGCCAAGGGACCAACAGTGTTTCCAAGAAGAAGCATTGGCTTTGTGCCCCCAGGAACAGCCTGGTGGTGGGAGGACACCTGCATGCCACCTAGATGCATGTGTATGTGACAGGACATGCCTGGGACAGAGCATGGCCACATCTCCCCATGGCAAGCAGGAACCTGTTGTGATTTTCACTGAAGGAAAAAAATACCCTTACTCTAGAGTCTATTTCCCGAGATCAGAAGATCCAAGCCCTGAGCCCACAGCTCCCCCAGAGCTTGACAGCAATAGGTAGGAAATGTTTTCCTACATCCTGAATAATGGCTTTATCCACTCAAAATACGTTTTCAATACAAATATATCCTACATGAACTGAAAGCACTTACATTTGAAAGAGCTATTCATGTCTATTAAGTCAGACAAATGATTGAAATTTAACATTAAAAGTGCAACTCCACACCTTGTACCATTTATTGACAGGAAATTAGGAACAATTAGATCTCTGTAAAGCATGGCAAAACCATGATTGCCAAAGGTCAGACCTCAGGAAAACCCTGCAGAAAGCTCAACAGCCGAATTTCTTTGCAGGTATGCTTCTTTTCACTTATTTTGTACATATGGTTTCAGCAACAATCAGGTAAAATGGACAAAAACAGATTTCCCCCACCAGCTGTAATAAATTCAATCCATTTTTCCCCTCCTGTTATAAACAAGCAGAAATGTTGCATAGAGCAGACACTCTCTGGTCTTTTATGGGCATTATTGTGCTCTGGAATGGAAAGAGGACTGGCAAAGATTGCTTGCAAGTAAAGGAATGAAGGAAAGAGAATTAATTTTCTTGCAACTTGCTGTGTGTATTTCTTGAGTTTTAATACACTTGCATACAGAAAGTTCACAATGAAACACCTTGTGTAAATATTGCAAGCCCCTGCCTGGAATTCTGGCAATGAGCTGTCAGCAGATAAACTTTCGCTGTTACTTTCCGTAAGTGGATAGCCTTGAAAACACACAAGAAAAATAAATTTAAAAAAAAAAAGTAAAAAAAAAAAAAGTCAGATTTCATGATTTCCTTTTCAAAATGGACTGAAATGTTGATTCCTATGAGTTTTTGTCTGTCAAGACAAAAATTAAGAACTGAATTTTTTCCTAAATGTTATATCCAATTCAACCCCATTTTGAATAAAATTTAATTTGGATTCTGAAGGTTTTAGGTTCTCATAAATATTCCCACATAGAGTATAGATTAGATAGATAGATAAATTGACAAAATCCGTATCTTTTTTTTCTTAACTTCCAGTTCTGGCTACCACTTGAGCCAAACATCCCAAAACAAAGCAAAGAGGAATATTCTCTTGATAATCCCAGCTGTGGCCAGAAGAAATTGCGCCTGAAATCGCGTGAGAAATTTTTGAGACAAATGAGCTTTGGCTAGCTCAGCTGTGAATGTCTGGATGCTTATTTAAAGTGAAGTGACCCCAAACTGCAAAGCACTGGCTGTTCACTCGTCACTAATTTCTAATAGTCACTCTGAGACAGGGTGAAATGGCCAAGAAAGGGTTATGGGCTCCTTGTTTGCACAGAGGATTTAAGAGATGAATGAGGAAAGGAACAGTCTCAGGGGGGTGTAGGCCATGTTGGTTGGAGGAATTGCTTTCTTTAGGTGTTATGCTGGAGTTTTGATGTTGGAACCATAAGGTTTATAATGGCCAAAGGCAGAGAGTGATGGCAGCCATCAAGGTGGCATGGTGTCCTTGTAGACAAGTCAACATCCACTGCTGTGGTTGGGCCTTGCTTCTCCTCTGCCTCATGGAGGATGAGGTGGACTAAGGGGTCCCTCCATCTCCATCAGGACAGACGTGACTCTCCCACTCCATCTCCTCTGCCACCGCCTCGTCCCTAAGGTGTTTCCTCCTCTACACATTGGGCCACCTTTGTGCAGCCTTGGGCAAGGCTGAAGGGGCAGACTCAGACTTTGAGCAGTTCCCTAGGAAAAGCTGATTTTTGGGGCAATGGAGGGTAGGTGTGATGGAGGAGGACAAGGAGAATATGTAGTCTGGGAAAGTGGGAAGCCTTTTCTGTCTCTGGTCCCTCAGACGAGTGCAGCTGAGATGAGTATGTGCTTTTACAAGCAATTATTTTAAAGTGTGCCCAGAGGACACAATAGTCAGGCTTTATTGGATATGTAATACACACTGTGACAGTATATGGTGCTGTTGCAGGCCAAAATTACAATTCTGGGACCTTGCAGCATGCAGCTGCTCAGTAAAACAAAGGAAATCCCCCCAAAAGAAAGAGAGAAAAAAAAAGGGGGGGGGGGGGGGGGGGGGAAGGGGAGGGTTAATATGCTTTTAAGCAAAATTCAAAACACAGATTATATGACTTCCCTCATTTCAGGGTTTTTCTGTGCCTTTAGAGCCAGCTGGGGGAAATATGAAAGAGCATCTCCCCTAGAGTGGTGGAGGAGGTGGGAGGGGGCTCTGGAGGATCACTGGCATTGGAGGGGCCAGAGCTGGCAGTGGCCCTTGCACTGGTACCACCAGGACTGTGACATCCCTGTTGGTTCTTCTGAGTAGATCTCCAGGCACATCAGTGCCATGGTTTAGTCCCACGTGTTCATCCACACGTAGTTGGCCAAGGAGATAGAGAAGAAGCACCTGGCAGGTTAAAGCTCTGACTCACTGGGGCGGATGACGATCACCTTTTGGGACAGGCTTGCAGCTAGTCCTGGAAGTCAACTGGAGCGAGACCATGCTCTGGGAACAGAGGGAGGCAGCTGAGGACACAAGCTGTGGGAGATCTGTCCCACCACAGGAACCACAGAGCAGATTTGCTCTTTCATGGTGCTTATTTCCTTCGTGCCACTGACCCTAACCTGTTTAGTAACTGACATATTGTTCTGCACTCTCGGTCATTTACCATGAATAACTTTTTTGTTAGTTCACTTTCTGCTCTAAAAGTTATTTTGGTTTTTGGAAACTTTGTTGCTCTATTCCAGAAATCAGGCTAAGTGCTTCCCATCTAGAACAGAGTGCACGCAGATGTTGGCAGGGCAACCTCAAGACAAATTAGGATCTGACCAAGCACTCTTGCAAACAGACCAATTGACACAATGGGCCAGCAGAGTATGTGATACAGATCTTAGATAAGGCATGCAAAATCTAATAAGAAAAACAGTGAAGCAGAAAGAGGGGATTGTTAAGCATTCTTGAATGATCTGGGCAGGGACAGGAGCTGCTGTCCCTGCCCAGATCATTCAAGAACACTTAAATTTCATGTTGTATACTATTAACATGACCTCAAGAAGCAATACCATTGTTTTAACAGTGATGTAGTGTGGCACAGATCACACAAAGCCTGTGTCTTATTTCATCATTGTAGTTCTACTGGAGCATATTTCCATGTGGTAAGCATTGCCCAGCTGCTGGGCTGCGACTATTGCTTACCTTGAAATCCTTCTTGGAAACGCAAATAAATGCACAGACATTTCCGAGCCACTTTCTCTGCAGCCAGCTCTGCATTACGCACTCAGGACTATTTGCAGAACAGAAGGGGATGGCACCCCTTTGCTCAGAGCTGCTGCAATGCATGGACCCCTATGTTCACAGGAACCAACAGACACGGAAATGAGATTTCGGGACCAGGTGGGCTGGTCTGTCCCTGAGACCGTACACCTGTAGAGGTCAATCACTATAGAATGAAATACTTTGCTGGTTAAATCTGTATTGCCAGATTTACAGCTTCTTGTTGCTGGTTCCTCTGTGTGCTGGGGTTGAAGCCCCCCTGTTGTGACCAGATTCCCTGAGGTTGCATTTGCCACATCATAGAATCATTAAGGTTGGAAAAGACCTTTGAGATCATCTGGTACAACTGTCCACTTGTCACCAATATTGCCCACTAAACCATGTCCCTAAGTACCACTTCTACCTTATCCTGTGTCACAGGAGGCTGGCAAGGACCTGGCTTGCTATGGGTAGCACATGAGGGTTTGCAGGGTGACCCTACCTGTAACAGGCAGCATGGTGGAGGCTTTGCCCAGAGCTGGAAGAGGTGCTTTGTACCATGCATCAATGGGCTAACTAAAGCAAAGGCTTTCAGACCTGTTAACTCAGATTCAGGGAGTCTGAAGTAATATATTAGGTCAAAAACTCCATTAACTCAAGCTGAGTAAAAACATCACTGTCAACCACTATCCAAGTTTAACACAAACCTCTTTGGCTCCCTGGTTCAAGCAATTTTATCAACATTTGATCTCCTTTGACATCAGAGTTGGCTTCTGTCTCTAGATCATTTTGTCTAGACTCAATGTTTACATTAGACTTACCCAGATTGGCACCGTTTGCTTGGCAATCTCTTTGTGCGCGCGCGTGTACGCTTATTGCAGCTTTGTTTACGCAGCTTCCCACTGAGTTTGTGACCAAAAATAAGCACAGAATTAAATGTAAGCAATACTCAGTGGGATACTAAATGCATTTTATAGGGTTTGCCTCTGAAGCAAAGGATATGAACTGATTTTCAGGCATCTACAAAGGCCTGTAATCAAACCCAGATCATCAGACAAGAGTGATTGTTCGGGTGAGCTAAATTTCTTCTGCTTTTCTCCATTGGAACAATTACCGAAACCTCAGTCATGTTCAATATGTAAAGTGGCAGCAAAACCCAAATCTCAAAACCTTTGCAGGACACTATTTTCTATATATACATACTCTAACCCAGGGCTAGGCAGTCAGTGAAGAGCTGTGGAGTTCAGTGGCCTTTGGAAAAGAGCTGCAATTATATTAATAAAAGATGAGCTTCATAGTTCATGATGGATGGAGGTTGTTACTCCATCTAGGAATCAGCACTTGAAAATCAATTTCTTCTTAAATACTGAGGAAAAGGATTTTTAAAGAGATAACGTCTAAAGTCATGGATCTGAAAGCCAGACAGCATTGTCAAAGTACCCAGCTGCCCTCCTGCAAGTCGCAACTGTAATATTTCAGAAGGTAGTTCAGATGTGCATCTCTGACTCGAGTTATCCTCTAGACAAACATTTCTCCTTGGCAGCCATGACTTCAGCTAGATTTCTTCTTCCATCATTGCTCTTTGTTTGTCCTGAGTAAGAAGAATAAAAATATTAACTGTAACTATAAAACCAATATTTGGTCAACATGACTATCCAGGTCTTGAAAAGAGGAAGCGATGTGAACGTTTGGGGTATGACTAAAGCCAGCGAGGGAGCAAAAGAGTTCATGGGAAACTGCAATGTTTGCTTTCACCCAAAAGCTCCCAAAACTTTGCATTTTGTTCTCGTTTGTGTTAGTATTAATCGCTCTAATCAAGTTAACTATCAAGATATTGTGTAGTCCTGGATTCTTCTTTCTTCTAAGTGTCTCTTCCTGGTCATGTTCCCACGACACACGTTGGCTGTGGCTTGGCTGCTCATTATTGAGAACAAGACTTCACAAAAGGACTAGGATGAAAGTTTTTCCAGGCAGAAGGGAACAGCACAAAGAAGAGAGGCCGTAGGTTTTCTGCTGCACCCAATACTGCTATGAATGGATTTTGTCTTTAGGAGACAGGAAAGATATTTTGATTTGGTTAGCAAAGCAGTTGTTTTTAATGGGCTGAGCTTTCTGAAATTACACCAAACACTTTAAAAGGTAGGGCTTGCAGCAGCTCCCCACCACTTGGAAGGAGTCTGAAGTGCTGCTCTATAGAGTTTCTATTGATTTTCTCAGACTTGTTTTTTCTTCTAGCCATCAGATCCATGTGACCTCCCCAGATGATGGCAGATCTCCAGCAAGAGAGCTTGAATGGCACACAAAAGTTATGTATGTATTCATGGCTGCAAACAAGCAGCTCCTGAGCCAATATAATGAGTACAAGACGCAGCTGAGCTGATACAGAGTAACGTGTGGATGTCAATTTTCAGCCAATAGTGAGGTGTTGGCACACAATTGTTTGGCAAGCCCTTTGCCCTTTATGTGTCAGAAATGGTGTGTCAGTGCCTTTGTACAGCGAATGGCACTAGATGTTACGGGAAGTGCTCCTTGTTGCTTTAGGTTAGCTCTCAAAAAACTGCAAAACCCTCAGAAATTAGAAGTGAATCACAGGTCATTTCTGTTGCAAAATTTTAGTGATAACCCCTGGTCGTTCAAACCTTCCCTTTCACATGTAATCGCATCTTACGAGCTGTGGTGTGATGTTCCACTTACGTATATGGAGTAAGAAACGATGACTCACACCTTTTCCCAGTTGTTGTACAGGCAGCCCTTCCTATGTAGCGCTGTGATATATATCTGATTATGATGATAAGAGGTTCACGGCTATGCTTTAGCTCGTGGTGTAATTTCCAGACTGTATTCTGGAAATAACACAGCTAGAAATCCCAGCTTGTCCAGTTGGTCATAAAATGAAGCCCATTAAGGGCATCAGTGGAAAAAGCACTGGCCAAGTTTGTTAGAAGTATAAACTTACAAACCTATAAAGGAAATTTAATGTCAAAATTAATGTGCAGGCTCTGGAGAAAACCTCTCTGGTGTCAAGATATGCAGAATAACTGAATAAATCTGCTCAGGTCCTCACACAATCTTCCATCTAATTAGAGCAGCCTCGGGCAGAATCTGTCTGTGCAGAGATGGAAACCTGGGGCTGGGACCAGGTTGCTGACCTGCACACGTGGTGGGCTCATGGACCTTTTTTCCATGGCACTCCAGCGTTTCTTCAGAGGCATTCATTAAGATCTTAAACAAGGCTGGATGAGATTTCTTCTGTAGAATTGGATGGGAAGCAGGTATGGTTGACAAGTGGTCCTGCGATGGAAACCTGACAGCTGTTGTACACAGAAACCCCTTTCTATTCAATTAGCCACTAATTTTAGGGAATAGTGGGGAATTGAGGAAACGTGGCACATTAAGCGTTATGATTCCAGGAACAGCTATTCCCAGGTTGTCTATTTTAAGCTAGCCAGGCTTCCCAGGAAGCCTTGACAGAGTTTCCTAGCTGTTGTGAGCAGTCACCTTGCAAAGCAAAGCTTGGCGTCATTCTTGACCCACCTTGCTGCTCTGACAAGCTCTTCCAAAACCTCCCTCCAAAATTTCTCACACAGAAAAGTGTCAGATTTTCTTGAGTAAAGGCTGTGTCCTTTGGACAATAGCAGTCATCAAACCATCTCCTGTGGCAATGAGTTCCATGAGCTAAAAAGATGCCTGAGGAGCTATTTCCTGGTATTCTTTCACTTTCCACCAGCTGTTGATGTTATTATTTAACTCATTATTAGTTTCAAGTATGATGCAGCATCGAGCAGTTGTTGTTCTTATTAAGGAAGGATAATTGGCTGTCTGGCCCCCGCTTGGATGAAAGCACATTTTTCTCTTGGGATTTCTCAGTGTTAGTCCATTTCTGGCAATAAAAGCAGATAGCTGTGATTTTAACACCTTCCAAAACTTCAGATTACTGCAAAAGCGAAGATCAGATAGCGAGGCAAAATGGACAATATTTCCCCTGAGGAGTTCTTCACATGGACAGCCAGCAGGACGGTCACTTACGTGCACCATGAGTTCTACTAAAATAAACACACCCTCCAAACTTCCTGGGCTCTAATTCATCCTGCTAAATTTGATTATCACTTAAGTCATTTAGAAAGCAAGGCATTCCCTGTGTTGTAAGAGTTTATTCACAAAGTCAGCTAAAAGTGATAGACACTGCACTAATTCAAACCAGAGTGTGGGGGAAAAAGGAGTTATGAAAACTTGGCTTAGACTGGAGACCAGAGAAGAAGTTAAAGGAAGAGCAGCATTTTTGAGGGAAAGGCGAATTGAAGGAATGAAGTTTTGAAATTCCTGTCTTTCCTGCCTCCCCAGCAAGCAGGAGAATCTAACGTTTGCTGGCTTCACGGGGAACAAAGCAGAGCTTGAAGTTTAAAGCTTCGCTGCTCCCACTAGCTACATCGCCATTGCTGCTTAGCCTGGGCTCCAGCTCTTGTACACACACCAAAATTCTCCAGATTGCTCAAAAATGGAGTTTGGTTGGTTAAAAAAAGAGGCTCTCCAGAAGCACTGGAGCACCAGAGAGGAGCATCTCTTCACCACGCTCTGCTCATGGGAAAGGCAAAAGTGGGCAGGTTTTCAGGGGCAGTGAGATAAACCACCTGCAGACCCGCGCAGCGCTGCCCCTGCTGCTGACCCTTCTCCCTGATGCAATCTCTCTTCCAAAATATGTATGTCCTGTGCCTACTGCACTTGGCTGAGTTATGGATGGGAATGGGTTTTCCAAGTAGCCGCTGACATCCCAGCTGATGAGATGACAGCCTGTGAGCGAGCATTGCTGCACACAAGTGGCAGGAGAAGATGCCACCCGTCCTGCACGGCCACATAGCTCTGCACCAAATCCCACATAAGACTTCTAGAAAGCCTCAAATAATTAACAGCATGAAGTTAACCGTATGTCAAACATTTCACAGCATATATCCAAACTGTAAATGAGTATCTGTTAGAACTTTATTTAGAGAAGCAAAACGCTGGAGGAAGATTTATTTTTGATGTGTCCAACACATTTGCTTACCCATTTCCCCCTTTGAGAACTTTTGCTGTTCATTGTCCCGGTCCGGGCTCAGCTCTAGTCCATTTACATCCCATTTGCCTGCCCTTAGCATCAAATAAACTTTGAAAGAAATCAGAAAATGCAAGGGAGGCACTCACTGTTTTATGTAGCTGGAAGAGAAGTGGGAACAGAGCTGTCTGTGTAATTTTTTTTTTGCATCCTGGTAAAAATAAGAGAATGAGAGTAGGCCTAGAGACATACCTGCCATGCAGGAGTCAGAGAAATGTTTGTGAGAGCCTGTGCAGTGCTGAGCCTCTGCCTGGATGCACCAAGAAGGAAGCAAGAGACTGCAGTAGCTGCGGCTGCTCCATCCTAAGAGTCACAAGGAACTCAAGCCATGACATGGAAAAGACATCAGCTGGACATAAGTACCCACCATCTAACCACTAACACGCTTGGGAGAATTGACTCAAGCATTTCAATCACAGTCCCAGGAAGTGAGTAGGTTGGTGGTCTTAGACCTTCAAAGCAGTGAAGAGAAGATATGTCAATAAACGCAACGTATTTATACCCACTCACAAAGTGCAAGCAGGCAGATTCACATTCAGTCAGAACTAGTCAAGTAGGTCCACTCTGCTTGACCTCAAGACTTACAGACCTCAGCTGCAGATGCTTTGGGAATTGGTGTCTTGGCAAAGAAAGCATTCAGCCTTTTGGAGCATTTCTTCCAAAATTTCTATCCAGGACAAGAAAATGGGCAACCTGATTAATCTGCCATCAGGAATGTCTTTATTAAGACACTCTGAAAGAGCCTGGCTGTGAACAGGGATTGGTAGATTACAGTTACCAAACCAGGCCATGCCTTGTGGTCACAGCATCTAGGGGTTACCTGTGAGCCCAGGCATCAGCCCATTTCAACCGCTCTCCAGCATATGAACTGCAGGAACCAGAGACTGGCACTCACAAACACACTTCATGTCTTTCATTGTAAAGGTCTGACTCCTTTTCCTGAAGCTTTTAAGTATGGTCCTTTGAGCTTAATTAAATGAGACAGAAGCAAAAATCAAGAGGCCTCCACTTTGGAAAGGGCCGTGTCACTCATTGATTTTTAACCACAAAACACGGGACTCTTTTTTCTTACTCTCTCTCTCTCTCCTTTTTTTTTTTTTTTTTTTTTTTTAGCATTAACTTCACAGTTTCTTTTCCTTTGAAGTTGCTCAATGTAATCAGAGCCCAAGAAACCACACTGTCCCCATCAGCACGTTGAGGCGCCCCTCCTTCAGGGAGTGGAGCCACCAAACAGCCCCTGGGATAACACTTGCATCCTGACAGGCTGACTGTCATCACAGCACCACCAGGCAAGCAAGACATTTGCTTTTAGCTGTACCCAACACCTCATTTACATTTCCACTTCCTATGAATCCTGTCAGCCTGACACACCACGCCGCTGCCCAGAGGCTGTGGCAGAATTTCCCTGGACCACGTGTATACAGTATTTTTTGCAAGCTTACAGCTATGCTGATGAGGCATGGCAGCTCCATCTACAACCACCACAACAGTTTTTTTTTTTAAGACCAAAACGGCAAAAGTCTTTGGGGCATTAGATTTCTCTCTAGATGAACTCATCTGTCAACTACATGACCTCTGAGATTGGAAGCGCATATTATCAATAATCGCCTACCTAATACAAAACTATGATTAGGTTTAAGGATAAGGGAGACTGTAATAACTGTATGTTGTCACCTGCTGTCTCAACCAGGCATGAGCCTTGTCCTCTTGTCACCTTCTGCCTCACTTTGTCATGAACCTTGTCTTGAAGAGTTTCTCCATCTGGTCCCCAGGGTGTGTCTGAGACATGCTGAGGCTCTAGAAGGAAAGAACCCAACCACGACATGTGCAAGGAAGAATCCTACAAATCAAAATCATTACTCCCAAATCTAATCTTTTTAAGGTATTTTATGGCTAACTACTTTCACCACTAAAATTGTCCATTCTTTTTCTAGCCCACATTTATCTGGACATTGCATCCAGACATTGTATCTTCTTGTATCCCTTTGATGTGCAAAGGAGATCCCATTCCCAAATTCATGTTCCCCAAAATTTCAAGTAGATTTGGACAAGACCTTTTCATATAAAATTTAAGCTTTTTGAGCAGTCTATAAAAACAGTGGGGAGAAGGGAAACAAAACAAAACAAAACAAAACACAAAATCCACCACATTCCCATACTATTTTGTCATCAGCAGTACCCAATCTAAAATCAAATTGTGATGCTGTAGGAGTGTGGAGCGTAGGAGTTTTGCAAAAGTGTGAGACAGAATCCTTCCATTCTCCTAGTTCAAAGAATCACAGTTTCCTTAACTCTGAAACCATCAAAAAAAAAAAAAATGTTTCTTGGATGTTCTCTGACACATAAGCCACAGTTTCTCAAAGTCAGTGAGAGCCTTTTCACCTCCTTGTGGGTATTTTCTCAAGTTCTGACTTCCTTCGTAAATGAAGCTGGACTAAAATCTCCAAATCCTACAATCATATGAACTTTACAGCCTATGCAAGAGAAAAGCAGCCAAACAAACAAACAAAAAACATATAAATGTATGGAAACAAAACAAAAAAATAGATTTCCCCAAACAGCATTCACTGATAACAATATAGCTTTGTGATTGATTTCATTTTTTAATGTATTTCCAAGACAACACAAAGAAAATATATGATTTCTCCAAAAGGTCAGTTCCCAGAGTATACATTCAATGACAGCATCACAGGAAGATAATTTTTCCCATCCTTTCTAAGTTTCCTGCCCACTGAGAAAAGGACATCAGAAGGAAGAAATCCCACACAAAAGGGGTGGGTATAAGGACATGTCTGATGGAACTGAAATGATTCTTTCTGGCTGAGCTGGTTTGAAAGTGCTCTGGTTGAGCAGCCTGTCATCTACTGGAGATCGCCCAAATCTGAGGTCCCGCTGGGGCTCATCAAAACAGGCTGTTTGCTCATTAGTCTGACATGACAGTGCCAAACATCTGTCCCCAGAGGAATTTCTCATACCTGATGAGATCATGTTATTTTGTTTTGTTTTTGTATTTTTTTTTCCCCAGGTTGGGAATGGCGAGTTCCTTTGCTTTGGGGGGAAAATCTGCCCTTGGAGAAGGGCCGGTTAGCCGAGCCCTTGGCCATCAAGCAAAGCCAAGATCACCTGCCCACGTAGCACTCAATGGAAAATGGCTATGATCCCTGGTCAATAGGAGATTAAAAGGTGATTTAGACTGAAGGAAGGACCACCCTTGCTGCAGTGCTTCAAGTTAAGCTAAAGGAGAAATACCTGCTGTGAATAACATAATATATGTAAGCTTCACTTGGACTTAAAACCAGGCTTTGAAAAATAGTCGTGGGGGAAGAAAACACCAACAAATCAAAAGTGGCAGAGGATAAAGGCAGATTTCAGAGAACTGTGACCAAGAAGGCAGGCTCTCATGGAAAGCCAGCCAGAGCACGGCCGTCCGTGAGCTCACGGGTAACATCCTCCCTGCGAGGGAGGATTTGGAGAGCCAAATAAGTCCATGAAATTCACACAGGACCTTCAGGGATGGGAGATGTATTACACTTAAAGAAACACATTCCCCCAGCAAGACCAAAAAAGCCCTTAAGATTATCACGCAGGTTGGTCCAGACACCCTGGCAGGATTTCCACAGAGAGTGATGGTGTGGTGCTCTGTGATAAATCACAAACCACTGCTGCACTGCAGGAGCCAGGTTCCTCAGGAACCAGTCAGCATCTGCCTGGGGCAGAATGGTGCTGGGATGTGATGCTGTGACACCCGGAGTCTGACCAAGACTTTTCAAGGCAGAATTTGGCCTTGGCAGTGATGTCTGCACGGTGCTGGATAGAGGAAAGCTGCTGGGAATTGTACTCTTGAGGGAGATTTCACAGGGGGAAACTGGAGAAATTGTTCTACTATCTTGGTGGAGCCCAGTTATTCCTGGGCAGGCTTCCTCACTAGTGACTATTTCTTATCTGCTTTTGGTTAAGCACAGAGATCATTCATAGAAAATAGTCTTGGACTGAGTGATAGCAACTTTACATACTTTAAGCATAACTACAGCTTTCAATATCAAAAAGGAAGCAAAGCTAGAAGAGACAGCGGGACTTAAGAGCACAGTGACTGCCATGATGAAGGGGACTGGGATTTCTGTTAGGGAACAACACCAAAAATGCCTTTAGATAGATATTCCTGGTGAATATCTGATATTCCTGACTTACACTGATATCTTATGATGGCAAAATTGTAGGAGTCTTGGCAAGCATACAAAAAGAACACAAGAGCAACGAATGAAGCATCTTAGAGGATGGAGAGAGGAGAGGTACAAGGAGAACTCTCAAAATTACCCTCTCTAGACCTTTTGATGAGGAAAAATGCTTCAGATGGTTTCCAGCCACAAACATTTAGAGCTTGGAGAGGGAAAAAGGGTTGTGGTGCAGTAAAAATGGAGCAAAAATAGGAGAACTGAGGGTTACTCTAGGCAGCCTGCCACCCATCCTCTGGTGCTCAGCGAGGTGCTGCTGCAGGGTGTAGCATGAAAGCAGGACTGAAAGTGGAAAGGATGGAGCTGAGAGGAAACCACAGCCATAGCTTCACATGGGGAAAACCAGAGGGACTGGGAAATCTCCATCCTGGAGTCTGAAAAGAACAGGCATAAAAAATTGCAAGTCAGAAGCACAGATTTGTAATATGCAATAACTGCATTTAGGGAAAGAAGTAAGGAGGAAAGAACAGTTTTGGCACCGTCAGACTGCTGAATCTGTATTGACAGCACAGAGAGCTTTCAAAAGCAGTTTTTCAAGATAAATTAGACTTTGTGAATCAGGCTCTGCCTCCACTCCTGTTTCTTCCAAGAAACGGGTCCCAGCTCTCTCCTGGCAGGACGTGAGTCATTCTGACCACCCTCAGTGAAAGTCGTGTCCGTGTGGGAAGAAGAAAGCCCCTGGCACACAGCATAGATGTTGCCTTCCTGGGCATCATCTGGGTAACACACTTCCAGCCCGAGCTGCCACTCGTTTTTGGCAAATGACTAATAATGACTTGCAAAACTTGCTACTGTGTTTTTCATCAGGGCTTCTCCAGGGATATGTTTCTGGCACAGAGAGCACTGCTACCATCATGACAAAAACAATTATGCTAGTAAGAAAAGCAGGCCAAAAAGATGTAAGGTTATTGTCTGGGTGAGGGCAGGGAGAATTACTGAGATGAGTTGTCTACAAAACAGCTTGAGACAGTTGATGTCTTATCATGACATCATGAGTTATGTTGACTTGGTTATGATGAGTGATAATCACGACAAAATCTGCTCTAGCTCTGGCCTTGGGAGACAAAAACCAAGGGGAGGAACCAGCAGAGGATGGAGGAAATAAATAAATAAATAAGTAATAAGAAATACAATTAAATTGAAAGCAACAGAACAAAAAGCTTCAGTACATATTAAGCCAGCAGACATTGGTTTAAATTATAGTGTTTGCGTGGGGAAAATAACTCCATTAAAGCAAACAAGCATGGCCTCATAGTATGAATGCACATAAAGCATCCCGAGGAGGATTAGGGCAGCACAAACAACCCAGAAAAGGTACATGGACCTGGTGTACCCAGGCAGAGAGGACATTTAGGACTGGAACTCTGCATCCAGTTCTCTTTATACTGCACCTTTCACAACTCCACCTATCATCCAAATAAAACCCTGAGAGGTTTTATGCCTCCATATGTGCCCAGAATCTCACTGCTCTGATCGTCAGAAAACCGTCCTTTTTCTTCTAATTTTCCTTGTTTTAAATTTATGCCAGGACATCTTCCTGATGGGAAACCTGCTCCCCAAGCCTCTCCCTGCCCCACAAGCAGGGGGCAGCTGCTTGAGACACCCACCTCCAAGAACAGGGCTACAGACAAAGCAACTGAGGCAAGAGCTAAGGAAAGCTGGAAGCAGTGCAATGACTTGTGGTAACTTTAAATCGTGCAGGTTTCACGCAGAAGACTCAGGTTACATTTTGCAAGCAGGGAGATGCAATCCCAGGCATAACAGAGGAGCCTTCAAAGCAACGCAGAGATGATTTCTTTGACGCTGCCTCCATGCCACACCCTACTGTGCAGAAAATTCAGGATCCTTTCAGGTTTGCAGCACCGCTTTCTGCTGTGCATCAACATGAAAAAGAGTCAAAATACCTGAGCTTTCCCTCTGATTTCTGGGCAGTTGGAAATGGTGGGCATACCTATGCAGGCAGGAAGGAGCAACCTGCCTGCCTTTGGCAAAGTTCATCACCCAGGACCTCCAGTTTTACCCATACCCTGAAGTCACACGTGAAAGAAAAAGGCATTTATGGGTTTTGTGGGATGTTGGCTGCCCGAGCTCTCGTGGAGGGCTAACTCAGAGCACAGCCAGCCCTGGCCGACCTGCCCGCAGACCACCCACCACTGCCACATCCCAATCGCAGCCAGCACTTGTTCCCCCTTGCTCCTCCAGCATCTCCAGGACACCCCAGCACGGCAAGGGACCAAGTGCAATTTGAAAGCGAGACAAACATAAGTAGTTGCAGGTTTAGAAAATACGAGATGGAGATTTTGTGATAGAGCTGTCACTGAGTGAGACATAACTATAAAGTCAAAATGAATAACCTGTCTGGCTCAGGAGCATGGAAAATGCACTTAGGGCAGGAGTTATGCAACATGGCAAGATGTTTATCAGTCCTATTTTTTTTTTAACTTTCTTTCTGAAATTGGAACTCAGAGCTGAAAAGGGGGGTGCTGGGGTGAGAGGGGAAGGAGAGAAAATGGGGACTCTTCATTTCTCGGGTTCCTATTTCAAAAGCATGACATGGACACAACGATCCTGGAAATGATTTAGAAGGAGTCTGTGGTTTGCTCCCCTCTGATTATTTTCAAGGAAGATTCAGATATGACAATAGTGAGGGAAAGAGGGCTAGACCCTCTCCTACCCCACAGCTCCTTGATATTAACATTACCATAGTCAGGGCTCAGCGTGGGAGCAGGGTGCCCAAGCGTGTCTCTGCTGTGCTCGGTGACATGGGATATTGCTTCAGTCTCCTGCCTTTGTACTCAGCAACACCTTAAAAAATGCTTTTCACAGAACATTGAAACCAAACCCAAATGCTGCTGCCTGTCCAAGTGCAGAGGAGATGACAGCTGAGAAGTTCGGGTGAAATCAGGAAAAGTTTGTAAGAAATGCTTGTGGGTGGTAGAGTGATGTAACCCTTTAGGTAGCTCCCAGCATTTTGAGGTTAGCCCTCCATTAACTTTCCATTTAAAAACTGGCAAGCTTCACACAGGCATTGCAACACCCGATTTCCATGTGCCGGAGGGGTGCTGCTCCGTGGGCTGCCCCCCGCGCCTGCTCCCCCATGCACCAACCGGTGCTGCTCTAAATACCAAGGGCCAGAAGCCACTCGCTCCTCCTCAGAGAAATGACTCAACACCCCCAGCCAGAGACACATTCCGGAGTGCAGGAAAACAACTAAAACCTTGAGTGGTCTTGCAACATCCAGCCTCTTAGCAGGGTGAAGCAATCACCCCCACCAGCTGCTTTTCAGCTCAGCTCAGCCCAAGGCTGACTTCAGAGCCCGGCCGGAACTAGGAGCACTTTGCTCTTCCCTGATTTATGGATTACCTGGATCCAGAGTGAAGTGGCAGCGCCCTTCCCACCCTAACAACTCAGTGGGGGCACTGGGCTGGATGCTGGATGTCCCTAAAGCACAGAAAACACTGGGGCTGGGCTATGGGCAAAGGGAAACAGCCCGAGCTCCCCTCTGCAGGGATGCAAAACTGGGAGGAGGAGCCACCTCCTCACCTCACGTCCTCTGTACTCAGGAATTATAGCTAGAGGAGGGTTGTATTTTGGCAGCTTACCTGTTACATTCAATTTGGTTGAAATATTTTCTTTTCATACGCAAGGCTGGAAAAGAATAATGCTATAGGGAGTTAAGAAAAAAAAAAAAAAGGAGAGAGTACATGTATTCAGTGGGAAGGAGGGTAGCTTTCCAAATTATTTTTTTAAGTTAAAATTTTGGAGATACTGCAGTATGTTTTTATTAGTGAAAAATTAGTGATAAAAATGAGCATTTCAGAGCTAAAAGCAGCTCAGTCCTAGCAGGTGTTTTATGATGTTAACGGAGCCAAGTGAATAAAACATCTAGCCATTACAGATGCAATTATCTCTTTGAAGTGAAAACACCAACTTTGGGGAAAACAGCAAAATGCTTAACTTCCAAAATATTTAAGTTATTTTGAGCATTCAACCAGTAGGAGGGAGCAAAGCAGGGACAAAACTACTCGTGTAGTGCTTCCAAATGTACATATACTATTCACGCTTTTCATAGCTGAACGGTTAACAACAAAGACAATTACATTCTTGCTACAGCTGATTAAACAGTTGATCCCACGGACCCCAGGCTTCTCAGACACGGTTGTTTGCTGTAAGCATAACCAGCAAAACAAAAACAAGGCTAAAGCGGAGATGTTCATCCGTCATGGCTCTGGTTCAGGACAGCAACCCAAGCCAGAGTCATGCATAAATATGAAACACGTCCTGTTTATACTAAAATTAATACGGTTTAACCCACACTTAATGAGGCTGGAAATGTGAAGGTGTGCTTACATATGTAGCTGAACTAGGATCTGAGCTTTCAGTTTACCAGCTATCTCCAAAGAGCCCCATGCACAGGGGGCCTGGATCCCTCTTTGCTTCAGGGGTGAACATCCCAGCATTTGTTCCATGTTTTATCAGCCATACCTATAAGGAGACCCACCTGCCCAGCCAGGCAGCTGTAGGTGATGGCTCAAGTGTGCAGATGGCTCTGTTTTTGGAACAGGTCTGGTTCCTGTTAAGCCTGTACCATAAGCACATCACCCAAGAGCCCACTCCTCACCAACAGCTCTTTCCCTTGGACATCGTGAGATATGTTGCACTGAATATTTGCCTTCTGGAGAAATAAGTCATGTTGTACTTTAGTGATCTGTCGTCTCAGCAGGCATATACTCATTCCTTGCTGACTTCCTGTAAATTCCTCTCAAACTATTTTACATTCAGTTTTGTTTTTCCTTTTTGGAAGTACTGAATGTTGTCTTCTTAACAGGCCTTTGCAAGAAACAATTGCATTTATATTGGCAAACCTTTTTTAAAGATATTACTAAATCTCCAGTCCTTTCCCTGTGGGACGACAAATGTTGGATAAATAAGAAGAAAGCTGGCTTCTGACCACTTTTTGCAAAAGAGGAAAAAAATGTGCTTTACTATGTGGCATAATAGATAGTATTTCCACATAGTAAGACAGCAACCATTTCTGTGGAAAAGAAATACTGCAAGCCTTTCACATTTTAGCGCAACTACTCTCTCCAAAACAGAAACTTCTCAAAATATTCTAGAAGTGAGTCCATATTTCATATTCAACATCCATCAATCACTTTTTTTCTTCTCAATATTCAGCCATTCCATTAGACCTTCTGTGCTATTTTTCTTACAGCAAATCTTATCCTGAAACACAGTTGACCTTTTTTTGTACCAGTCAGTGGTGTGCACACTATAAAAATGCTCCTCCATATTCCCATGTTGATACCAAAGAGTTCCAGTCATAAAAAGTGTATGAACTAAAAATATGTATCACAAATATATCTGCATTAAGGGGGCAATGCAGGTTTTTACTCCAAGCTGTCTTCTTCACACCCCTGGTGCAGTGTAGCTGTTTTGGTACATAAAACACTACGTAAGACGCCAAAAGAAGACAGAAGAGCATCCTCTAATGTCAGTACATAGCCTGGAGCCCACAGTCACTGGGTCCTGTTGCATGACATGAAGCTGAAATTTACAGCCAAAGCAGGTAGCAGTCACCCGCCACCCAAGGCTACAATCTGCTCTCTGCAGCACCCAAGAGGAAGCCTCAGGTTCTTGGGTGCTGGTGTTTTTCCATAGCTAAGTGCCTCTGAAGCTGCAGCTCCATTTTAGAGTTAGTTAATGCAAGACAACTGGAAAGATTGCCATCATCACCAGAGGGCTGTGCCCCGCTGCATAATATATTAATGGTATAAACTGCCCTGTTAAACCATCAGAGGTCTTGGGCATATTTGTTGCTGTGCCCTAAGCTCCTGCCCAGATAATATCGTTTCTCTATACAAGAGGAATGAGAGGAGTTAATCCCGGGCCTGAAGGCTGGGCTGCCAGAATGCAAATTTCGCCCAGCCTCCAAACACCTCTGAGCACGCAAAACAGGGACAATCAGAGCAAGGGCCCCAGCCTGGAATGAGCCACCCTAAACCTGTGGCAGCCAAATCCTCCCCTACCAACCTCAGAGGGAAGTAGTTACATAGGTAGTAAGGAACTTGCAGGCAAGGAAAGGTTACCGTTGCTCTTCAGAGGGCAAAGATGGGAATGAAAAAATAAGTGTACTCTGGGAGGCTGGATTTAGCTGCCTGGGTTACATCTCCATACACTCAGCCCAGCTCACAGCTAGAGAGCCCTGCAGCTCTTGGAACCTTCTGCTACAGCTTTCCATCCAAAAACTCCACGTGGACTCACTTGTAAATGGCAAGAGATTAGAGAACTTCCAGTCATCATCACTTATTCACAAAAAGTTTGGAAAAATCTTGCTTTCCCCAGGAAAAAATAAAAATGAAAAAGATTGGATCTTGAGGGAAGGGGGGGAGGGGGAGCAGAATATGTTTATAGTGTGCATTACCTAAAAAAATAATTCATATGATGAATCTTTATCTTGAAAGCCCTGGACTAAAAACAAATAAATGAATCATTCAAATTATTGTGGAAACAGCCGTGTTTCATGTTATTTATGTTTAATGTTCTTTCTAGGGTTAGTTTTTTTCTTCTTATAAAGAAAGGCAGTTTTCTTAGTATTGCTGTGAATACCAATGTCAAATTCTATTTTAACAGTGCTCAGTGATGCATGAACATCCCAGAGGCAGAATTTTAAAAACACTAAAACCATTTGTTAAAGAATAACCTAGACAAGTTGTGCAGTTTTTCTTTTCTTTTCTTTTCCTGTAAACTTCATAAAGATGGGATGAAATATGGATTCACACGGATAAGCTCTGAGCCAAAACCCGTTAAAACTAACAGGAACCTTTTCCTTGATTTTATCAGAACTTTGGAACAGAACCATACAAGTCTTTTTTTTCACTGGCAACTGGTCTTTGTGGCCCAAATTATCAATAAGATTGCAGGAAGTCAAAGCATTTATTAAATGGCTAGGGGTATGCCAACCAACTGGTATGGTACTTTGTAGTTACCCTTTAGAGACCGTTAAGCTGCCACCTTTTAAGTCTGAGACTAAAAATGCATCCCCAAACCAAGGAAACCTTTGCCACATTGCAGACGGAGAAGAGTCTTCCTGGTCTCAGAGATAAGTGGCTTTTTTAGGTGATGGTGGTACATGAGAATTAACTTTCATCTCTGATCATTTATTCTGAGTTTGGAAAACAGTTGCATGGGCATGGAACATCAGGAGGAAATGTAAAGAGCAAAGAGATCTGAATAAAGACACCTAGGAACAGAAGGAAAGTGGGATATTATTTCTTCTTTGAATTATGATGCAAAATTCATGTTTCAGAAGGAAGCAATAATTAGAAGGCGAAACAAGTGACGCAGCTGGTCAAGCTTTTAGATAGCTCTGAAACACCAACACTGCTCCTCATATCTTTGGCTCCTTTTTTTTTAATGTGAATAAAATACAAATTTAAAACAAAAACAACACCATGAAGCCTGCTGAAACCTCCTCACTTGAACTCTTCTATACTTTGAAAGCAGCAGCATTCCTTTTCATATTTGCGTTTATTTTTGATGTAGTAGCAGATTTTGTTAAAAGAAATACCATGAAATTCCTGTGCAACCCTGTATGGGAAACTAAATTAATAACCATGTAGCCATGTACCCAGCAATGTATGAAGCCTTTTGTAAGCAGCAGGTTTTCCTTCACCAAAACTGAAACCTCCTCCTTTCTGGGTCCTTTCTCAAACAGGTTACCTGGTGCAATTCTATTCCAGAGCTCTTCTCTTTCAGTGTTGTACTGTGGTGATCATCCTTGTACAATTAGTTATCAAGGCAGAAATATTTTTCTTCCCATTATACATCTTCTCACCTTGCTTTTCTTCCTTGTATGGTTTGCGCTCTACATAGTGCACCAAAGGTGCAATATTAGCTCTGCTAATTTTGGCTAGTTTTAGCCGTGACTTTTTTTTGCGGGGTGGCAGCATGGGTCACAATACCACCCTATGATGCACTGCAGGGGCTAACGATGGGCACAAAGCCAGTAGTAAGGGGCAGAGAGAGTTGCTGAAGTCAGCAGTCCCCTGGCCAGCCTGCTGGGAACATGGGTTTCAGATTCCATCGTCATGAAGGATGGATGGAGCTTACCTGGCAGAGGTTACCTACAGAGCTTTGCTCTTAATACCTCTGATGTATAAATGCATCTTTTCTTTAAGTGATTTCCTTCAAATCCTCAGCTTATGGAATACCAATGCAAAAGTGTAGTGTTGATGGTTAATCCTGGGAGAAGAGAGGCTCTCCCTGTAAACCCAAGGTGATGCTCTGGGACACTGGTGGATTAGCATCAGCCACAGACCCAGCCCCTCATTTCCTTGCATGGATTAGGCCACTTCATTTAAATAAGCCCTTTGAGTGAACAGGTGCAGGCAAAATTAGCATCATTAACCAGCTGTAAAATGAGTGAGTGGCGTGCTAAATGTCTCCGTTCAGCTGCATACCAGAGGGGTTACATACATGTGCACAAGCATGTGCTGAGGATCTCTGTGAAGCCGTGTGTTACTGAGCCCTGGTCTTCAGAGAGGTGCGAACGTTAGGGCCAGCCTTGGGATTTGGCTGTTCTTTTGCATCAAGGATATGCTTTAATATAGGCTGTGGGTAATGAAAACCCAAGAGATCCACCAGTCTCTACTGATGCTCTTCAGTTTCTAACTTCCTTTCTTACAGAATCAAGATGTGAGTAGAAATTGCGTATTGCTACAAATAACAACAGCAAAGAAGAGAAAACCCCAAAGCACTGACAAGAGTAACCCAAACTATGTCAAGCTAAAAACAATTTGGGACCAAGTTGTTGAC
Organism: Aythya ferina; assembly: GCF_964211825.1. Taxonomy (NCBI): domain Eukaryota; kingdom Metazoa; phylum Chordata; class Aves; order Anseriformes; family Anatidae; genus Aythya; species Aythya ferina. Next base: position 28,748,260 of record NC_140304.1, on the reverse strand, counting down.
AGTAAGATGTCAGCAGATTGTAGACAAGTGTCTCACCTGGCCCTAAGCTCAGCAAGGGACTTAGGCATATGCCTAATTTTAAGCATTCGATTCATGTATGTGATTTAATTGGTGTATTTTGTGAGTTTTACATTTCATATATATTTAAGAACACTGCTGACTCAGGGAGTATATTCCTGTATTTACGTTGTAGCTTCAGATTTTTCATAATTACATTACCCCTCCTGCTCTCTTCGATATTTCCATCTTTCCTCTGAGACAGGAAAAGTCCCTCTTTCACAGTTTGTTAATCAGTTTAGGATAACACAGTCTTCATGGTGTTTTCCTTGGCAGCATGCCTTGGGCTGAAATTATTTAATGATCTGAGCATTAATTGAAGATTAAGGGCTGGGGTTGTCTGCACTTGAGTCTCCCATTGAATATGAACCCAACCGAGCTGAAAACTTCCATCCTTCGTGAGGATCAGGAGTCAAAATACCAAGAAATCATGAGATCCAGGAGGCTGGTGTCATTGTGGTGCTGCTTTGTGTGGATGTCACATGGCATTTAGGTTTTTATAAACATTTTCCCAGGGAAATCAGAGAAGTTTTGTCTTAATACCGTCTCCTCATGTGCACAAACACAAACCCGGTGCGGAGAACTGATAAAATGGCCCAAAGTCACTGGTTCCCTGTGGTTGCCCCTGTCGGTTTGTCCTGCATCCCCAAATCAGTCTTTGGGGCTGGGTGCATGGATTCCCAGCAAAAACTGGTCTTGAAGTAAGACATACCAATTTCACCCTGCAGCTGCGAGTTACCTGTACTGGTCCTCCAAGGAGGATCTGGACTGATTTTCTCTTGTGCCCCTATTATGGTGGGCTATGTCTTTCCCACAGTGTTATTAGATGAATTCTTAATTCTTTTACTCCTCTTTTCATTTCACACGTTTTTTAAGACAACAGCAGGTTTTAAAAAAAAAATCCATTAAAAAAATCAGCAATAAAAGTGTTTTAGGAACTGGAAGTGACGGCTTACTGATTCTTTTCCATATAGCAGGAAGACATGTGGTTCCAAAGAAAATCAAAATATAGACACACACAAAAAAGAAAACTTCAAGAAAATTGTAAAAAGAAAATAAATTAAATAAAATAAAAATCCCAGTCTCCCCAATTAGTTAAAGAGGGGAAATGAATGCCACCTGGGCTGCAGCAGATATTGGACTGTTTGGATTTTCCAGAAGAGGAAAAGAAATTCACTTTTCTCTCCCTCTCTGTCCCCACTTTTCATCTGTCTTAATTTGCTCACATTATTTTGTCAGACGTCTGCCCAGCTCCAAGTCAAACAACCTTCCTCCTCCTACCTTTCTGCAGGATAAAGCAGATCCAAGAAAGCGAATACAGAGTTTATATCTGAGCAATCTTGGCACTTGGGATGTATAAACCCAAGCTTAAGCCTCACTCTTAGTTCTAGTTTGTAGGTCATCCCTTTAAAAACCTGTTGAAAATCTTTGAATAGCTGAAATTAGCCTTGTAAATACCCCACTGGCTATGCCCACCTAAATTGAAAAGGAAGGAACACCACCACAAACAATAATAATAAAAATTCTATGAAGCCTAGATTTTGACCAGAATATTGAATAATTTTGTTATCGCATTATACTGCTTTTAGCACCGATTTGTTAAATAAACATACACAGAGGAAGAGTAACTCTGGCAAGGGGGGTGGAATAAAAGCTAACACATCTCACTGCCGAGGTCCAAAGCTTGTGTGTGCGAGCATGTCTGCATACAGATAAAGCGCACACAGGAATTTTTCATCGTTTTGTGTTTTACATTGTGACAAGGATTTACCAGCTCAAGTGGAAAGCAGAAACAAAACCCCATTCAGGGGCAAAGCCTGTCTAAAAGACCAGAACAAATTCTGCCTTTCCCTCAGAAAGATTCTTGAGGATACAAGGAGAAGAATAAGGAAAAAAAAAAAGTATTAAAAAAAAAAAAAGTAATAAGAATCACAGGCATCTGGGAAGATCAAGCAACAATGGCTGAAGAAACAAAGCCGTTGTTTCTACAGAGGCAGAGGAGATGCTTCACTGGAGTTTAAATACCTAATAGCTACTTTTGTTGGCAACAAATGTAAAAAATAGTTATTTTTGGAGGGCTGGGGGAGAATTAGTCCTCTAAAGCAGTAGAAGATACTGCCTACAGCATATAGCATGAGCTACCCAGGTGCTAAGGGCAAGGATTTACATTTTCTTTAAAGAAATGAATGAATTCATGCAGGTGGGTGGGGAGAAAGGTGGGAAGGGGAAGGAGGTTTGGGGAAAGGAGGAAAAACATCATGAGAAATATCACAGTAGCAAAGAGGGAAGGCAGCTGAAAAAGTCAAGGATAACTAAAGAAGCACATGAAGCGTGACCTTGAAATGAGACTGATGAAGTGAGCTTTTTGGGTTGAGTGCTGGCTGGAAAAGGGGGCTTGGACCACTGCCCAAGGAAACTGCCTCCTGCTATTTAATTCCTAATGAGTTCAGGGAACAAGGATTTTGTACAGTCTTTGAAATAAACAGGATTGTGTTAAAGAAATACTTGAGACCATCATTAATTTCTACTTCTAGTGGAAACAAGCCATGAGACCCCACATCCTGGCTAATCACTTGGGTCAAAAAAGTAACATAATGTGAATTTCAGCACTATATATTATTTTGTAGGATGAAATAATTCTATATGTTCATTTCATGCCTGCAACGTGGGTCTTCAGAAGAGAAGGCTCATCACCAATTAATTATTACAGAGGTTATAATTCCTACCTTCCTGTAGGAATTCAACATTTAGTATCTTACTCTCCCCTCTTCCTGTGCCAATTTTTCCATCACTATAATTGTTCTTCCTGTTTATGCAATTCTATATGCACAGTGGCTACTAAAAGTCAGCTGTTAAAACTGTTTACTGCAAATATTTACACTGTGGCCATTAGCGAAATCTGTATCTCCAAACGGATGATGGATGGCAGCGGGTCTGATCCGAGAGACCCTGCAGGATAAACAGGGAGGGAGGCAGGGGAATGTCACGTGCGGAGGCTGGGAACGCTGCCTCCTGCTCCCTAAAAAGGCAGAAGAGAAAGTACTGTGCTGGGGACATTTGCTCAGAAAAATGGTAAGGAACACAAGGTTGTTGCTGATGCTTGTGGCACTGAGGTGCTAGAACATGTAGTAATTATTAAAGAAGGCTTTTATAAGTAATATAAGTAATATTACTTACATTACTCAGTAATAGAAAAAAATGGGGTTAATGGGTTACTGCAGCATGTAATCTAATAAAGGTTGAGCTATATGCAGACTAGGCTAGCTGTTTGTATTGTGCATATCAAGGCCATGCTGTGAGCATGGAAAGCAGGTAAAACAAAGATGCTAAAATACCCAGAAAGCTACTTTTCAGCATTTAACTGGAGATGCAGAAATTAGGCCAAGCCCTGGATGATGCTGAGAAGTCCTGACATGCTGGTCCAGGTGCTTGGGGCACTCTGGCCCAGAGGTTTCAGACATACATCAGGGAAAGCTGCATCCACCACGTCCCACGTGTCCATCCCGTGCTGCTGTGCAAGGAGCTGAGACTGCCCCCAAACCCCAGCAGAGCCCCGCAGGAGGCACCTCCAAGGACCACAGCACGCAGGTGTAGGACACGGAGATGTTCTCACATCACTGCACCCGGGGCCAGCATGGGCACAGCTCACACATCCCATCCCCTAACTTCCACCGTTAGCATTTCTCTGCTTTGCTAGTAGGTGTCATTCCCAATTTTTCACCTGTGCTCACTTCTGTGTGTCTGGTTTTGCTTTTAGGGACATGGCCCGTTTTGGATGCCCTCTTCTCCAGGCATGCTGGGGTCTGGGCTGCCAGCCAGCAGCCAGCAGCTCCTAGATGGATGATGAGCAGCCCACTGCCTTCCGGAAAAGATGGATCTCAAATGACCATTTTGCACATTTTTTTATCATAGGTGTTCTTTCTGAAGAAACTGGTGAGGCAAAGCACATACTCAACAGACTCACTAAAAAAATAACAAAAGGAAATGCCCTCCAAATACAGCATTATTTGGGAACAGCAAAAATAAGTGGGTATTCTATGTTAATCAAAAATATATATGCTGAAATAATGGTTTGGGCTTTGTTCAGTGTTAATAGGAGTTTTTCCACCTGGTGCTATCAAATCAGCCTTCAAAGAAGAGTCACTCAATACAAATATACGCCTCTTTCAGCCAAGTCTGAAATCCTAACTGCACTGACGAGAGAAGCAGAGAGGTGACATTTGCTGGAAACCTCCAGGTAGACAAATGAGTATATCTTAGGATAGAAACCAGCTCCACACCATGGTCATCATCAGAGCTAGGAGTCTAATTTGTAAATCAGGAGAACACATAACCTTAAAGTACGTGCCTAAGCTCCTTGTTTAAACCTCAGCATGTGTTTAAATGCTCTTTTGCAGGGTCAGACTATGCTGATGATCCAGCTGATGTACGTCACGGAGCATGTCCTGTGGGGAAATAACTTGGCAATTTACTCTGGATTTAAGATAGGGCTTGTGCACACATGAAAAACACTGTGTGACTTATGCCTGGATGATGTGATGGTTTGGGAGATGTTTCACGTGTTATTAAATCTGTTTGAGATTCTGAATTCCGTCTTCTCTGTTGTCATTTTAATTCCTAGACAAATGGAAAATCCACACAGAAACAACCTGGCTAATAACACTGATGAGCATCCCCAAGGAGAGCAATCTCCCCAACCAATTGGCCAGTAGGCAAAGCAAATTGGGCTGGGGCATAGAGATGAACAAGGGCTCATCTGAGCCAAGAAGCCCTGGAGGAAAGAAAACAAACAAACAAACAAACAAAATAGGATGGGACCTTCCTTGTGCACTGTAGGGACAAGATAAAGGCAGAGAAATTCACATAAAAATCACATAAGAACAACAGGAAAATGGATGTAGACAATATGGGCCCAAATCCCACTGGGGAATTAGGATTGTGGAAGAGTCTGAGACAAGGAGGAGCCAGTAGCTGTTTTAGGCAGGTCACGGCTTTGTAGGCATCAGTGGCAGAAGAAGGAGGTGATCCGTGGGCTGGCAGAAGGGTGACCCAGCATCACTGAGCAGCTCCTTGCAGCAGAACCGGGGACCAGCTTACAAAGCTCAACCTCTCCCTCCCCAGAGGAGCTATGCTTTGGTGTCATTCAACCCCTGCTGATCCGTGCCAGGAGCACAGTGATGTTAGTCTTCCACACACACCTGCAAAGGGAACTACAGGAATCTGTTTGGGTGAAAATGCTCTTCTCTGCTGGCTGCAAAGCAATAACCCTCCATTTGGCTCCTTGCGGTGCAGGTGCCCCTCTGATCAAAGGGAAAACAAGTCCTTTCTTGAATGCAGCCTTTCATTTTGCACAAAGTGCCTTCCCTCACACACCAAAATTAATCTCAGCGCAGGTAGTTTTCCGTTTGTAGCTCAGCCTTCTTTGTGGGAAAGTTTATTTTTGGCCAGGAGTATAAATGCTCAGCCCAATTAGCCATTGCTGTGGAAGGTCTCTCAAAGGCAGCCAGGGTGGGATTAGTCATTCCTGCTTTGCTCCACGCAGCACCTGCCAAACTCCACACAGCCCTTTGCTGTGTTTCACGGGGGATGGATGGGATCTGAGGGTATCATCTTTGATTTCTCCCTGTAAGGTATTTTATTTCTCCTGGCACTCCCAGAGCTCAGGCTTGGAAGTGTTTATGACATAGTTTGATGTTAATGTGAGTTTTCCGTGCCCCACTGTTGCATTCTTGCTTCTCGTTCCCCCACGTGTTACTCGTCTCTGATCTACTTTGCTTTTTTTTTTTTTTTTTCCCACCTTTTGGTATTATGGCAAAAGTCATCCTATGGAGCAACAGGAGGAAGGATCCCAGCAGAAAGCCATTTGTCTTTTGTCTGGCTGAGAGAACAGAACTGGGCTCAGGATCTTCTACCTCTTATCCATCCTCCCCAGGCTGCTGGTGGAGCTACAGGGGGCACTGCAAAGGAGGGGGTGCTCCCTCATCCCTCTGCCTTGGAACAATTACACTGAAATTAATTAATTTAAATGCAACTGACTTGAAGCTCATGTTGGAAAGTGGTTTCGGACTCAGGTTTTAGATGACCTGACCTCAGATGACACCTTCAAATTCAGTTTTGGAGGCAAGAAGGTTGTATAAAACGACAAGGCATCACCATCTCCACCATCACGAAGGCTGGTGGAGAAACCAAGAGCAGCCTTCTGCCACCTCCTCCAGCCCTGGCATGGGGGTTTTTATTTCCCCCTCCCTAAAACAAAGGCAGTCGGGGCTTACAAGGAGTGCCATTGAAGTGATAAGCGTGCTCTGCTCCCGTTGTTGACTTTCGAGTGGCATTTCCTCCGTCAGGAATGTGCCCCACAACAAGGTATTTATACCTGGCTGCAACACAGGCGCGCTTTTCACCAGTGCCTGCTGCGCATACCGCAGGGAGGTGTTGGGAGGATTAATTACTTAGTGTTTGCAGAGGGCTTTGAAGATAAAATGTGCCAAGTAATTATTATGTGTTTTACTGATTTGGGCATGTATGGGCTTTTTTTTTTTTTTTAACGGTTTGTTGATTTTGTTGACAGGTAATCTGGGACAAAGCTACATTTCTTGTGAGGTTTCTTTTTTAATATTATTTTTAATAGGCTTTTTAATTGCAGTATTTACTTTAGTCACCTATTAAATAGCTAATTACTTGTGATCCTGTTTAGATTTCTGTTTAAGACAGACAACAATTACATCTTTTCTCTCACAGCCCACAGTTACTGCATTACATGCTGGGCTCAATCTATTTTTTTCCCTGTAAACTGTGAGGACTTTCTGACTGCAACAACTTATTTTCCTGGTCGTGCTCCATAAGGTGGAATTGATCTCAGTAAAGGCTTTTCTGGGTTGCCCATGAGAAAGGGAACAGGAGGAGAGCTGAATTTGACAATGTATAAACACGACTGATCCTTTGTCTCACTGAAAGGGGTAAGCAGGACATCAGGGTGAATGGGAGAGTCCAAGACAACGGGGTATGGAAAGGCTGTAGGAAACAGATGCAAAGTGCTGGCTACAAAAAGGTGCCAGTAACAAAATCTCAGCAGGTAATTAGGTTTTAATTTGAACAGGGCAAGCAAGTGGATGTCTGGGGACTGGAGACACTCCCTCCCATCTGGGCTCCATGTAAAGCCCTGATGGGAACATTGGTGCCAGCAGCAGGGAGGACAGCAGAGGATATTTCATGGAGGGCAACCCAAGAGAGCTCAACCAGCCACCCGTGCACCTTCCTGCCAGTTTGATGTCCTCCACGGTACGTAAACCACCACTTCCACAAACACCCAATTAAAGAGAAAGACCTCATTAAACAGAATTTGACAGGTTGCTTCTATTTTACTTCCTCACCACCTAACACCAGCGCTAAACTTCTCTGCAGCGTGCAGGTGTTTGTGGAGGGTCAAACCTAGCTCAGAAATTGCCACCACCGACAACCAGCCACGAAGAGTCTCCTCTTTTGTATGCCCTTAACCCAATTTATTCCTGCTCAGTAACCTGCTACACAGGCATTTGTAAGCTGAGAGAAGCTTAGATGAGATTACTTTTTTGCCCATCCCACGTTGAAAGGACAACTAGTCTCGCAGACTGAAGACCTTCCCAAGAGTAGTACGTGAAAATGAAATCTCTTTTTCTTTTTTTGCTGAGCCAGCATTTGATTGCACTTTTCTCTTCATTTCTGCTCTGTAGGTTTTGTTTTCCCCCACACAGACTGCTGAGGAAGCAGTTGCAGCCAGAGGTGAAAAGGAAGAGGTCAGGGTGAAGAGGTGAAAAGGAACTCGGCTGTCTGCTCTGTTATCTGCACTTACCTGTACTTGAGCCAGCCACTTCAGGTCTCACTGTCTGTTGTAAAGCTCATACAGACTTGGCCTCATCTGAAAATAAATAAATAAATAAATAGATTGATTAAATTGAACAAGTAAGCCTAACGTAGCCTGGACATGAAGAGAACACATATGCCATGCATGTGCAAAAAACATCCCTCCTCTAAATTCAATGAGCTATGAAGTTCAAACTAAACATGAGATGCTGCAGGAATCCCCCCCACATGATGCTCTTCCCAGCACAACTCCTCCAAGATTGGAGCTGAAGCAGAGCTAGCAGCTGTAAAGGCTGGATTTGCCTCGCTGCAATGCCATCCAGAGGCCAGATGGCTCCAGGAGGAGATGCTGCCATGCACGCATGGGGAGAGAGCTGACACCTTACAGATACCTCACAATGTGCCTGCCTCTGTATTTACTTTTCACAGGTTTTACAGCAGCAGCACACATTGCAACAACAACTTTTTTTCTTTTTTTTTTTCTTTTTTTTTTTTTCTTTTTTTTTTTTCTTTCTCTTATTTTTTTTTTTCCTTAGAAATTCACAGCAGGTGCAGCACTGTAAAGGATGCTCGCCAGGAGAAAAAAAATCCTTCCAACCCTACTCATCTGCAGCCTGCCTCACCGTCTCCAACTGAGGACAAAACAATCCTGCTAATAATTGCATACATTAAAATCCTTACAAGTACAGAAGCTCCTCTGGGGGTTCTGCCATCAGGTTTAACAGTGCCCTACATCCCAAGTATTAAAGGGCAGGCCAGATCAGGGGTATCGTGTTTTTCCAGGCATGGTACACAAAGGAACAGAAAAACAACTGTCTCATTGTTTAGAGCATCCCTAAATATTGCCAGTAAAGATCTGGTCAACTTTCCACAGGCTGCGGCTTCGGAGAATTTTCCATTGGGGTGATTTATTTCATCAAAACAGCTCTCAGGCCACCAGCTGTTAAAGCACTTGTGGAAAGGGCCAACTTGGTTCTCATTATTCACTGTAGGTTTCCCTTAATAGAATCAAACTGGTTAATAAGTGCTAATGCCGGTAACACGGTCCTCTGTACTTTGACCTAAATCCTCCTCCCGCTCCCAAGGGGGTGGATGCAGGAAGAGTGCTGCATTATTTCCTCCAGTGCACGGATGGGCAAAATTAACCCCTGCAGGCGGTCCTCACCCACCGTGTTTTGGGAGCATTTTGAGGTCCAGGCTGTGTTGTATCGGGTACAGTGCAAAATCCTGCCCAAAAACACTGATCCCAAACAGTTCATGCTGCATTAGCATCCACATCATGGTTTCAGCCCCTGTTCTCCGAACTGACCTTTCCCTGTTCCACGTAGCCAGTTCAGAAAGTCAAGGTTGATTTTTAATAAAAAGAGAAAAAGTGGCACAAACAGTTTCCTACACTGCACAGCCACGTTGAGTACACAGTAAAAAAGCAAATATTACTGTGAAATTAAACCTTTTTTTTTTTTTTTTTTTTTCCAGGAGAATATCCAGAAAAATCAGATCTCTATAAACACTGAAAAGGTCATCATATTTTTGTCAGGTTCATTTGTCTCGTCAGATGCAAGTGAAATGGTTCATTTAGCTTCTTTTTAGCTTCTTACATTGCTACACAACCCAGCTTGCAGTTTCAGGCGTACAAACCACACGTGCTTCTATAGGATGTACACAGTGCTGCGACAAAAGCAGCTCACACAAGCAGGTCTAGGGCAGAGCGAGGTGGTTCAGGAAGGAGCATAGGGGTGAAACAGGGTGGCTGAATTCCCACTGCTCCCAATCCCAGCAAAAGCACACGTTGCTGCCTGAGGAATTGGCCTTGAAGTTCTTCTTGAGTGGAGACAACCATCCTTAGGCTTCAGAGTTAACGCCCCAGGGCGCCAGGAGTGTCACCACACTGCCACCTCCCAGCTGCAGGAGCAGAGGCAGCGCTGACCTCCCGCGCCGCCTCTGCCCGTGCTCCCCAGAAGAGTTTTGGCAGCTGAGAGGAGGAAGGAAGGAATGTAGACTCCTCCAGCCACCGAGCTAATGGGTTTCAATGTGTAATTAGTGTCATTCTTGAAAACCCATGTCTTGTCACCACTCTAAATGCGTTCAGCTTCTGTTTCCTCGTTATTCTGGATCTAATTTTTCCACTAGATTAAGGAGATACTATTTTTTTCCCCCAGAAAAAAGCCCTCTCATTTGAAACAGAGTAGATGATTAAGAGATGACTGAAAACCTTCTGGCCTGCTCTTCGCATGTTAAACATTTGCCTGAGGAAGGACAAGTATCCACTATGCAGTTTGGAGGTTTGACAAAAATCTGATGTATTGAGCAAAAGCTAAAAAATCCTCTGGTCATATCTAGTCCTGGGTAACACAGTTCTAAAGAACTAATTACACGTGCTGACAATGAAATTAATTAAAGACTAAATTTCCTGTATTGGCAATAGCAGTTTGATGGGATTTCAGACTGAAAATCCTGAAGTCATACACCCTCAGGGAGCTAATTTAGGAGATTAGTCAGCACGTGCTCTCATTATCATTACCGGGAAAAAGCAGGTACCTTGAGAGGCAAAGTCAACTTTGAGTCACTTGATGGAGAGGTTCCCGCTCCACTTTCCCCTTCTCTATCAGAGAAAACCCACTCCAGTTGCTGTAATCAGAAAAAAATGACTCGATATCCGCTGCTAATTGAAACGTGACTTTTATAACCCCACGGCACTTCCCCAGGTTCCTGTGCCTGTTCCCACCTCCTCCCCAGCAGGAGGCTGTGCCGTGGTGGTGGGCTTTGGGGGCACGGTGGCTGCTCCAGCAGGGTGAGCTGGAGAAATGCACTCGGCTGCCTGAACACATAACAGAGCAATTCAGAGTTACACATTACACAACGTTGCTGCTCTCTCACCCTATTTTAGCTTGATTTGATTTTTAGTTGCAAGCCAGCACAACTGCAGGGGTTTGGAGGGGTGATGCACTTTCTTTCGCTTGCCCTGAGACAGACAGACTTAGGAAATGCCACAGAAATCAACTGCTAGGAAAATGCAAGTATCGAACAGTTCAGCTTTCAAGAGTCAGATAATGGCAAACAGAAGGTTGAACTTTTCCCCTCGTGTGCATATGCATCGTGATTCATTGCATACTCCTCTTATGCTATTCCTCAGCTATTGCAGCATGCCATAATTTGTCTCAAGAGGCAAACAGTAGTTTGCAGAGCTGCATACTTGTGTCTCCGAGCAGCAGGGCAAGGCTGAGTTCACAGCAGCTCATCCCCTCCACTGTGCCCAATGTGCTGCAAATAACAGAAAGCTTGCTGGCATCTGAGAGAAGCAAGAGCGGGGCTGCTCCCTAAAGAAAATCCAGGAAAATCAAGCAACAGCTCAGGAACAGGGCAAGGGGCAGGTGATCCTGCAATGTAGCTCAGGCAGGGTGGACAGACAAGCTCTGAGATCGAGTGGGGTCCGTTGAAGGTCTCAGGTGTGGCTGGTCAGAGCAGATAAGGTCTGTTAGTGCCCTCGGGATCCTAACCTGGTATGTGGATGTCCCTGAAGCATGGCCACCTGTCTTGGACCTTGAGGCTTCTCAAGCCATGAAGCCAGTTGTGGGGTGCTGGCAAGGCTGGCTGTGCTGTTTCAGGTCAAGCAGCTTGCCCTGTGCAGGATTTAGCCCTTGAGGTGAGAAGAATTGGTAGGATTGGGTCTCTCCTGGCAGCACCCTGCAGGGAGCTCATCATCCCCAGCACACAGCTCAGGAAGAGCCCAGCTGGCAGAGAGGGGCCTGAAGTCACAGCTTTGTGTCCAAGCATCCACACCACCCCTCCTCCCCAGCCAGCTCAGACCAGTGAAGCTTGGCACGGCAAACTTCCCCACAAAAAGGTCCCTGAGCAGACCTCTTTCACCCAGCTGCAGTGATGATAGTGCTGAAGTCAGCATAATCCTGACCCAGCCCAGCTTCCCCAGTGCTTCCCCAGCGCTGCAGGCTGAGCAATCAGCAATTCCCATGCAGATGAGCCCCAGGAGAGGAGCAGCCATCAGCAGAGGGACTCGAGCAACCATCAGCAGCAGGATTCACAGTTCTGGGAAGCGCAGCCCTCCGCTCTTAGAAATATCTCACCGCAGGAGTAATGCGGTTCAAATCTTGCAAGAATTAAAAAAAAAAAAAAATAAAATAAAAAAAAAATAATAAAAAAAATAAAATAATGGGAACCAGATGCTGCCGTACCTTAGATTAGAATCTATGTTTAGATTTCCAAGATAATTTTTATCTCCTGTACTTTGGCTAATGTAAGGCTGATATGATAAATGGATTTTCTATGGAGGCTGAAAACAGCCCGCCCGCCTCAAAACGCAACCCGATACGGCGTTGTCTGCGGCAGGGAGACAGAGAAGAGAAACAGGACTGGCGTGAACGAGGGTCAGGTCGGGATGGAGGATGTGCTACATGGAGGAGGTCAAACGACCCTGGGCTGGTGCTGGAGGAGGAGGAGGAGCTGCGCAGAGCGGTGGGAAGGATCCTCCTGCAGGGCCCCCCTGCTCTGTCCCTCCCTGCAGCACTGCAGCTTTCCCAGCCCAGGGCAGCATCCGAGAGACTCCTGGAGAGCTGCCACTGCTGCAGGAGAACAAAACCAAGGCTTTTAAACCCTGACGGGGATGTAGACTTCCCTGCACATCCACATCCTCCTTAACTGACTTGAACCTCGTTTTCTGAAGCCTTCTTTTTCCTTGTAACTGCTCTGACATCCTTTACTGCTCCCTCTCCCCATTACCACAACACCTGGATTGTCTTTTCCCACCTCTTTTTCACTGTCCCATTGAAGCAACAGCCACAAAGTTTTGGTCTTTTCTTGGTCTGCAACCAACATGGCCAATGGCATTTAAAAAAAAAAAAAAAAAGTGGGGGGAACAAAATAAAGATGTTATTTTTTTTCTGAATTATTTTTATTATTATTTTCCAGCCTGGAAACTCTTGGCAACAGAAAACTCATCAGTTCTTTCTAGCATTGTAAGTGGAGATTATGTAATATTTACAGTGATATTAATGCAATCAATCAGCGTCAGCAAGTGGAGATGTGGGAGCCAGCTATGCACATGAGAGAAAAGTGGGGAAAAGGAAAGCACAAAGAGGTCCCTGTGATGGCTGGGGAGGGATGCCAAATATTTTCACTGCTTTCCAAACTAATATGTTACAAAATAACACAATCAGCTTTGGCCCAGTTCATTAAAAATAATTAACTTGACTACTCAGTGACTTCCCTGCAGACTTGAGATGCCCACCAGTGCCCAGGCACTCGCATCAACACCTTTTCTCCTCCAGTCCAACAAGGAAGACTTTGCCCAGCCCTGCTCGAGCTCGGTCCCAAAAGAGGTAAAAGGACCCCTTGTTGGATCTTGGGTTACTGGGAATGGTGAAAACGTAATGGATCGAGGGCCTGCACTGAACAGAAGGGCTTTGCTGCTGCCCCATGTGCATGCAACAAAGTGCCAAGGACTGAAAAGAGGCCATTCTTCCCAAAGCATGCCTCTTGCAGCTGCCGGGCAAGGGACTTTGCAGGCCTGAGAGGCACACAAGTAGCTGCTTCTGCTGCTTTGTTTGCTTTTTCCTTTTTTTTTTTTTTTGGTGGAAATATTGGGGTCCAGAGGGGATTGCTTCCAGAGCTTGATTTTTGCATGGCCGTTGGCAAAATCTTTGGCAGCTGGGAAGAGGCAGCATTTTGCTGTAGGATGGTGGGAAGCGGGGTCTGCAGATGACTCAAGCACGGCTCCAAACTCGCTCACTTGCTCTGCCTGTGCACAGCTGCCACCAGGCAGGCTGGAACGGGGTCAGCAGTTGGCTCACAAAGATCTGGGGCCATGCCGAGGAGCAACAGCTGGGAGGTGTGCTCTGGTCCCTGTCTACCAGGATGGAAACACACTCAAGCGTTGCTAAACCCTATCTTGGAATAAGCCTTTCTTAAACAACTGCTATTGATGTTTGGGCCTCAGCTTACAGTTTGGCGGAGGCCAAGTCTTGTGATTCAGACCCTGATGTGGATTTTCTCAAGCTCTGAGGATGCTGGGACCAGGGGTCATCGCTGCTCTGGGTGATGGGCTCTTCTCTTTAGTAGAAATGTTCAGAAGAACAGGTCAGGGCACACATACATAAGCAAGATGAATATTACCTTCAAGAGAGACCAGAAGGGAGGTATTATTTTAGTTTTCTTTATTTTAAAATGTTCGTGTAAATGTCAAGATACAGAGTAGGATGGTTCTCACACTTGTTTGACCAAGAACCAGAAGTGTGCTGGGGTCACAGTCAAAACAGAGGTACCCAAGGAAGATATTTCTCTGTGGACCCTCTGTCAGAAGCCACCCTGAAGAAAGTCCCACACCTTTCGAGAGGTTTCAGCCACCGTCCTTGGTTGAAAGGGAAGGGACAGCAGAGTGGCAGAGCATCTGCTGCTGAGCTTCTGACCACTGTGCAGACAGAGACAGTGCTAGAGTGGATGCCTCCTTTAACCCTGAGTTTGGAAAGAGCCATTAGCTCAGCCCTGATTGAGAAATGCCTGTCCTCCAGAGGAAAATCAGCATGCGGGAGACAGTCTGTGTTCCAAGAGCAGACCTCCCCAACCAGTTCGTTTGCAGTAAGAGCCAGTCATCCTCGAACAAGCAACGTGTAATCACTTCGGGCTCCTTTCCATCTAGGAGAGCGACTCCTGGGGAAAGCTTGACATCAGATTCTGCCCTGGGCAGAGAGTGCAAGAGGTGTCTGAAGCCAAGTTTGGTGCATTTTTGTGTCCTGAGCCATGCTCCCTGTTCCCCTCCGACCCAGGGAGTCTGTTTCGGGCTGAATTCCTAGTGACACGAGCAGGAATTCCTAGAACAAGACCCTTGTGCACAGATGGACGAGCAAACTGTTTTGACCACTGAGCAACCACAACCACAACCACTTCCATTAACTCCAACCTTTTGCTCCAGCCTTAAGTTTCCTTGTACACACTTGGAAGCTTTCTTCTGGGAGAAGTTCAGTGCTTTCTGGGAAAAATGGCTCCTCTTTGCTGCTGCAGGGGCCTGTCCCTCACACCCTGGAAGTGCCTATAAGTTCCCCTAGAAACCTTTACCACTGGGGCAAATACTCTTTTCCCTTTGCCCCCAGACAAATTAATCATGTTGCATAAGCAACTAAATAGGTGGCTGATCTTCCCCTGATCTCTTTATAGCCTCAGTAGAGAGATTTTTCTTCCAGGGAGCAGTTCAGAGCAGGAATTAACTTCATCTGCAGGGAAGAGTCGTAAAGTGTGACCTCCCCGCTGTATAGGGGAGCTGTTGGGTGATGAGCTGTGTAAGCCAGGCAGCTGAGTTAGAAACTTTAAGCAGACGCCTGAAGGTAGATGAGATGAGCCCTCCTCTGGTACTCTGCCCCTTGTGTCTCAGTCCCAGTGGGAAATGCCTTGTCTGTGCTTCAAAATCTGGCCACATCTTCCTCAAACTGACCAAGAACTGATACTGGATGGAAAAGCAACCTGAAAGCCCAGAAACTCTCGTTCCAGAAGGTCAGAGAGGGGAGCAGCAGTCATTTTCATGGCCTGTGGTAATATTCACAGCTTTCTCTGTGTCTCACTGAGGCAAAAATTATGCAATACCCTGACCGTACATCTATCCACACTCATGATGCTTTAACAATCTGGTTTCTCAGCTAGAGTCTGCAGCCAAAGCACATTAAGCAATGGGCCTGTGAGTTGAACATATGCTATCAGTGAGGTCTCGTTTTATTGTTGCCACTTACTATTTCATAACAGGAGGGGAACGCACATGGGGCTGCTCTCGGGATGGGAATAAGCAAGCCCTGAATTCATTGACATTTTGGGTCACTTGCTGCCACAAGTCCAAAAAAAGCTGTCCAGTTTTGACCTGCCCAGCTAGGGCTAATGAAAGGAAACACTGATGACAAAAGCAACTGCAATAAGATCCAGAGATGAGAGCAATCACCCCGCCACCGTGTTACAGGCTAACACAGAGTAAGAGCAACTGAGCTGAAGATGAAAGATTGCCTAGCAAGAGCGGCTCACCCCAGTCCAGGAGAATCCCAGGCCTGGCCAGCAGTCCCAGCTAATGCCGAGTCCATCCTGTTTGATTATAAACACAGAGCAGCACTTGGCCGCTGCTCTTGTCTGGATTTCCATTTGTGCTGATAATACACATATTTCTAAAGGCGATGTTAATTGCTGCACTAGATTTATTAGCGTGAATATTATCCATCCCTTCCTTTCACCTCCCTCTCTCCAGCTCAATCCATCATTTTTACAAGAGGTTGAGCGGTCTGACGCGAGGACCACACCTCCTCTGCTTTCTGGGGATGGCAATGCAAACACCAGCTCCACCGTCACCCATGGGTCCAACAGGATGAGCTCACAGAAAGCTGTGGGAAGGTGGTTGAGCCAAGCTCTTGGTTATACTACTTTCTCCTGATAGACTGAGCAGCTCAAGGTGCCAGCAACGTTGCCTCTACTTTGCAGCAGGGCAATGAGAGCTAAGAGCTATTGGGGTGGGATCCAAACCACATCCTCCTGTCAAGTCTGCTAGAATGGCCGAGCGTGCAGCACGGAGCTGTATAAAGCTGCGAGGATAACAGCCCTCGTTTGGTGCCAGGCTCGAAGCTGAAGCAAGTTTTACAGGAGGAGAGTTACGGGCCTCTAACGGAACATAAACTGAGTTTCTGTGCGCAGCAGAAAGTGTGTGCCTGGTGTCTGTGTGTATCCCTGCAAACTGCATCCCTAAATGTAAGCGCTGGCGGTGCCAAACAATTACGATGTTTATAGAAACTGATGGCCTACATCTGTTTAAAATACTACTCGGTGTTTAGACGGATGGAATAGAAAACATTCTGCAAAGAGTAAGCAGAAATTGTATGGCTTGATGGACTTCTTTTTTTTAAGCAAGGACTCACACTACATTGATTAACTACTCAAACTCATTAGCACCGTGAGCACTGCAGAGTGAATGCATGCCATAAACCTGCCTTCCTCTGACAGAATTAACCAAATGTAAGGAAATTCTTCCAGAGGATAAACCCAGTTTTGGAATAGACTGAAGGAGGGATGTTGGGACCCATATCCCAGCACCCTCACAGCCTTCCTGCTGGATCTTAAGCAACCTGGGACAGCTTCAGCAGCATCCAGCCCCTGGGATGTGCTGGGATTTGGCAGCCCACCTTCCCTCTGACGCAGCAGCTACGTACAGCACGGTAACACCCAGGTTCTCATACGTACCTGAAGTCTTGCCTGCGTGGCCATCCTTATTTTGCTGCTCCTTGAGCAGGGACTGCTGCATTGTAGTGCTTCGCCACCTGAACAATCACAGCAGCCTTTCTTCATTAGCGACTTCAACTCTTGCTGCAAGTCTCCCCATTTTGGGTGACACTGCTTTTAGAACAAAAGGCCCATTCATCAGAGAAGCCTCTGGAGTTCACTTTCCAATTTTTCACATTTATCTCAGGGGGTGGGGTGCAAGTTTTATGGACAAAACACACAGATACCCCAGAAGAGACACCCTGCTCTGGATCTCATTACAGCCAAGTCCCCTTGGGCACAGCTCCTGTGCAGCAAGTGGGAAGGTCTCTCCGTTACACAGAAAACAAATGTACGGCATAAAAAAAAATAAAAAAAAAATCCAGCTCTGGAGCTTTCCCATAGTTAATTGCCAGGATTATTATGGTGTCTAGCTTAGTAAAAGACTTGCAGTTTCCATTCTTCTCTTCCTCCCACCCAACCCCTTGTATTTTTAAGACCACTTATGTCACACACACGCAAGACTCCAGCACGAAGAGGCAGCCACATCAAACACTGCAAACAAGCAGCCTCCATCTCTTCCAAGCCCTCACCCCTTCTCAGTGTATGCACTGCAAATTAATATGCAAATTATGTAAATTAGAAGCACGTGTAGAGTGGAAGTCATTCTCCCTGGCACTGACTACCCCCAGGTCCTACACAAGCCCTGCAGCCTTCCCAATGGGATCGCGGATGTTGCTGGGTGAAGCACTGAACCCCTTTGGTGCAGCTTCCTGAGCCAGCATGGGGTGGCACAGAGGGTTACCCCACAGCAGCCGTCCCTGCAGATGAGCCAGAAGAACCATTTCTTTTCCTGCTCAGTCCCCAAACACCACAAGGCAGCTCAGGGCAGCTGGACTCACGCAAGAAGCCAGACAGGGACTGTAGCTCCCCTTCGGAGAGATGCTCTCTGGGGCATTAGGATGATGTTAGCAATGCACTTCACAGCAAAACCACTCCAAAAGCCCTACACGTGCCCAGCTCCATGGCACAGATGCCTCACCCTGCTTGGTTTTGCTCCCACGGGGAGCACCCCATCCCCTCGGCAGTGACACCGTCCGCGTGGGGCTCTGCGTATTGTTCCAGCACTGCTGCTTCTCCCCCAGTCCTGGAGCGGAGCTGTGTAAAACATGCACACATTTTCATCACTTAACTTATGGCTGCCCTGGGGGAATCTGCATAAGATTACCCAGTGCTCTTTAAATCAGTCCCAGAACAACCTTTTCCAGCCACTGCCAAACCAGAGCTTTTCCAGCAGAGTTGCATTCTTCTTTCCTCTATATGAAAATCCCCCCCTTTTTTTTTTCAGACCAGCTCAGCTGTTACACTTGGGTACTAGCTGATGGAAACACACACAAATACCTGTGTGACCCCACTGAGATTAATGGAAAAAATTGCTGCTAGATTCAAGGAGAGGGGGACAGAATTTCACACCCACTTTTTCCCAGAAAGGCAAAAAAAAAAAAAAATGAAAGGAAGGAGAGAAAAAGATTGGTTGAAGCCCCAATGCAGCCCACACTGGAGCAAAACTTAACTGCTTTCATAACCCCTGTGGATGACAAAAATATTACAGGTTTTTATTACTGGTTTATGTCTGAGACTTGTGACTGTGTACCAGAGCAAGACCAAGCCACTGCTGCCCCTGACATGGGGACAGTCCTGGGGACATCTCTGGCTGATGCTGAAGGGCCCAGCAGCTCAGGAGAGCAGCTGCAGCTGAGGGGATATGGCACTGCTCTCTGTGCAAGGACTCACATCAAGGTCAGGGCTCTGAGATAACAAGTTGGCCCTACGTGGCCGACGGCTGGATCTGCTATAGGCCGATATTCCTGTAGGAATGGGCTCTGAGGCGGCTCACATCAGCATTTAGCTGGAAGAAATCCCAGGGATCAGGGGAATCAAAGTGTTACCCATAAAGAGCTGTTTCTCACCCTCCCCAATCCACACTCCAAACAGTGGGATGCAAAAGGGAGGATTTCTCATAAGGATTTCTGAACAGCTCCTGCAGGAAATGGCACATTTAGCACTTGTTTCATGGCTTTGTTTTCACCACGATTCCTTCATGCCCCTCTCCCGAGCTCTGCTGATGGCAACAGCAGTACAGGATCTCTGTAAGCAAATCCTTTGATCTTTAAGAGCACCACAGCTCACTTCTGGTAAAGTGACCAAGACACAGGGTGCCTGCACACTCCTCCTGCCTGCCTGGTCCCCAGAATGGTCACTTCATCTCCAGCACATCTCCACAAGTCACAGTGGCACCAGATTAAGCCTTTAGCTGTACTATTTCACGAGGTTTACTCATCACGAATGTTGACAGTAAGGATCAGTTGTTAAGTAATAAGCCAGAGAAGCAATTCTTTTCCATATATTCAATAAAGCCCTGTTGCTTCCTTCAGAGCAAAACATTCTGCACCACATTATTATATGGACCCAAGAGGAAATCACTCTTTGGATTTGGAAAGTCGACATTAATGGGCTCAGACTGCAACAGAGGGCATGTTCATTTTGCAATTGAGTTACTTGCTCTGATATGCTCTTGATGCTATTTTCCTGGCAAATTGTGATTGCTAATAAATTGCAATAACTTTGAGTTTACATTATGACTCACAGAAGATTAGGCTGGGCAGTAATGACATTCCCAAAGTGGAGGGTCTCTCCAGTGAAACATCAGGCATATGGAAGCAATTCAGTATTTACAGATTTAGATGAAGCCCACGTATTACTGATGAAGAAACCATATTCTGATAAGATAATAGGCAAGAACACAAGCTTACATGCTTATTTCTTAAAGAGAAGACAATATGAAGCTCCTAGAATCTACCAGTAACTCAGGCTTCACTCAAAGTCTTCCAAAGCCAATAGATGAAATCCTCCAGGCTTCGATAGGGTCAAAGATCAAGTCTTCACCCTTCTTCACAACAGGAACATGTCCCCGGTCAGCTTGCTCCATCCCAGAACACTTTATCCTACAATAATATCCCAGCCTCCTGCTTATTATATGCTGAAATCTGTTTATTTCCTCTAATATTCAAACTCTCCCTCAGTGTCTCATTTTGAACCCCCACCCCCCAGGGCAGCTAAAGTGGGAATTTTAATTTCATTGCTCCGTTAGTCCAAGTTTTTTGTTTTGTTTTGTTTTTAAACACTGTTTATACAGAGCAGCCCTCCTCCCTGTTTCCCTCTGGTTTGTCTTTTTCTTCTCAGGCATTTGCTAGCTGCTGTGCTTGGGCTCCACCTTGTCATGTAAATCCAATTTAATTTGCACAGTTCTGCTTGACTGGGGCTGTTTTCTAATAAATTCAAGCTCCATGAAAAATTCCAACCAGGTGATACACTGAGAGGCAGCAGTACATGGTGAGGATCTTCAAAACACACTCCAAGAGGAGGCAGGTGGCTTTCAAGGCTGTTTGGCCTTTTACTTCTAATATTGACTTTTAATTAGTTAAATACCAACAGTTAAATCTTGTTTTTCTTTATGATCCATTTCTGCCTCAAAATCCATTTTGCCCTAGGGTTATTGACACAGTTGGAAAATTTACTGTGTTTACTTTTTTTTGAGAGAACAGTTTATTTTTCAGGCATTAATTTCAAACCAAGACTCTGTCCATGTACACACAGTAAGCTCTAATTCTACTCTTCACTGGTGGTTGTGCTTCCTCCTTCGTCTCTTCAGTAGGGAGTTGTCTCCAAAAACTTATAGTGGAGAGATGACAGCATGCAGGAAACAAGTGTTTAGGATGAAGGGTAAGTTTTATGGTTTTACTTCCTCTGCTTCTCAGTAGAAAGTCTTTGAACACTCAACAGACCAAAGAGCAAACGTCTTTGCAAGAAGACAATGGTTGAGTCTACAAGGCTCAGTACAACACCCTGAGTTAAATTAGAAATTAAAAAAAAAAATAGAGTCCAAAAATCCCCTTCTGCTATAAGTAGAGCCCAGGAGGTTTTGGAGCAGTGCCTACAAGCAGAAGGGTTTCACTTCGGGCCTCACATTCCTGGTGCCTCCCCACAAAATTCATTTTCAGCCACCAGCTCAGCCCCAGGTGGAGGTTAAGCAACTCACACTACTTGTGACCACCAGGCAACCACTGCTCAGCCTCGCCTCCGAATGGCATCGGATCTCCTGTGAAATACCTCCAAAAATAGCAGCCTCGAGTACCACAGCCTGCCTCAGGTACAAGAGGCCAGCCTGAGGTTTAGGCAGCATTTAATCTGCCTTCCTGTGCAAGAAAAAGAGCCCCCAGCTTTTGTTCCACTTGGTCAATAAAACCAAAAAACGCCCCTCTAAGGGCTTTGTAAATAAATACAGGATGCCATGACAGTCCAGGTGATTTATTGGCACTTAACATTATGAGGGTGATAGAAAGCACTGCAATAGTTAAGTACCACGGTCATGGCCATTATAAACATTTTTTAAAGGGGGTTTATTACAGAGCTGTAAAAGTAAGCTCCAGGCTAGAAGTTGGCATGCGAGTTCTCTCTACCTTTGAAGTATTTATTGACATTAGAAATTTGGGAGGGAAAAAAAAAAAAAAAATCACATTGGAAACTTTGAACAGCAAGTTTTAAAAAGGCAGCAGATAAGAAAGGGGGAAGGAAGAAGGAGCGGTGCCATTAAGACGAGTAACGGCCAGCAAATCGTTTGCCAGGGAGATCTTTTTGGTTCACCTTTTTCCGCCTATAAGTGACTCACAAAGCAGGGATTTCTACTGAGTTTCTCCATCTTTCAAAATATTTGCCCAGCCATTTCCATGCAGTTATTGGCGTGTGATTTACGGCTTTCCACAGCAGGGAATGCAAGTCGCCCTGGGGTACGGCATGCCATCAAGCACTGCTGGGAAAGCTGCAGCTCATGCCTGGCCCCCTGCTAAGAAGTTTGTACCCAGGCAGCTCGGCCCCACCAGGTTACACGCTGGCAAGAGCAAGGGGTAAATCCTACCTAATTCACCAGCTGGAAGGCCAGTGCACCTCAAAAGCCTGGTCCAGGTGGGATGGGTTGCTTTTCCATTCCCATGAGGGCTCGCCAAATGCAAGCACTTCTTGTTTTAAGTCCTGAAGACACCGTTGGGAGCCTCCTGTACAAGAGATGCCATGCTGTTTTTTGGTTGAACACCCACACCACCACAGCCTTGGTCCTGCTCATCAGTTACTCGAGCCACCTGCACAGCATTCCTGTACTGCAAACTGGGTAAATGGGAACATCCCTGGGAAAACCTGTGCTCAGTGCTACCTTTGAAGCTGACTATGGAAAAGGATTGTATAGAAAACAGCTGGGAATGGTTTTACCACCCAGAAGGACAGTAAAGGAAGAGTAACTCCTCTATTATCACCTCCCAGGGTTGCGCCCTGAGCATGTTGCTGCTCAGCACCCCATTTTGACAGCTTGCATTCACCCAAAGTTTCTTCTTCACTCGGTGCATCACTGAACACTGGACCTGAGAAGCCCAGGGCAGGTACACAAGAAGTCCTAATTTATTGTCTTGTTCCTCCAGAGCAAGCCCACAGCATAACTCTGCTTTACAACTTCATTCCTCAGATCACTACACTTGGATGGGAGGAGAAACACTCAGCTTGGAGCATCCCAAACCAAAGCAGTAAGTTCTGGTGAAGAGGAACCATGCCTCAAACTGACAGCGCAGGAGAGGACACCCTGATTCACACCAGCTGGCCTCACACTCTCAGAGCCTGGTGCTATTCTTTTCTGCCCTTTTCACAACCAAGTTCACCCCTAAAATCCTCCCACACACTGAATTACGGGCGGGATGGATGAGTCCAGCATGGAGCAGATGTTTAACTAATTTGCTTCCACATGTTTTTAAACATTTCACATGTAGGAAAAGGATAAAAGCAAGAAGATTAAACATGGATGTCCAAAGTCTAATTAACATCCCCACTGGTAAGCTGGGTGTGTTTTATCTTTAGGAGAGTGACACCAGCTTCCTTAGTAACATGGTTGAGTCCCAGAGGAAAACGATCAGAAATAACATATTGATGTCATTAAGAATCATTTATTATTACTGTTACGAAGCTTGGGTGAATCAACTCAGTAGAGAGCCCGACACAACCCCTGTGAATCAGTTAAACTCTATTTTAAGGTCTTGAATAAGACTTTGGAGGGACTGAGTATAAAATCCTGGACATGGGTGAGATGCTCTTAAGGAATTCTGACAGGGGCATTTGATTGACCCCCCTCCCCCATAAAATCAATGCATCAAGCTGTCATCATCTCCAAATGCACATGCCTCAAACTTTCCAGTTCAGCAAGGTTATAAAATATTAGTGCTTTTTATACATTTAAAAGTGTGAGTTAAAATATAATTATAATATAAAAATGGTATAAAATAAAAAGCTTATGTTTTATAAGCTCACCACACTGGAAAATCTGAGGCATGATAATCTCTATAGCGGTCCCCATACCATGGTTCCAAGTTCCTCGTGCCTTGTAATATCATTAAGTGTCCTCGTGAATGCTTTGTCGCACTTCTATTTTGCAGACTATCACCAGAAATCAACTGATCAGGCTCCGCTCCCTGCAGCCATCCCAGCACTTGGTGGCTTGGAAATCGATTTGCTCTGAGAGCAAGTTTGAGAAGTGAGCCCTAGGGGTAGCTTTGGCTCTATAAACTGACTGCATACAGAGAAAGGGAGAAAAAGGACAAAAATATTTTCTTCCCAGATGCAAATGTGCAGGCAGGTGCCAAAGGCTTTTAACTACATGACTTTGTATTTGGCCTAGTGACAAAATAAACCCCTGTGTAGGAAGATACAGTAGTTCTAAGCAATAGGTTAGGTTTCAGTTTAAGCAAGGCCTAAATAAGTTCTTTATCAGAGCGAACAGCATTAATATATATTTTTAATAATATGCCGGCCCTGAGGTCATGTGTCTGAACTGTTTTCTTTTTCTTATGTTCTAACAGTGCTTTCAGATGTTCGTACCCTGCAGCTGCAGTTTCCATGTAAGCATGGCTTGCGCTGCCAAACCTGTGGCAAAGGGATATTAGCACCTAATGGCCACTTGTTGCAAATGGGCTATTCTCTGGCTCAAAGGCTCGTGCATCTCCCAACATCTGGGCTGAAGAGGCTGGTGAAGTAAATCAAACCAAGCGAACCTCCTAGTTCATTCTGCGGCTGCTCCCCTGGTCATTACAGGGGATTAGGAACATTGTAGACACTCTTTGGTTGACTGGTCGGCTGATTGATTGCAAGGGGTATGCACGTCAAAATCCCTCCAGTCACGAGCATAGGGCTCAAAGGAAAAAGGAGCCCAGAAGGTGGAGTATGGATTAGATAATTCTGCACCATAAGGACACCCCTATCCTCCCTACTTGTCTGCCTTTGGGCTGAATTATCCAAGCAGAGCTGGTTGTGTCTCATGACATATGGCCCACGAGGACCCAACTTCCAGGTGATGTTCTGTTCTTCCCTTCTCAAGTCAGTCCCAAATGATCCTGAGACAGGATGGACTGCAAGGATGAGGACCATCCCTACTGCATCTCTTGGACACCTCAGAGGGTGGACACCACTGCTAACCCAGCTGCAGGTGGTTTGGCCAGATTGGGTGGACCAGGACAACTTCAGATGGATAAAAATAACCCGTAGCATGTCCAGGACTGACTCTTAAGTGTTAGGGAGGGCTCTACTCAGATTTTGGAAGGCAGAGTGGAACGTTCCAGCTCTTCCCAAAATATACAGTGGAAAGAGCTGGGCTCAGAGAGAACGGCTACAGCCAGAGCAACAAGAGAAACAGCAGCGAGTCCTAGTGCTGGCAGCGCTAGAGGAGTTGAGAGCTGACTCAGAAAGCAAAGCTCTTTTATGCTGCCGATCATAATGTCCTCGCCTGGCCTCTGTTAATGCATTTCACTAGCGGACTGAAAGACAAGTCCGCAGCTCTCGGTCAAGCCAAAGCAACTGGGCTCAAACGTGGGGCAACTGGCAAGAGAAAAAGTTCTCCAGACACTTACTGTGGGCCAGAGGTGAGCCGATCTGTGATTATTATTGCAGGCTGGGAGGTGCGGTGTGCTTGGCAGCTGCTGTTTCCATCTGCTTGCAGGGGCTGGATGGAGGAATCCAGAGAGGCAAATTCAGTTGGGCCTCTGCCTCCAGCTGCCCATGGCCTGCTGAGGAAAGCTGCCTTCTGAATCCCCAAGTCTTCCAGCAGGACAGCCTCTCCTGGTTCTGTGTCCTTTTGCACATGAGAGCACCATTTATTAGCAAAGGATTTCTCACAAGGGCACTGCAGCACAGAATCACAGGACAGGGCTGTTTGCACGGGATTTCTTAGTGCTTTGGTCAAAAACTTGGGAAAAAGTCAGTGAGCTGCTTCCAGGTTGGCCTGCAGCTGGCCCTTGCACATCTGCAGTCAATGCACATTTTGTGCGTCACTGTAAAAATTAGCCATTAATAAGCAAAATCTTACTCCAATAAAGCTAACAAACAGATCCCAACTAGAATCCCAATCCTATAAGGTGCCACTACTTCCTGGGCCCACCAGGGCATTGAGGAAGACAAAGCCTCTCCTCTGGAGAGCATCAACACAGTGGTATGGGACTACACCAGATACTGCTGCAGTTTGTGGGAATTTAATACAGACATCAGATATTTATTTATGCTCTTTTTATTTCAGTTTTTCCCGTATCTAAATACGGATTAGGAAGAATTTCAGTCAACTTTTTGCTGTGGGACATGCCCCATTTGTCATCAGATCAGGTGAACATCTAGAGCAGGATCAGAGCTGCTGTTAAAGCCGTGAGCCCAAATTCCCTTCCTGTGGCAACCAGACATAAAGGGGAAAAAAGGAGTCAGCACATGCCCAGGGAGAACACTGAGTCCTACAGCATGGGTACCACCATGGACTTCCTTAGAGAGATGTGGTGGTGATGTTATTTATAAAATGAGCACTGATCCTTCCTCATCATCATGGTTCAGTTTTACTATTTTTGATCATCAGGCAGGAAAGCATAAATAAAATCTGTTTAATGTTATGGTCATTTTTCAGGCAGGAAGTGACACTGGTAGACACCCAGCTATTAATTTGACACAGGGTAATAAAATCATTCAATACTGCTGGCAGAATTTTATAGGAATTAAGCAGCCTTAAGATTTATGGCCAACATACTGCTTTCATGGTAAAGGCTGGTATGAAAAAGAAGAAAAAAAAAAAAAAAAAAAAGAACATTTCTTATTGCAAAGGCATTTTTTTGCCCATGGAAACAGTCATTCAGGAAACCCTTGCGTTTCTATAACCTTCTGTCCTCCCCACCCCCCAAATTACAAAATTTCTTTCTCTAATTAATAACAGCACAAAAAAACAGATCCTGAAAGATGCATAGAGAAAGGGATGACTTCAGTGGTTTGTGAACTTCACTCACAGAAAAAGCAGATGTGCCACAGCCAGAGGGATGGTTCAAGTCCCCAAGGAACTGGTAGCACCTAGATCTGAGATGAAACCCCAGGTGGTCACAGAGGTCTCACCACGAGGTAACCAAAGCACCAAGGATCAGCAGAGGAAGGATGATACTAGAGTAAAGGACAGCAGATCCCAAAATTGCCAGCCTGATTCCTTCAGGTCCCTATCAGGCCCCGCTTCTGGGCACACAGAGCAGCATCCTTCACCACCAGTTGCATCACCACTACCACATCCAAGTTTGCTTGGATAAGCTGAGCACCAATGCGTAATATTACAGGCATAGCTGTGCATCACCAAGCTCAGGTGGCTTCCGATTACATCCCATCACTTCGGAGCAAGGTGGAGCCAGCCCTGACCCACAGACAGAGCAGAAAGCTCACTGCCATTCTCCCATCTGCATTGCCTCCAACACACTTCGTGGCCTCAGCCAAAATTCCTGCACGCACCAGCCTGCAGCGAGAGAGGGCCCCCGCACCAATGAGATTTATGTGCTCGACAGCAGGAGATTTGGGGGAGCAGATGTAGGGAGAGGTCACGCAAGGTCACGTTGGAAATACATGGCAGAGGCGAGGACTTAGCCCAGTTGAACTAAATTCTCACTCAGTAGCAAAACCACGAGACCATCCTTCCTCTTAAAGAGTTTTTCCATGCCCTAACAAGCCTGGTGAAGGACTTAATGACATCTGCGTGCTCTTGCCTGTGCAAGGACCTCGTGATTTGGCAGGATGCCATGAAAAAAGATGTCCAAAAGTTATGAAAATAAAGGTATTTATCTTCATTGTTAGAAAAAGAACTGAGCCTTTTATTTCTCTCTCTTGGAGGATTAAGCTCACAGATTTACAAAGAACTGGTTGATTACCAAAATAAATACATCACTATGCCAATTTATAGGACACAAATGTAGGAAACCCATCCAACCAAATCAGGCAAAGTGTAATTCATGTGAGAGCCCTCAGCATGTGCAAAGGGCACAGTGCATGAGGAACAAAGTACATAGGGAAAACATGCTAGAAACCTCTATCTGCGGGAACAATTCCCAGTGCAGCGTACAATGGAGCTATAAAATAAATGGCTTGGCTCTCCACTGGAAGCAAAGCCCAACTGTTCTCAATGAGAAGGAGGATCATGTATCTTTATAATGAGAATTCAGTCATTTTTAAATGTTGGCTTTGCTCATATCACCACCAAATCTGTCTGCAGAGCTGACAGGCTGCAGACTTCATTTGGATTTCTAGCTGTGATTATGCATGGCAGTGATGGATACCCCAGGGTTTTCGGGGGCTAAGGGTTTAGGGGCTGGCTTTTGTTTTTCAGTTGTTTGGGGCTTGGGATTGAGGGGGCTGCTGGGGTGTTTTTAGTGTCACTGTCCAATGAGGCTTAAAGAGCTCTTTCCTCATTTTAGTAGTTCTGATAATGCACAGAGATGAAAGCAGACTCTGAACAAGTTGTTCTTTATATTGGCAAAGCTGCCCCTTCTGCAATGAAATCCAAGAGCAGTTTTTGCTTTCAGTGCTCGGTGAGATGGAGCAGAACATGTTTACTGAGGCTGAACATACCCCTGCCCTTGGAGGTGTAAGCACCACCCTCTGCAGCAAAGGTGACCCTCAGAGCACTAAAACATCTGCTCACTCAGTTTAAAAAAAATAAAAAATCATGTTAATGGTCAGGAGAATGGCACATGGAGGAGCAGAGGGAACTTTCCTCTCCATTTCTTACAAGAATAATAATTTTCTATAACCAGTAGCACACACAGGAGCAATGCATCTTGCAATCATACCAGCTCTTCTCGCAGCATACCATGAACAAAGAGTTGTGCATTTGAACATGGGGTAGCCTTTATGCAAGGCTTAAACTCATGTTTGGAGCCTATTCTTTCCCCATTGCTGTTGTCCATCCAGGGTGGACAGCAGAATTCAATAGCAGTACATTGCAGCAGCGTTCAAGGTTTTAGAGGAGATGGGCACAGGTAGGGTATTTGTAAATTTAAAGCTCAGTTTCTCTAAATCCTTGATCCAACTCTTAAAACCAAATGGAGGAAGGTTGTTTTGATTACTGCTGGTGAAAGCCAGGTCGCTGTGGGCCCTAGGGATGAGAGCCCAGCCTCCAGTGGGAAACCAAGTGCCATAAGTTTGACCTCTGTGAGGTTGTTCTCCACATATCCTGGGGATTTTGCTGCATTGTTAGAGGAGACGTTTGCAAAACAAACCTGTATATGCGTCTGATCCAGGGCACTGTTGGGCTAAGTCAAGTTTGGGCATGCATGAGAAAGAGGTGGTTGAGCTGACTCCTGCTGCACTGAACGCAAGCTAAATGTGCCTAAATCAGTGAACTGATGGCGTGCATGTAGTCAGCAGCACGTTCTTCACAAGTGGATGCGACCAGCTTAGGTAGCTGGCTCAGAACAGCTGCCAAGAACAAACGTGCCCCACTGAGCTGACCTGGAGGGCTGTGGAGCTGGGTCTCAGCAAACAGGGCTGATGTATTGCAGCACCTTGTGGTCCCAGGCACACACGCTCTGTACAGGGGCTGCCTTCCGTGGGGCTCACCAGCCTTGGGATGGGAGAGAGGCATAGGGAAGGGACCACAAAAAGCTATCAGCACTGCATGCCAAACTCTCTGCCCTATATCCTCCTTGGCTGGAGCTTTGCTTACCCCTGACTCTTCAGCCCCTCATCATTCCTCTCTGTGGATGGCTAGGTAGCTTCCACAGTGCCAATTCTGCATTTTATTTTATAAATAGATAGAAACACTTCAGACAGGAGCAATAAAACTGGCCCCTCTGTCCAGCCATCTGCTGCTACAGATGACTATTAACACCTTTTCAGCACACTCTTGTGAGCAGGGATGCCCCCTGCTTTTGGGACAACATCTCTCACTATCAAGAATACATGCCCAGAACAAAGACACCAGCAATATCATGCAGAGACAGAGTTGGCGTCCCCAAACCCTCCTCTTCTGAAGGAAGAGCCAGCACGAAAGTGGCAAGATGAAAACAATTGTCTACAGCTAAATGGAGAGCAGAAAGGCAGCTCGGGGTATGCAGACCTCACCGCGGTCCTTACAGTGATAGGAACTCACTAGGATGCTGGTTGTTCTTCATGCAGGTGTGAAAGGGGATGTGCAGTGCTTCAGGGGCTCCCATTCCTGGCAAAGATATTGTCTTTAAATTGATGATAAGGAGACATTCACACTGCAAACCCAACCAGAGCATGGATTTCCCAGTGTTACCTCAAGGTTCACCAGCAGCATGGCTGTGGCACACCTACACTGCCCTTGGTACCCCAGCTCAGCACTCTGTTTTTGGTTTCTGTGGCTGTGGCACAGGCCAGCTGTAAGTGTTTTATGAAGGGAAGCACAGAGATGAGCCAAGCAGGCTCCCAGCCCTCCTCAGCAGCATGCCAGCCGCTCCAGCCCCACACTCGTCCCAGCTTGAGACATCTGTGCACAGGCCTCAAGGCTGAAAATGAGAAGAGCCATCCCAGTTGCAGATTTTGGAGCAAGCCGAAGTCTCTGTGCACTGTGAGCTGTGAAATATATCAACTCCCAGGCTTTACATGAGCCTCACTCTTCTGTGCAATATCATATGGCTTTCGGATTCATCTGCCCTGTCCACCTCTCCCATGTGTTTCCGATAATTGCTTACAGATGGAGGGTTTTCTCTTGTTTGCCCTTAGAAGAGACCTGCTGTTGTTCCTTCTTCTTAGATGAGGCTATGGCCATACACATCATTTTTATTGGTGTATTTTATTGCCCCTACTTCTTTACAGCACACGCCACCGGTCTCCCTGGCCTTCTGCATTCCCTTCCAGGCCACTGCTTGCCGTTGCCTCTCTGTTAGGTCTCCTCATTCCCCGTGTTCCTCAGCTGAAAATATTACAGGGCCTCCCAATTAAGAGAATGCCTTATAAATCTCTCCGTATCCAAATCAGATCCAGAGCCTGGCCGGGGAGACAGATCTGGAGACAGCGGGTGGGTCTGGAGCTCCTCGCCCCGCACAGACGTGCTCCAGCACCACACTGTGTGAGACTCAGGCTCACGCACCCGATGGTGGCCTCAAGGGATTGGGAGAGCTGGATTCTGCCTGCTCAGAGCCCCTAAAACACCCTTACATGGAGCAAAGATCCAAAATGAGGCACTGACCCCATGGTATCAAGGCTTCCCTCCTGCATGTAGCTGTCATGGCCCTAGGGTGTGCTTTGGTGGGACAGGTGGGCAGAAACCTCACCCCAAAAAGGCATCCTGGCACCCTCTCAGAGACACAGCCATGGGTGAGCTGCATTCAGAGGTCCTTCTCCTGTCAGCATATGCCCTACCCCCAAAAACATATAGAACAACCAAAGCCAGGATGGTGCAGGACAGCTCCCAGCACAGCATTCCCATGCCCTGCCTAGCCCAGCACCTAGGCCCCCTGGAGGTATCTCACAGACTTTCTGTGGTTTAGAGCTCATGGGTTGATCTCTGCCCCTTCCACGGGCAAGGAACACGTGTCTTAATCGTAGTGAGGCATCATCCTGTGCCTCATGCATCGCCTTGCCCAAATTACATGTCTAAAGCAGATCTGAACACAGCCCTCCAGACTCATAGCATCACTGAAAACCTACTCCTTGCGGTAAAGTGATGCTGGAAGCATTGCATCTCAAAAAACACAAAAGCTAATAGTGGCTTGAGAAGAGTCACTAAAATCACCACGTTACTTTTGTCCACAGCCCTGACTTTTGATCAGTACAATGCCTGCCCAGGGACTTAAGCTCAGCCTCCAGCGGCATCTCTGTGTTACACTTGTGCACAATGATTTCCTCGGTGTACACATCAGTGGAAACACAGTCTGTGCCAGAATTCCCCGATACCAAATCCCTTCTTGGGCCAGTGCCCAGTACTCTGAAAAGGCCGTCAACATCTGGAAGCAGTGATACTGCACATCTGCAAGACCCTCGCAATTACAGGATGGGGAGAGAAGTACCTACAGGATTACTTCGGTTGATAATTAAATCCCAAATAGCAGGATGCTTGATGTATTCACCTTGCCTAACACCGTAATGCTTGGACTATCACACAACCCATATGCAATGCTTCTTGCTGTAAGCAGCCCTTGGGGTAGAAATAGATGGGAATTTCACCTGCATGTATAACAGAAGGGCAGCAGGTAAGACAAAACTAAATAACTGGAGAAAACATATGCCAAGGGACTGACTTCAAGTTCCTTACTCATGCAGAGTGTTGCACCCGGTATTAGAATGACTCAGGGTACTAGATCCAGGCTTTAACCACAGCCAGGACCTCTGGAACCAAACCAGGGTCACATAAAGCTTATCCACGCTTCCTGAAAACTTAGGAAAACTATTTGCCTTCCCAGACTTTGCAGGACAGGGCTTTTCTGCTGCACCAAGCAAGATGCCTTCATTCTTCCAACATACTGGTTTTCAGGATGCCTGGTATGGAAGAGCACAGAAAAATTACTTGTGGTTTCAGCTGGGTTGGAAGTGCTCCTTATTCAGTTTGATGTAATATATACCACAGCATACAGGATACCTTGCTCCAAACCTTGTGACATTATACCTTTAATGTGATTTCTTTATGACTTTCAGGTTTTCCTGCTAATGAAGTCCTGATTTCCTGGCAGAGGGGTCAGATTAGCGGAATGAAAGACAGGGTGAGGGAGGGATTGCAAACCACTCTCTATTATACCCCCATTAACTTGTCCCAGCCCATGCCAAGGCAGGGGAGCTCTCCTCAACTCTGCACCCCACACTGCAGCTCCAGCCTGGCCACATCAGCAGGTTTTGCCAACACTCACATACACACATCACTTCATGTGCATGAGAAATCCCACTGGAACCAGAGAGGCCAGTCAGGTGCCCGATGTGAGATGTTTGCTGCGCTGAAGTTTCAGGAATTGGCAACAGGAGGTTTATCAAGTCAACCACGAGCCAGAAGTATCAGAGTCAAGGAGAATTTTTAAAAGGATCTGCTTCAGCACATAAATACAACAGGGACTAAACAGCAGCTAACACATCCTGCTTGGCTCGATGAGTATGAGAATTCGATAAAGGTATTACTTAAATTAAATATATTTTTCTGCTCTATTTACATCTTGCACAAAGTTCTCCCCCTGATAACCAAGATAAGGGGTCAATCAACCCAGCCTCCTCAGGAGCTTGGAGGAACATTTCACCATGGTGATGCTGAGTAGAAAGGACATCTAAACCAACCAAACTCTGCAAGCATCAGAAGCCACCTGCACACATTAGAAGAGCCATCCTGCTGGATGTGATATACACATTACAGACAGATAACAATTTGCACAAACAATAACATATGCAAGTGTAACATGAAACAGAAGGTAATAAGGCTTTCTGCCACTTATCTCTTTGATCTGAGGCCTTGGCTCGCTCCAGATTTTTCTAAGTCAGCACAGATAAATACTGCTGTGTATGTTCAATAACCCCAATCAAAAGCTCTTCCAGAAATCAGAAGCTCACAGGCCTACAGTACAGTAGCCTTCAGGAGCACATTTTGGAGAGGGTGGGGCAATTTTCTCGCTCTTTTGCTACTGAATAAACCTATTATATGGACACCCCATACTGGAACGATGAGAGGAGCGGGTTCAAAAGGAGGTTTTTGTTTTGCTGTAAATCCTATTTATGGCTTAGGGTGCAGCTGATATGCTGTTAGCTTTTATTTCATTGATAATTCTGTGATTGTAGTTGAAACTTTGCAACTTAATGAGCTGATGTTATTACTCATACTGTGTGGCCATCTGGAACCAGTTTGGTCAGAGAGCCCAAAGCACCAAAAGCCACCTGTAATGCATTAAGCCTCAGCCCAGTACCAGCTCCGTGGATTTGAAAAGCCAGGCCTGCATAAATACTAACCTGTGAGAATGTAATTGGAGAAGTGATATTTAAGAACTTATAGTTTGCCAGAAATGCTCATTCTCAGGGGAATGTATGCAGAGGCTTAAAGTTTAAAGCCAAGCGGTTTTTAGTTTCAACATTGTGAATCAGGAAAATCGTTGCATATGGATGTTGTTGGACTGTCCAAACCGCTAGGCCTATCCAAACAGGCCAAGCTATGCCAAGGCTCCTCAAAACCACTGCTCCCTCCTAGCACCTGAGCCTCACGTTGCACATGTTCCTCGTTACTGAGGTACCATCTCCAGACAGCTCTCCAAAGGGGTTGGAGAAATAAGGGGTAAACACTTTGTAATGCTCCATAATCACAAAGAACACACAGCTGCCACAACCACCAAAAATCACTACAGAGATCACGTGTAAACAACTGCCAATGCTCGACAGATTGAAAAGACACTAAACAGCACCTATAAACCCCCACCCCCAGAATTATCCATGGAATATTACGAGCAGATATGAGCTGTATTTTGTCCAAAAAACAAGGTGGAGCAACCACATTACCTTCAAACCCCTGATGTGCCCCCAAGTAGGCCCAGTGTTTGTGGCCCTTTCTGGTCTGATTGTGGCTCTGGCCGAGGTGGTGCCCAAGGCCTAAATG
Organism: Aythya ferina; assembly: GCF_964211825.1. Classification (NCBI taxonomy): domain Eukaryota; kingdom Metazoa; phylum Chordata; class Aves; order Anseriformes; family Anatidae; genus Aythya; species Aythya ferina. Next base: position 28,714,182 of record NC_140304.1, on the reverse strand, counting down.
AGCACGGTTCCTTTCCCCTCATTAGCCCACTGCTGATTTACACCACCTGGGGGTGCAAGGCACTGCTCAGATTTCAGGGATTTGGGTAAAATATAGTACAAGTAAAATATAGCTTTTCCTCTCGATTTTCAATACACTTTTGGCATTTCAGTGCTAATAAAAATACTGGGGATTGCCTAAATGTTACCTAAAGCCACTAGTTAAGATAAAGGCACTCAAAGCTCTGATGCTTTAAGGCAGGAGAGCAAGTCACAAAGAAGTGGAAGTGGCTCAGCTATCGCAGAGGTTTTCATTTCTTTTATTCCTATTTGCCCTGCACAATGGGATTTCACATAGCAAATATAAATGACTGTCTCCTCGTGTTTTCTTCTTCTAACAACATAGCACTGGGCAGAGAACTCAACCAAATCTCCCTATTGTTCCTCTTCATTCAACTATGCATATTTCCTTTAGTGTAAGCACCCCTGAACAAAAGCATGCAGAAATAATTCCCTGAAAGCAGGCAGTGATAACTATAACCATTAACAACAACAAAATGAGCCCTTTTTAACCTGAACTGCCTCTTCCCCAAAATTTGGCTCCTTTTTCACATTGTGTTGAAGAGGTGATGTGAACTTTAGGGCAAGAGTTTTTGCCTGGATAAATCAGAGCACAGCTGACCTGCTTCGCTCCCCTCTTGGTTTAGCAGCCAGGAGAGCATGTCAAGGAGGGCAGCAGTTGCTTGTATTTGGAGCAAGTGGCCAGTTTGTACCAGGGAGCAAATAAAAGGCAAATGTTATAAACACAACAGAGTAAGGAAATAAATGTATAGTCCATTCTCCAGCAATGTGACAGCATGTGCAAAGGGTAAATAAGTTTATATTCTCAAGGAGAAGCAAAGGTGAGTGAAGATCTCAGAGTGGACTCATGCAAAGTACTTCTCAGAGGACTGCACACCACAGCAGTGCAAACGCTGGAGCAGGTGCAGGCAGGAAACGAAAGCAATAAAGAAGCATATTCTGTGCGCAGCGATAGCTATGATGTGGTCCAGAAGGCCAGCCAGAATAGAGAATTTTCCTTACAGTGAATGATTTATTTAAAAAATAAAATCTTTAAGAAGACTAAAATTGTTGAATTTGGGAAGTACCACTTGCTTTTCTCCAGCTGTACTAGTAAGAAAGACTAAATGCTCTTACTTTTAATGGCCTCCCCCAAACCCAAATTATGGAGCAGTTTTCAATTGAGCTTCAAGACATTTCCAAATCACAGTTGGGCTTGGAGACTGGTAAGACTTAAGAGAAGAGACTTAAGGAAGTCCACTTGAACAAAAGGCCACTCTTTAAAAAGTGCATAGTTCCACTGGTTGCCTTGTGAAGTTTTTTGAAAACAAGAGTGGAGCCTGAAGAGTATCCAAACAGTCTCATTTACAAACTGTCCTTTATCCTGGGTATGTAAGAAATCATTTCTAATGAGGAACTGAAATGGTTCACTTCGTCTACACATCATCTCTTCTGGACAAGCAGTCATTGTTGCTTTATGACCTCCCAGGAACAAGGTGATTAACGCAGCCCACATCTGAATGGGGTGGGAGTAGAGCACACCATGGCAGAAGACATGCTGCAGAGATAGGGTCCATAGAGATCCCCCTCTCCCTCTAGTAAATACAGGTCTGCTTGAAAATACTGCTGAATGCATGGGCATTTTGTCTTGGGAGAGAGCCTCAAATATTTAATGAGGAAGATAAAAAACATGCACATATGCATACACATAAACACAAGGTGTTTGTATGAAAGTCACATTTTGTTCAGCATCATGTTCATTTTACCCACTCAAAATGCACTGCAAGGGCTCAGCATGGCCAATATCATCCAAAGCAGAACAAGACATCCATCTGTCTTGTCTGGAATTAGTTTGTATTTTATTTATCATTTTTAATGCATTTTGGTGACAGAAATGAATCCATTTTAGATAAAGGCTGAAAGTACCTTTCTCTCCCTGCGTAATCCTGAAGTGCTTTGAAATTCACAAATAGTCATAAAAAAAAGGGCCAAAGAGAATTTTTTCTGATCTGGTTTTGATATAAATGATGCAATGCAATATAAAAGAGCATTTAGAGAAAGCCACGATAACAGCGAAAACGTGAAGAGGTTTGGATTTAAACCCCAAAGTGTGGTGGATATAATAACCAGGAGTTGAGGAGAGGTCACGCATTCCTCACACGGAGATGCTTTCCAATCTCATCCTTGCCTGGAAAACACTCCACTCTTCTCCTTTTCCCATCCCAATGGTCAGGTAGGGGCTGCAGTAGAGGGGACACGTGTTGGGGTCTCTTGTGGCCCAGCCAGACCCACAGAGGAGAGGGGTTTTCCCCTGGCTGTGTCGACCAAAGCCCTTAAGATCCACCACAGGACATGGGCTCCTAACCAAATCCCGAAAGAGGGGCTGAATTTCCATGCAGACCTGCAAAAGACAAATCTGTCGGCTGCTTGCTTTTCTTTGTTCTGTGTGAGAATGTATTATGATACAAATGTTTCTGGTCTGCAAATATAAAGCCTTTTCTGTGGGACAGTAGGTTTTTATTTCTCCGTGATCCTTCAGATTCCCTCTTTGAAAGAACAAAAAAAAAAAAATCAGCAGATTTTTCCGTATTTTGTGGTGGGGTTTTGAGTAATTCTGAGCATAAAACTGTCTAAGGAATTTTTATTTGTAATAAATCTTCATGGGTTGACTTCCTGTGGACATACTTGAGTGAGAACTCCATCAAAAATGCTAGTTTCTGTTAAGTTGTGTAAAGATTAGGATGGAAGGATAAAAACCCACAAAAATTTTAAAGGCTTCAGAAAAGCACTTAGAAAAGTTACTGAAAATTCCCTAGTATTTTCTGGGAAATTATTTAAAAATAAAAAATAAAAATCAATGTTCTACCATTTCCCTGAAATGTATTTGTGGCTTGGACTTTGTTAAAAGCCTCTATTGCCAAAGCTTTATTAGTTTGAACATTCATAAATCCATTTACATGGAGGCAACAGGAAGAAATACTGTGTTATCCCCCGTGACCACTGCATGTTGTTGGAAACCTTGGGCATCCCCCTTACCTTTGAACATCCAGATGAGTTGCACTTCCTCACCATTTCTTATTTCAAGTTGTTTTCTTCCTGTGAAGCTTGTCATATTTTTTCTTGACAAGTGTGATGGACTGAGATGTCAAGAGTCAGAGATGGACATCCCATTCATGACCATATGCCAGTTCCTGGGCTCCAGCAGCAGCCTCCCAGCCTCCTCTTCTGCTACTCCAGCCATGTTTCTTCAGTATATAAGCTCTCAGAAGCTGGAATGGAAAGATTTTGATTCCAAAATTCTTTCACACCTAATGAGGTGTGGGAAAAACCACTGCCACCACCACCAACCAGCCAAACAAAAGAAAAACAAAACCCGAAACCACAGCGTTCTTGGGAAGCTCGGGTTGGAAAACATCAGTCGCAACAAGAAAGCCCTGAAAGCCTCCTTCTTGCTGATAAATCTGACAGTGGACACTGCCACCACCTTGCTGCTGGTGACAGCTCCTGTTCCATGTGGGCAGGGACAGAGCTCATTTTGGTGGTCTCCCAGCGGGTACCTGGCTTTTTTCAGGTCAGGGACGCCCAAGCACAACCTACATCAGGCATGTTCTTGCCGACCTCTGAAGCTGTTTGCTTTGCCCTGCTCTCTCATTCAAACCACTTGGATTTGCTCTAAGAATTACAGAAATGCCTTCATTTATGTTTTATTCACAGTCAGGATTGCCAGGAGGCCAGACGTGCGGGCATACAAATGCTGCTGTGCAGTCAGGCCTGCGTGGGGCTGCCAGAATAAAACTCAACCTATGCTCCATGCTTACAAGGAGAAACAAAAAATGAAACCCATCCAGATTAACTGGCTCACGGTGGCCAGCAAGCTTTCATTCACAGCTTTTGCTGTCAGTGTTGCACCATTACAAACTGAATGGCTCGAGGCCTTGTTTCTCCAGAGGCCATTTCCTTCCCATGCAACGCGTGTTTTTGCAGCGCATCCACGGGGCACCGTGCCAGCCACAACCGGCCATCTGCACACAGCAGAGCATGAACCTCGCCAAAAAAATAAAAAGGGAAGGAAGTTCATTCACGGACCACACAGTCATAAGTGGAGGTGCAAGGGCTGTGGCTGTCCTGGACCCCGCTCAGGGTCACGGCCAAACCCCAGCAGCATCTCAGCCTGCAGACAGGCACAGCCTTAGCTCCAGTCTGTCCCACGCGCTGCTGCAATTTCCCTGGCTGTCCCAAAAGCCACAACAAGTCAGCCCCCTGCTCACAGATGCTTCTTCAAGGGACAAAATCAAATTTCTGGGCTCATGGCTCTACAGAGAGACACCAAACCTGGCTTGGCTTTTCATGGCAGCTGCCTGCTTCTGGTACACGATGCGCACCTTGCTCCTGTCCTTCACGAAGCACATTAAAACCCAGAAAACAGAAACATTGGTATTTCAAAAAGTCAGGGGAGCAGGGCAGTCATTTTTTCCCATCCTCCTTTACTGATCACTTGATTACTGATATAAAGCTGATAGAAATCGTATCCCTAATGTAACTACAACCAAACCCCAGGCTTCAGACCAGTATTTAGCCCAGTCCTGCTCTGGGATCACTGCTGCTTTGTGCTGTGCTTCGTCTACCAGCAGCCTCCACTCCCACTTGAAAGAAATTACATATCATTTCAAAAAAACAGCATTCTACATACACAAAGACATGTTTATCTGTAAATATTTAGAGAGCATACGAACCCTCAAGAATGAGCAAAGTAGTGAGAGCATCAGCAATCTCTCCTATGGCTTTCCAAAGCCCAAGCACTAAGTTATGGCCTTTCCCCATCTCTCTCTCCATGCAAAGGGGCATTTCTTCTTGCTGTTGCCCCCGTTCATCCATCAGCATGTCGTGGGGCTTGCAGTGGGACTCTTAAAACAGCAGGTGTGCAAGATCCAACCCAGCATCTACCAGTGGGGATGAGAGGCTTTGTCCAGTCAAAGAAAACAAAATAAACCAAAAATGCTCCCTTTCGTGGCTTTCAGCTGGTCATTGAAGGGCCAGAGCCCTCCCTAACCTGGGGGCTGCCAGGGTCTTTGGCAGGCGGCGGATGGGTGGGAGTGGGTGTCTCCGTGGAAGCGCTTATCAAGTGGAAGGAAGTTATAATAAAATTTACTGCGGTTCACCAAAGTACCACTGTTTGCGTGTTATTAATCACTTACGCGGGTCCCCGTCGGAGGAAATGGCAGCCCTGACAGTGATTTATACGCTATTTAGATAACCTGAGGGGAGCACGTTACGAGCTCCATGCCCGTGCTGTCATCCAAATACCCAGGGCCCCCCCTGGACTCCCCCTTTCCACCTTCAAAGCCACCGCCTGCCTTATCAGGGCCACCGCCAACACAGGCACTTTCCAAATGCATCTCAGCTCAGCAGCTCTTCCCATGGCCGCCAGATCAAACAGTCCCTCCTGCCTGCGAGCAGCAGCCTGGCTGGGAAACAAAGTGCCAGCCCCTGGCCTCACATCCCCTGGGATGTCCAGAGCTTGGAAAGCAGTGAAACTGCTGCTCCTGTGTGGTGCAGGCAGATCCCAACCCCTGCACACCCTGGGATGGGAAAATCCCACCAGGACGTGGCTTTTGCAGCAGCAAAATGGTTAATGAAGGGATGTCAGTGCCCTTGCAGAAGAAGAGAAATATTTGCATAAGTTTTGTAAATAAATAAATAAAGACTCCTTTTTAACATTTCATTTATACCTTTTTATTTAAAAATATGGCTTCAGCATGCCTGGGGCACGATACATCCAAGTCGTAGGAGGCATTCAGGTTGCAAGCATTTCTGCTTCATCCATCATGCCTCTTCCATCTGACCCTGAGCTGCACAGGGGAGCCAGGTGAAGAAGGCAGTGGACAAGGGAGCCTGCGCTGTCTGCTCGCACCAAGACCCAGACTCATCACGCCGTAGCACTGCTCTTCTCCTCCCTATCCTCCTCCGGCAAAGCTTTTCCCATTCGTCATCCTTCACCCCATGTTTGGGGTGCTCGGGCTGCTCTTCATGCTCCTGTTGGATGAGATCTTGGATACACAAGGAAGGACTCACACGAGTTAGTCATGGCTTGCTCATTCTCCAAGAAGCTGCACAATTTCATTGTCAGTTTTCTTTGCTTGCTTTCTCATTTTGATAACTTCAGACTTACAGGAAGGCCTGACTTCATTCTTTCAGTTTGAACCAAGATGTTCTCCTGCACAGAAAAGCCCTCAAGTTTCTCTTTCCATCCTGATTTCTTCCCATTTGTGATGTGGAAGTTTTTGTATCCTTAAAAAATGCAAGTCCCTTTTTCTGAGGAAGCCTAGAGGAAGCAGTGCGGGGGATATAGTTGCAATACACTCGGCTCTGTTTCAGTAGAAGAGTTGTTTTTCTTGCCCCTAATCTCTTCTGCATATCGCATTTCCTCTCTGTTTCATAAATGAACAAATTTACTGTAATCATTAGAGTTTTACTCCAAAATTAAAGGCAGGCTAATACAAAACTATGCACGTATTAACTTTGACTTTGCTTTTGTTAAGTCAGATGTTTCTTAATCAAAACCATACTCTTTGCAAAGCCTGGTGATTTTAGGCACCTTGGGAAAAAAAAAGAAAAAAAAAAAGTAAAAAAAAGTTAGCCTTCCATTAAATATTAACTTTTCTTTATCATAAACAACCCAGCTCTGGATCAATGGTGTTGACATTTGCTTTCGTAAATGCAAGTGTTTGTTTCTGTTGTCTTATAAACAGAGGTAATGTCTTCACGGCCTTTTCATTTCAGTTGACATAGAGAAACATCAAGTACAAAGCCAGAACCCAGAAAGCTCTGGTGGCAGAGCTCCTTCTTTTGCAAGGCCTCAAAATCCCACACTTAGGGATAGGTAGCTCTGGGTTCAAACACTCAGATTTGGGGTTCGCACATGAGGCTGCTGGTACCAACCCCCATTTCTTCCCACTTTTCCCCATCACACCACACCGGAGCCCGTTCTTTCAGGCTGCTGTCCAAAACAAGCATTGGGGCTTCCACAAAAAGGACTCAGCAGCCCAGGAGCCCTGAGATGACTTCTCCCACCGAGAGCCATAGCACCCCTGCCCCTGCTTCAACCCAAAGCTCCCACACTGGCCACAGGGCTAAAAATAAATCGGTGCTATTTAAATCAGAAAGCAAGATGTAATTCTCTCAAAGAAAGGTTCAAGTAGTCCCAGCTAAAATAAATTGATTTGTTTAGTTGTTTTCCTCAGCTTATTTTAATCCTCTTACGGGCAAGTTATGAAATTGTGGTAGCACATTTATTTATCCAAAGTACCCATTCAGAAGCAGCAGACCACTGAAACCCACAATTTTGCTCGTGAAGCAATCGCTGTCCTCGCAGAAGCACCAGTTTCATGCTCCTACATAACAACAGCAGGGACAGAATAAAAGTCTAAATAAGACGAACGGAGAGGGTTCAGTAACAAACACAGCTCGCTTTTCCAAAACAGCCCTGCAACCGCCTTACAAAAATGCTGTCTCTGCCACACGTCTCAGCTGGACAAGACAAGGAATGTGAGGAATCTCATTTCTAGAGTCGTGTCTTTGGGGAAAAAGCAGTTTTTGTGAAATACCCGATGATACGATCCCGAAAACAGTTATATAAATCACAGCTGACACGGCCCAAAGAACAGCTCCAGCACATGTGGCGAGATGTGCTTGGATCTGTTCCCCTCGGTCTGTGCCTCTTACGGGACAGTTTATTTGAGGACCTCGGTGTGTTTGAAAAGCATCACAAACAACTCTTCAAACCTGCATGCTGGAGGAAGGGGGTTTGTGCCTAAGCCCTTATGTGAGTGGGAAAATATTTACCTCTTTCCTGAGAGAGTGGCAAGTGTGAATGAGCTGCCCACGGCGATGTAGGAAAACGTGGCAGGAGGAGCGATGGGGAACTTGCCCTGCCAATGGCCTTGGTGGCAGCAGCTTCCTCCCGTTCTGAGTCTGCATTTCTTAAAGCTTTATGGACCTGAAAGCCTTTCTGAAGGGGGATGGTTTGAAACAGGGGGGTTTGCCCCTGACTTGCACCCTCCTGAAGGTATCAGGAGCTCTCACCTGCCAGGCTGATGTGGTGATTGCTTGCCAGGATTCCCTTCATGCCGTTATCTCCTCGCTTCATCTTCCTTGCGAAGGCACAAAATAGCTGCCTTTCTTCACTGACTTAGTGTGTACTTAAAACTACTCCCATATGGGAACGCAATCCTGTCTGCCACTGCCAAAGCACCCAAAGAGATGTCTCACGGCTAGAAAATGCCTGTGGACCTGTTCCACTGCTCTGGCCTTGGCTCTGCATCGCCTTTCCCTCCACCTTGGTGCTGATGAAGTTCATCACCCTTGCCCCAAGCCCCTCGGCTGCACATCTCGGTGGGTGCTGCCCTATATCTGCAGCCTGGCTGCATCCCTGCTGCCCCCCCAGGCAGTGGCTAATTCCCCTGGAGGAGTGCTGCCCTAAGTGATTAACCAGACAAACAGCACCCTATGGCGAGCAGCTGGACGGGTGACATGAAAGGGATTTTGCTCACAACGTGCTCGGACTCTGCCTGGTGAGAGCGAAGGGCGAAGCTCAAAGCATCCCTCACTCGAGAGCACATTTTTGCATTTCAAAGAAAAAAAACAATTTCACTTGCTAATAAATGATTTGTTTATTTACCCTTTCCTCCCAGAGAACGGTTCCACGGCTGCGAGTCCCGATAACTCACGCTTCCATTTAACTCACGTGTGACTTGTGGGTCACCTGCTCGGGGAAGTGTAGGATTTCTTACCGCGATGTGGAACAAAAAAAAATAAAATCTGCTGGCCTGCTGCCAGGTGGGAGGCTTGCATCTCCTTGCACAGAAGACACCCAAGTGGCAGCCCAGCCGGTGGCCCTGTGGAGCGGAGAGGTCAGGGGCCATCCATCAGGTTGGGTCCTCTCGGGGTGAGCAGAGCCGAGTAAATAAGTAGTTAAGCTGCCTGCTCCAGCCCCGGAGTTGGAAAAGCCATCGGGAGGGGTGTTTTTTTTTTTTTTTTTTTTCTCCTTGCAGCACAGCACAAATTGTCAGCCAGCTTGTTTTGTTTGCTAACGTAGCCCAACAAGCAACCAGTGGGTAAAATTAATGGGTTTGAGAACACACAGTTCCTGGATAGGTTTTGAGCTTTGCCCAGTAGTGAACCGATTTCCCTGGACTGCTTCAAGGGTTGGGGTTTGGGTTTGTTTGCTTCCCCTTTGCTTTGTTTTTAACACAGAGCAGATCTCGTTTGCTGTAACAGGAAAACTCAGTGCTCTGTTAAGGTTGTGATTATGCTGCTGCCAAGTATTTGGGATGCTAGGGCTGGGATTTTTTTTCAGTAAGAAAAGCCTCCCTGTTCCCTTTCACAGGTAAACCTATTAAACCCTTTCCAAAAGGGCGGTTTTCTTTCTGTCGGAAACTTTTGTTTCATGTGCTGGGAATTTCTGGATCAAAACTCAGATCTCAGTGATTCAGAGCTGAAGCATCAATATACAGTTTTTTCAACAGAAAACAAAATTTGAGCCATTTCCATTTCTTCTGGAGCTCCAGCTGCTGCCCAGAGAGGAGACTGCAGTGCTCACAGATGCCATTTAATTAATCCTCCTTGTACCTGCAGTCTGTAGAGGGTATTAACCTCAATTTACAGATCAGAAAAATGAGACAGGAGGGAGATGAGTGACAGCTGTAATGAATACACTGCTTCCCTCAGCCAAGGATTACAGCTCCCGAACCCCCTGTTCCCAAGTCCCTAATTAGTAAACTGCAAAGCTCCTCCAATGGGCCAGAAATTAATAATTTGAATAAAGCAAAATATTTTCCTTCAGATGTTTGGGCTCCTGCACAATATCTTGCTACTGAAGGTGATTATGAGCCCTGCTCCTGACGCTGCCACCTCTCCTGGTTTTGGTAATGACAAATTCATCTTCAGGGAGGAAATTGCTGCTGTCACACCACATCACTGGAGGAAGCATTATAGAAACGTAACCGTTCAGCAATCTTTGGGGCACCTCGCTGCACCGGGGGCTGTTCTTCCCACACCAATTACAGCTCCAATACTTGCTTTTATTCACTGAGCATTTAGGTCCTGGTGCCAATGGAAACCTGGTTTCATCAATAGTTATTCCTGAAGGAGAATATAAATTGATTTTAAATTAATTCAAATCACTTCAGAGAAGACCATGCAGGTTCAGTCCCAGCACTTGGAGCCGAAGGTTTGTGATACCGGCTGAAACCTTCGTTTCATGAAGCTGAGTGTTGCTTCTCAAGGTGGTGTTTCTGTGTTCAGAACCCTCTGACAGTTGGTTTTGATGCTGCATCTCCTATAATAGCCCCAAAAAACAGACCACGGTGCCACGGAGAAGCCAGTGTGTCTGTGGCCACATCCTACCTACCCAAACATCTTGAACATTTCCTATCCGTACACTACCAAATCTCATTAGCTTTCACAGGCATTGTGGGTTTAATACTGTGGTTTGCATGCTTTCCAGGAGAAAGTTGCTGTTTTTTCCATTGGAAAAGAAACAGTATTCCATAATAATCCATTCACTTCACAAATGTTGTATCAAAAACAAGTCCTGCCTGCAGAAAGTATTTTGACCTTCCTGTAATTGAATGGTTGTCATTGCATTTAAATATTCTCTTTCATTTGAAATATAATGATACAGTTTTAAAGAAGTGAAAAACACTTCTATTGGTAAAATAATAATAATAATAATAATAATAATAATAATAATAATAATAATAATAATAATAATAATAATAATAAATCCATTTATTTTTGTTTTTCAGATTTTCTTCCCCTTTGGAAAATGTTTTCTTTCCTGTAATTTCAGAACGTGTTTTCTCTAATTTCAGATTTTTCCATAAATAACAAATCCGATTCCTGCTCTGCTCTATTGCATCCATTATGCAGGATCCTCCCAGGAATGGCATGCCTCAAGGATTAAAGAGATGTAATGTTTGTAGAGAGATAAAGATTAAGTTCGCTTAGCTCTTAGACCTCATGCAGGCTCTGAGCACAAGACTGAATTTCACTTTGTATGAGTTATCACAACTGAAACTGCTCTTCGGTGGAAACCACTATGCAACCATCCATTTGCAGTTGTAAAAGTCAATATATTTAAGCCTGCAGTGCATAACAATGACCCCTATGGATCCTCTAACGTTTTTCTTGGATCTGTATAAGCCTGTTTTTAATATATTACTCATCTAAATTGTTCCTGGGACTTGATTATTTGCTGGAGTTAAAATATCCAATCTTAAAAGATTTTTCAACATGTGTATGCTGAATTCCCCACTGCAATAAGCTTCATTTAGCTCAACTAAAACTGCCATGCCATAAAAAAATGCTTTAAAAAATCTCAGACTAACTGCTCTCCTGGTTGGTGGAAGCTCCCCAGGCAGGATTCCTCAGTGATGATAATCTCTGGTTTTGGCTGGCTCTGTTTGGTCCCTGGAAAAATAAAATCCAGCTTTCACTGAGCTGCACGTTGAGGTGGAGACAGAGGGCACAGCCATCCCTCTCCTTCCCCATCACACACGGATACTGGATGTTCCCCAAGGAAAAAAAAAAATCAGTGACAAGCCAAGCCATCTAGAAAACAATGCTGATTTATGCTCCCTCTCCGAAAAGCCTATGAAATCATGCAGTTTGCATGCACGAGGCTCCGCTGCATTCCTCCCATCCACCAGGGCCATGGAGAGATCACAAGAGGCAAATGGCCACGAGCACAGCCTGCTGCAGGTCCTGCTTTCCTTCCCAAGCCCCAGCTCCACTTCATACCACTGGAATAAATTAGGGGCAAGTCTATTAGAGGAGATTAAGTTATAGAGGAGAAGGATGGGGCCAAAATGAAACATAAAGAATAAAAACACGCACGGAGTTCAGCCGCCGACTTTCCGCCTCTTCTCCCACAAAGGAGGAGAACTGGGTCATCCTGAAAATAACTGCACAGAGTCCATTTTTTCCCCCCCTTCCTGGCCTTTTCCATATGGAAATGCAATTGGGCAATCATTTGAACAACTGCACAAAGACCAGTGAAGGGTTTTGTTTGTTTTTTGTTTTTTTTTTTCCCCACCTCCTCCTCCAAGCAATCTCCCTTTTGCCCTGCAGTAAGAATGCTAACAGGGTGATTCTGGGGTGTTTTCAGAGGGTCAGGACGGTGTTTGGAGGAAGTGCCAAGCCTCTATCTCTAGAAGTTGAAGTTTTGCAAGTTGTTTGCCTTTGTGACTCTGAAGTCTAGGGGGAAACACCCTAATTTATGTATCTTTGATTGATTTTTGTTGAAATTCAGGATGTCTTTATCACAGCCATACAGTCAGATTTCTGTGGTTTTGGCCACAATCTCCCTACAGTTTCAACGACTTGATATCCAGAATGAGTAAATCTGATATGTGCGTGCTTTTACAACCCCCCTGCTTTTTATTCCCCCAGGGAAAAATATCATCTGCCCTATTGTTGACTGCTTGGATTTTACCTCCACAATATCCCTCCCATCAGCATGTGATTAATCACCTCCCTCCAGCAGGCACCTCTCAGGAACTCAAGACCTTTTACAAGCCTTAATTAAGCCTTGCAACATCCCCGTAAAATAGGTTGAAGTTGGGGTTAAATGACTTGCCTGAGGTGACTGAGCAAATCAGAAGCAGGGGTAGAAATAAGGAAAGCTGCGGCTTCTGAACCATGTGCACGGCACCCAGGATGGAGGTGAGCCACCAAAGAGCCTTTATAATGTTGGTTTCTTTTTGGAGATAGGGTGTTGCAGCCCCAGAATTACCACCTTCTTGCTTGCAACCATGACGTGAGGCTTCCCCAGCTCTATCCCACCCCATAAATACTCCAGCATCCCTCCAGCCCAGGCTTCCCTCACCCACCCAGGTTTTACCATGCTGAGCCCTGCCCCACAGCTGCCCATCTTTCCCTAGCCACCTCTCCCTGTTTGACACCCAAATTGAAGCCAGACCCTCAACACATGGCACGTCATCAATTCTAGAGGGCAAATGGGGAATAAGAGCCAGGCGGGTTGCTGCTGGGTTCAGGGACATCTCTCCTCACCTCTGCAGTGGGAAGGGAAAATCGCATTGAGGGGGTGAACCCAGCCAGGTCTTCTGCAGCCAAGTAGGAGGAAAAAAAAATAATGATATTTTTTCATGGCCTGGGAGTGCCTGTCACCCTGTGGAGGTCTCTTTTTGGGATCACTTATTTTCTACTCTCAGGAGTTCAGGAGTCTCAGGCAGGTCGGAGGTCCATGCACTCACTTATTCCTCTCTGGCAAGTTTTGAAATGCAATGCGGGTTTCTGATGTCTTTTTTAACTTCCCAAGAAAAAGCTTTGCTTTGTTTTCCTTAATTTTCCCCAGATTTTCATGGCAGACTCCAACACTAAACAAACAAACCAGCATCCCGGAATCAATGTTCTTGCAGCTGGTTTAGTGGTTTCCTCAACGACCCAGCAGCAAAAGCAGACTGGTAGGGCTGGGGAGATCTCCCCCTGGTACCCACCAAAACAGGCTTCATTGGGAAGGAGAAATAACCACAGCTGGGGGAAAACATCCCTTTCCTTGGGCAGCAGGGTTCCCCTGCCCATCTCTCTGCTGCTTGCAGAGATCCTTCGAGGTATTCCTAAGGGAATACCTAATACCTAACCCAAATCGAAGGTGAGGTGATGCTCAAATAATGCACAGCGATGAAGCAAGGAGCTTCTCTCCCTGACTGCCAGGTACTTACAACATTCTTAAAAACTTTCTAATACAGAATAAATAAAATATAACTCAGTCTATGAAGAAATGTTGGCCTGGGAACCTTGCACATGCTCTGCCGTCCAGCCTGTGGCTGTGCCAAAAGAGCAATTTGGTCTCTGGGAAGGAACGAGGGCAGCAGCCCCATGTAGTAGTCCCTGAGAGGCAACACTTGGCCATTGCAAGTGCAGCTGTAAGAGTGGCAGGCACGTGCACTTGGTAGTGTTTTGTACTTTCATACACGCATCCTTTTACTGAGACACTGGCTAGAAATCTCTGTGCCCCGATGTTGATTTAATGAAAGCATCGATGAAACGTGAAAATTCGCAAAGTCAGCAGACCCCTTCTTCTGTTTGGCCTCTTTCTGATCCATTTTCTCAGGAACCATCTCAGATCTTTGGGGCATGTCAAGGCTGAGGGACACCCCAGGGACATCCAGACAAACTGATTCATTATTCTCACAGCAAATACCACGCACCGTGGTGATACCTCGAGAACATGGGACCTCTCCAGCTGGGTAGCCTGATCCAGCCTATGGCCCTGCAGATGGTTGCTGCAGCGTGCCAGCTGAGGGGGACAGAAAGCTGGTAGGGCTGGTGGCCCCACGCAGCACCCTGGGATGTTCTTGCGTGCCTGTCCCCATGCCTACTCCCAGGAACAGCTTGCCTCCAGGTTTGTTGTGCTCACACCATGGTACAAACATCTGGGCGAGTGGTGTACCGCAGTGCGCAGGCATCTTTGCCTCGAGAGGTCCCCTGGGAGCTGCATCAAAAATGCTCCTTCTCCTCCTGGACTTCTGCTCTGCAGTTGTATCAGCCACCCTGTCCCACACATGCCTTGCACAATCAGCACAGAGATCCCTGCGAGCCAGGCCGTCCCTGTCCAAGCTTCCCAGCTCTTCTGTCTGCAAGCAGTTAATACACAAGGTGCCAGGAAATGTGGTTAAAAACACCCTGTGTGATTTGTCCATAAAAAATGCCATGTTTTACACATAGCTTTTGCTGTGTGGTTCTTCAGATCAGCCCCTAACAGAACCTGGTGTTTTTTTTCTGCACCTATTTCAACATCCCAAACAGCCACAGGCAGAGGGTGGGTTGCTCCCCCGTCCTCTTGCAAGCCCCGCGTTCCCAGCTCTCTCAGTCCTTCTGGCAGGTTTTGCAACATTTGGCGATTTTGAAACCCCAAGATAAATCTCCAGGCCCCTGTTTACAGAAAAAGGCTTGAAAACACGGATCCTAAACCCCGGAAGACAAATAGACACAACTCTAATTGCAGTGTTATTCCAAATCCCAACAATTTTAATTAAGTACTTGGGTTCTCGATGGGATTGTGCATTTTTTCCTGCCTTTTGGAAGCACTTGTATAAATGCAAGCAGTATCAACAGTTGACATAAAAATAGGAAATCAAGAAGTGTTCAGAAACACTAATTTGAATGGAACCAATCTGCTGAAAGCTCCTTTGTCCAGTGTGGCTGCTCCCAACTCAGCTTTCCGTGCTGTAATGGGAGCTGGGCAGCAGCATCCTAGGGCTGAGAATTTGGGAAAAGAGATGATTTCTGTTTCAGACACCCAAAGGTGCATATCAGAAAGTGCCTCCTGCATGGATCTGATTGCTGGGCTATGGCCATGCTGCGAGGCCCCTTGCACCACGCATTTCCATAAATTGTGCTTGGTGCTGCTGCTGCTATTGACTGAGCAAAATGGCACTCATTTCACATCAAGCAGCCATGAAACAGTTAATCCCAATTAGTTCAAAACAGCAGATATCATTCTTTATACTTTGGCAGTTCTCATTTTGAAGGAAAAAATATGTTTGTGTTCTTGGAGTCAGCCTGAACAATAAAATCGGATGCCAATTTTCTGGTCTAAATTAGGTGAAAGACCAGACTTTTTATCATATGTGTGTCTCTGTGCGCTGTTCTGTTACATGTTTATTTTACTCTTCTGTATATTTACCAGTGAAATCGCGGGCTGCACAGAGCATGCCGCCGTGTGGCAGAGAAACACGACAGGCTCTTTCATTTACTGAGGCTGGAAATTGAACCTGGCACCAGGAAAACGCGAGACACTATCAATTGCAGAAGGAGATATTGCCAAAAGATAAACATAATAAAGTCGGTCATTGTCAGCATATCAACTGAAAGCCTTTCCAGGGTGTATGAATAAGGGTTTTAAACTTTTGCACTGGTGGAAGTGTTTTCATGTCCAATTTCAGTGTGTGCTGAAAAACGTCCAAGCCTTGGGCTTCAAAGAGGCTAAAATCAAAAGGATTAATAAGTGGTAAAACACCATGGGAAGAAAGAGGCTGGCATGTCTTCCACTGGGCATTGTCCATTGTGAGCCTACAGCCGAGGTGCACGCTGCATTGCCCCCATCAAAGAGGACAGAAAATAAAATAAAAGTAAAATAAACAGCTTTCAGCTGTTTTTTTTTTTTTTCTTTTTTTTTTTTTTTTTTCTTTCTTTTTTTTTTTCTCCCGCCATCCCCATCTGTTGAATGCAGCTCCCTGAGCCCAACCAGGGAAAATGAGGCCATGCTGCCACCTCTGCCAGGCACATCTTGTACCCCACAGACACCGGCCCCAGGGTACCGCACAGCCGAGGGCACAGCACAACCTGCACGATCCATCCAGGAAGGCTTCAATCCCAATAATTTTCTTTTCCATGCAAGTGAGCTTTTCATAATCTTGTTTTCATCATTAATTTTCTTCAGATGTCACTAATTTTCAGGACAGGCGAGAGGATGCCAGACTCGCACTCAGCACAGACGCCGGCACGCAACAGAGAATCTATTCCTGCAGCAGAACAGAAGATACAGCACAACCCAGCCAAAACGCACTTGATTAATCAGCCAAAAGCAGCCAGTGGCAGCTCTGTCAGCCCACAACATGATGCTCTCCTTCCAAAATCCCTCCAAGCCCTGTCCTCTGGTTATTGGTGAGATGCATGGTTATGGGGAGAGTCCGCTGATGCCTGCTCTCTGCTCACTGAGACAAGAGACCTCTGACACCCCACTTGCCTCCTTCCAAATGTTTTCCCATCACTAGAGGGAGACAGGATTCAAATCAGGCTTTGCAGTCGGAAAACAGTGTTTATGAATGACAGAAAACTCTCGGAAACGTTTGCGCACCCCAAAGCACGAGGAGAAAGTGCCACCTCCAAGCACTGCCAGTGCAGCCTGAGAGGCCTTCACAAAAGGAGACTCAAGAGTACTTTGGGGCTTTTCACTCAAAAAAAAAAAACACACATAAAAACAGATAAAGTTTGAGCACAGGCTTAAAGTTAAACATACATGTATACCTAAGAGATTTCTGGCACAAGTTCTCAACCAAGGATTAAGAGCCACACACCATATTACTTTTAATTGAGCTACTGTCTTCCCATACGTTCTTCCCTGGGGAGACCAGTGGCTGGCTTATGAATTCAAGGAACAAGATCAGTTAAAAGAGTACTTGAACAATTGCGGTTGGCAGTTCTCTGAATAATATGAGCATTATTGAGTGTCGGAAAATGTCATATCATCAATTTTCTGGTTTCCTACACTCGTTGCTTTTGATCTCCACTAAAAGATTTATTGAATAGTTTTCATTTTTACATTAACCTAGTCCAAATTATACCAATTTAGAGCTGGGATATTTTTTTAAGAATGTACAAAGAGTGATTTTTAAAGCTGAGGCTTTTGATTCCATCCAGTTTTTATTGTTTCAAGAAAAGGACTGTTTTGGCAGGTTTATGAGATGGCGTCTGTTCTGCTGACAGACATGCCTGATAGATTGCTTACTCGTGTTTTATTTTTGGAGCCATTCACAGTGTTATCTGCATTTGAAAAACAATTTACTTTGATTAAAATTTAAATGAAATATATGGAAATACTGGCCTTGCTTGCAATCAAATTGTAAGTCTATCTTGTTGAGCAACTTTTCCTCATTGTACGTGGGTGAAATGCAATGCTGAAAAGGAGATTTCTTCCCTTCCGGCAATGCCCACAATCAGTCATTAGAGCTCCCAAATGAAGAATAATTCCTCCCCCAACCCATGCAATGCCTTGAAAGGTGATTAAGGATACTCTTCTTGTACTGCCTGCCTAAACTGAACATGCTATTGATGAGTGTCAATTTAAAACAGTCCTTAAAAAATATAGTTATAACCACTTGACTTAGATGATTTCCTGCAGCAGTGAATTTTGGAGTGACCGTAGCATACATGAAGGATTATTTCCTTTCATTTGTCCCAGGTATTTAATCATTTGTAAGGTTTGAGCTTTGCCTAGGGATCATATCCGGGACTTCATTGTTGTTTAAAAAGACTGTTTTCACTCACCCATGCCACATCATCAGTTTTCAGTCAGAGAAAGAAAATGAAGGACTTCTGGTGTCAACACCTCTATGAAAGAGTTTTGAGTTGGTGATCGTACTCCATGTATTTGTGATGCTGTTGGCCATCTTCTGAGGCCTTATAATCCCCTTTTAACAGAGGACTTAGGCTACATGTACCTGCCATTTTTTCTGCACTGATCATCTTTTGCATCATGATTTTTATAGCAGGTATGAAGACAATAATACTTAATGACAAATTTGTACAACAAATAGCCCCAAATGTAGATTATCACACCACATTTGGTCTTAATGGCTTGTTTTGTTCATGATCCTAGATGCCTGGTGCAGGCAGCCCACCCCTGCCCTTCTGAGCCACCCCAAGCAAAGCACTTCTGCCCACAGTCCCATCTGCTGCTGTATCAAATAATATGAAATAAAAATGTCTCCATGTGATGCATTGAGAGATGCAGATGCAAAACAATAACCACAACAACAAAAAAATAATAAAGCTCCAGCTTTCTGCCATTGCTCTTTGCTGTGAGACAGCCCAGGAACATGAATTCCATGAGCCAAGTTCACCCCCCCGAAGTCCATCTGCAGCAGTGCTGATGAGCTGGCCTTGCTGATGCTTCTTGAAATAGCCTCCAGCCCTGAAATAGCCCTGCACACACAACAGCACCATTTCCTGACAGTGAACCTCAGGGCCGAGGGGGGCAGGGATATGGGTGGCAGCCCATGAGTGGCCGTAAGATTTGATGATGGTCCAATTTTCTATAAATATGGCTAAACAACGCAGAGCCTCTCTCCTCTTGCTCTCTGCATTCTTGTTTCCCCTTCTCCTATCTCAGCTGAATTTTCCTACCAGCTTCCTGAAAACACTTCCCGATTTCACACCATAAACATCCTCCACTTTTATTTGACTAACGCTTCCTACAGTGCGAGGCCTTCCGCCCGCTCCTCCAGAGCTGCTTCTATGTTTCCCCTATCTTTGATATCTCAACAATAAATGAAAAACAACTCTTCCTGTGCTTGGTACTGGCATGCTTTCGGCATTTTTTTCCTTGCCCCCCCCAAGCTAAGCAATGAGTGCAGGCCACTTCCCGCCTGGGTGAGCCAAGAGTCAGCTTTGCAAGAGGCAGCAGCAGAGGTCAAAGGATTCATTGATCCCAAGTCAAGGACGAGAGGAGCATTGTGGTCACGGGCAGCTTCTGCGCTGCAATCATTTCTCCAGACACATGCCAGTGGAGGTGGTTGAGGAGCAGGACTGTCCTCTGCCAGAGGAGCAGGGGATGCAGCCACCTTGGTCTCCACGAGGAGTGAGCCCTTGTCCATGCTGCTGTCCTTGTATTGCCTCCTCCTCCACTGGGGAATTCCCACAGAGCTCAAGCTAAGGTCACTGAAGGCAAGAGATGCTGTTTGTGCTGACTGCAGCTGCCTTGGGCCTGGCTTCCTAGAAGGGATTCCTAGAGAGCCAGCACTGATGGAAAAGAGATGATTCCTTGGGGCCGGGCTGCTGCTTGCCAGGTATGGTGCAGCCCTCACAGTCTTCCTCCTAAGAAAGTGGAGGAAGGCAGTGGCAAGCCTGGAAGCTGGCGAGGAACAGAGAGACCTTTCACTGCTTCTCCATACCTGTATTATAACTCAACATCCAGCCCCTTCTCAGCCTGAGCAGTGTGAAAGAGACAGCATTATCCTGGGAGGTCTCACCCCGCCTGAGAGAGAAGCATCGAGCAGCTTTACCACCACTCCAGATGTAAAGCAAAGCCTTCTGCACCCCTTGGGCCTCCACAGCAACTCAATAGGGAAAAGAGGAAAGCCTTCCTCCTCCCCACTGCACTGAGAGCTTCAGCCACCAGTGAAGACCAACCATTCCTTATCATATCATTGCTCTTTTTTGGCTATTTATTTTACCACTCAGTAACACATGAGCCCCCCAGAACTCCAGCCATGTACAACGCTGGTTGGAGCCATGGGTAGGCCCCAGCCTGACAAAGAGGAGAAGGGACATGCCCTCCACCCCATGGGACACCCAGGGCCCATTTTTCAGGCTGATGAGCACCAAATGAAACTGGGAAGGTCAGCATTCAACCATGCTGAAAGTCAGTCTGACTCCAGGCTCAGGAGGCACATAAAGGTGTGTGGTCTCTGAGGGCGGTCAGCCCTGAATTTTGGTGGCCTTCTGGTAAGGCCTGCAGTGCCCAGAAAGGGGCTTTGGAAACCTGTCACATCGGCAGGCTGAAGCACTCCAAATAATTCAGCTCTGATTTAAGGAGAGGCCTCATAACCTCAGCTTCTGCAAAAGTCTGTACAGAGGCATTTGGCTACTGCACCTCAGCAGCAGCAGCTTTGGGAAGATCTTCTGACACATGAGAAAGCAGAAGAATTTGCCAGGAAAACTAGGTTGAGTAGCAGCAATCGATATTTATGGACACCCTACAAAAGGGCCATCTTAATTCACAGCAATTGTATCGGAGCCACTGATGGACAAATGCCCTGCTTTTGATGTAAAAAAAATATAAGAAAATGCGGATTAGTTTGAAAACTATTTTATTTTGTTTCAGCCACGTTTTATTAGTATGAGAAGCAGCCAGGGATATACTATCCTACCTTTGAGTGGCCAAAGATAACATGAAAAGCTTTTCAAGAAAGGAAGGCTCTGGCAGAAGATGGAGTGATGGGAAGGATGCACAGCATCATGTGTTTAACCAGCAGCAGATACATGTAAGCACAAAATACCTGTACCATTACCTGACAACCTTAGTCTCTCCCCTCAAGCAGCTCTATCTTTTTCACCCTGCAACCCATAAGTGACCCTCATCATTAGAAATCATTTCACTGCATATGGCATTGTTTTTTCAAAAACTCTGGGAAGAAACTCAGAGCATCCTTTGCTTGCTGGCCATTTTTATTTCAAAACCAGGAGACGGCAACTTCTCTATTTTTTCACATAACATAACATAGAAAAGTAATGCACAAACCTGACCACTTAGGTTGCAGCAGCCCTGTGTTTATTATTATACATAAAGCATACTGTTGAAAGGAGTTGAAAGCCATGAGAGCCCCTGGATGCAGAAATATAGCCATCTACTTTGTTTTTACCTTGGTGCTTTTTTCTTATAGGGAAAGAACAACAACAAAAAATTAGCTCTTCACAGTGTTCCATTGGGACAGCATTTGAATAATTTAATCATTACAAACTGGTGAATGGAAAGAGAGAAGTAACAGAGTGGCTAGCTTCATAATTCTAATATATCTGCAGTATTTGAGCACAATAAAGCAAATCTAAGTTGTCTTTGTTTAATGCTTATGAGATAACAGTTACAGAAACATATGTGTGATGCTTTAGGAGTCAGGACACCTGCATAATTTAAGTGTACACTGTGTAAGATTGCCAAGCCAGCAAGTCATCCATCAGAAAGCCTCAGAAGCTGCATTTTATTGCCTCCAGGAACTGTCAGTGTGCCTTCAGCCCATGCTGTCCATGATAGACAGGAGAGGGGTGCGGGACGTCCCTGCCCTGTGGGTCCTGGGCCCTCACCAAAGGCCTGAAGAACAAGGGGGGACCATGTCATAACCAGAAACCTGGCAAAAACGAGACCACCTGGAGGCTCAGACACGTAGCAAAGACACCTTTCTCCTCCTCGCACCCTCCCTACCGACCTTCTCCAGATCATTCACTGCCCTCTTCACCTCTTGGTAATTACTGCCTCATACAGCAGTCTCCCAAGGCACAGAGACTGGAGGATCTTTAACAGAGGTTAATGTCCTCTGGCATCATCTGGCACAGCAGGTTTTGGTCCTCCAGGTTCTGGCAGCTTGCCCCTGCCTGGTGCACAACCACCCTCGTGTCCTCCCAGTGCAGCCAAGACCACCAGGCCGTCTGTACTTGTCCTGGGACAAGTTATTGGCTCCCAGCACCTAACCGCCCTATTAAAATAACGCCCTTTTGTCATCCAGGCCCTAAACACCTCTATTCAGCACTTGTTAAAGGCCTGAATACCCAGGGGTTTCTTGGAGGGAAGAAGAACCCATGCTCCCCACAGGAGCTGGGCCGAGAAGGCTGATAATCATCTCGCGATCACAAATTACTTTTCATAAGGACCATTTATGAGGTAACAGTTGGCATGCGGAAAGCATTTCACTTCGCCAGCAGCTTGCTGAAAACGAAACATCACGAACCCTAAAAAGAAACCGTGAATCAAAGGCTGCATTCTTCTCTCCCACAGTGAACCCTTTGTTAGGGTCTACCCAAAAGTTTCATTACGAAAGGCTGATACAGGAGCCTTATTAAATTGTGATTAAATGACGTGTCCGCGTAGAAGTCAGCTCATTCCGCTGTTGATGTGGGCTGGCTTTCTTAGACTTTTAAAACATGAAGGCTTATGAAATAGCTGTAATATCTTTTCCCATGATTGCTAGGGAGCGGAGGGTCTTTGCTTCTGCTCTAGTCATATTTGGCCCCGCTCCAGAGGATAACATTTTCATTAAAAGTGCATTAGGCGCACAATTCACCACGCAGCCGTCCTGACGAAGTGCCTGATCCACAGCCCGCTGACCTGGCTCAGAAGCCTTAATGGGCTTTGGTGAACTTTGCTGGCCTCTACAAAAACAGCATCACCCATCGCTGGAGGTACTTTGAGCTGGTTTTGCCATCAATTGGATCCAATTTGTCCCCAGTGCTTCCCCCCACCACTTTCTGTGTTTCAGGATTTAAAAAATACTAAATAAAAAATAGCAGAAGCTGAAACATCAGTCAGGCCAGATAATTGCTAATGACTGTGTTAGAGCAGCAGGGATGATATTTGGGACACCTAAGAAAGAGTTAAACAGTAGGAACAGCATCAGACCCAGTGGCCTCCCCATCATTTCTGCCTGTCAGTTCTGAGCCACCAGCGAGCTCGCAGCAATGATGCATCTTTCCCTTCAGATGACTCACTTTAAATAGTGCCCAGTGATTTATGCACAGAAAAATGTATTAATAAATACGGAAATGCACAAATTCATACGTTTTAAGGCTGGGGAACCGTCACAAATGTTCAGCCTGGCCCTCTGGAGACTGCAGCCTCACCCAGCAACTTCTGCCTGAAATCCATGGCTTCTGTTTGAGTGAAAGCATCCAAATAGCACAGTGGAATGCTTCAACATATTTTCTTTTAACATTTTGCAGAAGAAATGCTTCAAAACCAGAATCCCTCTCTTTCTGTTGTTTCAGAAAGTATAAGTCAGGAGAGGGGTGCCAAGAATTATTATTTTTATCGGTATCTCTTAGTGATGTGCTGTTTACATACTCACAACTGCGTGGCTCAGAGTTTTGGGGCAAAGCTGGTAGGAAGCACCTTCAGCACCCCACCTGTGTGGATTTCCAGAGCCAGCATGGCTCGCCCATCCATCCCCATCTATCCTGAGGCCTCCTGCAATCAGCACATGACATGAGCAATGTAGCTGCTTAACGAAGCAAGGTGGGTTACTTCTGGGAGACGCTGGCAGCCTTCTGGCCAAGTCAGCAGGAACTGCGCTCGCTTGTCTGTCAGAGGTGATTTAAATCATGCTTTGCAAAGTACAAATGCCCGTAAATATTTGTGTGACATAAGATCGGTGAGCAGCCAAACAATACTTCAAAGAGCTGAGCAAGGGAAGAAAAACAAACAAACAAACAAACAAACAAAAAAAAACACACTATGTATACTGCTTGAAAAAATAAAATAGGGAAATCTAGCATTGTGTTTAAGGGCAACGTTTGCTCTCAAGTGGGTTTCTGTCAATGGATGTCCTGCACACAGAACAGGCAGTGCAAATAAGAGGTAGGGATGCACAAAGAGAATTATCTAAGGATCAGACCCGAATCTCACGAGGGACTCCTAATCAAGGCACTCACCAGCACGGGACATCAAAAGGCTTTCAGGAAAGGCTGGTGGGTCTGACAGGTTGACATGTGCAGGCACAGGCAGCTGACTGCTAACTTGTACTTTATCCAGAATTAATTCACAGTGAGCATCTCGGAGATAATCAATCTTTTCACATTTAGCAGGCAACATTTATCATATGAAGTAGCTGCCATGCTTTCTGACAAGGATACCTTTCAGATTTTCTCCTTTTCAGTTAATATATTTGATTAATACTTATAGCCCAGGGTTGCAGCACTGGCATTTGCTTCAGTAGGGTACAGCCAGGACCAGCTTTTGCATCTCCCTTCCCTGGCCAGCTGTACCACCAGGCTGCCTCCAGCCCCATCTCAGCATCAGACCTTCATGCTTTGTCTTCGTAGCCCTCCCAGCACCTTATCAAGGTGTCCATGCTCTAAAAAACTTCCTGCAGACCTCTGAGAGCTCAAATTTTAATGGATTCAAGGCTGACAGGGATTGCTGCAGGGCCTCCAAGTCATGAGCAACTGCCAGAGAAAAATGCCCAAACCTGCAACTCCTGCAGTCTTGCTTGGAGAGATTTTGCAAAATCCTTTCAGAACAGCAGCAGGTGCACTTATCTGGGCCAGTACCACTGCGGACACCACCAAAAGCCATCCTGGATCAGAGGCTCAGAGAAGTGCCAGAGCTTTCTAATTTTAGACATTTGATTTGAAACCATTGGTCTACAGGACTTGGGCAAGGAACACAAATTCGAGCAAGCTGTGGTGCTCCAGCCGCCGGACAAACAGCCGCCTCCCCAGCTCCCCAGCCTTGCTTCGTCTCCAGATGCTTTGCATTTCCCTTCTCTCTGCCAGGTGTTTTTAGCACATCAATGCTAAAAATTTCAGCATGTTCTAGGATTCCAGCCTGCTTTAGAATAAACTACGACAGATCTGTGTCTATGGAAGATGTTCCTTGCCAGAAATATTATCTAATTTGTAAGCATTTTATGATTTTCAAAAAGTTATAAAATACGATATTAGGAAACAAATGGCCAATGGAAAAGATCCCTTCTGGTAGCCAAAATGACCATATAATTGATTTTTATGAACAGCATCTAAAGAAATGAGTTACAACCCATATGGCTATTTTGGATTCTAGATACACATTGCATTTTAAGCCTCTCAGATGGTTTATCCAAGTTTTCCGCATATAATCAATGGTGATTAGAAGAGGATATGAATCATTACGGCTCCTAGGGCTGAGCACATGTTTGAAGGGTGAGGGATTCACACGTTCTTGCTCTATAAATACCCATCCAAGGTTGTACAGAGCATGAGAAACTCCATGGCAGCATGTAAAAAGGTATCGCAGAACAAACTGCAGACTCATTACAGAACCCAAGGCCTCCTCCCTTAGATGGGTGTAAATATTATTTACTTAGGACACGGTTCAAACTTCAATTGAAGTCAGACGGAAAAACTTTACCTCTAAGGCAGACAGTGTATCCTCTTTCTCCATGACTTTAACCATTTTCTCATAGCTTGGCCCCAGCCGGTGAGGAGGTTAGGTTACAGATTCGCTCACTACACGGTGATGCTCCACAAATAACGCCCACACAGTTCACATGTGCACGCTCTTCCCATCAGCATCCAGGCCTTCCAGGGGTGCAGAAACCTCCCTTGCATGGGCCCACGTTTGCAGAACCACACATACACATCTCGCACATCACCTTCATGCTCCCAGACGTCCTCATGGCAGTGATTACATTGACAGCAGATGCAACAGGTACGAAGCAACTCAATCCTTATGAACATGACAGCTAAATTACACTTCTTTGCATTCCAGCCCCCGGTGCTGGCCCACAGCACCCTTCCTTTGCTCAGGGTGACAGCTCTGGGGCACCTACGTATCACAGAGCACGCCAGCTTTCAGCTCTCAGAGAGGGAAATGTCTCCCAGTACAAAACAGCCTTCTTGTTACCATGGGGAACTTAAGAAATATTTTCTAAGTTCATTTGCCATGGAAGAAAAAAAAGCACGAGCCAGGATTTATGCACTACGCTTAATGCACGGTATCTCCAATGCATTTCTTTCCATCCCTCAGACTTTCATTCACCATTATTTCCTGCAAAGACGAGAGACCTTCTCCTAGATTGCACATTCATAACTTCGGCAGACTTTTAAAACCAGAAGGGACTGTTGTTGTAGTCCCATCCAGCTTCCTGTGAAACACAAGCCAAACAGTCTCAGCTGATAATTTCTGTATCAAGCCCCATGACTTCTACTTGAACTGGCACCAGACGTGCTCCTGATGTGCTGCAGCTACTATATTATATTCCTTACAGTCCTGGTATTCCTCCGGGCAATGGAAAGGCGAGAAGGGAGCCCCCGTCCCTTTTGCTGCCTGTTCCTCCTGATAAATCAGCCGGTGAGCTGAGCGCCGGCAGTATTTTTCAATGCTGTCTGGTCCTGGAGGCAGTAAAGCCTCTGCATTCCTTGGAAAGAGACAGGCAGGTGATAGCGGGTAGGCCAGGATCCATAATCTGTTACACAGGTTTAACTCCACAAATTTAGCAAACGCTCAGATCCCGTCTTAAAGGGAAGCTGAGAGATTAGCATCGGCTCCTAGGCCAGGCCTGCTGTAATGCAACCCTCGCCTCCAGCTCAGCAGAGGCACTGACGGGGTCTCCACTGACGGCTGCCAAGGGAAGGCTCTAAGACAGCCGAAAACTTTGAGGTTAAAATTTGAAAGGAAGACAAACTTAGGCTCCTAGTCATGTTACAGCCCATGATGAACTATCCCGCAGAGGATTCTTACCAGGATGCTAAGAGAAGTTTTATAGAGCACCAGAGCCATCCATCTCAAATGAGGATGAAAGCGCAACCTATTACCTAGGAGGAAATTGAGAAAGGTAATATTTTGCCCTCGATTTTGATGCGTTTCTAAAGCAATTCAGTCGGATGAAATTTGCAAAGCCATTTTAAGATGAAAAGGCCCGTACGATAACCAGATCCAGAGGATTTTGATTTAGGGAAATATTATGCCAGTTGTAGCGAAAGTAGAAGTTTTCATATTTAAGTTATTTCATATTATTATGAGACATACCAACACTAACATTCCTCCACCCGGACATTTCCCAGATTTCCCACCCACATAGAGTCTAAAAGCTCTATATAAGGACTTTTTCCCCACTTCACAGATCAAAGCAATCTCCCCCTGGCTGGCAGCTTGGCTAGAAATAGGGCCGACATCCCTCAGCGTGCAGTTTACCACCCTTAATCTTGACTTTAGTCCCTCAGTTAACCATCAGAGCACGAAGCTTTGCAGCTGCCTCTTCTTCCTCTTTGACCAGTTCATTTTGGAGGCACAGAGGTGGCTAAAGACTTCATTCCTTAGCTACTGGGGCACTCAGTGGGGCCGTTCCCCATTAGCACCAGTGCCTGAGCCGCATGCCCAGTGCAGCTCGGTGCCTCCGTGGTGCCACACAGCCCCTGTAACCGCTCCTACTCCAACCACAACAGCAAAAGCCAGCAAAGAAATAAAATTTTCCATATGGGTAATTCGGACAGGTTGACTGGAGTTTTGCCACTGACACCTGTGAGATGACACACGAGGGCTTCAACCACAATGCTGCCAAGCAGTGCTGGGGAGAGGGAGAGGCTGGCACCAAACCAGGACCACCTCAGGCTCCAAATCCCACTGCTGCTCTTTCTCAAAGGGTTTGAGGCTGAGAATCCACAGATTGCTCCTGTCCCACCAGGCCCCAAGGTAAAGGGGGAATGAATTGCTGTATTCCCCCTGGGAAGCCCAGCCCATTAAACCAGGACAGAACAGCAGAACCAGAAGGTTTACAAGGTGCTGGTAAGGTCTGGGAATGGTTTTGTGTGCAAAAAGCCCCAGGTGCCAGTGCCACCCTGTATCTCCCTGGGGCAGGAATGCCACCTGTCCCCACAACCAGGGCAAGGGACATATCTTCAGCCTTGCTTTCCCCAGCACAGGCAGTGGGCAGGGTGTACTTGCAAAGAAACTTAGAAACACCACCCCCCTTACACATCCCCTGAAACAAAACAACGAACCACCACCACCACCAAAAAACAGATCTGAATTCTGCTCAGAAACAGTTCTCCTCTGGGGGAGATAAGATGAGAAAGAGCAAATCAGTCGTGACAGATGGCAGGGGTGGTGGTGAATGCACTAATGGGAAGCACACACATCCCAGGAGGATGAAAGCTGCATAAAAACCTTATAAAAACCAAGTGCATGTCTCACTGGGCTGCTTCACTGTGGTTCCTTTTATAAAAGATACACTCATTCAAAGGCAAATCTTGATTTCTGTCATGAGCCCATTATTACACAAGTGTTGTGAATTGGTGTTAAAGATACAGTAAGTCATAAAGAATGCATCCTATGTACTCCCTCATGTATATTGAACCCAGATTTAGATAGTCGGCGTTACAGGAGACGAAGCACTTTTTATATTTACTAAATGCAGAATTCAGCGTACCAGCAGCAGAAACTGCAACGAGCATAAAGGCAAGGTGCTGACCGCACTGAGCGGGACACCACAGCTGCATAAACAGTTCAGGGCCATTGTGGCTGGGGCAAAAGGCACCGATTTCTTGATTTCTTCCCTTCTTTCCAGGCAGTGCCTCCATTTAGCATATTACAGGAGCATTTTCTTTCCGTGGTGTTGGTGAACATCTCAGATTTCAGTTTCAGGTCCAGCCTCAATCCTTTGTCACTGCAGGGATGAGCAGTTTGGATGCAAACACCTTTCCAAGCCCTCCTGAGTGCTGTGCCACCCGCAGCCCTGCTCTCCAAGGTGACCCATCTCCTTTTGGCTTGCTTGGCTTTGTATCCTGCAGTTACACCCTCTGTGCAAATTAGCATACCCCCTCAGGAAAAAAATACCAGTGCCTGGGCAACTGGACTTACAATAGAGGGGAAGATTTTTCCAGGTAACTGAATACAAGCCGGGACAAAAGATAAGTAATGAGAGCACCAAGCAGTGAGCCCTCCTCGGTTCTTTGCGGTCTGTGGCTTCTCATCTAATTCAGGGCAGTGCTTAGGCAAAGGCTTAGCTTTAAGCAACACTTAATCCCATTTACTTTATAAAGCCAAACTACGGGATAAAATTCTCTGAATGGAATAATCCCACCAAACGCCGTGAAACAGTAGAAGGGGTCTGGAGGACCTCGCAATGTGCACGGCCCCAGCGCACACTGCACAGATCCCCCAGCTGCTTTATAACAGCACAGGCTGGTTTTAGAGATGGTCCAGAGCGAAACATCACAACTCCTACTAGCTGAAGCCACAGGTAGCACTAGGGGAATGACACGTTTTGCATGTGCAGCCTGCAGGCAGCCACAGCCCATGAAAAGCCCAGGGGTAAGTTAACCCTCAGCACAGCTGCTAGGGTGTCGTACTATAAAGATTGTTCTCAGGTCCTCAAACAGGCAGGAGTTTGAGGGACACAAGGAAAAGAACAGTGGTCCTCCTTCATATAGCATACTGAGCAAGCCTGGGCAGACAAAAAAAATTCCACGTGGAACAGGCACTGGTGGGAGCTGCTGACTTCTTGAATGAAGCTCAGGCCATGGGAGATTCGTGGGAAATCACGATGGGCACCCCCAACAAGACATGCTGACCAGCCCCACCTGAGGCACTCAGGAACCTTGAGCTGGCCAAAAAAACATCAAACAAATACTTCTAAACATCACCGTCAGGAGGTGATGGAGCCACCTTCCACATGGGAACAGTGGCTAAGAGAATATAACAGCTTTTAAGATGGGACTTGAGCAATGTATGAAAACAAACCCATGATGGGGGCTCCTCCGGCAGCTGAGGACAGTGACCCAGGGCATCTCTCAGCCCAGTGTCCAAACACTGGCGTTACTCACAGCAAAACATTTGGGGTGAGAGGCTTGCTGGACGAGCTCCAAACGGTTGTCCTAAATGCTTTCTGTCATTCCCACAACAACATATTGCTCCTTTCGTCCTGTCCACGTTTTCCATCCCTGGGTGTGCCTTACAATCGTGAAATCTGACTCTGCCACTTAATTAATACCATAACCGCGTGCTGCGGCAGCTTGCGCCGTCCTGAGCGCCATCCGCACACTCCGAGGCGTTTGTTGCTGCAGCGAGGGAATACAAAGCTTTACATGCAGGAGATGGAAAAGGTTAAAGTCAATATTTTGGCTGGTGGAAATATTTATGGAAAGAACCCGTGAACTAGCGAGCTGCATTCATTCCACTGACATTTCCAAACTGCCTTAACCTTTTATATTTCTTGTGGTTAGCTCCTGTTTAATACGTTCTAATTATACGAGAACCGGGAAGCAAATGAATGGCTCAGATTAAAGTTAAACAACAGCCATAAATATTGCAGGACAGAGTCTCGGAGCTGAACCTGTGGATTTATGCCCCCAAGTTCAATGCTTTGCAGATGAGACACGTGAGGCTATCAGAAGCATGTGCAGAGCTTATAGTTTCTTGCCCACCCACTCATTTGAGGGCAGAATCTGTCCCTTTGATGGCACTGCGCTGAAGTTTCGGTGTGCGTGTAGTAAAGCACAGCAGTTCATTCAGAGAAGGTTCACAAAGGACAAATAGCTTTCGCCAAAATCACCATTTCCTTCAGCCTTCATACAATGAGAAAGGCAGGAAAGGAAAAAGGGATTCAAACGTCTTTAGCTAACGATGGGCAGATGTTCTCAGGGGCTTCGGCCAACCCTAAACACTGATCAGGTACTACTGCGTGCACTGTGTGCAGCAACAGCAATTCCATCTAACATCTGAGCAGGCAGTCCCTCAGCAGTGATTTACTAGCACAGCAATATCTGTTACAAAACACACAGAATTGGAATAACTTTCTCCCTACAAAACGTTACATCACAAGCGAATGCAGACAGTTGCAAAACTCCGCTCCACAAGTGGAAGATGTTAGCAATCTGCTCCAGTTCAGCTTGACGCACGGAAATGCCAGATGGCTACTCTGCTCTCGCCACCTCCAACAGTTGATGGAGA
Organism: Aythya ferina; assembly: GCF_964211825.1. Taxonomy (NCBI): domain Eukaryota; kingdom Metazoa; phylum Chordata; class Aves; order Anseriformes; family Anatidae; genus Aythya; species Aythya ferina. The sequence goes on along the minus strand of NC_140304.1, from coordinate 28,683,204 downwards.
AGTTTTGTATATGCAAGTTGTCCCTGTTAGCAGAAGACAGGCGAAGCGGGTGGACCAGGGAGCACAGGGATTTGCTGTCACGGCTGCAAACTCCCCAGGGTAAAGCGAGCTGAGGCTGCTGGGCTGTGGAGCTATTGCACCTCTGCTGGAGGTGCAGACGTAGCTTCAAGGTGAGGCTTTCAGTCACCAGCTCCACTTTGGGGCTAAGGAGGACAATAGCTGCACAACCACTACACATGGCCAGGGTGCTCCCAGTCTGCAGTCCAGGTCACGTCACCATCCACATCTGCACCTCTGCTTCCTTTGACAGCCATGGGAGAGCACTCAAGATGCTTGAGGGTTGACCAAGAGGTCTAATGAGATTACATGGGTTACTTTTGATCTGAAACCTCCTGCCTCCCTGCCAACAAAGCGGAGATCCATGCGTAGTGAGAGGGAAAAAGGGCATCATCTTTTATCTATTTGGCCTGTTCAACTGCGAGTTCTTTCAGCTCTCTGCTCCCTCTCTATCCGTGTTCCATATGATAGCTCAATGGGCCTAATTGTTGTCTTGTATCACAGCTTCCGATATGATGCGGCATCAAAGGGATTCGCGCATGTGGTTACAATTAAATCTGTGCTTAAACACTTTGCTGAACCCAGGCATTCATTGAACTGCAATTGTTTCGGAGGTAGGGGCCATCTTTCCTATAAGATGTCTCACACAGTGCATTTGACCCTGATTGCCCTTCTTCATCCCACTAAAATCAAAACAAATAAAAGGAGTAATACTAATAAATGGTGTCACCCTGGCAGAAGTTTATTTCCTTTGTGCTTCCAAGAATGGTACACAATCTTTAAGGAGGGATGTTGCTGTCTCCTACCATCAACAATGCCAAAAATACATAGAAATTAACTGAAAGAGTCAAGTTTCAAGCTGCACAAATTCAACCACAGCAAATATTTTGTGTGGATGTGGTATAGTTTAGACTCCAACATGTTTCCTTATGGTCTATCTACTTCCTCAAAAAATATCAACCATAATCACTCCACAACAGCCAAGGCTAACACAGCGTATCAGCTCGATAAACATCTCTATTCTGCTGTCGCTTAAGGGGCACAAGGAATCTCAGTGGGTTCATAAAGGACTTTTTGACAACAGAAGTCTTGGCTGATATGTTAAAAATGGCAGGATTCGCCTTGCACTGTGCTTGGAGAAGTTATTACTTGCCCTGGTAATCTCTGGTTTATTTTGAATAATCGCTTCCCTCCACATGGGCATTTGGTAGTGGTTTAATATCTGTTCACAGGTATTTTTACATACATATCTGTACAGTGCCTATGGCACCGCAGCCTGCATGCGTTAGGCAGCCCCCACTGCCCCGCAGAGGGACGAATTTCCCTTTGACTGGTAGCTCTGGGATTTTGGGAAAGCCTCCAGCTCTCCCCCTTCTGCTTGCCTCTTTGTAAAGCCGGTGTCATGAGAGACCCAAAGCACTTAATGATTTAGCATGCTCCAGGATAAATGGGTGTTACATTAGCACAGGTGCAAATAGCTTTCTAATTATTATTAATTTAATAATATGGTGCTGCTGGTACACACTAATTAGATCCATGTTTTTCTATAGTAAGGGAACAACACCAGAAATTTCCACAGCTGTCAGCTGCTGTCTTCTTGCAATTGCTATGGAAAGCAAACAAACCGTAAAGGCAATTCGTAATTATTATAAACATTCCCTAACCTAAACCACGTTGACATTTCTAAATCGGAGCTGCATGCTTGCTCTTGTCTGTGGTGTCAGAAAGGGAACGGAGCCAGCCAAAGAAAGGACAAGCAGCTATTAGATAATTCGAGGGCCAAGCAATTAGCTTGGCTTTAACGAGCTGTTTTCACGTGAAGAAAGTGCTTCCCCCATTGCTCTGACTGACCCATCCCACCTCTCACTCCGTCATGTTGACCAACATTTGTTTTTCCAGTGTTTTCTGGACTTTTCCCACAAGGTAAGCGCTGTGCTGCTTGCAGAAGGCTTTGCCACCTCTGTCCGTGGGGCTTCATTCCCTTCCAGAAGAAGGGAAGGAGAGCTCCAGCTCCCCGTGCCCACTGCTGGGTCCCTCCGTGTTTTTCCCATAAACTCACCCCAAGGATGTGGCTCGAGCCCTAAAGTGATATTCAGAGCCCTCAGCATGAGGTTTATGGCTCCCAGCGTCTGCTGAGAATATAGTTATAACTGACAAGTTCAGGGGCAGGTATTTGGGTGATCTTCCGCAAATTCAACCCTATAAAACAGATCTCAACTCTGACACTGACCAAGACTTAATTTAAAGTGGTTTAGTGGAAGCAGCTGACTGACAAAAAAATAAAGGATCTGTGCGCAAATAAAAGCCTCCAGGGCTGAATCTGAAGACAAATGCATTTCTAGCAGAACCAGGACACCAGCTGGCTCTCTACTGAACTGTGTATCACTCCCTAATTTCATCTTTTTAAAATTTAAATTGCCTGTTCTGCCCTAGAAGAGAGGAAATCCTTGTCTACGATTTCTCTTATATTACGGTTTCACTTAGATTTCATTATAATAATTCTGGTTTCAATTTATGGCACTTCCTGAGTGATTTCCTTGCCTTCTGTGAAAGCCCCCGGAGGATGGTCAGAGCCGACATCCTCAGACGTGGGGACCAAGAGGCTCTCCCGAGGACCTGCAGCCCACCCCAAGCTGCATCCCTTGATGGATGGACACTGCTGGTGGAGAAGGATGTAGGGGCAGGAGGCTGCTAGGGATGTCCCATGCCCACCCCAACATTAGGGTGACCCTATTTGTCATCCCGAAAGGCACAGCTTCCCCACCCCAGCTGGGAGATCCTGGGACACCCTGAATTCAGCAGCACGAGAAAGCAGGGAAGGAACAAGAGCAGCAGGTCTTGAGATAAATCACACCCAGAGATGGGCAAGCAGTCCTCTTTACCCATCCCTTTCCGTGTTAGCTCATGACTGAAGCTGTCTGCTTTGAAGGAATGAACCAAGATATTTATAACCTTCAAGTCAGCACTCAGCTTGGATGGTTGCAAGGGTTTGGCAGAAGTCCTTGTAGATATAATGGACTCTTCACATCAGACACTTGTTCTGCTGAGGTGCTCTGAGAAATGCAGAGCTCCGTTGCATGTGGAGCAGCAGAGCCTCAAATATCTGATGGTTCCCATCCCTGGGGCATGTTGGTTTGGTGGCCACCAATGGAAATGTTTGCTGGTGTCAGGGCAAAAGCTGACGCTGCTCCACTAGCTTAGCACCTAGAGGCTGCGACCAGTCACAGCGATGCCCCGGTGCACCGAACAGTGTAACAAGAGATACCAGTTTTCAAACAAAAGCAGACAAAAAAGCAAGGGAGATACAAACACACCTGGATCAGCACCACAAAAACAGGGGGCACATCCCCACAGATGCTGGAGCTGGGAGAAACCCATCAGTGCCGTCCTCCCAGACTCTGTGCACTGAGACAATGCTTTCCTCCCACCCCAGCGTGTTGATATAAAACCAGGCGGAATGAGAAGTGGAACTAATCTGAAGGATTACGTTTCACCGTTGTAAAAGGCTTGGCAAAAAGGCTGTCCTCGACCTCCCTGCTGTCACACACCAGGCTATGCCCCAGCTCAGGCTGGGCTCGGGGAGCTGGCAGGGCTGGGCTGTGAAGACCACTTTTCCCCCCCAGTTTTTCACTTTGGATCAAAAGCTGGGTAACACACGTTACCTATGAAATCAGATATGGTACACTCTTCTTACGCTTGTATGCTCATGCAGAGACCTAATAAAAGTTCGACTTTCTGGCCAAGACTGGGTGGGAAAGTCCTGCAGCGAAAAGCCCCTCTCCCACTGAGGTGTAGCTGAGGGCTCTCACCCATCTTCCCCCAGCCACAGAACTGCATTGGATGCTAATCCAAAATGGAAAATGCATCCAAATGTGATTACAGTCCACGAGAATATAAAATAACCTTAAAAAAATTGTTTAAGCACAAGAACCGTGCGATATCAGCACTGCTGGCACTCGTAGCTTTAATAGCTACGGCTTTTTATTTCATTGTGATGGCAGTGAAATGTCTTCACCAACAAATACAAGTTACCTTAAGATAAAAGCATGCCTCGCTGCAGGGCTCACCACTTTCCTTCCTCCATCCAAGCTGGGGCAGTGCCCCAGGGCCCAGCACTTCGCCCCAGGGTGCCCCAGGAGGTTCCCACATCCCGGCACTGCCACTACAGTGAGGGCCTGGAGGAAAACAGGTGATTTGCTGGATTTGAAGATTTTTCAGGACCTTATGCCCTCTACAAGATGTCTCGAGGCTGGCTTTTCTCTATCTGTCGTAGAGTGGAATTAAAGTCAACAATCTTCACCACCCAGAAATTCTGCTAACCCTTTTAACCCGCACTTGGGTTAAGTAATTGGGATCAAACAAAGTGCAGCCATATTTTTCTGGGCTGGAGAATCGGGATCCCCTGTTTCGTCTGGGGATGCTTCCAGCCTATCCAAGCACACAGAGTCCATTTTAGCGTGCTTCATGTCATCTGCCCTTACCGGGCCAGACATAAATCCTTCTTAAAAAGGAAAATCAAAATTACGACAAGAGTAAAAAGGAGAGACGTGATACTGAGCAGCATTCTCCTGCCAGGGACAGCTCTTTTTGGGGTAGCATAATTAATCAGCCATGGTCTAAATGGCTTCTGTCTTAAAGGGCTTCCTTCTTCTCCCAACATATCCTCCGTGGATCAGAAATGCCAGCGTAGCATTATCATTCTATCTTTGCATTTGAAATAGTAGCTACCACGTTGATGAAACAGACCTTTATTGAACTTCAAAGGCCCATAATTATATATCCTTTCCTTCAGCTTTGATATTTTAATATTCAGCTGGTGAAATTATTATCTATTCTAGCCACAAAGCATTTATTTATTTTGCTTGCTTTATCTCTGTTATTTCTGCAGTGGTAAGAGGCTGAGGAAGAAGCCCCCCTGCTTATTGGCAGCAGCAGAAAGCGGGAATTGAATGTACCAGGACTTTTATCTCCAGCAGCTGAAGAACGAAGCGTTTGAACTCCTTCTCGAGCCCTAACGGTCTCCGAAACCTCTCCCCCAGCCAGTTCCTCTAATTTATGCTTTTCAAGAGCCGGCCAATTTTCTTTATATAGGTTTCGCTGTGCCACGAAGGAGCACAGGAGAGTCGGGAAGACACCTTTCAGTCCTGATGATGGCCCGAATTTTTCAGCTGAAAGGGGCACTCTGTTTTTGCAAGTCTTGGAAGCTGCAGAAAAACTTCACTTGTGTTTGCTCAGCTACAGCCTCGCCAAGTGGGTGTATGTGCAGCAGAGGCAGAAGTTTTTATATATACATCCAGTCCGTACAGTAGCAAACCTAAATGCACACAGATGGCCTTGCTGGCCAACGAAGGAAGGGGATGGCTCAGAGCTCAGCATCCTGAAGGAGAGAAAGCCTCGTGAATGGCCTGTGTCCTTCTTCCACGGAGTTTCAGCAATGGGACTGAGCTGCAAAGCTCAGAGCCAAACTCATCCTTGTCCAAGCTCAATCTACATAGCTGGCCCAAACCTTCAACCAAACCAGGTGAAAAGTATATTTACATCACTAAGAGATTGCAAAATAGTCTGGGGAAAAAAAAAAAAAAAAAAAAAAAAAAAAAAAGAGAGAGAGAGAGAGAGAGAAAAAGAAAAGAAAAGAAAAAAAAAGACATTTTCACAGTATCTCGGTATCTCATTGAAACGGAGCTGTAGTGAGGAGGAGGTGCTGGAAATCACGTCGGGATGATGTTATTGTGAGATTACAGTGTGACTTCTAAAATAAATCTCTTTGGATGCGCCTGGAGCTCTCTCCTGGAGAACAGGCTGATGGCTGATCCTGTGCAGGCGTTTCTCAAGAGTAGTCACAAACTCTCTCTCTCTGTTGGGTCATTTCCAGATAATCTTGAAATCAAACCTGCATTTGATGAGCCTCGTATCAGCATATGGCTTTCATCAGATGATCTCCAAGCACGTTAAGAACGTGACTTAATTACACTTCGCAGCCCTGATGGACTTCAGCAGCCTTTGCTCTGCATTGCTGAGCTGGAAGCTGAGGAAAAGGGGCTGTGTCCCTTCTCCAGACTTGCAAAGTGGAGCAGCAGGAGCAGCACTGAGAGGTCTCAGCAGCTCGTCTTGTGCTCAGCTCCTCAGGACAGGCTTCCCCAAATCCTGCTCCCTTAAGAAAGTGTTTGCCCACGAGGGGGGAGGTAAAAGTAATAATAATAAATTAAAAAAAAAAAAAAAAATCTAGCCAGTCTAGCCAGTTGGAAGAGGATATTTGTCTTAAGACGTTCCAAGAAATCATGGCACTCCACTTAAAATAAAACATTTGAAATGATGGATTCTGGCCATAGGCGTTCCCTGCACTAAAGTTGATGAGGCTCCTGCTCTAACCCACAGGGATGGGTGCCCAGGCCCCAAACCCACCTCATTCCATCCTGCCCAGCCCAGCCCAGGGATAGGGGTGAGATGCTAAAGCAGCAAGTGGAAGGAGAGGTGTGCAGCTCCCGTATGTGACCTCGTGTGGGCTCTGCATGTGGCTGGGTTTGCTGCCTCCAGACACCTCCCGAAGCCATTCAAGCCTGGACACAGTCTTGGCACACCGCATGTGCTGGGACAGGTTGGGTTTCCATCCCAAAACACCCGCTGGGGAACGGACCTGAGGCTGGTAGCACAAAGCCTGGTGACGAGTGTCGTCTGAGCCCAAACTATTCATCTGCACCGTGTCATGTTGGTCCCAGGGCTCTCCCTCACTCTCCAAACTTGCTGAATTCTTTTGCTTTTCTTCTCTGCTGCTGTGTACCCAGCTTGTCCCCACAGTGCAGCCACTGGTGAGCATGTTCCTGGTAGGCTGCCGGAGCCTGCAGTCTGTTTGCAGGATTAAGTTGTTTCCCTTCTTACGTGGGCCATCAGGAAAGCTCTGATCCTGTTTACATCGTGATTTGTGTCGCCTTATTCCAGAAATATTAATGTCCGAAAGAAGTAGTGTGGGTTTGGTTCTCCTGCTCATCATCAGCTGGAAACACTGCACAGGGAAGGCACAGACACCTCTTCTAGCAAAACTGAGTCCACATTTTGCGTTTATTTCTGAGAACATTTTGAAATAAGAAATGGGGGAACCTCACAGGGCATCTTTTTCGCAAAGCAAAGAAGGTGAGGTTTAAGCTTTTGTAGTACCAGAAACTCTTGGAAGTTTATTTGCAAACTGTCATACAAAAATGATGTTGTATTTGGAAATATTAACGCCTAGCGTTCAGCCCAGAAAAGATGCAAAGGAAATGGAAATCTAAACGAGCAGCATATGCCATCCCCTTGGCTCCACCAATGAAAATATTTGGCTTCCACTTGCAGCTACCCCACTCAAAAAGAAGTTTGGGTAGAAGGAATGTAAGGCGAAGTGAATGTTAAATTTACATTAGACGTTTGTTAATTAGCCAGCAAATGAATCACCCCCACAGACTGGCACAGTACACACAGTGTAAAGCAAACACAGTTGTGTCAAGCTAAACTGTTGCCCTGGAGTTGACTAACCAGGAGCATTCCGGAATGTAATTATTAATAAGATTTTTGTGTATTAATTAAAGAGGTCAAGATTAAAATACCTCAGTGGGTATTTACAGGCAGGGAAGTAGGAGACTCGGTAGGTGTTTATTAAACCAATTTCCACGTATATGCCCACCCTTTGCATGTTCCCCATTTCCCTGCAAAGCAAAGTCCTCTTTTACCTAGTGTCTGTCCCTGCTCAGCTATTACACCCTGGCCAACATGATTTGTTGGCTTAATCAATATTCGGGTTAAACAATAATTTCTTTGAGAAGGAAGGAACTCCACCACCCTTCTAGGCATGTTTTACCAATGCACTGAGGGACCAAAATATTTTCCTGGGATGTTAAAGGTACATTCCTGAGACACTGCCCCACTGGAATAGCTCCTAGAGGCAGCGGGCTTGTAGCAGGCACAAAGTTTTGTCTCTTGAGTCCTCCTCTTCCTCCTTAATTCGCCAACACCTCAGAAAAGCTTTAGTAGATGTAGGATTAGTGAATCACCGTGATTAGCCTCAGCTGCTAATCCTATGGGGTTGCTGTGCTGGGTTTTCTCTGACAAACACCAAACAACCCAAACAAATCTAAGTGGGGAGCTGCCTTTATTATTGATGCTGAGACCCTGGTAAACTTTCTTGTACACTAACATCTGAAACTCAAGTGCCCCAAGACCTTCAGAAAAGGATATCATTATTTTTTTTCACTTCCTTTGAGCTTAGGCCAAAAGCCAAAGTCATAAATAGAAACAGTTATTCTGGGCTCAATATCACCTTTTGTGCAATGACAAAAATAATGTGTTGTTGAGCTGTTTGGCATGACTGCCCAAGCATGTGACAAGACGCTAATTACTTTTGAAGCCAAACCCACTCGAGAAAACAAGAATCCAACTTATAGCAAGTCATATTTTGCCAATTTTGCTGCTCTCAAGGCATATTTTCTTTCTTTTTTCCTCTCTCAAGACATCTTTTCCTCCTTTTTAAACGCTAACATTCGGTTTGTAGTTGGACTTTGGGGCAGCCCGTACCAACCTTCTCCCAGCCTCGCTCAACCTGAGATAACCAAGTCCTTCCTGCAGAGCTGAACTCTTTTTCCACTGCCACACACTACATTAATTCACTCAACACATTTGTTTGCAGCTGTCTTCCATCACCAGCCCTACACCTGGCTGTCTTCTCACAGGAGAGGGAAAACTTAATTTTCCACTAATGAAGGCATAAAGCAGTAATTTTTTGTCCTTTGCTCCCCAGAAATTTTTGCTTCACAGATGCTGCTGGGAAAACAAAAAATACAACAAAATGCTTGGGCTGTTGGTTCTGGTCTTAGGGTAGGTGACCAAATATGTGCTGCCTAAAGAAGGAACAGCTTTCAGATCCTTAAGCAAGTTTAGCCAAATCCAACTGTGACTTCTTAACCCAAGCTGGTCATTGCTATATATGCATATTTCTTCTAGGGTAGGTATGGTAACTGATTTGTTGTGCATGACCGTATCAGTCGCTTCTTCCACTGCTCCCCAGAACCCATCCCTCATTTATTTTTTACCCATGAATGCTAAAGAGAAAATAAAATAAAATAAAATAAAATAAAATAAAATAAAATAAAATAAAATAAAATAAAATAAAATAAAATAAAATAAAATAAAATAAAATAAAGAATAAAGCTACTCAGAGGTTTTAAGTCACGTCCCTAAGACTGCAATCACAAACGCAGCACTGGATGTTTTGTCCCTTGAAATTTGCTCTGCACCTGATATTTGGGAGGCATTTTCCTCTTTTCTCCCTCACTTTTCAGCTCTTGCTTCTAATGTCAAACACAGGCAGCAGCTTTGAAGCTTTTCCAAATGAAAATGCCAGAAGAGTCCTGGTTTTCCAGCAAGCCTGCCAACTCCAGCAATCATTAATTTTATGTGCTAATTTTAAAGTTGATTGTTTTTGTGTCTTGAACTTCAAAGACAACTCCAGTGAAAAATCAAAAATGTATTTGAAAAGGTAGAAAATAATTTTGCTAAAACATCTTTTCCTGAAAAAAAAAAAAAAAAAGAATATGTTAAGGAACATAGATTTCCTCCCTACAGCTTATATAAACGTTGCTGAGGATTTTATTGCCAATATTTGTTTTATTCTGAAAAAGTCTTAAAAAAAAAAAAAAAAAAAAAAAAAAAAGAAATAAATCAGAGTAAAAGTGTTTTCCTTTGTTCCACCGGTGGCACTGTGGGTTTTATTAGTGAAGTGTGCATGTAACATATGTGCAGGGCAATTATGTTTTTCAGTTACAAAATACTATTCGTTAGATTAAATAAAATGACAGAGATTTTGGTCTGGTTCAGCCCTCAGATATTACACAGTCACTTGACTGGAGTACAATTCTGACTGTTTTCCCAGCTCATCAGCACATTAAAACCAGCTGTGGGGCTCGATAAATTGTTTCAGCAGGACCCACTGAAAATATCTATATTTTCCTCTGTCCCAGCCCAGCAAATGAAACTTGGAGGTCATTATGGTAGTTTAATTATGATTTGGTAGGAATGTCCTTCGCTGAAATCCATAATTCCACAAACAACATGCTTCTTCTGTCATATTATATTTCTTTATTTCAATTGTAAAGTCACAAAACCATGTGCTTTCCATTTTAGCTCTTGGACCCCCTGCTACACTTAGACACATAAAGGAGTGGTAGCACAGGGAGAGCAGCAGCCAGGAGCGTCCAGAGCCGTCCTCCTGCTTGTGAAAAGATGTTTACTGATTCTGCAAACAAAAAAATAAACCAAAAAAAAAAAAAAAAAAGAAGAAGAAAGAACAAAGAAAACCAGACCTGAACCCAGCGTGCTGGGAGCAAAATCAGGCCGGCAGGGATGCGGGTGCAGAGATGGAGCTCCAGAGCCACGGGGGTTTGTAAACGTACAAGAAATGCGCTAGCTGCGTGCCCCGTACATCGCTGCAAAGTGAAACCAGCTGCCCGCGCTGGGCTCCCGCCGCCTCACAGCAGAAGCTCTGGGACACGTCAGAGAAAAGCTCCCCAGCGCTGCAAACAATTACCAGGGCTTTTCAGTTGTTCCATTTTATCAAAGCCCCTGGACAAGGGGAGAGGAAAGAGGGGGAAAGAGAACTTTGAAGGGAAATAGGAACAGAATATTTCAGAAGGGCTTTGCTTGGGTTAGTTCAGTCTCTACTGGGTTAAATCCAAGAAGAGATTCCCATCTCCCACTCCCATTTCTCTCTACCAGGGGAATTTAAGTCCCTCCTCAATCTGCAGTAGCACCTAGGCTGTATTTTAACGAAGCCCTCAAGCACATGCTGAATTTTAAGCACCTGATTTATCCCATAGACTCTGAGTCTGGTCTGCCAATGGGTGAGTGAAACACGGGTCAGAAACACTGATTTTACTTTATTTATTAACTCAGATAATTCAAGGCCCATAGTATAAAGATGCCATTCTACTTGTTTGTTGTTTCTATCACATGCGCTTTGTTTCGGTGTCCTGGACACAACCAACCAGTTTAAATGCTTCTCAGCTACATCTTTACAAGTAGGAGAATGCTGAAAAAAATATTGACAAACAAATGCACTGTAAATGGCATTTATGGGATTAATTCTGGCTGGAGAAGGGACATTTGGGGCAGGCATTAGGCATACTTGTACAAGAAGAGTTCCCGTGGAGCCCTGAGGTGGTGATTTTGCGCTGAAGAGCTCAACTAGTTGGCTTGACCTCATATTGATTCTCTTACACCTCCACATAAACACCTTCATTATCTCGTCACAGACTGGAAACAGCATAACGAGGGAGACATTTGCTCCTGCCCCACTATGAAATGTCATTTGTGATAACGAACTCCGTGTTTGTCAGATGAAGAGTTTATACAACCGAGTTTCAGTTTGGGAAATCTCACAAAATGTCAAACTTCTTGGAGGGCAAACGAGTTTGCGAAAATCAAAGCCAGGGACAAACCAAAGCAGTGGAAATTCCAGCTGAAAATGTGAGACTGGTTCCCTGCTTTTTGTTGACAGTCGGATTTTGGAAAAGAACAATTAGTGTAATAGGTTTTGGGAGCTACTGAGCCAGAAACTGAGAAAAATGGAAACCAAGAGAAACAGCTGAAATATCTTCTCATTCTCATTTAGATTGCGGTTAGAGCAGCTGAATGGCTGTTTTTTCTGGTCCACTTGTGTAATACTGAAAACTGGGGAGGGGTGAAATTGTCCCAAGTTGACCTCATGGAACAAAGGAAAAAAACGTAGGACAAAAAAAAAATTGTGTGTGGGGGGGGGAGATTTTCCTTGGAGAACCAAGAAATGTGCAGCATTTTCTGCTGGGACAGATCAATGGCTTTGCTCAACCCCAAAATTAGATTATTTGTTTTCTCTAAAGACTATTTTTAGAGGGGAGGCAGGGGGAATATGCTTGGTTGTATAAGAAAAATTGAAAGATATTCCAGGAAAAAAAAATCTTTGGATTGAAAAGCAGAATTTTTCAGAAGACTTTGTAAGGAGACATTTCAAAGGAAAAAGAGAAAGCTTTCTGATTCAAAATTATTGAAATATTGCTCTTTTTTTTCTTGTCCTTCTTTTGGCAATTCCGTTTTTATGGAAGTAAATGAATTGAAATGAAATGAAATGAAATGAAATGAAATGAAATGAATTGAAATGAAAATAAAATAAAATAAAATAAAATAAAATAAAATAAAATAAAATAAAATAAAATAAAATAAAATAAAATAAAATAAAATAAAATAAAGGCATATGATAAAATGTTTCCAAAATAGCCAAGCCAACCCATTTTGAGGAGAAGAAGGGAGAAAGCACTGCACTGTGCCCAGGTGGGTGGTGGGACCCAAACCTGGGAGCCCCACAGTCCTGCTCAGCCCGGCCATGGGGCTGAGCTCTGCTGGAGCAAGGACCAGCACAAAGGTACAGGGCCCCTCTCCCAGCAAGCAGCCCCCACATGCCCTACAGCTCCAGCCCACACACCCCGCTGGCAGCAGAGGGACACAAAGACCCCGTGCCAGCAGGTGCATGATGCCACCAGCCCAAGGCAGGAGAAAGCATGCAGATGAGGAGAATGTAGGATTTGCTAGGGGTGGGGGATGAGTCCTGACTGAGATCATCCATCAGAACCCTCTGAAGAGCCAGAAGAAAAGCACAAATAAGCTCATTCCAGCCCTCCAGGTGCTGGTGCCACGGAGCCAAGCAATGACGACATCCGCCTTTCGAAGCACAGAGATTTGTTACCTGCCAAGTTGCTGGATGATTGCACTCCTGTTCCAGGGCCCCCAGCATGATATTTAGACTATAAAATCCTTCCAGACCATCAGGGCTTCCCATGTATTACTCAGGAGTGGTTTGGGACATGCTATATCTTCCTAGCATTGGCTTCCTACAGGACGGGGCTTTCCTTTGTGAGGACAGGTGTCTGAAAGACATCATTTGCTCAGATGCGTCGGCAGATGGGAAGCGTTGAGCTGATGGGTCTGTGCCAACAGAAGGTTTCCCAGGATGGAGACTTGCAAGGGATAGTGTTTAATCTAGACTAGTTGCAATCAATGTCTGTGGGTGTAGGGACTAGCCAAGAACTCATGGTTCGAGTCCTCAACACCCTCATCCCCAAGGTGCTCAGTTCAGCACGGGGCTGAGCCCCACAGAAAGGCTGGGAGCGCTCTGGGGGTGCCCTGTCCCCACAACATTTCAACCTTGAAGGCCTTTCCTAAAGTCCTCCAAGGTGATGCCTCTGTGTTTTTGTGGGCATTACCAAGTGCTGGACCCTTTAACCCATCCCAGTGCAGAAGCAGCAATCTGTTCCTCCTTTTTTTCCTAGCCAATGCTGTGAAGCGGGGTGAGCTCCTTAGCTGATGTGGTATTTAATGCAATGCTGTGTTGCAAGCTGTGGGTGCGGGTAAAAATGCCTCATCTATTAAAGCCTGTGATTAGCAGGATTTTGTTGTGCAAGGCAGCAGGGTGAAACTCCCAGAGTACAGTGATATATCTTACGAGAGAACAGTATCTCTTTAGATAGATACATTTGGGTAAAATCACCCTTTTTTAAAAATGCTTTTTTTTAAGGGTGCAGGAGACAGCTTTCTCAGGCCCAGATGCTAGAACCAAGCCCTCACTACCCTTCAGCTTTCAAAAAAAATACCCTGAGATATCCCAAAAGTGGCATCCCCAGGCAAGGCCCAAGCTGGCCATGCTGCGGCCTAACCACCGCCCATGGTCCCAAGGCACATTGAAAGCCATCCCGTGGGGACTGGCTTTTCCATGAGCCCCCAGCGATCCTGTCACCCACACCTCAGCTGCAGGGCCTGAGACTCTCCCATGTCCTCAGGGACTTTTGTACTCCTGCCCCACGGGTTTTCAGTGGGAGCTGGTGTCAGGCTGCTAGAGGAGTTCGAGAGCTTAATTGCTAGGAAAAATTGAGGACCTAAATTCCCCTAAAGAATAAACTTGCTTGAACAAGCTTGAAAAGTCCCATTGGGGCATTATTGGCCAAGCAGAAGGAGTTATTTACACCACTGATGTGGGTAAGGCTGGAAAATCCCTTAGAGGGGAGAATAGAGTCTTCCCCTCCGCAAAAGCTCCAGCTGACTTCAAGGGGCCTAAAAATATCTTCTATGACACGAGGGGAGGAATCCAGATATGAGCTTCCCCTAATCCTTCCCTCCTGCCTGAAAGGCGTTGCAGTATGTTTCCAAATGGTGGTTCCCCCTTGAGCTGCTAAAATTGTCTCAGATAACAGTGTTAGCGAGGGTCCGTGGAAAGCACCAGGGACGCAGTGACAGGGCCTGCAGCTGCTGCTGTCCCCTGATCCAGGCCACCTGCTCTCCGCTCAGGGACACCTGTAACTTCAGCCCTGGTCCCCGAATGGGGTTGAGCCAAAGAGGGGCTTTCACAGTGGAGAAGTGCCAAAACACGACCTTCACAGTGCTGACAAATGGAGAATTCAGACATTTATTCTGGTTCTCACGGTGGGGTTAGATGCAGCTGTGCTCGGACCAGATCTCGGGCCAAGGACTTTAAAGCTACCTTGGTCCTCAAGTGCCTTGAAGAGGTTGTCAAAGGATTCTGCAAAACAGCTGAAAACTTTTATTAAATTCTGTGAAAAGCCTCAGAATTTCAAACAGGCTATTTTGTGTGTATTCATTCCGTGGGATTTTTCTACAAGGGAGATGTGGTATTGTCAATGATTTTCCCCGCACTCGATCCCAGCTGACTGCACTAAGCCATACATGAGGAGACGCATTCGCCACGTGCACTGAAATCACCCATCAGGGCATGCACTGCCACTTCACTTGTGCCTCTGTTCCACCTTAATTCTCAGACACCATCCTGCTTGAAGTGGTCATCATTTAACAACTGCACCATGATAGCTCAGTGAAGCCCAAATGGAGGCAACGTCACGCTCTCAGGACTTTCTTCTTTGGTTTGGAGGAGGGAGAGGCACAGAGCTGAGAAACCCCAGGTCTCTTCCACAAGCGAGCAGTGACAGATGAAGAGTTAGGGAAAGTGGCACATGGACTGAGGTGCAAAGTCTGGGGTTTGTTCCCACCTCCTGCTCAGATGCTGGGAGCAGCTGGTGCCATGCCTGGGAACTTCACCCTCGAAGCAACTTCACACCCACTCTCTCCAGCTGTGCAGAGGTACAACATAAGGACCTCAAGCCGGTGCAGGGCTAGATATGCCAAACCAGGAAATCTCCCAAATGCTTGGCCGCATTCACTCCATTGTATTTGTCCCACCTCACTGCTGCTGCATCTGTGCCCTTTGGCAGCAGAAAAGCGAGTTGTGCTGAGGGGCTGTGAACAACCAACCTTCTGCGATCACATTTCCATGGACAGGAGGGAGATGTGTTCAATCCCACTCTTGGAAGACCGAAAGCAGATGAGGCCAAACACTGGAAGTGTAAAATCCACACAGAGTTGCCCCTGCTCCAACAGCAATTGAAGGCAGAGTCACACAACTGTGAAAGATGGGAATCTAAGTTGCACAGAGAACTTGAGAGCCAGAGCTATAAAACAAAATTAAGCATTAAATGTTCTTAACAAAGGCAATCTGGTCTCTCTGTGTTCTGTTTTTGTTATGTTTTCCCCCTGTTTTATGCTGCTTTAACCTTCAGTTGTTGCTGTTGGAATCCTTTTTGCACTGTTCCACTTGTCATTCTTCTTATTTTTATTAGAGGCACTTTGGCAGAAGACTTATCAAAATGCGCTGAGCTTGTCAACAAACGTCATTAGCTACGAGTTGAGGCAGACAGTGTAAGCGGGGAAAGGGCATGGGAAAATATGCAATATAAAATAATTTTATATGTCAAAGAAATGCAGCAGAATAATAATGGCAAAGGCCTTGCCATAAATTATTTGTGCTGTTATAGAAGTAATTTCCCACTGTTAAGTGATTTCTAGGCAGGCTTCGAAAGGTCCACGAAGAGGGGCAGATGCTCTTCTGGAAGAAAATGGGATAGCTTCATCAAGATCAAGGGCCTGGCCATTCTGTGTGCAATGTAGTCAGGGTGATACACACTACTTTCTACACTGAATAACTTTAAAATCTCAAAAGACTAGATCTTCAGCTCTGGAAAGTAAAATCAACCCACTGGCAGCGCTGCAGCTGTGCCAGTCAATGTCTAAATCACGCTTTCTTCTGGGCGAATATTACACACTGGTATATCCAAGTGGCCCGCACATTCAGCATCGTGCTGGGGTTTGATCTCAACATGCCAGGCTATTAGTTACAGGGCTAAAAAGCTGCCCCTCTCTCCCTCCTCTGCTTTGAAGTTCCCTCAAAGACATTTGCTTACTTAAGCTCACGCAAGAGAAGGTGAAGTCTGACCCCACCATCCACCGGTGGTGTCCACTTTCATAAGGGTATGAAAAGAAAAATAAATCACCGCAAAATGAACGTAAGCAAAGCCGTACGGTGTGCTTACCTAATTAGGTGTAAGGTTATATTGCAGGTTGCGTTGGGCTGTACAAGAAAGGTTGGAATTCAGTAGGCTTAGGTTAAGCAAAATAAATCATAAGGTCAATGGTAAGGTGAAAATAGAAAGGCATCTCACCCACCCACCACAGTACACCAGCAGCAAGCAAGAAAGTGCACTCTTGGTATCCCAAAGGCCAAGAGAGACATATGAGCCCGTAAGATTTCGTCCCTTTGGCTGCAATGGCTCAAAGAGCTCTTTGGAGATCGGCTTCTGATAAGTGAATAGGTCAGGCTGCTCCCGGCCAAGGCTAATGGTGAAGTGATGCTATTTAACCTCACAGGCTTCCATGGGGTGCTGCAGCTGGACGGAGAGCGACCACCAAGGGCCGCTGCCTGTGGGCGAGCACATCACAGGAGCACGGGTGAAGCCCCAGGGGGATGAAATGGCAATGATGCCGACCCTTGCAGCGGCACCAGCCAGTGTCAGCAGCAGGAGGTGGGGGGCATTCAGCAGGTCATAGCACTCCTGCTGCTGGCTACAGCTCATAGGGATGGACAGAGCAGGGAGAAAGGTACAAAGGGGTGGAAACTTGGAAGGAAAAGCTCATCAGAACACCCCTACCTCTTCTACATCCCACTCTTCCCAAGCATGATGCCTCCAGCAAGCTTACTAGATCACACGCAGGAGCTCAGACATCTCAGATGTGAAGCTGTATCATGCAGACAATGTCCTCTGTGGGGCAAGGAGCCCCCCATCCAATGCTGTACAGCTTTGTGAGAGGAGACCTCAAGTATTTGTAAGGAACAGGGGCAACAGTTTTGCAACCCTGACTCAGCCTTGAAGGAAGCTAATGCAATTTCATTGGGCTGAACTTCGGCTGTATGTCTTTCATAGCCTGGTCTGCCTCAGGGAGCATTTTTATGAAGAAAATAATACGTGCCATACAGGAAAGCCCCAC
The DNA here is from genome assembly GCF_964211825.1 of Aythya ferina. Taxonomy (NCBI): domain Eukaryota; kingdom Metazoa; phylum Chordata; class Aves; order Anseriformes; family Anatidae; genus Aythya; species Aythya ferina. Next base: position 28,665,768 of record NC_140304.1, on the reverse strand, counting down.
AGAAAATTAATAGGAGTGCAATCAGGAGGATTGGAGAGAAATGAAATAATCTATGGAAATGGCTGTGTAATCTTTACAATTTGATAGAGCATGATCCCCTTTTCCAAAGACTTTTTAAGACTTTCTATAGAATTGCTATGATGTAATTCACTTTTAAACCCTATTCAAAAGGCTCCAAAGCCTAAGAATGGTTATTGTTTTCTTATTAAATTCTGTAAGGCTTTTCCATAAAGACAGATCTGGTATCCGCATAATATCTCCACTGTCCAAATCTGAAGGAATACAAAACCACTGGATTTAATTATATCAGGCACATAAATGTCTTCCAAACCATTACATGTATCTGTACACATGAAAACACTCAGTCATACAAATTAGGTGCCATTGGAATCAATAGAGATGAACCTGCTCCGATGGGACCAGCTACTGAAACAACTGCAATGACTGACATGCTCTTAAAAGCCACAGATGAGATCGGGCTGGAAAACTCTTCGCAAATGTTTTTGGAGGTGGAAAAATACCAATGCGCTGAGATGAAAGCTGTTTGGAGGAACACGGTGGGCCTGCTCCCACTTCTAGTGCAAAGAGGAATGTTTGGTCGTGCACAGAAAGGGAGGATGTGCTCACCCCAGTCCAGAGCATCCTGCAGCCTGGGGTGGGGAGGCCAGCTGGGATATGAAAGGCACTGCCTTGAGAGTTGGGAATTGAGCCTGGAGCGCTGGCAGCCCAAGTATTTCCCTCACCAGGGGACTGTAAGGTATTTGTTCTCCTCCTTTCTCTCTCCCACTCATTCATTTCAGCTGAGACCTAAGGTTCACGATGAGAAGTGCCGTTGTGAGATGGAAAAAATTGGTTTCCACCCAGCCCCACACCAAATAAATGACGGGAAGAGGTGTGAACAGCTGCCCGAAGCATACCCGTGGGTCACGAGGGGGCTGAGCGCTGGTGGGACATGCCTGGCATTCCTCCACCGTGATGCCCAGCAGCCCCAGCGGTCACAGCCAGGGAGAAGTTGCTCAATGTTGTGAAACATGGGAGGAAAAAAGTGATATCAGAGTATGCCACGAAATTAAAAGTACTGTCTGTACAGGGGCTGGGAGCAGGAGAAATCTCAGTGTGTGGCTGACCGGTGGGGGTTAGGGAAACATACCTTGGCATCGTTTTCTGTGCTAGAGGAAAAAGGGACGTAAATAGATGCAAAAAAAAATCTTGTGCTGTCTGGTAGAATATGCGTGTACATGTGGATAAGGAGCTCCGATTGCTGATTCAGTGGAGAACTTCAGCGCATGTTTAATTTTCAGCATGTTAGTGCTGAACTGGCTCATAGAGCACTATTGAAAATGACCAGTATTGATTGAAAAATCACCAAAAACAAATGATGAAGAATGATATGCATTACTTTTTAATATTTCTTGGGAGCATTCTTGATTAAAAGTAAGAAACAATTCAATATTTTTAAAGAAACTTTCAACTCTAGGTGGAAAACCTAGGAAACCCAACTCCTCCTCCTAAAGGAACACAGAAAATGGTCCAGCAAATTGGAAGGCTTTCCAGGGAAATGCCTTTCTGCCATTTTTTCCAACACAAATGTACGGCTGTGGGTTTCCTGGTGAGGGTGAGGGTCATGCCAAATGAAGTCCTTCCAACCATGAGATGCAACCTCACTGTGCATATGAAACAAACAACACGAACCTTGCACATCCACTCCCAGCATGTGGAGAACTGGCCTCAACTTGGCTTTTATTCCTCAGTCCAAACAACAGTCCCTGAAGTGGACCAAATTTCCAACAAGTCTTGGCTGTGTTTCAAAGGAGCAAGGGCCAGTTTATAGCTTCAGGTGCAAAGACTACGAGACTTTCTTGTTCACATAAATTTGATGAAGTTAAAACGTGACAATTTCAGCCACACTGTGGGAATCTTCTCAATTCTCTGCCTTTTCAAGGCCACCTGTCAGAGAATCACACCCTGAGCCTTTAGGTTGCTGTGATTTATATTCTATTACTTTACTGGACATCAGGAAAGACCACAGTTAAAAAATGGATAATATATCATTAAGGCAAGACTTTTCCTGTAGTAATTGTATTCAGCTGTCTTTTCAACAAAAACAGTGCAGGGAGAGGCAGCAATTTTGCTATATCAGCCTAAATCTTAATTAAAACTGTATAATAAATACTTCTTGTTTGGGAACAGAGAGGGCAGAAGAAAGCCAGAAGTTGTTTCTCTTTATCCGATAACCAGCAGATGGGAGAGATCCCAGCTTAAATTCTGGATTTCATCTTTCTTGCACCTTCTTCTAGGTGCTGCCAGATGAAAGTCCTGCAGAAAACAAACGTCCACCTGCGGTGGGGTGAGTCTCATCGGACAGGAGATATTTGCTGTGTCTACAGCAAGCTGTTGTGTAGGCTACATAAAACCTCAGCATGAGATTGCTCCTGTTCTTTTGGAGACTGTCAAAGGATTTTTGCTCCCAAGCCTGAAAGACTGGGACATGCTCAGGGCTGGACAGGCCTCCCCAGTGGTCTGCGAGTCCATCAGCCCTGGGGTAGGTTCCTGGAAGAGCTGTCCGATGGGCAAAGGGGGAGCCTCATGCAACTACAGATAAATTTTGGCTGCCCTGCCCCATGAATGACCTCCTAAGAGGCAGCAGCAGCTGCTGAGGAGCCTCTGTGGCTGGCAGAGTGTGCCGCAGGTGGCACCATCTGTGTCCCCATCTACAACCCAAACAGCTCGCGTCCAGCTGCGGGGAATGGGATAGGGACTCCGAGGCAGGGTGAAGGGTGGCTCGCACACTGGCTCCCTTGTGGAGGTGGAACAGTCAATAATTAGCACCTGGAGAAAACTCCCAGCCCCTGCAATAAACACAAATATGTCTCCTGGCATGGCTAGCTAGGAAAATAAAAGCTGAAAAAGCCCCCTGTGCCAGACACATTCCAGTGTGTGTGTGCCACTGCTGCATGCCAGCTCCATGCTGCCGGGACGTGTGCTGGAGAGCCGGCAAAGGTGAGCCTGCTACATCGTTAGGAAGGGGAATCTTTTCCCATCGCCTGTTTTTGCATGCTCAGTGGCACACACAGACCTCAGAGGTACTCTGCTCCAGACTGTCTTTTATGACTGGAAGAAAGATGTGACCCCGAATGGACTTCCACTCTGATTTTGTGCAGCATGTGTTTAATTTGTGCCATTACCTCGGTAGCGGGTACCCACAGCGGAGATGTGCACCTTTCCACCTCCCTCCTGCCCCTCCTGCCATCCAGGAATGCTCACAGCGCTGCGACACATGTTATGGCAGGAGGAGCAGCAGCTGTGCGGCAGGGAAAAAGAAAAAAAAGATGCTACCAGTCTTTAAAAGGAATTTCTCACAATTGTTCTGGGATCTTCATTGACACCCAGATGAGCTTGGGGGGTTTGGGAAAGACCTTGACCATAAGAAAAGCTATCACGTTCGACAGCCCAGGCACGAAGCGAGCCCTCCGGTGACTGCAATGTGGGAAACACCCAGCTGGCCCCTCTCTCAGGGGACATTTAACAGGGGGTGGCCGTCACCATGCTCCAAGAGAAGCACACACCAGGCGAAGGGAAGAGCCGCCCGTGACCTTCTGCCACCGTCACCCCGAGAAATGACTGCTGGACGTGGGAAGATCCCAGCCACCACTCGCCCCACCGAGGGGGTCTGTTGGAGGGGCCGATGCTGCCACCAGCGCAGCTGCAGGCACACCAGGCCCAAAGACAATAAACAAAAGGACTTCGCTCTCAGAGCCGGGAGTGGGCATGGGGTTATGTGATTTTTGGAAGCCTCACAAGAAGTTGTGTGTGACAGCTGGAATTAAAATCCCCTTCGCGTTGCACACACGCCCTGGCGCTACGAGGCAGCTCTTGCTAAGCACTTTGCTAGGTGGCTACCTGCTGTGCAGCTAGATCTAATCAGCGCTGAACATCTCCAAAGGAAACAGCTCTGAACGCTTCCATTGTTTTACATTTTTTGCTCTGGGCTCACAAAACCGTGGTGCTTGCTCTGTCAAGTGTGAAAAGCGAATATAAAGCAGATCAGGCTTAGCTGCAGCTTCGTGGGCAGCGTGAGCTGCACATCAGCGATGGACTCGCATACAAACCACTTGGCAGGGCTTCCAGGACAAGTCAGTTCCTGGAAGGAAAATTGGCTAATAAGTATGAAATACACTTTGCCTGTACCAACAAGCACCGAGGCCAAATGTCTGATTGTCAGATTGATATAAATCGGAAAACACTGGCTATTGAAAATCCTTCTCCTGAGCAGTTGCACCTGAAGCCTTCCTCCTCTGAAATTCAGCCCCTCGATCAAGATATATTCTCGGGGTCAGCAGCTGGGATGCCCGTGGCACACAGTGTCCATTAGTCACAGCGAGGCTGAAATTCCTGCCGGCTTCCCTGCTGTGCCAGTTTGGACCCTGGTTTTACCTGCAACTGGCCAGTGCAAGCGCCTGACTCCTGATACGTATTTTCCCATATAAAAAGAGCATTTGTATTCTTTCAGCCGGTGTGACTTTTGGTTTAGATTCAGAGGGAAAAGCAAACATTTCCTAACAAGGGCAAAGAGCGTGTCACCTCCATAACATGCTACATAAATACAGTTTCCCTTCTGGCGAGCCAGACCCACCTGAAATACAGAGGAGCAGCCACTGTGTGAGCAAACACAGTTAGAGGTGTGATGGAGCTACCGAAGGCTGCCCAGTTGGCAACGCCTGCACCCCATTGAGTTCCTCATCTGCTTTAACAACCAGTTAAACCATCTGCAGTGTGGACAGGCACGTGCTGACCCACACTGACCATGAGTCGGCTCTGATTCCTGGCCATTCAGATGATGTTCCTCAGCACTGTAATATGGGTACAATGAGCAAGAATTAACCATAAAATTATAGAATGATTCTCTGGTTCTAAGTATTAATGCCTTATCTCCTTCCACTATGTGGAAGGAGATAAGGCATTAATCCAAGGCATCACCATCCCTGGAAGTCTTCAAAAGACGTTTAGATGTAGAGCTTAGGGATATGGTTTAGTGTAGGGCTGTTAGCGTTAGGTTGGAGGTTGGACTCGATGACCTTGAGGTCTCTCCCAACCTAGGAAATTCTGTGATTCTGTGATTCTGTGAAGTTCCCTTCCACTAGTTCCCTTCTTTGTTTGCTGACGGACATCAACTATGAGGATTCTGAGAAAATATTTCCAGGTTGTAGTCAATGTTCTCCCCAGACTTCCATTGTGAGCATCTTCACCCTGTCGAGGAAGGACTGCCTTCCCAGGAAGGGGGTGATGTGACTTTGGTGCCCATCATGACTCTTCGTAGATGTTTTATGCCATATTTCATGGTCTATCTGGAACGATGCGAAGGCATGAAAAAGGCAACGCGCCCTGCTGCTCAGAGAACTTAATGCTAATTCATGATTCCACCTGGGCTGAAGACTTAAATTTCATTATGTGCTTTATAAACTTAAGAGTTTTAGAAATAACATATAGTATTACTGGCTCAGAATGAATTTCCATCTAAAGGCAAAGCTCTGAAAGGGATATATTAAATCCAGGGAAATTCTGCTTCAAAAGCTCCATGCAATTCTGAACATAATATCCCAAAGTCATACTCCAAAGTTAAAATTTGATAAAAACTGGAAATTACTTGGCATCTCAGCATATTTGGAGATACTGAGTAATAAAATGGATAAGATCTATGCCAAGAATAAGATGAATTTTCCCCTTTTGTTTAAATATTTAAACTGTACAGAACAAGAAAGTGCTGCTCAGTGTTTTTACTATGGCAGATCAATGTTAGCAGCACTAGTTTATATGTCTCTATCTATTTCTTTATATTTTTTCTCTCTGAGTTCAGTGTAGGTAACTGACATCTCATCTCTTGCTAACATCAGGGCTTAGGTGTACAGCCAGAGACATCTATGTAGAAGATATTTTAAACTGATTTTATGAATCTGCCAACCACCAGAAGCCTCTTCAACGACAAAGTTCAGAAGAGATCTGTTACTTTTAAGACCTTAGGTTTTTTATTCTTCTGTCACCCACAACTTGACATGCAATTGTTTCTTTCACCAGAACAACTGAGAGAATTCTTTATGCCATTTCCCTCCTCGGAATATCAGTTCTCTCCAGATTTGTATTTTGGCTACTTCTTGGTTGCTGTGTTGGCTTTTTCATGCCCTGAAATCTCTCTAGGGTGAGAAATACCCAAGATGCCAGGCACAGGTTATTGAAAACAGAACAAGATAAATTCAAGCAGGGAGAAAAACATGTTTTCTGCATTTTGTTTTTGAGGGGAAGTTTCACAACTGGAAGCATGAACATTGGTTGACTTTGTTCTAAAGGCCATGAAAAAAGAAACATGATATTGGGGTTTTTACAAAGCTTGCAAACCACATTATCTGAAATGTAGAGCTCTGCCTGAAACAAAATGGGGTTTCTTTGGAAATGCCTGCTGAAAATGAAATATTAAGAAACTGTCATTAGATGTGTTGGGCTAGATCCTTCTCTGGGGCCACTTCAGCAAGTTAAGCCAACTGTGGAATTTTATAGCCACCCTGGGGAAGGAAAAAAACAACAAACGTATTTGGATCATCAGCATGGAACAAGAAGAGTAATCAGCAATTTAGAAATAGGTGGGGCAGGGCAACAAAACAGCGGACTGTCAGAGAGATTCATAAGCCAAGAGTATGGAATAACTTGGGTGAAATCTGGAGATATGGAGAACAGCGTCGAAATGGAGTATGCAAAAATAGCTGTGTATCTACCCAGTTGGCCAGCCTTGGAGAATTCTTTGTGTACACTCAGTGGGGGACCCCTCCAATCTAATTTGCAGAAGCAGGTGGGATTGTTTTGAATTTTAAAAAAAAAACAAACATGGTTCCATGGTCGGAAGAACAGCTCAAGGTTGTGGTCAGAGTTTGCACAGCACAGATGCCTTCTCCAAACTTTCCAAGTTGCTTTTACCCAAAAACAAAGCGTCCTGTAATTGAGTATCACCTCTGTAGCACCTCATTCATTGGTTTATAAAATACCTTTGAATGAAAGACATCAAGAATGGCTATTAATAGAGTCTGAAATCCCAGAAGCCAAAAAGAAGACAATATTGGAGCACTAATGAAGCTACCAGCAGACTCAGATGATGTTGCCAGTCATGGAGGAGACTTCAGTCATTTTTGATATCACTGGTTACACTCAACTCATCTAATGCAGCCTGTTTTCTTTCCTTAAAAAGCAAACAAAAAAATAAAGAAGCAAACAAGCAGAACCAGCTCCATGAAAATCCCAAATTACTGTGAAACAGCATCCCCTATTTTATTTTTCCTCTTCTGTGCTATTTGCAGTGACATTGAAGAGCCATTGACTTGAAAATCTACCTCCAATGCAACGCAGAAATAGAGACAGATGCATTTTATTAGGAGTTTGTACCACTCTGACAGAGATAAGAAAATATTTACAGATATTTCAGCTGATCTTTTATAGTGCCATGACTTGATTGCCATCAAATAATTATTATGAAAACATTTGCAAGGGTTTTGTTACCTATCTTCCCTTCTTTTTAGAAGATGTCTTTCTGGAAAAGATTTTTCCAAAAAATAAAAAATAAAAATGGGGCGTAATGTAATACATGGCTATAACATAGATTGTTAATTTTTAGTGTAGCTGAATCACAGCATGCTTTGATTGAAAGGAGCCAACACAAACATGCGAAATATGTGCCTCTTTGAACAGGATACACCACATCCTGCATTTGGTAGCCAAAGGTTCCAGTTTGCATCACAAATGTAGTCCAAGATCTCTCTCTCCTTGAGGTATGTACCTCAGAAAGTGCCAAATCTGCGAGACACGCCGACTTTTTTTAATTTCTTTCTTTCATTCTTTCTCATTTAAAAAAAAAAAAAATGTTTAATCATTTGCTTGTTTGTTTTTTAGTAGAGACTCAGCAGGTGATTGAACGAAAGGACTGCATTGTCAGGAGGGGCTTTGATTAATCAGAGACTTGATCGTTTGATTAATCATCTCAGAAAGAGCTGACTCTGGCAAAAGCGCCCCAGCCAACATGTAAACACATCGGAAGAACATTTTCAAAATACATAAAGACAAATTGCAGTTCAAAGCTACTCTTACTGGCCTGTTGATTTGACTGCTAGAAACAAAAGCCTTTCTGCCTGGCTGATAGAAACCAGACCTTCCACGGGAGGAAACAATTGACTTCAGGTCCTCTCAAATTCTGAATAAAAAGAGCTTGACATTTTCTTTTCTAACTATTTTTTTTTTATCTTCTTATTCTTGTTTACAGTAATAAATTACAGTTCTTACTCTCTTTATAGGGAAAGTTAAGTTTCCTCTCATTTTCAAGCAATTTATGACACATGTTTAAGATCTTCAGTTGCATAAGAGCTCTGTGGAGCTTCCTAGCAAAGCATAAATTATCACAGGGAGGCAGCAAACAAAACCCCGTGCTATGCATCGCCCAGTCATCACCACATTTTACCTGCCATTTAATGGTACTCAGCAGGAAACCCCGAGTTGGAAAAATACTCAGAAAGCCTGTCTGCCTGCCTAGCAAACCTTATGGTGAAGGGATTTGCAAATTCAGCTGGCTCCTGAGCTGGGGTAGCTCATAAAATCTCTTTCTTGTCATGGAAACCCGCGGCGAGCTGACTCTCGTGAGCTGTGCGGTGTCGTAAGCACTTCACGTTTCTTCTCAAGTTCAGGAAAGCCCACATACATGCTGAAGACCAGCCCTGTTCAAAATGGCATGTGAGGAAAGCCAGTAAATACCAGAATCAGTATTTTGTAGGAAATTTGGGGAGGGCAGAGAACATTTTCCTTCCTGGAGCAAAAATAAAACTTTCCTACAGATTGCACACAACAGAGAACCTGGAGAGGAAACTGAATGTTTCCAACGTCCAAGCCAGAAGCAATGGGTTTGGTCTTCACCCCACACTTCACGGGGAGATCCAAGATTTGTGGGTGCTGACCTCTCGCTGGGCTTTCCTGCAGGTGGAGATGCAGCATCCTGGCAGCCAGCAGCCCCATCTCTTGGCACTCCCATCACCGGGCCTGGCTTAACTGCTGCTTCCTATCACAGACCTCAGCCCAGGGTGAATCAGAGGCTTTTCTTGTCATTGGCAACACAAGGGAAAAATCTAAAGAAAATGTTGGTTGGAGGCAAACCAGAATGGAGACTGTTTGCTTTTGCCAGGGCAAGCCTGCAGCCGCTTGACCCCATCACCAGCAAGCCAGCAACAGCTTTGAGTCAATGAAACACATTTGTTTGGCCCAAGTAGGGTTGGATTTAGATTGAACAAAATATGTTTTGCAGCCCTAAAGAAGACTTAAAAAGGAAAGATGGTGTTATTTAACATTTGTTTAAAAATTCATATGTGAATTGTGAAAATAAACAGATCAATGAACGTTTAAATGACCTCTAAGTAAAATACTGAAAAAACATTTTGAGGTTTCCAAAATAGATGTTTAATTTTTCAAAATTCTCTAATAATGCATCCTATCTTTTACATGCTTTCCAACAGCCACCACCCATAGTTCTGAGGTCCAAAACTTGAATTTGCAATTCTCTTTTCTCTCCAGATCCTCTGTTGTGCACAATCCCTTGGAAAGTTTTATTTTTGCTCCAGGAAGGAAATGGTTTTCTCAAATTTGTCTTTCTCAAGATGAAATTTTTGATGCACTTACTATTCCAGTTGTGATGGTCACAGTTACCTATTTTCCATTTCAGCATAGCAAGTGGAGTATGAGGGAGGCAAATTGGCTTGGAAATACAACAGCACAGTACTTTTGGTAAAAGTGTTAAGAAAAATCAGTACAATCAATCTGAAGAGAGTCCATAAATTGAAAATCCTATTGCTTATTAATATTTGCTGAAATATAAATAGACAAAAAAAAAAACCTGTTCTCAAATATTTTGTTAATAAGAAAAAAAAAAAAAAAAGGAGCCAAACCAAAACATATTGGATGCTTTTGTAATAATTAATTTGTGGTATATATTTTTGCTTTGCTTTGCTTTATTTTGCTATATCTTATCTTTGCCATGTTTTATTTATCATTAATTAATCCAGCTTTGCCAAAGACCTTGAATCTCAAGCTCAAATTCTAGCAAACCACTGTGGAGATCTAAAATTACCAGCTTCTCCCTGCAGCCATGGAGCCAAGATGAAGATCTACTTTACCTCTTACAACGTTCTTAGTGGCAATAGGAACACAAAGACTATTCCTCTCTTCTTGTATATATCAGTTGTAAGTCTTTTGTATTCATTCTCATTCCCTATCCAGCCATATTTTAATTAATGAAATCAAAAGACCATCTACTAAAATAAACCAGACTTAAAGAGGGAAGAAAGTCAAAACAAACACGTACTGTTTACTTCCTTTGCATTGATTTGCCAAGAAATGAGCTCCACATCCAACATTATCGATTCATGTCAGAAATATTAACCTCTCTCTCTCACATCAGCATGAAAAGCAGCATCTGGATCGAAAGGACGAGGGGGGACAGGCATGCAACGAAATGAAAGCAGCGTGCTGTTTCTGCATGGCTTGGCAGATACCTTCACCCCCACAGGTTGTGTTTATGCCCCGTCCATCAATAGCACAGATGGAAATGTGACATTCAAGGTCTCACATTTGGTTGTGGTTCTGGTCCCCGGCAGAGAGGCGATGGGGAGCGTGGTGTGGTCTCCAGAAAGGGCCGCCCGGAGCCGCATCTGGAGTTCCTGGCTCCAAATGCTGAAAGACGTGGTACCATATTGAGCACAAATAATGCAACGCAGCTGTCATCTCTCGTTGACCATGGCCTTAGTCTGGAGCTCAGATTTTGTGGCCATCACAGCAACATGCGACGGCTGCTGATGTGGATGGATTTGTAAGGGAAGGGGACATCATCAGACTGTCCTCAGAGCTGGCGAGGACACGCAGAGGTGTCCTGTTTGGGAATCCCTGACACCAGCTGCAGCTCTGCACACAAACACCTCCAGCCTTTTGGAACACTTCGTGTGAAACTCGTTATTACTGAAAAAGGAGTTTTCCCCAAACCAGAAGATTCAGAGAGAAAGTAGAATTTTCAATCATGAGAACTTTGCTTTCAAAACTTTTCTTTGTTTTCTTTAAAACAAAGACAAGCTAGGGGCCAGGCAACCTCGGGATTTTAGAAAATAGAAGTTTTATAAGCTTTTTTCCTCCCTGCCTTTAACTGATGGCTGTTCCTCTTTCATCTCTGCCCCACCTTCCCTTCATCACTGCATGCACTGACAGGCTGTTTGGCTAGTGGTTTTTTGTTTCTTTTTTTCCTTTTCCTTTGACATCTTCACAGAATTTCTCCAACCTCTGCAGTGCACAGAAAACCGTGTGAACCCCTGCAGGATCCACCTTCTGCTGTGATGCCACCCTGGGAAACGGACAACTTGAGGGTCTGCAATTTTTCTTCACAAAATCCTGTTTTCAACCAGCTCTGCAGCTATTATGCACAGATCTTGCAACACTGCTGGATTTCAGCAGCGCCCTTTGTTATCCCTGTGCTTGCCGATGAACAAAGAGGGAACTGGATGGCTTCTGCAAAGGGGAGTGGGATGCTGGCTCCCCATTTGCTGCTTCAGATCTGAAGCTGCTAACAATGAACAATGGCAACGCGCTGACTCCCTGTTGCTTTCGCACTCCATGTGGTGCACGAATGGGGCCAAGGGCATGGACATGGCTCTGGGACAGGGTATTTTGGTTTCCTGCCTTTTTTGTCCAGCACACAGCAGAACCCAGAGCATCAACAGGGATATTCCCTTGCTACACTTGGTGGCATCTCCCCCCTCAAGGGCTATTTGCTTACTGACAATAGCAAGAACATTAAACAGACACCAAGGAAGGGAGCGATGTGCAAATGTCCCATTAACTCCATCCAGCAAGCAAACTGCAGCACAACACTGCTTCCACTGCACCTCGGGCTCTGCACCTCGTGCTTCAGAAGCCAGAATTGACCAGAGAGGGGTCCCAGCTGGCCCCTGGGCATGGGCTTAGTGACCTCAGTACTGTCCCCAGGAGCACATATCCCCTTGGCCAAGCCACCAGCAGCTCCTCAGAGTTCCCTGGCATCCAAACGGGTGGACTTAAGCACCACGACTTACTGGTGGCCTTTCCACTTGGGGTTAAAACCTATTGTCAGTCTGAACATTTGCAGCCCTGTGGATAAACACACGACTGCCCGGAGCCAAGCATTAAATCCACACTCACATGCAGAATAAATAAAGAATTAAACGTGGTGCATAAATAAATACAAATGTTAAGCAGCATGGAAACTAACACAGCCCTCTCTGTGTCCTGCTGCTGGAGGGGCCTCGGTGAATGAGCCCGCCCCAGCTCAGCTCCGCGCCTGGCTGCTGCAATCAAAGCCTGAGCTTGCTACTTTTTTTTTTTTTCCTTTTTCCCAGACCTGGTCCCTAAATTCCCACTTTACATGGCTGATGGAGGTCAGCACAAATAGCGCGGAGCCAGGTGTGATGGGTTTGTGCAGAAAGGAAGCCAACTAGAACGTCCTCTCATTCTGTTAGTCTAACACTTGGGTACAGTCATAATGAAAAATGCTGACTCCCTGAAATTTCTTCCAGATTATAAGACACACAATGATTTCCCCGGGTTTCTTTAGACTTATCCCATATCCACTGGGATGTTTATTTCTTCACTGTTCTTTTTTCATTTTCTTTTCCACTTTTCCTTTCACTCCCTTGACTCCAAGCCAGGGTGTCAGCTACAAATGCAGGATACAGCTTTTCAGAAATGTCTTTCAAGTACCAGCCTTCCAAACAGAAATGTCCTCCCAAAAACTACAGCAAGCAAGCAACTAGACAACATCGGACCCCTCTCCAATCTCACACCCATCGTATCCAGAGCTAACACAATGCACTTCAGCAGCAGTTATTTCTGATTTACTTCTGTGCGCGCTGAATCAAAATCAAGTCCCTCTTGTTTACAAGGGTGGCTAGGCTGCTTTCCTTGCTGGTGCACTCAACTGAGAATGGGAAACATGTTCTTGGGACTGCAGAAGGCAGCTGTGCTCAGGAATGGGTATGAAGATCTCATTATCATGGTGCACTCGGGAGCTGCTCATCCACAGACACACCTTGAATGATGCATGGCAGATGCGCCCCGTGACGGGCAGCCATATAGTTTTTTCAGTGTGATAGGCCATGGTATCACTGTAAATAAAGACAAGCGGACTTTGACTTTTCCCATATGACATTTTGCCTCAGAAACTGAAGCAAAAAATAGACAAGAATGAACTACAGCTCCTCGGCATGGCACAGGACACCATGCAGGAACAGGCCTGAGCAATTCTACTCATTGCATTTTTTCAGCCAACTCTTAAAGCCCACGGTGTTCTTTAAAAGATCTCTTTAGCTCTTTAGCTCATCTTTGCTGAGGGTTTGGCATGCAAAGCTGGTGGCCATCGTCTCAGCCACCCTCTCACTGTGCTGTCATACAGGTCACCAGTGCTGTGTAAGGAGGGGGCCGCACACTTCTAGGAGGACTTCCTACTCACCCAAGTGGTACTGAGATATGGCTCGTACCTGGTCCTAGGCTAGAAAATGGACTTCAAGTGACAAAGGGATCTGGAGGTGAATTTGTTCTCTAGTCTTTTGCAAATGTAGCCCTTACACACTCTGTTCATGACATGGTTAGTCTCCAAAGGCAACAGGGCTGGGTGTAGGCCTCCAACATGCTCTGTGAAGGCCCCGTGGCCAGGAGAGCTGGAAGAGCCTTTGGAGACATAGCTGAGGGTCTCTGAAGTGATGAGGAAGCCCTGCTGCCTCTGCCCTTGATTCCTTTTCCTTCCAAACCCCCTCGTACCACTTTAGCACCCCCAAATCCTCACCACACAGGCACTGCTGAGGAACCCTTTCATTCTGCATCAAGACAGTGGTGGATCTCAGCTGAGAAATTCTGGTTTTCAGCCATTCTGAGGATGACTTTTGTACCAATTAGCTATCAGATCTGTCTCCATTTCCCTAATTGCCTATGAATTTCACAGGGAGCAACATGAAAACGATTAGTGGTCAGATAGTCATGGCAGATTCAGAACACATTTCCAACTGAAAGAATTATTAACTAGGGTTTGTTCATGGTGACATCCAAGCTCCACTAATCACTTCCCAAACACTCAAGAAGGGATTATGTCTATTTAGAGGCAGCCAAATTTCAAGGGTGCAATAGCTCACAATTAGGGTGGGGGTTTTTGGACCATAGGCTTTTAACTACATCCTGGGCATACGCTTTAATAAATCTGTAACATGATAATAACTTAATAAGACGAACTTCCTATTAATTGCAAAGCAGCACATGAGGGCCGCAGGTGTTATCAGATCCCACGTCTCCGTAGGAGGAAGGGAGGCTTTCCAAGGGTTCCTGGATGCTGTGCAATTTCCAGCGTGCAAGGCTGTGTTGTGCACTGCATGCTACAGACCAAGAAAAGGCCAAGCTTCCTCACTGGAGCAGGGTCTCTGTTTACTGATTTCATAACTCCAGCTGGACCTCTTTTGGCAAGGGAGAGGGTTTTTATGAGGGAAAATGCCATAAATCTGCCGTCACTAAAGGACATCAGACACCATGTGGCATGTTCATGATATCACCAGTGTGCACCAGTTTTAAAACAGAGGTTTTAGCCATAAAGCTGCCAACCAGGAAAATCACATATGAGAGCAACGCTGAACTTTTAGCAGTGAAACATCCCTTTGAAAACCCTTCCTCTTCCTGCTCCTTCTCAACCCCAAAGCTTTGGAGAGATAGAGAAGGGGAAAGTGAGGGGTATATGCTTCAAAGTCCCATGATAAACATCCCAGGATTAAAACAAAGCCAAACTTCATGTCCTGTTTCTGAGCAGAAACAGCTGTCACTCAGAGAAAGCGTTTGCTTAATGATGAGGGAGACACAAAAACATAAACCCCTTCCTTAAAGAAAGAGCACAGATCTGTTTCATAACGCTTGTTTTGCCCTGCCTCAAGTCAAAAAGCAAGAGAAATCTGTGCAATATGCCAGGTAGGAGCCGGAGACGGAAATCTAGCAGGATAAGTGTGAGCTACAAAGCCATAAATTGCTTGCCTTAACTGCCTGTGACAATTGGTAGCAGACAAAAGTTATATATCTTCGGCAAGCATTTCTGCAATATGCAGCTCTCCGTTCTGCTCCAGTGGCTGCGGCCTTTCCGACCACCTTCTTGCGAGAGCTTTTCTCTGCGTATCGAGGAAATGCTCCAGGCTTGGAGGAGAGGGAGGCAGCCAGAGCCCACTGAAACCCTCCGCCATGGACTATAGCAAACGAAGGCAAAACATAAGAAGCCTCGGGGGACTCCGAGCTCCACGAGGCAGAGATTTTGTGCATTGATACCTGCAGACAAAATCCTGATTGTAGACACCAGTTCAGTGCCAGAACACTTCTCCGCTAAGAGACTTTAAATTTATGCTTCTAGTAGGGTTGAGAAGTTCACAGAAAGGTCATATTTGTCTACTTCTTTGCGCTGTAATGCAATACCTCTCCCAGTGATTTTAATTAGGAGCCTCACAATTAATTTGTTTCCCCATCACATTTGTATTTTTCACTTCTTATCACAAGTAGAAAAAAACACCCTGCTGCAGCTGCTGCCCTCCTTGCCAAAGGACCAACAGAAACCCTTGACATCTGTGAGCAAATGAAGGCTTATTCACCCTGCCCCACTACAGTATGGGCTTTTGCACACAGATTAAAGATAATTCCTAATTTCAGCAGTCTGCACAATGCCCAAGGATCCTTGATTTCAGAAGTCTTGCCTTGTTTGCCCACCGCCTGCTACTGAAGTCCAGCTCATCTGGCCACGTGTGTGTGGAGAAAGCTTTGCATGTGGCATGGGCTGGGGAGCTGGGCGAGAGCAAGAGGGAGAGGTGAGAGGAACTTGACAATATGGAAATTTTTTATATGGTGCCATAACTGAAATGGACCAGCAGTGATGTTCACATTCCCTCTTGAGGTTGCTGCATGCTGACTGTCTTCTTGCTGAGTGTAAACTTGAAAGTTTGCAGCTCGGAAGATGAAGTTATTCTGGTCAAGAAATTTTCTTTTTCTGGTAATGAAACAAACAGAGGGAAGATATTTCCTATGTGCTTTGCTGGGTGCAGATAAATAGGAATATTCAACTCCTAAAATACATTCAGATTTCTTTCTGTTCTCTCCTATTCAAGGACCAAGTCTTCCAACTTTTCTCAGTTCATGGCTTTGTACAAGGCAAATGGTTAAGAAGATTAGAGGATCTGGCCTTAAATTAGCAAAAAAGTTTCAAAATATTTTTTGGATCCAGTCACAAACTGCATTTTACACTCTGGCCCTGATGTACAGGCTACAGATATCAAGGGATTTCAAGGAGATTTTAATTAAACCCCACATGCATGCCAAATAGACAGATGCTTTCTGCTGTTGCCACTCTGCATGTACAGCTTGCTGCTTTGGGGTTCACAGACATGCCCATAAATTTGGCTAGCAACAACCTGAGGCCTCCTGGGTGCACAGCTAGTATCTAAAAACTGCCACGCAGTGGTGGTGGCTTGCCCAAGCTTTCCGAGACCCATGGGAGAGAAGGAGCTTTGAATTATTTCAAACTGAGCTGATACAACTTTGTCACATCTCCGTTTTTCATCACTCGGTCCTGCCCTGTAAAAGTCTTACTCAGGTTTCTTTGCTTCTCCCAAATGAGTAATGTTGAGCTATACAGAATGCTTGGAAAGCAGCTTTGGATGAAGAGCAAGACATTGTCAAAATTATGCAGTACGTGATCCAAATGTCTGAAATGTGGGGGTAGAAAAAATAATCCCTTCTCTTACCAAATTCATTCATCTGTTGAGGCCTCATAAGAGGCACAACCTCACTGGCTGCAGGGCAAGTTTTCAGCCCTCTGCATCTACAAAGAGGGTAAACCCATGTGAAATCATACAGAAACTCTCGAGAGGTTTCCATGAGGTCACTTTAGAGCTGTCCTCACTGAAGCAGGAGGATGTATGAATTTGAACACTGCCAGCACGTGCCTGGTCATGCCAAACACGAAACGCTCTTAACCCTTCCTGGTAAATGGACATTTCTACACTGGGCAATGAAGCAAAGAGCAGACGTGTCTGCTGCTGTCATTGCAGGAAGGCCGGGTAGGTTGGTGCTTGCCATAGCAATCACAGTCTTTCTGTTCCTATTTCAGGAGCATATTTGGCCATCATCAGAAAAAGAAGAGTCTGAAAGCACTCTGTTGGAAAGTTGAAAGTCGAAATGCTTTGTTGAAAGCCCTGTTCAGCTGGTATCAGTAAGATTAAACACCAAAAGTTGAAAAGAGAAGGTAAATGAACTGGGCACATTCTCTACATTGGATAAAACTGAAGGGAGACCTCCTATTCAAACTCAGGAATTTCTTCTCTTTCTGATGTGTACCTTTATTGTAGGATCCCAACAGAGATCCAGAGCTGGGAAAATGCAGTATGAATAGCTGGGAGAAGCTCTAAAACAGTCAGACTTTTGGACATCCCTACCTTGAACTGGAACATCATAAGTCCCACAGCCTTTTACAGAGACAGTTCTATTTTATAAACATATGACTAGCTTTCTTGTTTGATGCTTCTGATGATATATCTGGTGAACTGTACAAAGGCTTAATTCCTGACATCTGTAGGAAACATAGGCTCTTTACTTGAGTGCTCAGACCCCTGCTCTCTCTCCAACCAGCACACTCCAACACCTATGAAACAATCCATTGCTGTCAGCACAGCCCGGAATGGACCACCTAAGCACACCAAGGCATGGTGAATGAGGTTTTTAACACCATATATTTCCATATTTTAGGGATCTGAGGAAGGGAAGAAGACTGAACTTTAGCAACTTCCTAAGGAACCTACGCAGTTTGTTGGCTATCAAGAGTAATACCTGCCATCACGTCACCATTCAGAAGTTTGGAGGTGGAAGGGAGCAGACTGCAGTCACCACCCAGCACCGCTCCTGCAGGCCAACCAACATCAGCCTTCCCAACCTGAAGCTGGAATAATTCAGTCAGCAGCAGAGGCAGTGAGTGCAGACAGCTGGTTGGCTTTCGGGATGAAAGCTGGCTCCTTTCCTTTGGACTAGCCCCTGCCCATTGCTCCACCTGCGTGCTCTGCTGCATGTCTTCCAAGTCTTTGTTGAGTCTTGGGTCTTTCACTGCGTACTGCCCCAGGGGCCCTTAAAAGAGAGGAAACCACTGCCAGAAATATAACAAGCCAGCAGACAAATATCAAGGTGTCAATGCAGAGAAAAAAGAAAGCCGAAGAGAACAAAACACAGCATTGTGACCAAAGTTGAGCCTGCTCTAACTTGAACCAGTAGATGCAAAAACAGCGTGTTGATGTTGTTATGCACGCTGATACATATCAAAGGCCAGATGCAAGTACCGAATATTGTAGGGTCTAGTTCGCAGCACAATACTTCATACATTCAGGATACATTCAGCCTTCCACCATCTGAGACAATGAAGATTAATGATCATGCACACAAAGTAAAAATTCACATGATGCCTACTATTTCTGGACCCCCACACCGGGATCCCACAGAGCCAGCTGACTCTCTTCAGCTCTGCTCAGCTCTTGTGGTTCCAGGGAGGTTTATTGCCTTGGCCACAACACTCCTCACTCACATGTGGACGTAATGCTCCTGGACACGGGCTACCTCTGGAAGCAGCAGAGCTGCAGGTGTGCAGTGCTGGGCTAATAAGGGCTACACAAATGAGATCATTGTCTCAGTAAGATCCTTTGTTGCCTGTAGCCAAAGAGCTTTTTTAACAGCTACCTCAACAAGTGTGCTTAGAAAAGGATAGGATAGGATAGGATAGGATAGGATAGGATAGGATAGGATAGGATAGGATAGGATAGGATAGGATAGGATAGGAGAATAGAATGGAATGGAATGGAATGGAATGGAATGGAATGGAATGGAATGGAATGGAATGGAATGGAATGGAATGGAATAGAATAGAATAGAATAGAATAGAATAGAATAGAATAGAATAGAATAGAATAGAATAGAATAGAATAGAATAGAATAGAATAGAATAGAATAGAATAGAATAGAATAGAATAGAATAGAATAGTTGGGAGGAACCTTCAAAGATCATCTAGTCCAATGGCCTCACCTCTTCTTCAGGGCTAACCAAAAGTTAAAGCGTATTAATGAGGGTGTTGTCCAAATGCCTCTTGAACACCAACAGCCATCATCTCAGCCATCTTCATGACAGAAGGTCATATAGTTGCAAGTATGCATTGAGAAAGAACTCAATGTGAAGGGCTAATTTGAATTACAGCAGCAATCTGAAGGAGTACCTGATAATTGCAGAAGCAAAATGGGTTGGTCTGAAACAGAATAAAGACAAGGAGATGGAAGGAACTTGCTCATCTAAAGAAAGCATTGCTGAAGATAACATTCTCAAAGGAAAAGCCCATTAGGAGAACCTAATGGGTTCACTGCCAATCAGCAATAAGGCAATTTTCCTGCCTAGGGAAAACTTGAATTTGTAACCTCCAGGCTCAGCTAGTAAGCAAATGTTTGCACAAAAAGCACAATAACAATTGTTTTAAGCAAAGATGTAGCAATCTACATGGAACTTTGAGTAGCAGATAAAATTTGTTCCTAACCACTGTGGTTCACAAGACTTCAGATCTATTGTAACCACTTTATGACCATGAAAAATGTCATGTTGTCACTTTGCTAAGCCCTGCAGTCATATTCTAAAAGCATGATCCACCACTTGACTTGAAGGAAATATCTTGTAAGCTTTGGCACTGTGAGGTACATGACACATATCCTGACTCAGAGAAGATGGTGACACACATATTCACCAGCCAGTCTACTACAATATAACAAACAATCTGACAAAGTATTTTTGGTCTTGCTTTTTTTTTCTTTTTTTTTTTTTTTTTTTTTCAAATATCCAGGCCTGAAAATGCACCTACTGAATGGTTCTTCCAAACCGTCCACTCCCAAAGCAACATTCAAGCAAAAAGAAAGCAACGTGGCACCCTAACAAATGATATCCTGATACTTGCAGCAGAATCGGTCTGTTTGGCTAACCGAGAGGCGACACAGGACAACAAATAGAGTGTTTTGCTGTGGGTAAGGGAGCATCCAAGCAAAATTTTACCAGTGCAGCAAGAATTAACCGGTCTGCATTAGTGGCTTCAATAAGTGCAAATTGAGTACAAGGAAAATACACAATATTTGAAAGCAAATTAGTCTCAATCAAACACAAATCTAAATTTTGTAGTGTTGGCCAAACTCTCTCAAGCTTATTAATGCTGATGGTGCACATTTCTTCTCACAGAGTGCTACAAATCATTTAGCAGTTTCAGAAAGAGACAGCATTACAGTTGTGTAATACTACTGCTTCATCCTGCCTTGCCAAACTTCCTTCATCCCTCACCCTCATTTTAAAGAGCTTCCAAAGACTTGTTTCTTTGAGCTCCCTTAATACTCCTTCCCCAGCAGTACAGAAATACCAGGGCTGGGGAGCTGTTTTAAAAGCCTTCAGGTTGGGATGAGGTTTGAGGTTCAGCATCTGACACTGAAGCAACCACATCAGCATCTTAGGTATTTATTGGGTGGACAGGGAGATCATTTGTCAGCAAACTCTCATTTGAATGTACGCTATGGAGCAGCAACTTTAGACATATGCCTAAGAAGACAATTATTTCTGTCCTTGAGTGATTACCAGCACCAGTGGTCATCCAGTGAGCTGGGAACTCTGCAAGTCCTTGAAAGGCAACATAAAGGGGAAAAAAAACACCACTTTTGGAAAAGGTGTGAATGAATTTTCAGATTTAGCTTTTCAAGTCAAACCCCATTTAACCACAGGACAGATTTCCCTGTGTAAATCTGCTGAGGTCCCCTAACTGGTAACTTCATCCCTTCTGGGATGCCCTGTGTTACAGAAGGGAGTAAGTTGTGGCAAGCACGCTCCCATTCTGCATGGGCTCAATGCAATACAGTCAAGCTTCTTAGACAATAGATAATAAATAAATAACAACTAACTAAATAATAATACATGCTGAGATTTCTCACAAATGTCTGCTCTGTTTAGCAGTAGGCAGTAAAGTGTAAAGCACTATTTAGCAGTAAAATAAGGACCAAACACCAGTGAACAATGTCTACGCTCTCTAGTGAAATGCTTTTCTGTAAGTTGCATTACATGCATGATAAACTGAATCAGCTCTGAATTCCTGCCCCAACTGGATACGAGGCAGGGGAGTAATTAAAACAGCATAAAACAGTAGACCATGTCAAGAGTAATCAAAATTTACAAGCTCAATAGATAAAGATTGTTTTTTTTCCCAGAAGCTAAGAGTAAAGCTATCAGAGCATTATAGGACAGCTACAAAAATCTAAGCCTTCTCACTTATTTTACAGAAGACAGCAGCAGATTTATTCAGAACTACCAAACATACAGCGCACTGCCCCGGCCACGTTGGCAGATGGCCCATCCACCACGAAAAAAAATTGCACAAAGATTTCAGTGTACGGAGCCCCAGACCGCGATGGTGTGAACTGGAGAAGCACCGGGGACCGAGCAGGGGCAGGAACTCGTTAAGACCGGTGGGTCCCTGGGCTGTATCGCAGCAAGCAAACTGCTCAGATGGACAAATAAAAGCTCGTGAGAACAAGCCTCTGTCTCCGTTTAATATATTTGTTCTAAGGCGAAGTTGCACAAACTGTCCCTCTGCTGCCTTCTTAGAGGTGCCGAAGCCAGCCCAGATAAACCAACGCTATTAACGGGGTAAAAGGAACATTTGCTGCATTTATTGCTGGCTTCTATTACGCAAATTAAGTCTTATGAAAGTCAGCATCATGCTGAGGATATAAGATATCAAATGAAGCCAGCTTGAGAAACAGGATTTTCCTAAAACCAGATTTTTCAATTTTGAGGTTTTCAATAAGAACAAGTTTTGTTTTGTTGCTTTAATTAAAAATTCCATTTTAATAAGGATTCCTTTCCTTCTGGGGAAAAAAAAAAAAAAAAAAAAAAAAAGCCCAAAACATAAACCAGAATGAAACTTTGCAGCGGAAAAACACAGAGCAGATCTATCTCGTGTGTTCTTGTTCCTTCTTTGATTCCTGGTCACACACATCCCAGGAGAACGTCTTCCACATTTCAAGGCAGGCAAATTTGAACAAGGGGGAAGGCACAAGGCACGAGCTGGCTGAGACATGGAGCATGAACAACTATGGGAACTTGGTGGTGTTTTGTCCTCATGTCCTGATGTCAAGTAGATGCTTTTCAAGAGGTGATCCTGCACTAACACGCAAATAGTTGGTCTCCATACTAGGGTACCCAGTGAAATACAACCGGTTGAGGATGCCAGCCAAGAAGATCACCTTGGAGACCTCCATGCCCTTCTCACGTAGGACGGGGCTCAGCTGGAGGAGGTTGCCTTAGCCCCATCCTAAGCTCATGGTCCAGCTCCAGGTCCCAGGGGCCACACCGGCAGCAGGAGCTACAGAAAGACCCTTCCATGCCGAGCTGCCAGGGCCTCCATTCAACCAGCCCTGTGTCTGTGTTGCAGTAGCACCTAGTGGCCAGGGCTATGAAAACACGGAGGAAGCATTCCTGCCAAAAAACCTAAATACAGTTAAGCTAAAACAAGAAACAACAGGTGGACGTAAGTGACTGATGCAGCCAGCACAAGGTAACTCAAGTTGACACTAAAGGCCTAACTCTCATGTGAAAGCGAGAGTAAAAATAATTTACATCCTGTGCTTGCTGGCTCGGCAGACCTTAGCATAAATGAGAATCCAGTCCTAAATGCTCAATGGGATCCAGGCTTCAAGAAGGATTTCAGTTAGAGAAGGAGCCTGGGCTCTACTTTGCAGTGTGTGAACAGCTGAATGGGCAATTCATATTATTTTATGAAATGTCATGATGGGTTTTGTTTCATTTTGCTTTTTTTTTCCCTTTAATAAGTTCACTCCACTTATTAGGCTGTAACCGGGGGACCTGTAAAGCCTGCTGAGCTAAGATCAGCACTAATCATCCCACCAGAAACACACAGTGGAGAACTGAGAATGCAGAAGGACAAGGTGTTGTTGAAGACCATGAATCGTGCATGGTGAGCTACCTCTGGGAAAAATATCCACTGCTGTATCCCTCCTAAAAACAGGGCGGGTGGTGGTTCTTAGGTACTGGCAGTACATCTGCCTGGTTCAGGAAAGCACAATCTCAAAGCAAACTGAGGTAGAAGAGAGCATCATGACAGTAGTGTCTCTGATGGCTAAATGTTCCTTTGCCTTTTTATTGTTTGGACAGAGCAGGGGAAAATAAATGTCACCCAGAATTGCATGGATGCAGGTACTGAAGCCACTTCTCTACGTCATCTTAAAGCTGTCTTGCTGAACAAGACCTGACTGAAGAATCAGAAAAGTCTCCAAGACACGGCTCATTTCATACCATTAGCTCAGTCTCTGCTCTTCTGGCTTGCTGTCTGGATCAAGCAGCTGCCTTTGGGGTGGGGAAAGCAAACAATTTGCATTCACACTCTGTCCCTCTGGAAGAAAGGGAAGGAGCCACTGGCAAACCCAGACTCAGGAACTGCTACCGAGAGGAGAACAGCTGCAGCCAGTGACAAGAAAAGTCATCACTCCCTGTCCTGTCACACATCTGCCTTGTCCTGCCAGGCATCAGCCTGTAGCAAGAGGGATTCTAGGTCTTTCAAACCCAACAAACAGATTGTGTAGCAATTCCCTTTCACAGACAAGATCAGTAAAAAAAATTGATGACAGGGACTTGGAGAAGGAAAAATAGTCACAGTCATGGGCAGTTCTACTGGAGAGGGATGATTGGGCTAAAATGCAGAGATTGCCTCAGTCCTGGGCCTCAGCAGATCCTAAAAGGGAGTTGTGTAAAACAGCCCATCATTGGTATGGCTGGAAAATGTATTCCAGGAATTACTGCAAGAATCTGCTCCTCCTTTGCTCTGGTTACTTTCTTCCAGTAGAAAGAAGGGGAAAAAATGGAGAGGGAGAAGGAAAAAACTCTTTATTGTAGGAGTACAGTGTATTAAGACCTTTTTTTTTTTTTTTTTTTTTTTTTTTTTTTTTTTTTTGTTAGTGATGAGAAAAATGGTCAGAGGGAAAAAGAGCTCATTTCTGTCATCTGCTGCCACCATCTGCAAACCTGGCTGCAACATCCCTGAAAGTCTGAATTAAATCCACCCATTTCTCTTCTACCTGCCCTTGCTCCCAGTACGGTGGGCAATATGAGCAAACAACAGGAAAGCTGGCATGGGACTAAGGACCTAAAAGGGCCAACATGGACACAAATTTTGCTGTTGTTGCTATCATCAGCCTGCCCCATCAAATAAATCATTTTTTCTCCACTTCTCCTTCTGTTGCTTGGCTAATTTAGCTCCTCCTCTGTGCAGGGTTGTATTACTTTAGAAAGACAGTGCTGGACAGAACTTGGTAGCCCAGGGGCTACGAGTGAACAGAGCACGGGGCTATACGTGAGCAGAGCCTATCATTGCTCAATGATCAAGGCTTCCTGATGTGTGAGCTGGCCTGTTGCAGAGTGTGGAGGCTGAGAAAGAAAGCAGAGCTCACATAACACTGTGAATGTCCAGCCTGGACCGAATCCTCCAGCAGAGGCTGCAACACAAATACAAGTAACACAGCATACTTTTTCTTGCCCTGCTGGTTCCAGCTTGGACTGGGACCAGATGTACCAATTTTCAAGAAGAAAGGCTGCCCGTGCTATTCTTGGTACAGCTTGAAGCAGCAAGCACCCCAAATCCTATTTAATACAGTGCCTAGATGCCACAGACCTATTTATCCGAGTTCTCTTGCTTGGTTTTTCAAGCTCAGCTGGTTCCGATAACCATCTGACCTCCAAGGCCCAATTCAATCATAACCCTGTCTCCCACCCTTCGCAACTGCACCCATCACTAATGTTTTCCTTCTGGAAATGTGTTTCTTCTTATGCCTAAACATTGTCTTGCAAATAAAGTTTACACGAATGAAGTGCAGACACTTAAAATTTTGACTTAAACGGCGTTGCATTTTTGGTACTGAGATACAGCTCATTTAACATTTTCCAAGCTTTGGAGGCATCCTGGCATTTGAGATTAGCAAGATGGGCACTGGTGCTACTGACAGATATTTGGTAAACTGTTTGCATAGCTGGAGATAAGGGATTTACTACCCAGAATATCTGTGAAAATATGAGGAGATACAAACATATCAAAGTTGCACAGAGAACTCATCCTCCCTTGGACTTTAGTCTTAGAGGAAACAATTTTACTACATTCTTGCTGAATGTAGTATAAATACTATTTGTTGGGGAGTTATGTCTTTGAAATGACCTTTTACGGGCTCCTACAAAGAGGTCATACATACATACATTCACATTATACCCTGCTGATCTGTAAAACTCAATATACTGAGCAAGGCAGAGTGCTTTTACTTATACCTCGCTCTGAATGATTATAACATCTTACCCTGCCGTCCCATTATTTGCAGTTCTGGTGGGTAAGGTCACTGAAAAAAATTGTCATTCATGGAGAAGACAGCCTCTTGACAGACCTGAAAGGTCAGATTACTAAACATCTTTTTTTTCCCTCTGTCTTCACCAGCAAATCTTCCTCCTAGACCTCTGCACAAATAAGAATTGCTTGGGGAAAAAGGGACATGCAACAGGAGCAACGCGGTAGAGGTAATGTGGGGAAGGTATAAATATTCACGTCCATGGAGATGGATGGTTTTCACCTGAGGGTACAGGAAAAGACAGGTTATATGACTCTGAGGCCACTGTTTATTACCTGCAAAAGATGACAGTGGTTAGGGGAAGTCCTTAATGACCAGGAAAAGGCTGATATTACCCCCATCTATAAGAAAGGTGGGAGAAGGATCTTGGACAGCTGCTTTCTCTCTATTCCTGGAAGGACCATGGAGTACATCCACTGGAGTTCACTTCCACACATGGGAAGGACTAGAAGACAAACAGGGATCAGCCAACACAGATTTACTGAGGGCAGATGGCACACAGCCAGTCTGATCGCTGTGCTCACCTCTGGAGGCCCCCTCCAACCAACCTCAGTGAGATTCAGACAGGCACATCCACTGACCAAGAAACTGTGCTAGGAAGCATGAAGGCAAAAGCACGGTGGGACAGAGCCCTTCAGATCCTGGCTAGAAGTGCTTCATATGTCCCTAAATCCCCCATACATAAACAGGACAGGACAGAGATAATCCCAGTACAAGGGGTGGGTGGGACCTTGCCTAAGGAGGAACTGGTTACCTGGCTCATTAATGGTAATGAAGACAGCGAGTTCTGAAGCCCCTTCTGCCTTGCTGCCCCCACAGAAACCTGGACTTGACAGCTTACTAGAAATAAACTTACTAACGTGTATGTGAGAAGATCTCTGCTAATAGAGACATGAGATGAATAATTTACAGAACTGAGAACCAGGGCCAGACTGGCTTTCATGGTAAATAAAAACAGTTCTTTGTCATCAAAAGGAGGACCGGCTCTTTGGCAGGGCCTGGTGACAAAGCAAAATGCCACGTGGGAGCAGACAGCCCTCAGAGGCTAAACGTGTCTGCTCCAACGTGCCTGAGAAGTAACCTGGTGCTCAGCTAAAAAAAAAGCCAAAGAAACCAGTGACCCTCAGGGCTGAGCAGCCCCACTTTCCAAAGAGGCACCTTGGTTTGCAAGGCTGGTGCCCAGGAGATCCCAGCCACAATTCTGGCACTTTGCTTTGTCCTCGTCGGGCAGGACGGCCGCCCAGCAGGCCTGCCTCTGCTTCGGGCCTCCCTTCCCACTCCCCCACCCCCTGTTGTTACAGAGCAGGGCTTTTCTGTTTCGTCTCACTTCGCTTTTATTATGGCAAAGCCCTATAAAACTATCAAGTAGAGCTGGCTGAAACACAGCCTTTCCAGTGCATTGAGAACGTAGGGGCTTAAAAAATACATATATAATTTGGTTTTGATCCAAACTGAACAGAAACTTCTTACAGTTCTTTTTTTTTTTTTTTTTTTTTTTTGGAAAAGAGAGCAATTTCCAGGAAGCCAGAAGCTCCCCAGGCCCTGCTGAGCCTCCCGGTGAAATGCACGTCAAAGCTTGTCAGCTCCAGCGGGCAGCTGCGCAGCTCCAGCACCCCTGGCCCTGGGGCAAATCCACCAGGTGCATGCGGTGCGGAGCCAGGGATTTGTACGCACTGTGCTCCTCCTGTCCCGGATGGGATCTGCCAGGAGCACAGGTGGCTTTCCTCAAGCCTTCTTCCTCAGGCATCGCGAAAGGCAACCGTGCTCAGCACCGTTCCAGCAAAGCGAGCCAAGCTCAAGGAACGATGTTTCATGGGAACGC
Organism: Aythya ferina; assembly: GCF_964211825.1. Taxonomy (NCBI): domain Eukaryota; kingdom Metazoa; phylum Chordata; class Aves; order Anseriformes; family Anatidae; genus Aythya; species Aythya ferina. Next base: position 28,638,389 of record NC_140304.1, on the reverse strand, counting down.
TTCTGACCGGCTCCGTTCTGTGGGATAAGCCTTCAAAGAAGGAGCTTGCTGGCTGACGGAGGGTTTTCATTGCATGGGTATCTGATCCGTCTGCACCGTGACTGCCTTGCATGAGCGTCCAGTCTCAGGGATCCTCTCCTATTTAAGCTGGCTGCCAACAAATACGACTCCATGCGGCAGTGTCAAGACGACCACCACCCCATCAGCGCTAATGGTTACTGGGGTGATGTCAGTGGATGACAATTTTGAACATCTAAGCTGCTGTCTTTAAAAGCAGAAGATCCTGGTACCGTTTTATGACCTCGCTGGGTGTATCTTCCCTTCATGTGCTTTAGGCCCAGCAATGAAAACATCCATAAATTGTTTGGATGGCTTTTAAACAGATTCTTCTGAGGCAGCCCATATGGATATGACAAGCTGGCAAACCATGCAGCCTGCTACAGCTTGGCATCACGCCGGCAGCTCCTTCCCATAAAATGGGCAGCTTTTAGACCCATACAATCGCACTTAAACCAGCTTTTTATCTCATTTGTTCTGCGTCATAACTCTCCCTCCAAGCACTATAAAACACTGTGGCAATACCACGCAGTAGAGGCCAGCCACGCATTTTAGGCTCATCTGCCTGGTTCTCACCCTTTTTAAATCAATATTTCATGACAAATATCTGCTCTCTGCAGATTTATTTTTAATGCCACTCTTCCTCCACACCCACCCCGGAGCCCTTGAGGAGGCGCATCCGTGCCCTGAGTTCATTTTCCCATGACGACATTGCCACCACTTCCAGCCACTCTGTGCCTGTTGAGGGCTCGGGCTGCAGGTGCAGCTCTGGTGCTTCCAGCCATCTGGAAATGGGACCTAAAGGGACATGTAGGATTCTCCCTGCCCAGGAGATCCCCGTGGACCTTCACGGGACACTTCACATTGATAGGCAAACAAAGCAACCAACTCCAGGAGAATATCTGCCATGTGGGCTGCAAAAATGGACAGTGATGCAGCCAGATCAGTGTCTCTAGGCCACCTTTTCCCTTCATTTACGTGAAAGAAAAGCCAAAAATGCCAAATTTCCATATTCACCCTGCTCAGTTCAGCCCCACAGCAAACTCAAGAGCAAACCAGGACTAGCTGTATGTCCCACCTAGCACCTGAAAGTGCAGGTTCCCTCTGCTCAGCAGCTGTTGCCCATCACAGGACCTCAAGAGTTAAAGTACCCAGATAAGCATTAACCTCCCGAGAGACAGGGAGAAAGACATCTGCTTTTTATTTCTGTAGCCCAGCATCTCTGTGCGCTGGTTTTGAAATGTCTGCATTCCATATAAAACAGAGAGAAGTCCTCATAATTTATGCAATGATACACCAACGCATTAAAAGGGTTATATTTTACTCTAATGAGAGGTAAGGTATCGTTTCCTTCACATAAGGAAGGAAGAATTGTTGTAATAAATGCCAAATGGGCACCTCTTAATTCCTGTAAGGGCAAGGAGATTATGACAGAAAAGACTTCAAGTTCCAGCTACCTGTTAAACAAATCTTTACCAAAAGATATTGAGGTATTGACCCTCACGGACATCTTGGGAACTAAAAGATGTCGATTTACTTGAATAAGGTTTACCAGGAGAAAGGCATGCCTGAAACTGCAGCACATTTCTGAGAAACTCTTTGCAAAAGAAATCCAAATAGAGTAGAAGAGCCAGTCCTGACAGACAACTCACTATTAATGAGTTTTATTCTTTTTTTGACTCTCCCAGCAAAATCAAGTGACATCTCTGATATAGATTTGCACACACAACTCCTTCTCTCACCAACTGGTACTAAGTGCATGGTTCTTGGAAGGGCCCACGAGGCCTGCAACATCGGCATGGCAAGAAAATCCTCTCGTGGCCATGTAAAACCCACATCTAGAAGCTGCTCTGTCTTTTGGTGGATTCATGCTGTTATGAGAGAGTAGAAGTATGAGTCCAACTTTGTTTTTCCTTCCTGGAGGTCCTTTGTCCTCCGTTGACAGGAGGGAGATACAAACAAGTCTCATGAACTGGTGGCTATGAAATTGCAGAAGATCTTTTCAAATACAAATGGTAGGAGAGGCTACAGGTGAAGGAGAGCAATCAAAGAGGAGCAGCAATGTAGGAAAGGATGTTCTGTTCTTTGGTTGATTCCCCACTGGGAGAATATGACTTTTAGACAGCAAGAAGAAATGGAGATCGTCATTTCTCCTGCAGTGCTAAGCTGCTTTTAGCCACTGATGGGGCACGTACAGAAACAAAGGAAAAAAGGCATGTTTGACGGGTGTGTGGAGAGGGAAGAAACCAAATGAAGTGGAAATTGCCTTAAAACATACCCTGATCGTGCTGCAGATTCTGCCACAGCCTCTCCGTGTAAGACGGTGTTCATATATTTGAGCATTTGAGTAAGTTACCACAAGAAGGACTCTAATTTATGAATTTCTGCGTGATTTATACTGACCCACAAAGGCAGAGTTAAACAACTAAAGGCCAACGTACCCAAGAATTTCATTCTAGAAACACTTTAAAAATACTAAAATAAGGAAATAAAGGCAAGATGAAATTCCAGTTCCACTCTGAGAGACTGTCTTAGAGATCACTATAAAGGTCCATTCAGCCAAAGATCACACTTGCATTGCAGGAAGTCCTCTTTATGCACTGTTAATTACTTCAACAATCTATAAAATTAATGGCTAAATGAACCACATTTATAGAGATTATATTTCAGATATTATTTACATTTAACAGAATATCCTTTGTTGGTAATTATGAGATTTATGAACTGCTTGGAGCAAAATGGACACACCCCAGGGAACCTGCTCCAGCCCCACAAACGCACCACAGACGCGCGTACACATCGCTCATTCAGACTGATGCTGCAGAACTGCACCGAGGGAGATGCTGTTCGCTGCCCTTTTCAGCTTTCCTGAAGCCTGCACTTTGTGCTCTTGCAGAGCAGGCGAGCTGGCACACTCACTGTCCCGAGCTGAACACCTCCAAGACACAGATCGGGCTGCTCCGACATGCTGAAGGACACTTCTTTCCCTGCCAAACTCCAGAGACCGAGGTGAGACACATCTCCAACTTTGCCTAAGAGTTCTGCTACCTGCATACAACGTCTTCAGTCTAAAATATTAATTTTTAAAAGAAAAAAAAAAATTAGTATCCTTTTTTACTAGAAATTTCCATTTTAGTGACCATTTATGCTGTCATGGCTAACTTCAGAGCTCTGACAAGCTAGAAGGGAAAGGGAAATCTTTCCAACTTAAAATTATGGGGAAAAAAATGTAGTATCACGCATTTGTCAAGATACTTGTCACCACACCCAGCCCACTGTCAGTCAAAATTTCCTGGGGACAAGACTGTTGCCTCGTTTCACTTGGAGGGAACTGAGGCATGGAGCACCCTGCCCAAGGTCAAAGGGGAGATCTGTCCCCAGGGTCTTGTGGCTTCACACATGCAGTGGTCTGGTTCAGCCTTCCTCTCTGTGTTCATATGCAAGTTTGGAGGAGACTGAGCTTGTTTTCCCTACCTCCCCTGTGTGAATGCAGCATCACCCTCCTGCACAGCCACAGCTGGGTTAGCAGCACAGCTCCTCTTACCCCACTAGTCCCCAGGGAGGCTACGCAAAGATTAAGGGAGAATCAAAGGAGCCAGGCAGAGGGCAGGCAGGTACAAGCAATGTCACAGGTCAGCTCTGCCCCTCGCTGCAGACCTTCTTCCTCAGTGCAGCTCTGCAAGCCCACTGCCAGCCACCTGGGGAGGTAGGGGAGATAAAAGGCATGGCTGGCTCGCTTTGATCCACAGACCAAGCCCCAAAATGAGCTCTCACTTTCCTCCGCAGTAGTGCTGAGTGGGCAGCTCACAACAGGTGATTTATGGCCCCCTTTCACCTTTCTCCCTGCCTATGGTATGTTCGTGGAGATTGGCCTGAATGCAACACGTGAGGTTTGGATGTTAGCATCAGAGAGCTTTGCCACGTAGTTGTGACCAGTCACAGCATCCACGTTGTGTTTGGTTTTGTTTCTATTTGGGGGAGCTGCCAAATTACTTGAAAATACATACTTGCCTCGTCAGCTTTTAAATTTGGTTTCCAAATGTAGCTATGTGACCTTGAAATTAGCATTCAGAGGGCTTCCAGAGGAGGGAAAGTAGCACTGGGGTATTAGCAGAAAGTTAACCCCAAATGGGCACAGCTGAAGCAAAATTAAGTAAAAAACTGGGATACCACAGCATCATTGAGAAATGCCAGCTTTTCTTTCATTTTAAGTATTTCTACAGCCCTGTCTACACTAAAATCATCAGACTATCATCTGTGTCAAATCCATTTGAATATGAAAGCTTAAACTAGCTCCCCGGCTGGTGGTGCTGGTGGTCACATACATGCCTTGAGAGCTAAGTGGGTCAAGGTGTTAGGCCCTTGAATCAGGAGCAGGTTTGGAGAATCAGGCACAGACACATCTTTGGGAGGCTAAGAGGGCAGTCCAGCCCTTGGCTGGGGGGAAGAAGGAGACAACCGTCCAGGTGCCCCAGTGCCCAGGGCTCACATCACCAGCAGGACCAGTCACACACTTCGTTTTGCAGAAATCTGTAGCAAAGATGAGTGAAGAAAGATCTCATGACAAACAAGAGAGAAAGCCACTTTACATTTAGCTCCTTTTTTTTAATCGAGAAAATTTCATCCTGTCAGCCTGAAATCTCCCGAGGAACTTCTTCCAGTATCTCTTCCCCCATCTGTGACACAGAAGTAAATCTTCCTCTTCCTTAAGTCTCTCTTCTCTTGACTCCCTTCATACATTCCTTCACTTGGAGATCCAGGCTCTAATCTTCATTTTCAGGCCTCTTTTCATGCCAGACTGTTCAGGAAGACTTCTCTGCCCTTAGAAAAATGCTGAATTTCCCTCTCTTCTCTTCTCCTTGCTTACTTTTTCAGACCAAGCCCCCACCTTCCTGTTGGAGCTATTCATTTTCCCCGTTGCCACACTCCACGTAGGTTCCCGTTTCCCTTCTGCTGCATTCAGGTTTCCACCTGCCAGATTCAATCTTCCCCTTTCTGACAAGTTTATTTAGACTCTTCTTACACTTTACCCATATTACCCACCCCCCCTTTTTTGGCCGGTATTTTCCAGATTGGACAAACTAGCCATTTCTTTCATTTCAAACACAGACAGGCATTTCACATGCTTTATATAAACCTGCATGCACGTGCCTGAGTTTGTATTAATATATGTGCAGATACAAGCCAAAGCTTGTATTTCCAAGCAGGAGCAGAAGTACAACAATAAATTTCCCCTTTTCATATCCACTTAACTGTAACCCCATTTAAAGAACAGTAATTTATAGAGTGAACATATAAACCAACTCCATTTTTCCTCACATGATGGGAAAATGGGCAAAGGGAGAAATACAATTCCTGCATTCCCAGGGAATTTTCAAGGGCTTTCTGGGGACAAAGTGCCATGGAGAAACATGACCCACACACCATGCCTTGCCTGAGGGTTACTCAGTTGAATGAGAGCTTTTCTAACTCCTTCAGTGGCCCAGGACCCCACTCTGAACACCAGGACTAGACCCTGCAATGTCCAAATGTCCTTTCAGCCCTGCTGGCTCTCCTCACCGTGGCCAGGATCCAGTGAGGCAGACAAGCTGCTCTCCCACCAGTTTGCAAACCCTACGCAGGCTGCATCCTGCACACCAAGATTCGCTTCTGACAGGCATTTTAAAGAGCTTGCTTTGAAACAGCAGGTAAAGTCTGTTGCCATTAGCCATTTTTAAGAGCACACAAGGCTTTAAAACAACAGTCAAAGGAAAGAATAATTAAAGACATAAGTATACATGAGAACTGGGATGGAGTACAACATGGATTTGCCAAAGATAGATATCTAATTCATCTGGCTTCGTTGCTAGAGATTTCCTAGAGGACATGCAAGGAATCCTATTGGTCTGGACTTCAATAAAGTATGTCATATAGGGCCCCATGGAAAATGGCTCTTTACAAGAGAAAATGGGAATTTGTACAAGATCTGAGAAGTATGTGAAGTAGTGATGTGTATGAAACGCAACACATTATGTGAAAAGGAAATTGCTGGCTAAAAGGAGTGACTGTTGGAGCTCTTCGGCATTGGGTCTTAGAAATTTGTCTTGCAGGGTTCTCTCATTAATGACCATGGCATGTAATGAAAGAAATGTGCTAATGAAACTTTCTGATCAACCCAGTTTCAAAGATACTGTAAAGGGGGAGGAGAGCAAGAAGGTTAACTCAAAGTGGATGATCTTGAGACCAGAAGTCACAGAAAATGCACACAGATTTGAGGTGCAAGGTGTGAGGCAATGTATCACTGTAACTTCACACGAGTGGAAGGACCCAGACACACCAAATGCCACGTTCCACAGACAGAGGGAAGCAGTAACACTGTTGTATAGGAGTGTTGTGGCCAACTCGATGCAAGCAAAGTAAATTCATGGTGAAATGTATGAAAGGAAGGACACTGGGAAGAGCAGGAGCAGAAAGCACTTTCCGCAGAAGAAACCAGAAGAGGATGGCCTGCTTACAAGAAGGCTGCAGTCTTCAAACATTTTTGGTGATAAGAAAGGAGGAGAGTGAATAAGCCAAAAAAAAAAAAAAAAAAAAAAAGAACAAATCATGTAAGGGCTGAGGGGAAATTTGGGCTGCAAATGAGAAGGTTAAGGGACAGCCTTGCACAATGAAAACACAGGCAAACAGCCCTTAGCTGATTTAAGGATGGAGCTTGAACAACTAGAGAATGTTTATGGGATTTTGTTCTCTATGATAGTGCCCTGGCCGGCCAACTAATTTGCAGCAGTTCAGTACTCAATCTGATTTAAATACTAAAACTTTCCCAAACTAAGTGTTCTGCCCTCTCTTTGTTAATCGTCTCCTCCCCAAAGCAGACCTCCAAAAGAGAGGAAAGGCCTCCCTCCCAGGGTGAGACCAACGGGATTTTGTGCTTCTCAAGCCCACGCCCATCATTACCAATACACTAAATGAGCAGGCGAGTTACTGAGGCAGAGGAAACAGTAGTAAGCCACGATCGCTCTGCCTGGGTAATGAAAGATGACTGATGAATTATTGCGTCCCAAATCAGATGTGGTTTAAAGGAAGCGATGGGGTTGAAGCACACGGGCCAGAAAACCTCCAGGAGTGTCTTGTTCTGCCTGGGAATAACAATAATTTTGACCAGACAAAAGCTCTAACAGGCTGTTAAACTGAAAGATGCTTGTTTGGATCATCAGCCCACCAGTGAGGGACCAGAACCTCCTGTCACTGATACCGGCCTTCAGTGCTGGCCTTCGCAGCCAGCTCAACCCAGCCACTATCTGAGTGCTCCCCTCCTGTTAGAAATGTCCCTTGCTTCGAAGGTAAAGGAGCGGCTTTGGGGCTATCACCCAAAGGATGAGCAGGCTGGGAATTCAGACCCTTTGCAGACTTTTTCAAAGGCCTTGCAAGCCACTGACGAGAGGGCTCAACAGCAGGGACCAAGCGGGGGCTCTGCCTGCAGGTTTGTGAGGCTGCTGAAACAGCCAGGTGAGGGTCATCCAGGGAAGGTGGCAGCAAATGTAAGCCCCCCTGAAAGCCACATTAACACCAGCAAGGTGTTACAAGCCGAAGTGAGAAGTGCTGCGAAAGGAAGCGGTAAGGAGCCAAAGCCGGGTGAGGTTTTCACAGAACAAGCCCCAGTCCCCATCTTTCCATGATTTGACTTCTCAGAGGGAAACGGCCTGTTTTTTTCTGTTTTTAAAGAAAAGCCATCCCCTGCAGTGAACGCAGCCCAAATATCCTAGCATCCTGTTATTGTATCCGATCCAGGAAGTGAAACCGAGGCCCTGGGCCTGTAATTGGGGCCACATGGACGGCCCGACACCCGCACTGAACCACTGGCTTCAGCAGCACCCTGAGGGCCGAGCCGAGGTGCCCGGGCTGCCTCATGGCCCCTTGGCCATGACCGAGGGCAGGCAGGGCTGCCTCCTTGCCTCAGCTCCCCAGCTGCAAACCAGAGGTGCTTTCATGCCCTTTTGCCCAGCTCTTGTCTGCTTAGATGCTCTTCAGGGCAGGGAACGCGTTCCCTAAATGATGTGAAGGGGACCCCGATTTCGGCCAAGGCAACCGAATGCTACAGTAATAATACATATAATAAAGATTCATGTTATATAAATTACTATAATCAAGAATCAGTGGCTATTCTGCCGCAGAGTCCCAACGCCTGGTGTCTTCATGTTTTTGCTTTTGGAACAGACTAATCACTTTCACATCATAAACAAATAATGGTTTTAATAGATTCCACATTTATGGAACTTTTACAGCTAGCATGCAGCAAAGCTCTTGTCCTCCACAGGCTTTCTTCTTTTTTCCTTTTTTTTTTATTTTATTTTTTCTTTTGCTGAAATAGCAAAATATATTCTGCAGCAAATTAAGTGCGATTCACGTGGCATTTTGTATGAACACACTGTGGATGTGGCCTATGAAACAAGCTTTGTTTGGTTTCTGTAGCCCCTATGTTCCTTTTTTTTTTTTTAATACTTATAATTCTCAATATGTTTTCGCTGCAGTTTCACGTAGGGAACAACAGGGGAGCCTTTCTCTGTCTCACATAACACCTATGAATCCCCATCGATGCCAGAGCAGATGGGGAGGAGCTGGGCCATCCAGAGGGGCTTCCAGCCTGCTCGAGGGCAGAGTAATGAGAGCACAAGCTGACTCTCTTGAAGTGACGGCATGAGTAATCTTTCACAGACAAGTTCAACTCCCGATGAACCTTTAGGACCCATAAATTAATGTCTGCTTTCCCCAGGCTACTGGGTCTTCCCCTCTCATGCTCCTTCCCGTGCCAGCCTCAGGCAGTGACCGAGAGCAGCTGCTGAGAGCACGTTGCACAGAGAAAATCCCTTCTCCTCCTGGGGACTTCCCATGGCCAAGGTGGCATCGCTGTGTGCAAGCTCAGCACCACCGCTGAGCTCCCCCATCACTTCTTTTTCACTGCAATCAGCATCTGTGCATCCGTTTGAAAAAGTCTGCTCTCTGCCGAAAGGCTCAGCTTATAGCAGCTCAGCCCAGAGAAAGCCTCTGCTGGATGATTTCGCTTATCAAGCCCAGAAATCCTGGCTATGGAACTGCTGCTGCTGTGAAAAGAAAAAAAAAAAAAAAAAAAGAAAGAAAAAAAAAAAAAAAGAAAAAAACCAGCATTTTGAGTCACGTGTGCCTAACATAAAACACACTGGGCTGAGAGGCCCAGAGAAAGGTGGTGGAGACAAGATTAATGGTTTTAACTGGGAGTGAAATCCAGTAATTAAGTAGTGACCCATGACACTTGAGAAGCAGTAACAGTTTGTTGACCACAAGAATGATTGCTCAGAGCGCCTTCTTAATGTTGTAAATGTGAAAATGATTTACAGCACAACCAACAGGGAAAAAAAAGCAAGCTAGCAAGCAGACACGATTGACATTAGTAATTGTTCCTGACTGCATACATATGTGGAGGTAAGAAAGTAGAAATACTTTCGGTGTGTAGCATGGTAGCAATATATCAAAATTACTAACAGCAAAGGACTCAAACTCCTTGAGCCGAGATGATTAAAAAGCATGCAAACACCATTCATAACACTGAAACAAACAAGGAGCCTGAAAGGGATGAAGGCGCTGTTTTGGTTTTCAGCAGGGCATGTTCACCTTAAATCCGGAGCTGTGAGCCTACCGGAGCCTCATGGACAGAGTTAAAAACAAATGATTAATATCCAGGATAAGGCGCAGTGCACAAGCTGCTGTGCTTCTGAAGTAGGAAGACTCTCGGGGGGTTTCAGCAGCATCCAAAAGCCTGAATCGGGTCAGACTCAGCAAGTTGGTCTGACTGGAAGTCAGGAGAGAAGAAGCAAAGTGCAAAGGACACAACACGTGAACTGTGCTCACCTGCGTGCAAGGACGGTGAAGTCCAGCCTAGCAGTGGCACTTTTTGTCATCTCAAAAAAAGGCACAGTTACCAGGGTGCCCAGGCTTCCTCTTTGTGTGTAAAATAGGAAGACAAATGAGTCTTCTTCCCCTTGGCCTCAGCGTGCCCTGGTGATGGTCTTGTACAGCACGGACCAGGTCTGACAGTCTCAAGAAGCAGGGTGAAGGCTTCTTTTTCACCCCATTGTTCCGTGCCAATACTAGGGAAAATAAAAAGGGATTGGGTTGTCCAGGTGTAAAGAGCCAGAGATCCGTTCTGTGTTGGTTTAGAAATGTTTCCTCGTCACAGAAACGTCTCTGCAGCTTACAGGAGAGTTTGGGAAAAAGGTGACATTGTCCTTTGCATAAACACCTGGAGGCTTGGAGAAGAGCCTCCTTTCCAGCCACTTCTTTGCTACCTGAATCTCAGCTTTGCTTCCCTTTTGTGAATGATGACAGCACCGCATTGCCGCTCAGCAGCCGCGGCCCAAAGCTGCTCTTCTCCCTTTCCCAAAATGAAGGGCGGTGGAGGAGATGCAGGGAGGACAGGAGCAGGGGTCATAATGAGGCTGAGCAAAAGAAAGAGCAGGCCCTTGTTTCCAATGTAATTATTTTTGTGCTTGGACTTTTCGGCATCACTTAAGCCCTCTGTTCCACCATCTCCTGTTAAAAGCTGGTGGGTTTTGTTGTGTTTTTTAATATGGTCATAACCCCTTTTTATATAGAAGGGAAAACGCTGGCTCCCCGTGGCTTGCATGTATTTTCATATTGGTGTAATTCAAACAAGATGATGACTCAACTTGACGTCGTTTCCTGGCTGCAGCGGGGCTTGTGGTAATCGAGAGTTGAACCTTTATTGGGACGCCGATGGAGCAGCAGCACACGCCGCAGAGAGCCCTAATGAAGACCAACAGCGGACGGGGCCGGCCAGGACACTCCTTACCCCAGGTAGGTGCTGTCCAAAAAGCTGCCGTCTCCACCCGATGAGCTGCTGGCACGCAAAGAGCCCCAAGCACACGCACGTAGACTGAAAGCAAGCAAACCCCACTCTCCCTGCGACTTTTGGGAGGAAAACAGAGGTGTGAAGCATCTCTGCTGCCTTCCCAGCACCCTGGAAGTTGGCCGTGTGCCACCCCAAAGCCATTGTGAATTCTCCTTTTTAATATTATTTCTTAGAGCATGAGAAGAGTCAGTGTTTTGTTCCAGTGAGGACAAGAAGCATTTGCAGTCTGGTTTTAATTACAGTAGGAGGAGGAAGGACAACCAAAACTTGAAGAATTAAGGTTGTGAAGAGAGAGGTGAATAAAAGTGGTGTCTTGGGGGTGCAGGACACCGGTGTGCCTCTGTGTGTGCCTGTTTGCAGCCAGCAGTCACCCAACACAAACGCGTGCATGCTCATCCCTGTACATGCACACATCTAAGAGGCAGGGCTGGTAGCACAACCCGTTATTAAGCTTGCCAAACATTTCCAATTATAAGGCCCTGTTTTCAATTGCTAATAACTTTGTCAAACTTAAAACCACTCGGGCTGCAATTTTCCATGCCAAGTGTCTGCCTTGGGCTGAAGTTTTTGCTTCTTTTTTTTTATTTAACTATCAGTCAAAAAAGTGGTCAGCTGTTTCACAGAAGGTGGCTAGGTAAAATCCAGGGGCTTGCAATATTCAAAACCCTAGTAACGTTGTCTTGGAAAGGTCCAGAGTCCTCCTGCTTTAGAGAAAGGACTGGACAATGCAAGTACTGGCAATTTTGTCAGATTTGACAAAGTCAAATTGCTCTGAAAGCCCTTTTTTCTACACAAGCAATGCCCCTTACATCTCTGCAGCTCTTACTCCCTGCAATTTCCTGAGCACACTTTAACCTTTCACCCTCCTGGCCCTGGCAGGACTGTTTGGGACCGCTCCACCAGACACCCGCTGCCCTCAGAGGGAGGGCAGAGAACCTGGTTCCCTTCCCACCCACCTCTCTCCTTCCCTTCCCGCAGGCAGCTGTCTCCGCTCCAGCCCAGCACCCCTCTCTCTGTATCCTACATTTTTCAGTCCCAGCAAGGAATGCAAAGCAAGGCATGGTGTAAAAATACAGCCCTTCCTTATAAAACCCATGTGACAGCAAAGATGTGTCCTTGCCCCTTCTCCCCCCGTGCAGCAGTACCTTCAGGATCCCTGGAGCTTGCCCACTTATTAATACCACTAACGTCCACATCTGTTTCAGATTGGCTTATGTGGATGGGATTTAATAACAAATATGTTCCCCATTAATGCTAGCCCTTGCCGTGCCTACACTCACTAACAGGCTTATGTATTTTCTGATCAGATCAGATGTTCTCTGCGGTTTGTTTGTCAGATTTTCTGTTTGGCGACTTTCTTCTAGCAAATCAGGTCTGAAATTTAAAACGTGCAGAGAGTAACATGGAGCCACCAGCACCAGCGGGGTCAGAGAAAACAGAGCCCGACGGGCAACCTGGAGCTCCACTCCTGCTGGATTTACGGGCTCCTGGCCTGATACGTGGATGTGCTAAAATGCCCTTGCTGCCCCACGGGAGGTCTGCGTTCCCCTTGCCTCACACTCCTGCAGGACATCGGACACACAGTCAGTGACACTTCTGTACCTCTGGGGCTCATAGAGGGCCTTCAAAATCCTGGAAATACAGGTGAGAAATTCACTCGATCAGGCTGGCGAGGGAGGATTTTGGCTTGATAGGACTACAAACAGAGGGTGCAGAGTCCTCAGCAGTCATGTTTCTTAAAAGGTGAAAGAATTACCAAAATAATCGAACTCGAAATCTTAAAAAACCTGGGAGAAACACTGCAGTTCAAAGAGGATCATAAAACAGGAGATGCCACAAATAGGGAAAGAGGAAAAGAAAGCAGTGAGTTTATTATGGCTTTTCATGCGGTGCTTCCCATGCACAGCCCTGGAAAGAGCTGGACTGAACTAAAACGATTCGGTGGTTGCTGATACCAGGTGGGGCTCTGGGGTGTGAGGCTGGACCTTGACTCAATCCTCGAGTTTTAAGCTGGATCAAATGCACTTGTATCGGAGTCTGAAAGATGAGTCTGATACCTTTGGGACACGTTGAGCGTTTAAGTATTGGGAAAATATTACTGCACAGGAAGGAGGATATCATCCTCAGCGCGAACACGCCTGCTGAAGGGCTATGGGAAATGGATAAACCTCCTTAACACGGAGATGGAGATAACATGCATAAATGAAGCAGGTCTTCCATCTGGTAAACATCTATGGTGATTTTGTAAATCCTAACGAATTGGATTGAGGAAAATTTGAGAGAGCAGCAGTAGAAACAGGCAGCAAACAGTGAGGGTTCATCCAAGCGAGGGCTCAGGAGACACCAGGCACCTCTGGGCTCAGCAGAGAGGGAGATGGGGACAAGGCTGGCCACACGAGCCCCTGTGTGCCCTGACAGGAGGACTGTGGTCTTACCATATAACACACGTGAACTTAATGGTATTTTCTTCTAAGATTTCATCAAAAACCAGTCCGATTCCATAAGCAATGAGAAAGTCGTGCTAATCCTTTCTGGTCCAGACAAAAATATTTGTGTCAGGAAAGATTTCCAGAACCAAAGACAACCAAGTGGGGACATCTACTACTCTGAGAGCTCTCCCCCTCCAACAACCCTTTCCTACAGACAATTTCATTTAATTGCTGAGAAGTTCAATTTTCTCCTAGGGAGAAAAAGCCCAGAAACATGTTTTCTGAAAAAAAAAAACAAACACAAACACCCATATCTTTTAGAGCAAAAGTGTCAGCCCAAAGCCCGGCAAGGGGGACACAGCCCCCAGCACAGTAGCAGCACAATTCAGACCGAGGCAAAGCCGTCAGCTCCCACCTCATACATCCAAGAGGCCCAGAGGGAAGCCCGCGGCAGGTTAAGACACTGAAATATTGTCTGAGAAAGATGTTTTCTTTTTTTTTTTCCTTCAGGGTGAAAGCCATTCTGGCCCCAGACAAGGTGTGCTCAGACTCAGCCAGCAGGGATTCACCAAAGATAACAGCTCCAGCGATGCCTGCGAACACACATTTCTGCTTTGCTTTGCTTTTTTTCTGCTCTGCAGCACTGAGCAGGCTGAGGGGCTCAGAGGTTGGGGCCTCTCATCTTGTTTGTAACCCCACAGAAGGAATTGGGGTTTCTGGGAGAAGTTCCTTGCTTTTTCTAAACTCATGTCTACACAGGTAAGAGGAAATGGATCCGAATTTTCCCCTTCTCACTTTCTGAGTTGAGCAAACACACACTAAGGCTTCTTCTGAAGTCTTATAGTCTTGATAGCTGGCCAGAGCTGGCTACAGACACTGCCACTCACTCCCTTTTGGCACATCACCCCCAACACGAGGTGCTTCGTGGTTGCAGAATAGCACCCAAACCCAGCTGGCTGCACCCAGCCAGCCTGCAGCACAGCAGGGCGAGCTCCATGGTTGAGGTGAGCACTCCAGAAAAATGTGCATCACCACGAGGGAGAGTTTAACCCAGCTCCCTCATCCTTTTTCTCCCCTTTGGATGCCAGGTGGGAGATTTGACCTTGGGCACCAGATCCAGGGACCATCCCACAGTGCAGACACACATGTGCACATGCAGGGGAAGATGAAGTGCTTTTTGCCTGTGACCCCAAACGTAATGGCAAGCCCCAGCCAGCCAGGGTATTCCAATACCCACTTAGCATCTGTAAGCTGTCCTCTGGGTAGGATTTCCAGGCACATAGCATCATATCTTTCACACTTTTCGAGCAGGGCTATAAATTATGGCGAGAGTCCCTGTAACTCCAGCCCCATCACTCCGTACTCCTGGCGCCTGCTGGGTTGTTGTTGCTGTTGTTACAGCTACAGCTCCAAATGGGGAACGCGTGATGTACGGCTGGGAAGGGACTCTTCCAACTGCTCAGCGAAGCGGTCACAAATAGGAAGAAACTGCAGTTTCCTACAATATTTAGCATTATATAGGCCCTCGGCAGTGCCACACTTTACTTCTTCATTTCTAAGCATCCCCCTTTGAGAGCTCTACCCCACTTCATCATCATAAACATGTCAACAATCTGTCCCCGTGGAGGGCTCTGCTGTTTGTTCTTCGGCTCACATGGAGAAAGCATGTCCCTGCTCCAGCCCCCAGCACACATTTCTCTATGCTCAAAGGGGCCGGAGTTGGAACTTGGCCATCTCGTGGCTCCCGGACCTTGGTATTTAAGGGGAGGGGGGGAAAAAAAAAAAAAAAAAAAAAAAAAAAAGAAGAACATGAACTTGATAAATATGATCAGCTGCCGGGAACGTGCCTGAAGCCTCCTGCTGCTGTTGTTGACATCAGAAAGCTGCGGAGCCTGGGAGACGCGAGGAAGTTTTATTGTCTTGCTCCTACCAGGAACGCACGACTGCTGTTCCAGCTGCCTGGTGCTCCCCAGCATTTCTCTCCTGTCACCGGGAAAACAGGACATCGGTTCTCACCTCCTGGGCTAGAGCCTCAGAAGAACCTTTTTACAGAAAACGACGGCTCTGGTGTGATGTTTTCCCAGGCTACTTCTTCGTGATGCCCCAAGCTGTCCCGGCAGCCACCTGACAGCTCTCTGCTCAGCAAGGGCAAGCAGAAAGAAAGGTGCACCCCAGGGTGCAGCTGCGTGCTTGTGGTTTTTCTGGGGCATCCCCAGCTGAAAGCTGCTTCGTGTTTTAGGAAGGAAGAGCAACCAAAATGCCACCTGCTGCCTCCTTTGAGCTTGTGTTCCCCTCCCTGAGCTTAACAAGGAAGGTCAGGCGTCCTCAGACTTCACTACCGTAGCAGCTTGGTGTATCGGAAGACCAAGAGTGAACTTCCTTAAAAATGATGGAGAAGTTAACAGACTCCAAGTTAACAGATATAACCAAGAATATCTGAATATTAATTCAAGCTACTGAGCCGAACAGAGATGAAGACTCCTTTGGGGAAAAGGGAATCTGAAGTGGATCAGGATTTTAGCAGGGCCATGGTGAATAATTTTGCACTGACAAGTCATGAATGTACATGATGGAGACAGAAATATCAGAGAAGATCTTACACAAACACCTTTTCAATGCTTTTTAATCTTTTAATTTGCTTCCAGAGTGCAGTGCTCCCTCCATCTTTCAGGTCTGTGGCACGAGGGATAGTACAGGAGGGAATTATTTTCTTTCATATAGAGTTTAGGTCCCCTTAAAGGGGGTTGCTGGATAGTTGTGAAGAGGTAAGCACTCTGCAGATACCCAGAATAAACTTCCACAGTGCTTTGCTAAAAAATATGGTGCAATGCTTGGTGGGATGAAGCATGGTGAAAGAGCTCTGTTTTCACGGCTCATTTAGGCCAGGACTTTTCTTTAGGGACAGCCAGCAAGAGCACCGATTTTGATCACTTTCTACTGATGTGGACAAAGTTATTCTGGGATTTGGGCTGAGACTGACTCATTTTACAGGACTTTTAAGAGGTTTTAACTTCTGCCATCATGGGGTAAATTCAAAGTGGTCACCTGGAGAAGACAGTTTCCAGATCTGCCCCCACTCGAAGCTCCTTTCTCAGATGAACTTACAGCAGTGATGCATTTGGAAGAGGAAGACATCTTTTCAGAAGTGTTTAACAGAATTGTTTGTCAGCTGAAAGGGAATGTCTCCTTACCTCAGGTTTCTGACCCTTTTGTAAAGAACATTCAGATCTCTCTTTCAAGAAAAAGAATTTTTAAAAAATCGTTTGTTCTAAAAGAAGTCCTTACATTTGGCAGAAACAGACACTGTTTGCTCTTTTGTTTTAATGACTTGCTTGTGCCATAGAGCCCTCTTGTGCAATGTTCCCTTGCCCAAGCAGCCCTGGTGCAGCAACGTCAGGGGCACTCAGGTGTGAAGGTGCTGAGAGGCCTTTAAGTGCCTTGATCAAGAGACTAAAAGAAAATGCAAAATGGAACTTTCCTCAGCAACTCAGGGATTTCTCTCCCCAAATCACTAGAAAGCCTTTAGTAAGAACTCCTCCTCCCTCTCCATAGTTATCCTGCAGACAGATTTAAATAGCACCCTGCTCTGCAGGAGAGCTGTAAGGGGCCCTAGAGCCACCCAGCTGAGATAAAAGGCCACAGCTGAGTGTTTCTGTAAAGACAACAGTTGCACCATGAGTGACAGATACTTCGTTATGTCAGCACACCCCACCACAAAGGAAAGACAAGACCTCTTTAGACACCCATTTCAGAGCATTACCCGCTCTGTGCATGCTCTAATCCCTGTCTCTCAGCTCCTTGGCTGCCCGGCTCCCCATAAATGATCCCCAGCAGCACAAACACCGGTGCTTGGTGCCCTGCAGGCAGGAGGCTGCTGGCAGGCACCTGCCATTTCGTGTATTCCATGTGCAAAAACCTGCACAGTTTTGTTACTTCACCTCTGTGTAGTCCCCTGGATTTGCCACCATGGTTCCTGGATTGGCCTTTCCTATCACTATGAGGATGAAGGACGATAAACTTTCATAACCATTTTTATTTTTCTGTATAAAAATTGACCACCACCTGCTTCATTTCGAAGTTAAAACACGACTAATTCGGTCCCAGGCAGTTCCTTTCTCACCCCTCCCTTAGCTCATTGCACTTAGATCAACCAAGACAGACACATTATTTTTTCCCTAAGTAAATCTAATTTCTTCCCCATGCTAGCCATGATTCCTGGCAAAGATGCTTAAGAGAGAAGCTTGGAGGAAATGAGTGATATTTTGGTTCTAAAGAAACAAATGCCAAAAGTCAATTTTGAAAGGATAATACAACATCAACTGACTCATATGTTTGTTGAGATGCTGGGACAGTAGAGCCCTGGTGAAAGGAAGAAGCTGGGTTTTTAAACCGCTTAAACTGTTGATCTCCTGCATTGTTTGGACTTTTGCAATCAGATCTGTATTTCAGTTAATAAAAATAAGGCAGTTACTCATTTATTTTTTTTTTTATACTCAGGGCAGCTAGCAGACCAGCTCTCAGACACCAGCCAACTGCCTCTAGTAAAGCCCAGTTAAACACAATCACATGCAGCCCCTCTCCTCCGTCTGACAAGGCAGCATTCCTGCAAAATTGGTCCTCGCTCACTAATCCCATCATTAAACCTGAAAACCAGATCCTATTATTTTAATTCATCTGGCAGTAGCTCGCCCCAGTTTAATTGCACACCCATACAAATTGATAGGCAGCTTCAGCCCGGACCCAGCGAACCCAAAGTCCACCCCGAAGCTGTGAGCAGAAAGGCACGGAGCGAGTGGTGAACAGCCCGTTGGACACAGAAGTGTTATACCTATGAGTTTCCAGGCCTTAACTGAGCACTTTTGCATGATATGATAAGGGTTTCAGGTCTCCCTGGTAAAAGCTCGCTTTATTTATTCCCTGGGAAGTCACACACGGGGTATTATTTTAGTGGTCTGTCAGCGCAAAGCTTCAGTCTGACTGGGGTTGTGCCATCCCAGGCATATTTTAATGAATCACTCAAACAGAAGCCATAGCATCTTAATGCAACGATCCTTTTAAAAAATCAATCAGAATTAAATGTGAACCGCAAACCAGTAAGTGAGTGCATTGTTAAGAGGTTTTGATTAAAGCTTTTGAAATTAAAAGGATCAGACTGAGGATCAGAGAAACACACCGCAAAATCATCAAAAGAAGATGAGGAGCAGATTTTGTAGCCCTTGCTCTTGAGGGAGATAAATCAGTTCTTTATATTTTATGTAGGGAAACAGTTGCAAAACTTGGCCTTCAATACATTGAAAATGTTCTTAACTGATCTCGTGTCCTTGAAGCCAATGACTCCTTCGGTGTTTCCCCTGTGAGGAGTTGCTGTTTGCAACCAGGAGGTTTTTTCTCCTGGCACTTGGCTGGCTGTGCCAGGGCAACTTTTGGCACTCCACGGGGATAAGTAGCTTGGTGCTGCAGCTCATCCACCCCTAATCGCTGGAAGTGGAGACAGCTTTCTATAAAGCAATGCCACCACCAAGTGAGAGGATCACTTATGTTGCCTGGCAGATGAAGTGTAATGCTTTTATGCCATAAAACTCCTTGTATTCAAATTTCTTGTTATTTTACAGAAAACCTTAAACACCAATCTGAATTCATGTTTCCAATCACACTAGAAATTAGTAAGATTGTTAGCCCTATAGGTACGTGGACACGGTCAGATGCTCATATACCCAAAATCCCCACTGAAAATCCATCCTGCTATTTATTTACCAAGCCTTCTGTTTGTATGCTGTTTGTATTTCATTTAAAATTTACTCCTTCTTTGGATGTGCAGGGGTAAAAGCTAAGCACTGGATATAGTCCTTGGAGCTGAGAGCCTGTATGTGCAGCATCAGGGCTGAACGCAGAGCAAAGTAACTGCCCTCCAGGAGTTATAAAGAGTCAGCGATTTCAGCACGGTTTGTGTGGTAAATGGAGCTCTAAATCCAGATGCTAGTTTACAGATAGTCTTTCAGTTCAATTATAGTAAACTTCTCATTCTTCGGCTACCCAAAAGCCACAGAAATTAATCCCCTTAGCACTATGCCTCTGCTAAAATGAAACCTGGTTAAACATGCGCTTGAAGAAGCCACCTGATTTTTTCTATATTTACCGGGCATTTAAAAGTCACATTTATAAGTGACAGAGCAAAACAAAAACAAAACCAAAACAAAAATAGGCTCTCTGCTGAGAATTTATGTGGCAAGCTTTGCCCCAGAGTGTGTTTTTATAGCCTGGTTATAAACCACTGCAAACAGAAGGGTATATAATGGAAACACTGACAGATCTTTACCTAGAATATTGCAAATGAGCACACCATAAAAATGACTAATTACAGATATTGTAAAACTCAGCTTAGCTCTCGGGCTCAGCCGTTGGGCTGGAAAGGGGGAGATGCAGACAATGATAACAGAGGGCTCGGCCTCTGCTCCTGTTGGCTTTCCCTGTGTAAAAATTGGGAGCTTTTAGTTTTGACCCGCTGTTAACAGCCATGACCACAACAGGAAACACTTTATAATGCTGTGAGCTTGGGGGCAAGGAGAATGCTTGCATGTTACCTGGCCTGCAAATAAATCTGCCCTTGTTCACTGCTAGCAACATGTCTCTGGCATGTGTCTGCCCATGAAGTACCAAGCAAGTCCCAGCTCAGCTGGTGCCAAGGACCTCAGGGTAGACCTCACCCTCTTCTTCAGATGGGGCACGAGGTTGTGTTAGACCCTATAGCAAAACCCCACACTCCTTTAAGTGTCTTTGTCTGGCTTGTGAAGGAGGCAGGGAGTCCCTGAGAGGCTCTGAGGAGCAGCACAGGACAAGGTGAGGAGCTGGGAGCTGCCTGGATGGATCCTTACCACATCAGCACCACACACAGAAATTAGGTGGTTATCGCACTGATGCTGGCTCCTCCGAAAAAAAAAGACCAAAAATAAATGGAGACTTGATGGCACTGAGCACCCAACTGTTAGCAGGGGAAAATTGATTTGGGTCTGCACATCTAGAAAAGTGTAGTTACTGTAAGCAATGGTTTTTGCATTCTCTTCCTTTCCTGCATGGTCCTGAAAGCCAACATTCCCTGGGAGCTGCTCCCAGCAGGTGCTGAGGAAAGGCCTTGCATCCTTTCCTTTCACCCATGTTGGAGAACAAAATGTTGGCTGGCAATGTATCAGGCAGCACAGACCAGGCCTGGGGAGGTTCTCAGAGAAAGACTTCCTCTAGCTTTCTCATTTCTCCCCATCCTCCTTCCCTCTGGTGGAGAAAAACCCCACTGGAAGTGATGGTACCACCATCAGCCTCCAAACCCACAGCCAGTGCCTGCAGGAACACCATCCCCAAGGCCACAGGGAGCTGATCCGTCCTGAGAGGCTATCAGCTGTACCCATTAGGAAACCTAATGGAGCAGGTCAACTTTACAAGCGATGGTTGAGTTGTTCCTAGGCCGGAGGGGCCTGCGATTACAATAAAGGCCTAGCAACAAGAAGGGGACAGAGCCTGGCCGCGGACACCCCGAAGGCCTAAAGATAAAGGGTTGGATTACACAAAGCAGCCTCTCATTATCCACTCCTTGATACTGGTTGGTAACTTTGTTTTTTAAGGAATCCCTTAATTAGGTTTTACAGTGCATAGGTTAGGCATTTTCCAGCAAGAGCTTTATTGTAATGGGTTGCACATGTTCTCATACTGTACACCAAAATGAAATTTAGCTACAGGGCATTTCCTTCCGTTGCTCTTGCTGGGGAGCAGCTTTAACCTTTTTGCAGACACAAAGCCATATTTCACTCCTCAGAGGCCACAGCAGTTCCCTGCTCCCAATCACTCGGGTCATTTCAGCCCTTAACTGTGCAGCAATCTCACAAATGTGCTGTAGGGAGCAATCCTGAGGGGGTAGGGGGGTAAGACGGAGATGGAAAAGGCCCAGGAGGTTAAGACCCAGGAGGGCCTCACTCCAACAGAGCCCACCAGTCTCCCAAGGAGAAGCCTGTGGGCCTTACTGGGCAGGGCATAGCTGCAGCTGACTTTGGCTAAACCTCTGGGGGAATCATCTCCTGAGGAGCCTCCTCAGCAGTTCATCACTGGCTCCTCTGTTCAGCCCCCCCAGGCTGTATCGTTCAGTGCGACTATCAGAAAGAATCTCCAGCTATGTCTTCAGTCTGCAGAATTTACCCCAGATTTTGTGATCTAGCCCTTGGAAACTTATGACCGTCTTCCTAAACAAGAACAGAAGGTTATCAGAAAAGATTTGTGTGTGGCAGATTCAGATTCGATGACAGGAGACAGCTCAGCACACAACACATAGGGACTCCTTACCACAAGCTGTAAGAGCAAAAATAAGTTTACATGGGTTCACAGGGCAAGTGGACAAATTCTTAGAAAAAGAAATCTTTTAAGGAGTCTTAAGTACTGCCTATCAAGCTTGGTCTTCCTACAGACCTGTTCAATCATCTGGATACTAGAAATTCTCTAGTGGAACCTCTAAGAAGGGACCGACAGCCTGCACAGCTCAGTGCATCTCTGCCCTGCTTGACAGACGCGGACAGCAAAGCCTAATGAGGCAGGACTCAGAAACTTTGACCTGTAGCAGAGGATCCACTCATCCGCCCAGCTGCTCGAGGAGCTGAACACAACCACTACATGCATTGCCCTTAAAGCTGCTGCTGAGGGACTAAACCTCAGTCCCACAAAGTCAGGGATGTGACAGCTCTGCGCACACGAGCAGGCTGGCTGAAACAACATTTGCCTAAGTGTTTCTAGGAGGAGGAATTTGCAGCTGGGTTTTCCATGGTACTGTTTGCACTTGGACCTTTGAAAATCAGGCTGTTAAGAGTGCTCACACTGAAGAAGGGAATTTATGTTGTCTTCATGCTTTGAGCCTGAATTTGTCCTGAGGGAACAGTAGCAGAAAAAACAGCCATTTATTTTTAATAGACACCAGTGTCGTTACTTAGGTCTGGTGAGCTTAAAGGATTGAGAGGGGCATGATATCATCAAGGAAGTAATTTCTTTACTTTTTTTTTCATTAATCTAAGGAGAAAAAAAATAAAAAAATAAAAAAAAATCTCATGCAGAAATACAGTATAAGAACCTTGCTAAGATTCTGAAATGCTCCCTTTCAAGATTACAAACATCATTTATCTGTCTGCTGTCCCTTCCTTATGGCACAAAATCCCCTTCTGCTGTTGTCCCAGGGCCTGGCACCTTTTGCCCACCCTCTGCCCCCAACACACTCATCAGGAAGCAAACCAGGTGTTAGCAGAGGCGTCTGCACACCCCCACATTCCTCACTCTCACAGAAAGATGGAGAAGCTCCTTGCAGCAGCAGAAGTCAGGATTTATCTGCAACGACAGCCCCCCGGCCCAGGCCAACAGCAGGGAGCGGGGCCCCCCACCCTAGGACACCTTGGGGTCACCGCAGGCCAGCCAGAGCACCTCGACTTGGCTGTGACCTTGCAGGAGCCCTTGCAAATCACATCTGGAATGTGTTTCAGCTTCAAGAGCAATAAATGAAAACACTGAACACAACAGGGTCGAGGCAATGTTGTTTGAAAGAAAAGGTAATGCTTTGACCCTTATTTGGCCCATGACATGTCTGGTTATTCCGCCAAGAACTGGGGAAGTGTGGCTTGGGTTGGGTAAAGGATAATAAGCTATTTAGTCATAAAAAAGAAAATAAAATTCATTTCAAGCCTTGGTGGCACCCAAAAATGGGAAATGTGACTTCCCCACACTCCAAGGCACTCCTTTTCTTTTGTCTCCAGACATTCAGCAAGCAAACAGAGCTCCAATGGTTTTGCAGAGAAACAATCAAGATCAGACATGTTCATGCCATTTTTCAAACCGTTTGGCAAATCCTGGTTCAAGAGAAATTAGAAAAATACTACTTTCATTTCTAAACTATCAGCAAATAGAGATCCAACTTACAATGACAGTGTCAACATAAAAATGACACTTGACCTCTCTGTCACTTTTCCTTTACGTTTCACCACTGAAGCCATGGGTGTAATTTCAGCACCCTGCTCCCTAAAACAAGAAGGGTCCCCTTGGCAGGACGCTGTAGGGGTAGCTGCAGGTACCCCACTTATCCCCCTCTCCTTCGCTGCCTGCTGCAGCCAACATTTGTTTTATTTTTAATATACAACTGGAGTAAAGCCTTTCTCAAATGTGACAAGTTCTGAGACCGCAGGCCTGGATTTGCAGGTCTGCCCTTGCCCAGCTGATGCCACTTATATTTCCACTTATGTTTCTTTCCCAGCACTGACAATCTCTTCTATGAGGCCCACTAATTAATGGCATGAATGAATGGTTTTCCACTTAGACAGGTGATGACTCCAGGCAGTGAGTGCTCTGGCAGCCAGGCCCATTTCAGAGCTACCTAAATTCTTATGCCCTCGCTGGCTCCACTCTGTGAGGTTCTTCCGCACCTCTTCTGACTCTTGGAGGCCTCATCTTACCTTCAATCAGGGCAAATATAGGGGATTCCCAGCCCAAGAAAGGATTTTAGCTCAGAGGGGAGCAGCAGGCAGTGATGGGCAAAATGGGCTGGACTGTGGTGCTGCAGCCACCGCAGCACAGCACCATCCTGCTGCAGGGGAGAAACTCTGCCACCCCCAATCGTAGGCTGCACCACAGGAGGCTCCCAGAAAGTGGTGCCCCAGTTTTTGGATCTCAGGGCTGTGGTCCTGAGGTAATCCTGGATTTCCACTGTGCTATTCCCACCATGCGGCTGGTTGCGTTCACAGCCACATAGACCCTCCTCACTCTAAGTCTGCTGGAATTAAACAATATCCATGGCACAGCGTTGTGTCCATTTAATTACTTTATAACTGGATTTTCCAGATATCTGAGGAACTGGGCCTTATGTCTTCCCCTTCAAGCCTGGTTTGCTCCAACTTTTAGGGTTTGGAGTGAGAAGACAAATGACTTGGCAGAGGCTTCAGAGTGAACACAGCACACAACAAGCAGCCAGCTCCCCATTTTCACGGCAGCAGTTTCAGGTAAGTATCTTATTGGATTCTTCTGCCTGATTTTTAAATTAAAAATAAAAAATAAAACTACAACAAATAAACAGAAAAGCCTGACCACCCTCTTTCTGAACAACTGGCTTGCAGAAAGCTCTTGCTTTTTCTCCAAGAGGATTGAGAAACAGGGGCCTTCAATAGCTTCTTTGTGCAGTTTTATTTTGCAGCTTCCAGCTCAAGACAGCATTTCCTGACCCGTGAGGATATGCTGCCCTCTTCCAGTCTGGGACACTGCAGCTCAGCAGTGCCATGGAGACACATTTCCATGCATCTGCAGGATTAACCCTAACAATCAGTAATTCTCCACTTCCACAGATTTAGTTTTTCTTAGCAGTCAGTTCGTGGGTTAGGGAAGATTCAGTAAATTGTAAGGGACTAGGACAGCGTTGAAGCAGGCTCTTCCTGACCTCATTTCCCAGTCTGCCCTCCCTCCTGTCCAGTTTGTGATGCTGTGCCCCCTTCACCACCTCCCGCTATTCCCAACACCTTTCCTTACCTTCCCCATCCTTCAGCCAAGTACCTAGGGGGTCTCCTTCCACACCCAGAGAATCCTATAAAGAACAAGAAAGCCCTCACATTTCTTTTACTAAAATGGCCTGATCTGGGAGCCTTTGTCAGAAATTTGAATGATTTGGGGTGAACAGCAGAGAGGAGCAAGCACCAGGAACCTGCATTATCCCGTTAAGGGCTGCAAGTATTTCTCTCCCCTTTGAGCAAGAGGGACAGAGGAGGACTTTCCAACCCTGAGTGGGACCGCAGGCGGTCACACCTGCTGCTCTCACAGGTGCCTCTGTGCCGGGAGATCCCCTCCGGCAATTCCCCTGTGACTGCTCTTATCAGCTGCTGAAGATTAGAGGTACCTTGGAATAGAAACTTCAAGGAAAAAGGGAAGGGGAGAATTGCATTTCAAAGAAAGTGCTTGAAAGAAACCTTTGAAGGACAGTATTCAAAGGTTCATGACTTGATATAACCATTTTAAATAGATATAAATTTCTGTTTGGATTGAGATTGGCTCCCACCCCAGCAGGACAAAATAGCTGCCTTCTTTGTACGAACACAGTCCCAGCACAACACAGGAGATGAGATCCGTCTGATAACAACTTACACTGCTTTCAACCTAAAAAATCCAAAGGTGCTACATCAAGGTAAGGCGTACTCTCACATATGCCTGAATAATTTCCATAAAAAAGACATGAGCTTGCGCCCATAAGCTTTTAGGTAGTATCAAGTGAGCTAAACGCTTTGGGGGCTGGTTGTGCATCAGATATCCTGATGAAAATCCACAGTAAACATCTAGATCGATTTCTGCTGAAATGCCTCCATCTTGGAATTAAAACATGGTAGTCACGTACCAGCCAGCAGCACGGCAGCTAAGTGAGTTGGCCATGCTGAACTGATGTCCCAGCAGAGGCAAACCTTGGGCACAGCTCATCCTCACACTGCTCTCTGGTGGATCCGGTCCTCCCCACTCACCCCAAGTGCACAGCTTTCTGGCAGGAGCATCAGAGTGACAAGAGTCACCAGGCCCGATGGCACCAAGACGTATTTGGGCTGCCAGATAGCTATTAATGCACCAAATCATCTCACAAGTACAAAAATACCCTGTCTGTCTAATTTCCTGATGCGCTGTTTCCTGGTGGATCTCTTCTCATATTTGGAGTTTTATTTCCATTGGAAAAAAAATATTTTCTAGGTACAATGAGGAAACAGCTGATCTTATCTACTCTGTTGCAGGTGACTTTTTAAAAATAATACCTTAAATGACGTACAGCCCTCTGCTTAGGCAAGCCCTGGTTCAGCTAAGCCCTTAGCCCCTGTGTAGCATGAAGAGTGTGTTTAATGGGATTCAGCAAGATGCATTTTGAAGGATATACTCAACCATTTTGCTGACATCACAGCTTTCAGCCCTCAGCCCCTTCTTCCTTTTTTGCATCAGGACTCCAGTTTGGCCATATCTGAACCTGCACAGGGAGACCTTCACCCCTTCAGGTGCATGTCCACTGTCCCCAGCAGCAGCCCTTCATCCTGGCCACAGTCTTTGCCGGCTCCCGAATTCCTCTAGACAAGCAAATGAGTGCTCTGAGGACATCAGGCAGTCACCCTATGGGAAGGAGATCTGCCTACAGTGCCCAGCACAAAGATGGAGCTGAGGTCCCTGCTCTAGCCTTCAGAGCCAGACAGCCACATGTGCACACCAGGAGCCCAAACACCGGGGAAATTCTGCCCGCAGGTGCCGGGCCGTGGCAGCAGCACCAAGTGAGGGGCATGGTGGGCAGCTGTGGCTGGGGAGAGACAGCAAGTGGTTCAGCCTCTCCCCCGCAGCACCAGCATCTCGCAGGGCTGCATGACTGGAGAACTGGGCAGAAAGCCAGGAACTCTTGAATTATATTCCTGATTCTGCCATTAATTTCTTATATGGCCTTGGGCAGCTTGTATCACCTGCCAGTTTGGGATTTTCCTTAGATAAAGAAGGGAAAATAGTTAACATCATGGATTTATAGAGCTTAAAGCTCTACAAAGAAGAGCCTGGTCTGGCTTCTCTATATCAAAAACCTTTAATTTCACTCAGTTGTGCCTGAATCGAGGCCAATTGCTTATGTTTGACCAATATATATCTCTCCATCTCTTACAGAAGAACAACTTATCTTCATCTGAAAACATCAAGAGATGGAGAAAAGCCAGCACATCCCTTGGTATTTTTCCCCCTGTGATTAATTCCCGTCCCTACTGAGCATTCAAGTTTCATTTCCCATCTGACTTTTTTGGGATTCTTCTTTCAGTCAGTACTTCTAACGATCCTTTTTCTTTTTCCCTAAATGAAAGTGTTTGCGTGATACGGTATTTCTCCCCGTGGCTTATCCACACGACTTGGTGGGCTAAGGGCAATAATTGCAAAGATAATTAAAATCTGCCCAGTGCTTTGAAATATTAAGCTCATCTCTAAGGCCCATTATCCTGCTCAGTGTCAGAGGTACCACTGACAAGTACTTCACTTCAGCCTCTCAGGCAGCACGCAGCTGCCAGAGAAAACCAAGAGTGGAAAAGTACTATCTCTTCAGAAAAACAGATGTTGCAGCTCCAATTTGTCTTCTGCCAAGACAAAGGAGATGCACTAAATTGATCTTTTGTAAAGGATTTTGTTTTGCTTCCAAGATTAATATCACAACAAACTGGGAGGCACCGTACCTCAGGGTGCAATGCTACATTGCAGAACTGAGCCTAAATACCCATGCTGAGCATAATTTAGTTAGTCTGAAACTATGTCTGTGGAGGGGGAGATAAAGTTTTTCCTTCCAGTAGCACATTATCTAAATAATCTCTCTATCTCAGTACACAAAGGCTGGCGATTCAGCTTCAAAGACAGGCAATAGCTTCTAGGCTTGAAACTGCTCACCATGGAGTGTTGGTGGTAGGCCTCAGAGCCCTCGCTGGTGGCCTTCGTGGGGTGCTTGGTCACACAAAAGGAAAGGAGCACTGAAGGGATGGGAATTCAGATCTGGGCCATCCTGTAAGTTGGCTGGAGGGCTCTAATTTGAACCAACTGTTGTGACTGGACAGAAAATTTGAAGTCACACAGCTGGTAAGGGACATCCAGCCAGGGCTCTGGTTCTTGCACACAAAGTGACTGCTTGATACTTTTCCCAGAAAGGACACTATCTTTATCCACAGACCACAAACACTGCAGCTTATATGTAGGCTTTTCACCCCGGGATCATGTCTGTTTGCTTCCATTAATGGCATCCTCCAGCAGTACTTTTTGCCTCGGGCACCAAGTGACAGCCCCCTTCCCGAACCCACCCGTCCCAACCCGGCCGCTCTTCCCTCCCTGACATGAAGCACTCCATGTCTTCCCAGCAACTTCTGCCTCTCTCCTCAGCTGTATTTGCACTTCAGCAGAAGGACAGAAAGTCCCCACTTGTACAACCTGTTCAGGATGAACGGCAGCGTGTAATTTAAGCACATTGATTCAGCGTTCCTTACAACAGCTAATGGGTCCTGATTTGTACATAAGGTACACAGTCAGTGGATTGAAACAAGCACAATTACCGGGTCATGGTGTTCTCTTTCCATGCTTCTTCATCTGCCTGAATAACCGCAAACAAATTCCACGTGCTTGTTTCACCAACGCCCTGTATCTCTACCCTGTGGCAATTTGTGAGCAAGGTCTGCACAGGAGCAGGTATAATGGATCAACAAAATGACTCAACAAAACAAAGCTTTTAAGATTGCTTTTTTTCTCTGTGCTGTGGGAGATCTTTTACACTGATGGAAAATAGAAGTAACGGACTACCTCAGGACAACAGCATTTCTCACTGGTGTGTGGAAGTGCTCCTGAAGCAAGCTGACCCCTTTTCTGCCAGGGCTGGAAGTTTTGCAAGCCTAATTATATCAGCTAGGAGTGTGAACAAACAAAGACATCATCCCTGCGAGAGAGAGAGCTATGCCAACAAAAAGCCCTGGTGTGGATGCAGTGCTACAAAAGGAGGGATATTTTTTCTTTCCAGGATAGCTGACTTTGTTTGGGTAGCTCTGATAAACTACACCAGCAAAAGAAACCTCTTGGCTTGAATAACCGTGTTTCCAGCGTAGGTTGCCAGTCCAGTGATATTTGTGTGTCAGCACATTCCTCCTGCTGCAGAGGAGAGCGCTGGCGCTGGATTCTGTGAAGACTTCACCTGGGACAGAGGAAGACTAAAAGAAGGATCAGACTCCTTGATATCTAGAAGGACACTGAGACAGTACACTGAGGGGGGAAAGCTCTGGCTGTGCTGACCGGAGGCCAGGACGTCAGACAGCACATTCCTGCCTGACACACGCCCTCTCGGCTGCGAAGTGAGATACTTGTCGGAGACAATCCCCAGCCAGAGGTTGCTCTGCGATAACACACAGCCACTTCTGGGCTCCTGGTGTGACCCACTGCCTGCATCCGTGGCAAGCTTCTGCTTCGTGTGGGGTTTACGGTCAGACCCTGTGGGTTTTGGTGCTGCCTGCTGTGGCCACAGTGAGATGGCTGCCTGA
This sequence comes from Aythya ferina, assembly GCF_964211825.1. Classification (NCBI taxonomy): domain Eukaryota; kingdom Metazoa; phylum Chordata; class Aves; order Anseriformes; family Anatidae; genus Aythya; species Aythya ferina. The sequence continues at coordinate 28,608,966 of NC_140304.1, read as the reverse complement.
GGGTGTAGCTACTCCACACTTGGGGCTGTGAAGGCAGAAAGTGTTTCTTTTCACCTAGCAGCAAAACAGGGTCTCTCTGGTTTTTCATGTAGGCCGCAGATGCCCAAGGACATACACAGCCATACTCTGCAGCCTTGGGTAAGGAACCTGTAAGTATCCTTGGGCAGGACTGTCTGAGACCCTCCCCATCCTTCCTCCTCTGCCACTGCTCTCCTCCCCAGCACAGCAGGCAATTTCAGTGCTCCATTTACCAGGGCTTCAAGGCTGTGGCCAGGGCCCCTTCCTTTGCATCCTCTGGAGCAGCAAGTCCCACCTTTTCCTTCTTGCAGAGCTGCACTGGCTCTTTGCCCTCACTAATCCAGGGGGGGTAGTTTGTTGGGCTTTTCTTCCTTAATCAATTCACAGAAATGAGCTGGCACGACGCTTTGTGTTTCTGCAGAGCGCATTCCACAAGCAAGGTGTAAAAGTAATTAAGGCGCTGGGCTTCGGCTTTCTGACACCGCAATCAGTGGGGCGTCCCCAGGCATCCACCCTCACAATGAAGGCCCAGCGAGCGCAGGGAGGCGAGGGGGGAGCCAAAAATCATCAGCTTTCAGAAAGCCACATCATTTCTCAGTCTGGATCTCTGGGGGCCAAGAGATAAACAGCTCTGCCCCAAGGAATTTCCTTCCTCTGAAGGTGGGAACTGGCCCGAGCGGCCACGGCCTCCCATCCTCCGATGACATCAGCTTCCTCGGGCGTGGGGCGAGGGGACTTCAAAGGAGGAGTTAGGGGAAAAGAAAGGCCTTGTGAGAGCCGGGCAGGCCTGCGTGCTGGCCCCGAGGCCCCACGGTGGAGTCCCATCACAGCGGTTCACCCCAGCACACCCCGAAGAGACAATAAAAGAGGACAGGAAAGCGCAGCAGAGGCAGACACGCCAAGGCGGCTGCAGGGCTGTGACCTGCGTGGTGCTGCCAGCACTGCTCCTCCAGCCCAGACAAATGGTCCTGGCACAGCCCCATACCCATCGGTGTCTGAGCAAACCCATGGGCTGACCTTGGCCAGAAGGGCACCCATTTCCTTGGGTCCTACCCCCAGGCTGAGCTCACCACAGACTTTCAGATGCCAAATACAAGCAATGCTTCAACACAGTCTCTGTCTAATGCTGCTACACGCACCCCATAGCCACTCCTACTCGTAAACCTTGAAGAATCACAGAATCACAGAATCACAGAAATTCTAGGTTGGAAGAGACCTCAAGATCATCGAGTCCAACCTCTGACCTAACACAAACAGTCCCCACTAAACCATATCCCTAAGCTCTACATCTAAGCGTCTTTTGAAGACTTCCAGGGCAGCCTGTTCCAATGCCTAACAACCCTTTCAGTAAAGAAGTTCTTCCTAACATCTAACCTAAAACTCCCCTGGCTCAACTTAAGCCCATTCCCCCTCGTCCTGTCACCAGGCACGTGGGAGAACAGACCAACCCCGCAAATGTAAAACACTCAATATCCTGCACCTGCTGAAGGTCTGGTGGTGTACACTGTAAGGTATCTCAGGTGACACTCAGCTGAGTTTAGGCAACTGAATTGAATCCATAGTATCCTGCTAAAAAGCTTTGATTAAACACTTTTCCAGATTTTTACAGTCAGAGTGAATGCACACTAGCCTAGAACTGAAATATCTCTTCAGACCCAAGCCCTCTCTTAAATTTGGTTGAGATTTGGCCAAGAAGTTCCTGGGGGAAGAGGAAAGAAAAGGGCCTGGCAGGCGGACACAGGGACACCGTGTTCACATAAGATTCATTTCCTTAGGAAACCAGGCTAAAAATAATAGTCAGAAATGTTGGGTAATTGCCTTCAACTCAACATCTCTCTCTAGACAGGAAGAAAGGAAGGAATTAGCACACTGTATGTTATATTTCAAGATTTGTCTACATTATTTCAAGCATAGGAATTAGAAATGAAATTAAGAAGATATATTAGATCGCCTTGCCCCTCCCTAGAGAAACAAACCTACAGCTGTTTCCCTTAGCATATTTTTTAGTGATGTGTGCAGTCCAGTTTCAAATGAACCAAATGATGGAGCTTCCATCAGTTTTCAGCAGGAACCATTCCCCTGCTTACATATCTTTCCTGTACTTTCTTTTTTTTTAATAAAAAATAAATAAATCTATTTCAACGTTTTTTATCCATTGGCCATGTTTCATCTCAGTATTTCTAGCACACCTCTTAATTATTTTATGAACTCACTAGAGTAGAAAGGTAAATACAAGTGTCTATACACACCACCTGCATACTTCAAATAGTATCGCAGGGTTCATTTCACTCTTTTGGCTGACTGAGAGGCTTTTTTATTCAAGACGGTTTAATATTTTTAACTGTGTTTTTCCTGAAAAAAAAAAAAAAAAAAGACTTTGATTAATAAATTCCAGGACTTTTTTTCTCAGTCTGAGTTTTTTGGACTTCCCACCTCAGTCACATTTCAGCTTGAGTTTTAAGGGCCCAACCCACTCAAAAAATCCTCTAGATGGTTTTCACACTCCCCTTGACTGTTCTACGTTTGCTTTCTGTTGCGTAATTAAGAGCTATTGAAGAGGAAGGTTTACCTGAATATGACATTATTCCAAGAAAATATTTCTCCTTCCTTAAGCACATAGCTCGTTTCCTTGTACAGTCAACTGTGTCTTTTCAGCAGAGTGGGCCCTACAGATCTGGAAACATTTATTGCATGCTGTGCACATGAGCTGGTGACGGAGAGGGTTGCACCCTACGTGCATGACATCCGTGCTTTCGGGAAATATGAGAGCCAACTCTAATTCCCAGGGAGCAATTCTGCCCCAATTCTGCTTATTTTAAGGGAGAGAAGAAGCCACTTTGCTCCTTAAAACGGCCTCCTCCACAGCAAACTATTTCTCCCTAACAGTGTCCATTGCTGGTGCAGTTGGAACAGAGCCAGTGCTGGTCTGACAGCAGCATCTGCAGCAGGCAAAGCTGGGTGGGCTGGGAAATGCCAAAGACCCCAAAGGAGTTCAGGCCAACCTAGGATAGGACCAACCAATTAGGATGTGGCCTAAGTCATCAGTTAAATTAACACCTTCTGTCCAAGCTGTGTGCTTGGAGCAGGTCTGAATTTGACAGCAACAGTTCCAACCACTGTCCCAAACTAATACTGAGGGGTACCAAGGATGAATTAGACCTGTCATGTACACCTGAAATACATTTCTTTTTACCACTGTGCAGCTGTATGACATGAAAAAACGTTGTAGGGTATAATCAGCTTCAGCTTCTCCACCCTAAGCACAAATGCACAGAGGCTTTGACCAAAACCCTCATCTTTAACATGCCTGTTCCACATTCAGAAGCAGAAGACGTGAAGATGTGCTAGTAGACACAGTTTTCTTGGCCATACTGCACTTGTCAGGGGCCAGTTTCAGAGAATTTTATGAAAACAAGATTCGTGATCTCAAAATCATCCGACTCAGAAGGGGGGCTGCTTTCTGGTATTCTCACACCTCCCTGATGGATAGCAGCACATCCGCAGCTGCCAGCAAACACAGCGAGGAAATGTGCACGTATTTGGGATTTATCCCTTGGTAACTCCTGGATTCCTCCTCTGCCTCATAACCTTGCAAGAAGCACCACGGCGCCAGCTTTCCTCTGCCTGATCCCCTGATCACAAACGCCCCGTTACCGAGAACTGCTATGAAGGCAGAGGCAGGCTGGCTCTGTAGGTGGGATGGAGACCACCACCACATCAGAAATCCCTCCTCGAGGCATTTACAGGTCTCGAGGCTTCCATAACCCTGCAGTGCAGAGGTCCTACAGGTCCACATCCGCTCCCCCTACACACATCTGACCCACAACTAACTCCACTCTCGTCCCGAGCCTCCTGTTGCACTGACCCTAACGCTACACACAGCTTCCATAAAACCCAGAGGCAAATTCAAGGCCATATTAGGTAGAGTTAGAGGATACTAAACTGAGGTTCCAAGAAGTCTGAGCCCTTTCCTGAGTGCTGACGGCTGTTTCTGAATCAGGCTCCTTCTCTGCTGCGCTCTGCTGAGTCACTTTTTTCCCAAGCAGGAGCGAGGAGGAGGAGGAAGCCAGGGAGCCCAGCCAGGAGAGGGTAAGTAAGCAGCAGGAGCAGGGGGCACCAGCCTGGCCCTCGTCCCAGAACTTCTGACGTTTGTGTTACTGGTAGGAAAAGGCCTCAGAAAACACAGCTTCTGTGAACGTCAGGCTGCGACGGGAGAGAGAAAGACCATGACACCCAAACCCCAGCAGGATAATCCTGGGGAGGAAGGATTATATTTTGGAGTGGGCTCGTGCCAGAATACGCGTGCACGTGTGTGTCAGCACGTGTACACGTGTGCATGCGCCTTGTGTGTGCATGCAGATACTCACACACGTTTCTGTTTGGACGAGGCATTTTGGCAAAGTCAACAAAAACTAATTGCAAACAAACTGCCTTTACATTCGGCCCCCAAAACAGCTGCTTTCAAAGCCGTACCGGTGGGAATTAAAAGCATCCCTAGCTGTTGCTACTTGACCTGGCAATTTCGGAGGCTACACCTTCCGCTCCACCACAGAGCTTCCCGTTTGCTGGCCAAAATGAGCAGTCAGGTGCTGAGAGCCTGTTCCTCCTCTTATTCAGAGCTCGGCCCTGGTTTTCAGGAGCACTATATAAATTTGGAAGCTGCGTGCAATAATAAATAACTGTGACAGGTACAGAAACAAAGCCTGCAGCTCTTGGGGTTAGCGTTTCCTCCTCCGGAGAGGTTTCTGTTCCCTCGTGTCTGCAGGACAGAACATTCCAGCCATGTTTCAGCACTGATGGGCGCTCAGAGCCTCAGCCAGGAGAAAAGTCAGCTTTCTGGCAGAAAACCCTGACTAGCTCCTGGAGCAGAGCAAAGAAAGAGAGAAAAGATGAAATACTTTGTTTACCATACCATGACATCACCACCATCACCAGAGAAAAATGCAAGTTCATCTTTCTTCCCCGGGACGATCGGCATGACCTGAGCCATCCGCACGGCCAGATAACGAAGGCAGCGGTGTCCTCCCTGCCCTGCAGAGCTCGGGGACCACAGCACGGCCACCAGCACCCACACACGAGCTGGCCTCGTGGCCACCAACTTCTACTGGGCATAGATGTAACCCAGAGAGCTCCCTGCACTGAGCTCCCTTTGCCAGACCTGGGTCCAAGAGGGCTCTGCTGAGGGCTCTGCTGTTTTCTCTACCTCTGTTTCTGTCTTCTGATAATGACAAAGGCTGGGTTAAAAGGAAAAGGGTGGGTTTCCTACCAGAAAGAAGGGCCACTGCTCTGTACCATGGGTTGAAAATATTTGAAAGTGTGCAGAACTGTGGTGACTCCAACAGCCAGAAACACGGGAAAAATACAGGGGCAAATGGCAACGTAGCCAGCTGAGTCGTCCCTACAAAAAGGACTTCCTCCGCCTAACTGGAACTCAGAATGAGCTGTCAGACAACTCCAGTAAGTCTCTGTGCTCACACAAGATGAGAATCAGGGATTGCTTTATCACCCTGAGACAGACTGGAAAATCAGAGCTTCCAAAAGCTCACAAAGGGATCATCTCTGGAGGGGAAATGGCATGAATCAGCTGAAATGTTCGTTCTGGTTTTAATGCTACAGACAACAGTGAAACAGGAAAAACTGTTAAAAAAAAAATCCAGACCTCATGTCTTCTATTGTTGAACCCATTCAGAAGCATCTTCAGAATTTCAGGAGAGATTTACCAAAAATCTGTGAAGCAAATACAGACAAGTCATCCTCAACTCCCATTTTCTGATTAGAAGAACCCAGTCAGAGAGTTCCCAACCAGACATGTTACAAAGATGATGACAATTGCAAGAAAATGCCAAACCAGAGCATAAAGAAAAGATCTTAGCAGATTCCCTCTGAATAAAAACTAATATTTCAAAGCATTACTACAAGGAGGTGTGGATCCTGTGGAAGCCAGAAATCACTCACTTCAAGGGTCTGGTAGGAGCCCCAGCAAATACACACTCAGTGCCAAGACACCCCAACCCTAAACCACGTGTGCCAGAAGGACTGAACACCACTTGCCCTTGGCAGTATCTATTTTTTTTGTCATCATCTGGGCAAAACCCTTGGTCCACAGCCTGGGGAGCAGAGCTGTGTCCCAGGGCCAGCAGAGCACCCAGACTTCACGGCGCTGGAAGGGCGCGAGGGATCCCGGCCTCACACCGGCCCCCGACAGCCCCCGGTAAGCTGAGACTGCACACGTAGATGAGCAGAATAATTCAGAAACACCAACTGGAAAAGCCGTTCCTCTGCGTGAATTCACAGGGAATTGGTTGCCTCCAAGGACCAATAATTCACTTGAAGAGTGACTCAGAGATGACATTATGGGCCCATCCTTCACAATCGCTCCAAGTGCAATTTTGGCCTCAACTCCTTCTTTAATTGAATCTGATTTAGATGGGAGTCCACCAGCACTTCATTTCTATTTTATTTTTATGATTCACTTTAGCATTTAGTTTCTGTTGTAATCTGATTTTATTATAGTTGTTGCTAGCGGAAAATGTATCCACCTATTACTAACACTACATAAATTCAGATGCTGTCTCAAGCAGCATTCTCACACGTACGAGTGCTAACATTTCATGCGTAATATGCCCACGTGTTGATACGTCTTGCAGCAGGACTCAGTTCCATGACCTTTCCATAGGAATTATTGTTTCAGTGCAGAATGGGGTACAAAGGCAACGAAACCCAACCTGTCCTATTGCTGTAATGTGGAGCGTCTTTGGGTGCAGACTCGGAGAGGTGAAGATGATTCAGGCACACCCCACGCACCAGCCCCAGCAGGAGCATCGATTTGAGAATATCTTCCTTCACCACGGAGCTGGTATTCACATGTCTTTATGGCTTTTCTTGCATGAGTAAAGGGCTCTGTTTCACTGATCAGATTTCCCTTCCCACGCAGGACATTGCACGTACTGCAATAGAGGTGCTATGCCCTAGGAATGGTTGTGCTGCCCTGTTCACTAGCACTGCAGAAGACCAGAGCATTTCACCCTTTCCACAAGGTGCAGCAGCAGCACATCCCCTACACTTTGGATAAGTAAACTGAAGCCAGAAAGGCTCCACCTGTACCTCAGAGGCAGTTCCCTAGGTACAATTTTGCGACAGACACCCTGGGCAGGCTGCAGCACCTCCATGTCCACTGCAAATTGATGTGGGCAAAGCTCCACGGCTGTGAGAATGAGGCGACATTTGAAGGGGGCTTTTCTAGCCCTGTAATTTCACCCTTGCATGCAATATTTGAGTTTTGGGATCTACCTGCAGGAAGCACAAGGTATTGGCCACATCTACGGTGCTGTATACCACCAGCAAGTACTGTGCGAGCTGCTCTACCCAACACACCATCCCGTGCTAAGCTCCACGCAGCTGCAGCTGGACTGAGATCTTGTGCAAAACTGGCTGGTTTCAAACCAGATTCACTGCAACAGATACCAAGTAGATCAGCCTAGATTCAAAGGCCTGCAAGGCAGATCACTGTTGGACACAAAAGAATTTAGAATAAATTGAGTTTTATTTAATTGTTTTGTGCTTTCTTTTTTTTTTTTTTATTTTTTCTGATCTAGGCTGAGCGCTTTTGTAACATCTGAAACTTTTATCAGAGTTGACAATGGTATAAATACCATCCTGCCAGCTCCTAGAGTGCTAGCAAACAATCTTTCATCAACCAAATGAACTCTTACAGACGGAGCGAGATATAAACACCCATATGTAATGCACATTCTCTGGACTGGATCCACCACTAGCAAAACCCTCCTGCTTCCCTGGAACCAGCAACAAAAACTCCCTTTATATGTCTTAAGTGTCCACAGTACAAACAATAACACATTAGCATGCTCTTGACACCGCTGTCAAAATAAACAGCTATTTATTAATGTTCTACAAGGCCTTATTTTAAAAAGAAATCAATCGAGCAACAATGTCAGGAAGAAAAAAAATATCCCTCTGCCCCAGAGCACAGCATCTCCCTTTTACTTAAGACAACATCTGGTCCAGATAACAGCTGCCAAGGGCTAGAGCTAAGAGCACAGCGATTGCTGATGCTTGGTGGTTGCTCGATTAGTTCTGAGAACAACATTTTTTAGCTGCGTGGTATCGCTGCCAACTATTCCCTGGGATCCCGGGAGGACAATGCATTCCCTTTCTGCTCTTACTGGGTAAACGGAACAAAGGCTGAGTGTGATGATTGCTCTTGCCAGTCAAACCTGCACTAAATCTAAAAATGTATTAAAAACTGCCAAAAACTGCCTCTCCCTCTCTCCTTCCGAGGTGAAAGCCTCCCCATCTTAACGCAGTGAGAATTTTGCAGCCTTTTGTTCCTGCGGTTGAGGCGAATGTAAAGATACCGAGGAACCTCTTGAGAAAACCAAGAGAGGAAGCTTGAATGCAAAGTGAACTTACAAACAAAAAGCTATTTTTAGGGGGAGGGGGGGAACTCTTACCAATGGGCAAACAATACAAGGAAGTTTCAGACACGGACTGCTAGGGAGGGCTAATATCCCCTTGTCGCTGCCCCACCTAGTCTGGATACAGGAACGCCGCTAGATTCTCAGGCTTCTCGCAACCCCCAGGTTATCCACCTTCCCCTTGGCGTGGGGCAAAAGTTCAGGGCTTGGGCAGAGAGCCACCTGGCGACCCTGGCTCAGACTCACAGCCGCTGGTGTAGGGTGATCTGAGGTCACAGCAGGGCCCTGATGGGGTCACCCCATTTGGGGTCCCGACAGACGCGGCACTAGGGCACCGCTGCAGCACACACAGGGCTATGGCCTTAGAGGAAATATGGCAAATGACATGAACAGCCTTGGGACAACCCAAAAACGACCTTCCTAAACAGAGCAAAGTGTCTTGCTGTGCTGCTGCCTCTCACCTGTGCTCCTGCCAAGCTGCCCAGTGCCTTGCATCCCAAGACGTGGTCTGCAGACAGTCAGTGGAGTTCACTGGTGCTCAGCAGCTGCAGATTCAGGACATAACCATAAAGCCTTGGTGGTCCCCACTGATCCTGCTTTTCCTCCTAGCAATCAGCTCCCCCTGCACTCCCCACCTGATCTAGGCAACACAAATTATGTATTTATCAAGCAATTATCAACACTTAGGTTCCCTGGGGAGAATCTCCTTGGGGAGGAAAGCTTTCACGTGAGATTTTCAGCCCGTTCACTTCTTGCTCTAGCTGCATTCCTGCTGTGCATTTGCAGTTGGAAGCAATGCGGTCAAGAACAGTCTGAGTTCAGATAGCATGAAACAGGACTACACGTGAAGGACACATTTTCCCTTGAAACCTCTCCTAGAGTTTTGTATTGCCCAAAGCCTGAGCCAGTGTTCAGGGCCCAGAAGATAGTGGGAGAGTAATTTCACTGAGCAGATACATTTCTGCTGTTGCTGTGAGCTTACACACACTGAAAGCAAGGCTTTGACGGAGAGAGTTGTTCAAAAACTGGATGCAAGGTGAAACTGCAGAAAAGAGAAGCTCTACAGGATTGCTCAAGCCCTTATCTGGCCCTACTGCCTGCAGGCAGACAGACTCAAAGATTCATTATGGGTCAGACAGGGACATTTTGTACATTGTATTGCCAGTGAGAGAGGAGGATATTTATTCCTTTATAGGAAGCTGAGCCTCAGCCAGCAGTGTGCCCTGCCAGGGGCAAGATCCAGCTCCAGACCAGGCTGCAACAGCAAGAGCACAGCCAGCAGGTTGAGGGAAATGGTTCTTCCCCTGCGCTCAGCATGCACAGGGCCAAGGCTGGGTCCTGCTTTGGGCTCCCCAGGACAAGGAACGGTGTACAATTAAAGCTGAGCACAAAGAGGCTGCAGCCCCGAAAAGGAAATATTCTGCAGAAATGTCAAAGTCAGGAGTGGAGTGGGGAAATCCCTTCCTCTCTGCCTGGTGCTTAAATACTGACAGTGTGCCTCGCTGCTTGCTGCTGCTGAAAGAAATAACAGCACCACAGCCGTAATCAAATGCAGGCGGCGTCAAACAATGCTGGGGATCGGGTAAAAAACGGTGTTGTTATGCACACACACATCACCCCTGGGATTAAACTGCCTGGTTCCCTTCCACTAACATTCAAAACTTTCCCATTTCCCCCAAAACGGGAAGAGCATGGCTAACGGCTCAGGTACAAAGCTACCTAACAGCATCGATTTCAGGGGGAAAACCCCAACCCCATCACGCTGAGCTGATTCACGTGGGTTCACAAAGCTGAGGATCGAGCCCATGAGCGCAAAGAGCCCTTCTGCTGCAGAACTGACACCTGATGTCCCGTCACACTATCTGCTTCCTAACCCCAAAAGGTGCCTCCAGGGCCCACGGGAGGTGTCGAGGAAGCAGGAATTGCTCGGGTGGCCCGGGTCCGTGGCCCGTCTCGCCCGATATCCTGTCTCAGACGGTGGCCAGCAGCAGATGCGTCAGAGGAAGGTGCGAGGGACCCCGCGCGAGGCAGATGTCCTGCCTCTGCAGCCTGCCCGACTTAGGGAAAGATGAAAACAAATGAGTTTATAACCTTTTGTCAGCCTGTCCCAAGGATGTAACTTCGCAAATATTTAGGTCAAACGGGGCACACCCTGTGCTGTACAGATGGGGAAAAGAAGAAAACCCAGTGCTTCAGCCTCGGGATGCCATGCTCCCTGTGCTCGATAAGATAAACGAGTGTCAGGCACGTGCTGCTGCTGCAGACACGGGTCTGCTGGCTCACTAAACTTTAAGTGCACCCACTTTAGCCACCAGTTCCCAAAAAGTCATGAAGAAGTCACTGTGCCTGGGCCCTGGTTTGTCCCTTCCCACATTGGGACTGACGCTTCTCTTCCCACAAGTGTACTGTAGATGCAAAGACCAGCCACAGACACACAAATCTCCTGACTCCCCTCTGCCTGCTCCTCCTTGGTGGGGACAAGAGCTGGTGACTTCTGCCAGGCAGGAGCCCCAGCCAGAGCCAAAACAACTGACAGCCACAGTCTGGTTCCTACAAGTCATTGCAGGTTTTCTCAGGTATCACAGAAAGCACCAGTATGGTCCCTAATCAACCTGGGGCTCCATTCCTTCAAAACCTTCTCGTTTCTCTCTTGGAAATGCTTGGGGCTCTCCTCCTGCTTGTGGAAACGGGTCTGCGGTGCAACTCCATGGAGGTGGGCACCTCCTTGCCCACCAGGATGTTGTCCAGGGCCGTCCCAAGGGGATTCAGAGGATCCCAGGAGCATCACTGATGGCACACAAGCGAGGCAGAGACCGCACAGCTCTGTGCAGGGCACGGCCCTGCTCCAAAGCACCCGGAGGGCATGCAGGCTTGCCCACAGCTCTGTTCCTCCATCAGTTGCTAATTATTCGCCTGGGCTGTGTTAATTCATAAATTTCTTTCTCCCAGCCCCGCTCCCATTGTTTGTGAGCAGGGCATTGTCACGAGGCCAGTTCTATATTTACGACAGGATGTCAGCCTCCGCTCGCAGTTGCCTTCTTTGAACTGGATACTTTTACCTTCCATGCTGGCAGCGAGGCAATTGAACAGAAAGGTAGAAAAATAAACAAGTGTTTATTTAAGACACGCTTGGTGGTATCAAAACTCACAAGTGGCAATTCGTCCTATCGCCTCTTCCCCGCTCCCGGCCAGGAGAGCACAGGTTTTTTCATGCCATAAACAAAGGAGTATTTCCTAGGAAGATTGAGAGTTTCCTCTGAAGGAAAACAAAACAAAAAAAAATTAAAAAAGGAGGAAGGAATCTGCAGAATGGCCCTTAGGAAGTTACAGCTCTGGAGGCCCTTTAGTCCTGTGGCAGCAGAATGTATTTAAATATAGCATGGCCTGGCCAGAGCCCGGCCTACACCAACCTCAGCGTCCAAGCACAGCGGGTCAGAACCCCTTCTCTTCCTCCCTAAAATAACATTTTTTGAGGCAAAATAAAACCATTTCAAAGCCAGAGTGCCATTCCTGCCTTGCGGGAGGCGTGCCTTGTGCCTCACACCCCTATTTCCTCAGTGGATGAGGAGGGTGGTGTCCCGTGAGGTACTGTGGGCCTCCCCGGCAGTGACAGAGGTGACACACCGGTGACACAAGTGGCTGGAGGAACAGGGCCATGCAGCTAGGACTAGAAGACACCTGAGTGGGAATTTCAGGACACAAATATTTCGCCTTTCAAGACTGCTGTTAATAGTTTTGGTTGGGTCCATCCGTTTCCTGCACAGGAAATTTGCCTCTTGCCATCCATCTCCCTGGCAAGCAGGTCGTTTCGTGGTGGAAGAGCAGGACAAGGCTCAGTCTGCCAAGAACACAGCTAGGATTGCTCTGCCCATCCCATTTCCACAGCCTCCATCCAGAGCTGTACCTGTTCAGGGGCCCTGCAGTGACTTTCAGCTCCAGGACACTCCGACCTGTCTCCCTCACATCTTTTCCAGAGCAAAACCCAGTAGCTATTAATTGCATTCAGCTGTAATGAGAAGGCTGAAATAGCCCCGGCTTGCTGGCCAGAGACTTGTCTTGCAAGAGCAGGCTCTGGCTGTGGATTTATCTGCCATGGATCCTGCCTGTCATACAGCACAGGGTAACTGCAGCAGGATGAACCCTAGAATGTACTAATATAAGCAGGAAGGGCTGTAACCTGAGGACCTTCCCACATCAATTAAGTAAAACAATCTCCTCTTTCAGAATGCAACATAATTCTTGCATAAGGCTCCCTTAAAATAATATACAGTGCTGCTGAACAGGAGCTGTGGGGGACTCTCTGTGATCCTCGGTTCCTTCGCAGATTTAGCTGATAGTTTCCCTCTGACTGCTCTAATTCATACACAGGAGCTCAGAGTTTTCCTTCCAAATGCAGAAAGGGTTGCACATACCACCGGCTGCTTCCTGAGCCTTCTGCAGGAATAAAGTACTGACACACAATATGTTGGTTCACCCCCTTCTTCCAAACACGGCCAGGATACTCACTGTCCTGGTGTCCCCATTTCTTCTCCCCAGAAGGCAGCAGGTTCTGCTCATGCTGCACCTCCCACCCCAGAAGACTCTTCAGGGCACTCTACAGATCTCAAAGGTTAAAGTTAGAATTAGTTACAGCTGTATCAGACAGGCTTCAATAAATGGCATGGCACATTCAAGCAGAAATGATGATTTCTTCTTTTCACTGGGCAGGAATCATATTTAGGATCATGAGAAAACTCTGGAAAAGGCAGAGCTATATTAGTGTTATGTCAGACTAGCTCTCACCCCTGCATTCAGGGTGAGTAAATATACTTTATAGAAGTGAAGTGTACCTTGAGCCATTGCTGCTCTTTGCTCCCCATTTCCTTCTGTCTTAAGACCTGGGCATGTTTTAGGCCTCCTACAGAATCTGGGAGGTATCAGGAGGTATCAGGAGACTTGGAGATCATGAAAAAAAAATAGGTGAAAAATGAAATAATCTAGATACAAGGACACAAGAGGGAATAGCTGGATGTATTTTGCAATTACATTCCTAGCGCAAGATCTAATACCAGTGCCCAGTTTATAATTTTAGAATTCCTTGCAAGAAGCCTTTGTTACCTCTGGCCCTGAGGAAATTACTGCTGGTCTTCAGAGAGATGCCTTACACATAAAACCTCTCTGGATTATACATCACAAGAGCCGTTGAAATCTCTGTTACAACCACAGGGAGACCTAGCACGGTGACAGTGAGAAAAACCTGCCTTTGCTTGCTGCTGAAGTCTTAAATATTGTTAGTGACCTTCACCGGGCAGGGAGGTTGCAGGTTGTGACATGACAAGGAAGACGCAGGGCTTTGAGAACAGGAGATTGTAGGCAAACATCTCTCACGTATCTATCTTTACAGAGGGCTGAAAAAATCCCAGTTCTTGGCAGAGTCCAAGCAGCATCAAGGCAGTAAAGCAGTGTAACAGAAACAGAGTGGAAGCAAAAGGACCGGCAATCCTACGGGGCCATATTTCATTGCTGAGCACCACGTTCGGAGCAGTGGAAACAATACAAGCTGTGCAGCAGAAGTCAGTCACCGTGGGCTCTCCTATTTCAGCAAGTGCTTTGGAGAAATTTATGGCTAATCAGGAGCATGACATTATTAACGCGCTTCGTACCCAGCCAAGTGCAGATGTGCGCTTGCATAAACCTTTCCTTATCGCTATTAGAAGCGATGTGCTGCAGCCCGTCACGGTTCCATAAACAATTCCACGTCCAAGATCACAAACATTGCCGCATCATGCTCCCATGATCTGGGCCCTCCTCACAGGGTGTCAAAGTCAGATGCAACAACAAATCCACAACCACGGCCCCTTTGGGCCGATGCGTTTCCAAGAAGGGGCAAATGTTGATTACCCTTGCGTGTTGCTTTGCCTATAAAAGTCATCCAAATTCTAAAGAAACCAATGGAAAGCCTCCCGCTGGCCTCACTGGACTTTTCATCTGGTCATTAGTTATTGGAGTGCATTGGCCAAATTTATGCCTTTGGCATGAGGCAGCCCCTGAACTCTCACCCAACTATAGCCTCTGTTTTGGGGATGGACAGACAGCTAGAGAACGCTCCAATTCACGACTCTTGTGATTTTAGCTTTATATTTTCACTAATATCTTTTCTCGACTGCTGAAAATAAAGTTTGACCAACTAAATTTCTTGCAAATGCCCCCCTCAGACAGTCTGCCCTCCATTAAAAAAGAAAAAAAAAAAAAAAAAAAAAGAAAAAATAGCTACAGGGGTGCAGGTGCATTGCCTTTCCAGCCATGTTTCCTATTTTAAGTTACGTTCATTTTGTTTGTATTTGCATCTCTTCACGCCTTTGTTTTCCCCATCCCTCGTGCTTGGCCAGTCCCCAGACTGGCTCTTCTAGAATGCGGCAGCAAACGTTTCCATCTCGAGGCAGGGAGGGGCTGGAGAAGACATCTGGCCTGGATTCGAGCGATTTTCCTCCTGCAGATGTAAACGCCGAGAGGGAATTGGGAAAAGGAAAGGTAGCCTTTCTCAGGCCATATCCTGCGGCAGCCAGGGACCCACCTGCTCCCCGGAGAGCGTTCGGAAAGCCTCAGCACTCTGCTCACTCGTGATCCGCCTCACATGGCCACTGACAGCAGAGAAAAGCCAGAGCAGGGCCAGCTTTCGTTACACCCTGACACTCCCAGCACCAAAAGGTCTGCCCAGGACCTTGGGGCAGCGGTGGAGCTGGCCCTGCCTTCGTCTGCTGCCAGCACCCGGAGATGTGGCTGGGGGAGCAGCGCAGGACAGCAGCATGGGTGGGGGCACTGCAGGCAGGGTGCAGGAGTGCTCCCAGTGTGCTAAACCCATCTAGGCAAAACCAACCTGACTCTACTCCATCACTGTCACTGCGTTTTATTGCCAGAAACAATGAGGGGGAAATTATTTCTTCTTGCCATCTGCAGAATGAGGGGTAAATTCGAGTGTTTGGAGGCTTGCAGCTCCTTCTGTCCTATTTTTCATGCACAGAGGTACTCAGCTGCACACATGATGCTCTGGAAGCCTTTTGTGGTTGGATTTAGAGCAGGCACCAGTCTAGAGAAAGTTTGAGCTCTGTTAGAAACATTTCTCTTCCCTGGAAGTTTATTCAGCTGCAACTTTGAAAGTTATGTAAGGGAACTAGATAAAATTAGAGTACCGAACAAAAATAGCACTAAGAGCAATCTGCAGCTTGCTATAGCACTCCGAGACCATTTTGGGGTCTTCTCTGCTTCTTCACCTAATGGCATGGGAAAGCTGCCTTTGCTGTAAGCTGGCCTCTGGCTGAATGCCAAGGTATTTTCTCTGCCAAGGAAAAAAAAAATCACCTAGGATGGTAACAGCCTGGTTTCACATCCATTTGTGGCAACATCGATAGCTGTACTTCCCAGGCAGCAGTCCTCTGCTTGACTACAGTGCAACACCAAGGCACGAACCCAGCTCCTGCCCGTGAGTCAGCACTGAGCTGTCAAACCATGCTGAAACCTCCGGGAAGCAAAATGTTCTCTCTGCGTATTTTTGGTACCACTCAGTGTGTTACATGCACTCCCCATGGGCATACCCATAGCGAGGGGTTGGAAGGATGGGTTTATTACAGAGGCAGCTCTAGCATTTAAACTTTCTGAGAGCTGCTGTGGACAAACGTGCCATAAAAATCAAAGCCAATTCAAAGCTAATATTGAGAGGTGGGAGACTGCAGAAGGATTTGGGTTCGGGGCCCTTCTCTGCATTCAAACCATCTTCAGGTTGCTTCAACTCCATTTTCCAAGCTTGGCTGCATGAAGATAGAGCTCTGTCACCCCTTATCTGAGCAACTGGCTGCCATGGTCTAAAATATGACCAGTACACCACACACAGCTTGTGGGAACAGTCATGAGAGCATCCTCAGCTGCTCAGGTTCACACCTTTCCTCACACCTACAAGCACAGTATCACCTGGCAGACACAGGGTGATAGCTGAGGGCAGTAAAAGCTCAGATCACTGCAGTTCATCTGCCAGGGCTTGTCCATCAGGGCCTTTGGGTATCCACACAATGTGCCTATTCATGGGAGGCACAAATAAAAGCAGCCTGTGCTGCAGCGGTCCTGAGCTACCATTCACTCCCGGAATCATAATAAAATATAGGTTGGGGGAGACCCCTGGAGGTCATCTGGCCCAGCCTCCTGCTGGAAGCAAGGCCAACCTGAAATCACTGCAGATGAGCTCAGGATGTAAGGCGATGTACTCGGAAGGGAAGCCAAACGATTCCTCCCTCAGAAGAGCTAAAAGCCTGGGACTTCCTCAGCAGCACAGTTGTTCTCAAAGCAATCACCTGCCCACGTCTCTGGGCACTCTCTGCGTCCTGATCTATGAAACAAAATGATTGGTGTTTCTACCCTCGGAGGGACATAACTCTACAAAAACATCCGCTGAGGAAAATGCACTTGCAACGTGTCTGAAAAGCAAATGGCCAGGCCGAGGAAGAACAGAGGAGAATAATAATAGATGAATAATACAGCCTATGGCTTTCGTTCGAGCCCTTCTTACATTAACAGCAAGTAAGTCAAGGTTATCGTGCTAGCTATGCCAGTATTCGAGCTAATTGGTTCTCTGGAGAGAACTACAAAAAAGTTGGTTTCAGGACCTGCCAGGACAACTGCACTAGGGTTGGCCAGCCATGGAAATATTTGGTTATCTTTGAGAGAAAATGCCGTTTTTATCTCTAATCATCTGCTACAGCATGTCCCAACAACTTGTGAAGGAGGAAAGATTCTGTACAAGATCTCTGACTGTTCTGAGCTGCCTCGCCAGTTTTCAGTACTTTTCTGATTTGGTTGAAAGAAAAATATACAGAGCAGAAAGGGATCCGTCAGTACAGTGGGGAGGAAATCGAGCCCTGAAGGAGAGAAGGCTTTGAGTGATGTTGTCTTCACATTCTCCTGTGAAGCCAGGAAATGCATGGCCCCTCCAAGCACATGCTGTACCCATCCAAGCTGTCAGACCGTATTACAGATGCTGCCAGTGTTGTCCACTTCTTCCCTTCATCTGGTTCTCTCCACAGTGCTTCTCATCTCTCCCTGCTATCTTTGCCTCCATTTGGATTCACCGGTTTTGAGCCTTGGCCCGTTTTATCTTTGCAAGGCATATTAACAGAATCAAAGAGTGATACCAAAAATCTGAAAACCCGCTCAGGCAGCTGACATCTCTTGTGACAAGTTTCAAAATGCTCTGTGATTTAAAGAACAGAGGTCTTTGCTGAAACGTTCACAGTGGTAGCTCTGCTGCGACCTCCTTTATTTCAGAAGCTTCTTGGAGGAACAGGATACTGGTGCTTAAGGCACCCTTCACATAAAGCCTCGGCTTTCGTGATCCTGTCCTCCAACATTTCTCTCCTGAGAATGCTTTCCACATCATGTGAACTAAAGGACCTTCCCATTGAGTTAATTGCTAATTTGATGTACTTGAAGGCAGGAGGGATGTCTGTGATTTTCTGTTTTGAACCAAACCATCCTAGGAACTTCTAGCAGCATATTCAGGACCCTGCCCTATCGTTGCTCAAATGAGATATTTGAGAGAAAACTCTAGCAGCCAGCAGCCAGTTGACAATCTTAAGGAGACCCCCAAATACCTCTAAACCTGCAACAGCACCAGCTACCCAGCCAGCCAACACGCTGGTGGGATCATCCTGCCAGCAAGGAAAGCCTTTTCCATTCCCTCTCACTTACTACTGACAATCCAAACAAGATGGGAGATTTTCTCCTTTTTCTGCTGTTTTTTTCATACTGTCCACGTCAAGGTCACGCAACAAGGTGCACCTGGGTTCACGTTTCAAAAGGAACATCAAGGTCAGCCCTGATCACAGGCAGCTCTAATCGCCAGTGGTAGTGGGTGACAGTCTTTCCCAAAAGACTTTGTGCTTCACAAAGCACAGCCCCTGAAATACCCTGTGGGATGAAAACAATGCCTGCTGCAGCTTTTTTCTCCTGACTGTTGGGAAAAGACAAGCACCACGACTAGTCACACCTCCCAGACACAGTCACCACTCTCACTTCCAGCTTCTTGCCTGCCCTTACACTAAGAACAAGGCTAAGATCTCTGCCCCAGAGAGGATCTCTGCCTCAGATTCACATGCTATCCATCAGTCTGCTCCTAGCACTGGGGAAAGATGCTTTCCTCCCTTCCACCTTCTATTTGGACCTGCGCCTTCCTACTGGGATCATTTTACTGGGTAGGGGAGGACAGAAATAGACAGGAAAGAAACATGTCAATATGTGCATTGAGGAGGAATTGAAAGCAATACATAATGAAATATCTGAAAGCACATGGGAATTTGCTGGAAACCAGAGGAGAGAGGAAGAGAAGCAGCTATCACGCCTTTTACTGCTGCACATGGAGTTAGTTTTGAAAAGCTCCTTCTCCCTGTCCCGTCCCTCTCCTCCCCTCCCTGCTCACCCACTCCCCTGGGGAGGAGAAGGTAGCAAAAGCATCATTACGAAATCAATCACCTCGAAAAAGGATTCCAGCAAGGTAGAAACCCAAAACCTGAAAATCACTGCAAGAGGCAGAAGCGTCTTTGGGGGAAAGTTCAAACAGCCTCTCTTGCTTGACGAGTACTGGAAACAATATGGCAATCATTAGCTTCTCTCTCTCCAGCTCAGGGTAGTCCATCTAATTTACACATGATGAACAACAGACACGCACGTAGGTCCAACAGCAATATTACGGTCGCGCCTCTTGCCAAGAATTATGCCACGAAAAACCACATGTGCACACCCATGTGAGTCTGGAAGGGGTTAACAGGCTGCTGGGGGCTCCTTCCCCTCAAAGAGAGGTGGGAGCAGGGACAGCAGCTCAGCCAGAGAACAAGCATCACCCTCGCTGCCTGACCAGCCCTGGATGTTGGTGAAGCATATGTTGAATGCACCTGAAGGTATGGCCTCAGACCTGGTTCACAGAGGTGCAAGGTATTGAGTGCTGGCTGATTTTTTGGGGTGAGCCTTGAGACCCCACAAGAATGCTTAGCTTGGGCCTCCTTTCACTGCTCATTCCTGAGTAACTCCAGGAAAACGGGGTCGTTTTGTACCCTTGTGTGCAAATATCTCTGGTGGCAGCCCACAACACCTTTGCTCACCTCAAAGCAGACTTGCCAAATGACAGCTCCCCTTCTACATGGACCACTGACCTCTTGAGACAGCCAGCAGGGATTTCAAGCACACCCTGACTGCCACAAACCACCTCTGCACCCTGCAGCATCATTAAAATGAAATCCTCTTGTTCTCTGGCATCAGACAGATCTGTAAAACACCAGGAGCTGCTGCCTGACCCGAGCTCTTCTTTAAAGCTGCCGGTGTTGTGTGCTTGTTCTCCACGCAAAGCCCCTGAGCTCTTGGTGTCACGCTGCCCTGGAGCAATGAGCTCCCTAACATAAAGGCAATTTGATTTTTACCAGAATCCACTGAATAGTGCAGGGGGATGTTTTCCACTCTGTCTCTGCCATTGTCTGCCTGCTTGGTGACCTGGAACAGGTAGTGCTGCCTTTCTTTGTCTCTTTGCTAAATAGAGATACCGGTGCTGACCACTCCTGTGCAGTACTTTGACACCTACCAGGGATAAAAAGCCAGGTGTTGACGCTATTGTGCAGCACGTATTTACACTGACCTGCTTTAAAACTCTTCCTCCTGCATGTTCATTGAATAACCTCGTTGTTCCTGTGTTATGAAACACGGCAAGTGGACTCACAGCTGCCCACAGAAGTGAAAGCGGATGGATGCAGGCTGCCGGCGAGCCCCTCCTGCCGTGCAGGACTGTCAGGGGTGAAACCCTGGCTCCGTTGACCCCGATGGGAATGCTGCCAACGGGGTGACTCCTTTAGTGCTGATTCACTGCAAATGATAGTAGGAAAACCGTTTTGTAACGTTTTCTGATCTGCTTCTTGAGGGTTTAGTCATCCCAAAAGTCAGTATGAATAAGGATTACTCTTTCCTTTCGACAAATGGACCCCTCATGTAAAATCCCGCCCAGTTAACATTTTTTTTTCACTGTATTTTTTTCGTTGTTTTTCTGGTGAAGTTACCACCATCTGCGGCCAAACAACACACTTAAGCCCAGTAACCTTTCAGAAAAATGACAGATGATGTCTGCTGCTCATTTCACGTGGTTTCTGCCCAGTACAGTCTCTGAGGAAAGGAAGAAGGTGCCAAAACTGAAATAAGAAAGATAACATTGGTAAATGTCAGAGCTCCCTGGTGAGTGCAGAGGTCTCAAAGACTTGAGAATGCTGAACAGATGACTCACTGGGAAGGGTTGCCGCACGTCCTGTTTTTAACAGATGGGACACTAACTTATTTTATCTATGATTCTACATTTTTATGGTATTATAGTAGCATCTAGAGGCCTTAGTAGTGAAGGAGATGGCTTTCGGGACTGTGTGGGGTAGAAGCTATGGTGCAGCAGAACAGGTTGAGGGAATGGGATTTAATGTGAAAAACTGCAGGGCAGCTCTCTGCTAGTGTATTTTGGAGCTGGTTTCAGCCAGGGTCTGGTTTACAGGCACAGAAAGGCATTTTCCTTGCTGAAAAGACAGATTCTGTCATAGCTGTAACACTTCTCCACAGAAATATTAGATATAGGTATCCAATTTATTACGGAGCCTGCTACATCCAAATATACAAGCTATAAATGTTCGGATCCACGCTTCACACCTGCGCTCAGAATTTCCCAGTAGATGACACACAAATTTTGCCTTAGTCCCGTGGACAGATTTCAGAACCATTTCTGTTCAGGTCAGTCCAAAAGTAAATTATTTGGTGTCTCTGGCATTGAAAAAAGCCACTTTAAAAAACAAGCATTGTTTCCAAGTGAATAGGCAACACATTCTGTGTGTTAGATGTTGAAATCAGACTGACTTTCCCCCCTGTGCCTCTGCATTTTCAGCCAGAGCCACGGGCTGAATGCAAAAGTGCACGAACAGCTCTAAATCCCACACCAGTTTTAATCGAGTTCGCTGTTCAACAAACAAAAAAAGCCACGCAGCTCTAATGTGATGATGCCGGTGATGACATTTTCCATGTCCTGCTCCAGATCTCCGTGTCATTTGTCCTGCCACAAGCTAGTGCTCCATACCCTACAGCAGGACGAGGAGTGTGGAGCCTGCTACTGCCTGTGAACTAAAGCAGACCTGGAGTGTAACCTCAGACAATAGCAGCTTTGCCACCAACATAACCGGGACCAGTTTATTAGCCCAGAATTTCCAGCTCGAGCATTAGAGGCTTGTATTTATGACAGTTTTAATCCAGAAGCCCTGAGCTCCCTACCATCATCTGTGGATGTGATTACATGGGTAGACAGGCTAAAGCTGGAGCACTCCGAGTATTTCTGCTCCGTGTCTGCTTCCCAAACTGAAGCTGTCACTCAGCTGGCCCTGTCCAGCCAACTAATCGCTCTTCTGGGGACAGGCTCCTGTGGCTAACGTGTCCCCACGGTCTCCCATTTAACATGCTGCTGAAGGAATACAAATTTGTCCACTCCTCCCTCCCCTTCTTATCCCGTTGAAATAATAAATATTTTACTCGTGATTTATTGGATTTCAGTTTGTTGAAAAGATCCTCCAAACAAATGAAGTTTTAATGGCAACAAAAGCCAGCCGCAGCGCATTACAAAATATAAACAGCAGCGGAGGCCGTTCAACAAAACCCACTTCGGATACGGCTGACATAAGGCCCAGCAATCTTCACCTCCTGAGGCCAGAGCCCTCGGGAGAGGGTCACAACAAGTCCCTCACTGGAAAAAGAAACCTGGAAGTATCATGGGCTTGAGTCCTCTGGATGCTGAAGGCTACAAAAAGGAGTTTTGAAGAGACCGGTCAAGGCCGTGAGCTATTCTGGACAAGATTTGCTGAGGGACTTGTTCCTCGGTAGAAAGAATATATAGGAAGATATATGAGGCAATCATGGCTTCTTTCCCTTTTGATAGTTTTCCCTTAATTTCCCTTAATTCTCTTGCAGCTTGCCTGAGACAGATGCAGATGAGACGTGCTTTTGATGATGGTACATGGCTACAGCCCTAGACTGGGATACCTCCTGTGAGGAGCCCGTGGATATCAGCTGATAACTCCATCCTGCAGCCATCTGACCAGTCCCCTCAACCCAGTGCAGTATCTGGTGTAAGGCTCGTTCAAGGTTTTTATTTCAAACTCTGCAGCTCATGGGAGGTGACAGCCACACTGAGCTCTCCTCAGAACCCAGCAGACCAGCAGTGGCCTTCTTGAACCTGAGCGGCAGTTTCCAGACCAGAGACAACCTGGTCTCAGATGTTCCTAGTGCTAAGGGACTCAGGCAGCATCTCCTTTGCAGGGGCAAGATGCAATGGAGACGTTCGAGGAGGCTCCTCAAGCCATGGAAGCTAAACCAGACCACATGAGAGACTGGAGGCTCCTGCCTGAGCGATAAAACAGTTTTCCTTGACAGCAAACACAGCAAAGTCTAAGCAGAAGGATACTAAGAAGAGCTATCCATCAGCACAACTCCCTTCTGCCAAGCCCAGTCCAAGGATGTTTTTCTGCTGCACAAATCCTAGGGTCTCATCTATCCACAGCTTGTTCCTAACTCTTAGATGCTACCTAAAAACAGCCTTGACGAGTGCACAGCCGGGATTGCCACCTTCTATTCAAACAGGGAAAGCGTGGACAAGTAATGTGTTCCAGAGCCTGGAAATCAGGATGTTTTGATTTGTGATAAAGTACAAAACATGTGCGAGTGACCAAAGACACCCTGCCTGAGTCTTTCAAGAAATAAGTGATTCAAGACATTTTACCATAACAGCAAGAGTTTACTGTCAATAAACCATTGTTTACTGTCTACACAAGAGCTGTGGCTACTACTTTATTCAAACATTCCTATTTTGTCTACTTAATCCATTCCAAGTGACTGCGTGACTGCAAACAACTTCCCTTTCAACAGTCAGGGATGCCTGGGAAAGGGTCCTCCTGTCTGCCTGGATCCAAACAGCACCTTGACTTCCCAGCACGGCCGGGGCTCCTGCCCCACGTGTGCATTGACCACAACAGCCACTTCTTCCCTGCTCCCTTTCCACTCTCCCAGCTCGTAGGGCAGCCAGCAGATTTCGTACACCTCTTGGCTGAGGCTGTGAGATGAAGCCAACCTTCTGGGAACGTGGCCACTGCCTGCTCATGTAGCCTTCTTACTTCATCTTGTTGCTGGAGACCCCGAGCTAAGCCCTTAGAGTACCACTACAGTTCAGACAGATACCAAATATTTTGAAAACACTGAGTTTCAATCACCAAAAAAAAATATATAATAATAATCCATAAAGCCCACAACAATTGACAGCCAAAACTTAGTTCTACTCCAACCTGTGGGCTCATCATGAAAGAGGCCGACTGCACTGGAAGAAGTCGTCATCCAGTTGACTGTAAACTGCACACCACACACTCACAATCAGATTTATTTCATGATTTAGAAAATGTAATCGCTTAGTGATTGCATTACTTAGCACCATGCTGTGTTGTGTACTGAAAGACACCATAATTAAACTGCAGCAGACCGTAATTGCTCCAGGAATGAATGATGTCAGGAGCATAAAGTGGCCAACATGGATTTGCAAGAGATCATGCAATGATTGCTGGAGGGTAAAAGCATTTGTTTGTTTTTATCCTGAGCATCTTAATTTCATTTGTAACTGAAAATCAGAACTCTATTCAGGTTAAGGAGGAAGCAAGCAAGGAGATGAGGCAGGGCTCAAATGGGATAATAAAAATAATCAGTGATAATGACAGGAAAAAAAATAAAAAGTACAAAATAACATCTAAATACATTCACTGAGGAGGCTGCAGACATAACCAGAAACATCTCGAGGTTCTGCAGTGAACAATCCCCCACTGGTAAGGAGCCTAACCCAAAGCCCATGGAACTCGAGGTCTTTCCACTGACTTTGTTGTTTGTGAGTGCATGACAAGCAAAACCTTTCCCACTGCAGACTGTCTGCCACAAAATCTTGTCTGTTTCCTTACACATTTTCCACTGTTCTTAATAAAGCCATTTTCTTGCATTATGTTAATATTTAATAAAAAAAAAAAAAAAAAGGAAGAAAAGAGAAACCCTTCATAAATACGCAATCAACCCTGAGGTAATTTTCCTAAAATAATTTTTTTAAATAAACTGCTCTGTACAAACTTCAGTCACTTCAAAATGCACTTTGAAACTGAAGACTGTGGAAAAGTTAAAGAAGTGATTGCTGATAAATAGTTCCATATGATTTATTGAATATAATATCCTTCCCTAGATGTTTTTTCAGATCTTAGGACACAGACATTTTGCTCGCAGAGATGTGTGCTAAGGTTTAATAAGATTTTTATATGCTAAAGAACTTCCTCCAGTTCCAAAACACTCTGTACCTACTCAGCATCACCAGTACTCTCTTAAATAGAAATATCCGTTAGGATGAAAGTGAATTAAATCAGTGGAGTTGTATAAAAATGACTTCTATAAAACATTCGAAATGCACCTCTTCACAGACAGAGCAGGGCTGAGGGTCGTTTTTGGTTAGGCTGTGGCAACGCCTGAAGGTTTATCAGATGCTCTGCTTAATTCCACTGATTTTTTTCCTGGGGTCTGAAGGAGAACAAAAGCTGTCACTGCTTCACAGCAGTAGCAACTAGATACTATTTTTATTATCTATTGCTGACCATCGCCATACACTGGAGCTTAAGAGCTCCAAACCCAATTTATTTAGGACACATGCAAGTGATCACAGGCCTGATGTCGTCTCTTTGGACGCACGGTAGCTTGGCAGGGTGAAACCACGCTTGTGCTAATCCACCTTCTTACACAGCAGTGGGTCTGGCCATGATCCCCAGCCCCGCTCAGGCAGGAACAGGCAGATCCATCTGTATCCGACTGTGCAGATGTGGACTCAGATGTCTTCAGAGTGCTTGAACAGACAGAAAAGGTGCTCCTTTCCAAAACCCACAGCAGGGAAATGGCTGGGCTGAGCTCTCTAGAGGTATAAACAGGAAAAAAGCTCTTCACTCTCAAGTGGCTCAGTGAAAAATATCCTCCAGAAGTGGCAGTAACGCCCCGTTCGCCTGCAGCTAGAGTATGCCAGAAGTTCAGGTGAGAACAGAGGAAAGTCCTGGATGCTGAAGGGTGACCCTGAGCAGAATGGGGCATGAGAGCTCCAGGCTACCCAGCCAACTGATCAGGCCAAAGGAGTGAAATGCCAGGTGTTCAGGAGGGCTAAACCAGAAAAGTGGGAAGCAAAATACTGTAAATGGTCACCCAAGATCCTCCAGGACAGCATGAAAAAGTCTTCTATAAGAAGTTAAGATAAAGATGTGTTGGACAGGAGACCAAACCACGTTGTCCCATTGTGGTGCACATCCCTGCAAATGCACTTGAAGGCCCCAGGTGTCCCAGGAGACTCCGCACTTTCCTACCAAACGCTCCTCCAGCTGCAAGTGGAGCAAGCAGGACATGGACCCTACTGATCTGAGAGGTGAGGAAGATGCCAGAGGAGTACGAACATGTGGGGCTCACTCATGTGTTTTGTGTTCTGTTTGTTATAGGAAAGAAGGGCTGCGTGTGGGTGGGCTGAGAGCCCCCCACTCACACAATGTGGAAACAATAAATCACGGGCAGCCCTGGAGAGCCACCTGTGATTTCTGGATGTAAAAAGCCCTCCTTCCCCTCTGGAACAACCTCCAGCTCTGCCCTCCCACCTTATCAAGGTTCTTGGGAAGGGTCTCACAACCATCACCAGCCACTGGCTCCATGTGACAACTGGTGAACCTCTCAGGTCTGATCTTGCCTGGATTATGTGGTTTTACTCCCAATTCCCTGCACGCTTTGTTCCCTGACCACTACACCACTAGAGCTTTCCTTGGCTAGCCCAAATTCCCACCACGACTCAGGACACGCACGGACTGTCACGTCTTTCAGCACACCAGCTCTGCTCCACCGACTACAACGGCCTTCCTTAGCGCTGGCAGGCAGCTGTTGTCTCACCTCTCCTTGGCACTTTTTACCTTATTCTGTTTTCCACATTTCTCTTTCCTCCCAGGATTTCCCAGTGAGGACTTCTGAAAGCCCATTTTGCCCAGGACTCAGGACGGAGCAGGGAGGAGAGGAAGATGGCAAAGGTCATTGGTCCCACGATGGCTAAACACATACACTTCAGACACTGGTTTCTTCAACTCCTCAGCCGTTCCCCCATCCTCTGGAAAGGGGTCACCGTGTTGATTTATAAACTTAGGGAACCAAATGCCTCTTGCAGACCTGGTGAGTAAACACGCCAACTGCTGTAGTAGCCTTGTACAGCTCCATATGGCAAGCAGAGCTTCACAAAGGCTTTTGTCCACATTTCCCATCAGTCAGACTCTACAAAGACAAATGACTAAATCCAAACTGTGGCCGAGGTTACCTTATCAGTGACCCCCAGCCTCTGGCCTTGCTTCAGTAGGCCCTAGAGATCTCAGAGTGTCCATTCCCAGCCACACACAGATACACTCCCCTGCCAGGCCTTCTGCCCTGGTAAACATTTCGGTCCTTTTCCCTGGGAAACAGGGGCTGTGGAGCACAGAATTAACTACAGTCCTTGTCTCAGGGCATCCCCAGTGTCAGTAGAGGGAGAGTATTAACCTGAAATTAGACATTTTCCGCTTTTCTCTCTACTGGAGACTTTTCTAAGTTTTGGTCCCAATGCCCAAGGAGAATGGCATCGCACCATTTCCATCACCAAGACAAGCATGACACAGACAAGTTACTCCAGCCTGGGACCAGCAACATCCATCTCGTGCACTGTTACCATCCGTAACAACCTTCACTTCTCTTTCCCTTCTGCCCGCCTCAGTAAATGCCCAGAGTGGGTTACTGCTGGCAGATACAACTGCACTCTCTGTTGTCTTTACAGACGTGAAATATGTGCTGCTATGTTTGCAATTATGAATGCTTAAATGAAATCTTAATTGCAAGAAAAAATATTTTCAGTCATATTTACATTACCAAGAATGAGTAATGAAAATTCATATTGTCAGATGTCAGAGGTTTTGTTGTTGCTGTTGTTACTTTTTTCTTGAGAGTAATAACTGAAGCTATTTATACAAAAAATTCACACTACATTGTCTCTTTTGCTCCATTATTTTTGGCAACACAAAGCCAACAAGCTAAGCTCAGCCTTAGCCACAAAAGAGTTAATTTAAAGAATAACAGTGGGAGCCATGCTCTTCTCAAAGGGATATTTATTTGGTTTTAAAGAACTCGTTCTTCATGCAAAGAAAATGAAGGTTGGAACCAGAAGAGAAACATCTGCCTCCTCCAAAGTTATGAGAAACTGTGTTGCACATTCCTAACCTTTCTCCTGTCCTTTTGGCTAAAAATCAATTACTTTTTTTTTAAGGTAATATACACATCTGGGCAACTGGGCAACCAGCAAATAAAAATCACTCTTCAGAACTAAACACAAATAAGATTAGCTAAAAAAGAAAGGGTAGGATGTATTGACATGTCTGGGAAGAAATATTTTCAGTTACCAGACAGAATTCTTTCTGATCCTTTCTGGTCTTCAAGATCTGAAGAAGGTAATGCATGACTGCAGCAGACAACTAATGGCTTTTTTTTCTTTGAAACACTTTTGACATACCTCCTCCTTCCATTTCTCTACACGAAAATGCTTAGCAAAATGTGTGTTCCTTTGAGATTGCCATTTATCTTATCAAAAGAAGCAAAAACGGAGATTTAAAATGATTATCCCTTTCTGATAGGACACTGGAGGTGCACATGTCACCCTCAGTCCCACCAACACAGGCCTGAGCCTTGGGAGATTTGGGCTGATGTGTCCAAGAAGTCAGATATGACACACGAAACGCAGAGGAAACTGGGCATGAGCTGAAATATGGGTTACTAAATTGTACAGCCCTGGAAATTTTGGCAGGGAAAAAGTAGAAAAAAAGATAGGGCAAAACTACACAATTGTCAAGAAATTCTAGTATATCCAAAATGTATTACCAGAATATTTTTTATGCTTTGAATAATACAAACTGATGGATTTTTTCATTTAATGAAACTGCTTCTCCATTATTTTTTTCAGCCTTCTTTCCTAACTGTCTGCTTATTTACAGGCGGTCTTCCTGACTGGCTGAATTCAACTGTAAAAACATCAGACTAAAGCACTTAAAGACACCAAATAATGCTTCTGAGCACAGGTAGCTTTACAGAGTCCAGAAGGAAATGGCTGAAAGCTAAAATGTTTGGTTTATTCTGCAGGAGTGGGGCATAATGAAAACAGATGGAAACAATTTGGATGGCAAGCTTCTCTTATACATCTCAACATCTCCCTAACCTCAGCATTCACCTTGAGTACAAATTGCCCCAGCAACTTGCAGCCCCGGATTAAGAAACTATTGCTTATTTAAATACAGATTTGCTGGGGATATCCACAGGAAATTTGAGGAGCTACTTACTGAATGCAGACCATTGTTTGCATTACAGTAGCACTCAGAAGATGCCAGCAAATCAAGCACAGCATGCACGGTACTGTACAAATTTTGGAGGTACCCTCCCTAGCTCAAATTGCCATCGTTTTCCACTATTACTGCACTTCCAAAGTGTTAGGAGTTCCTTCGGAGTTCCTGTTGGGTTGAAAAAATCTACTTTTTACCCTGAAGCTGTCCTAGCCCCTAGAAATGGGGGCTGGAGCAGCCGGGCAGCTGCGGGCACAGAGGTGAGCGTGACTGGCCCAAGGTCAGACAGGCGATCTGTGCCTGAGCCAGGAGTAAATCCACGTCTCTGGCACCAAAGCCCATGTCACAACTGAACCCAGCCTTTCTCTCTGATCTTGCTTCTCCCTTGCTCACATAAATATTTGCATGGCTAGAATGAAACCACATTGCATTTTTTCCCCTTAGGAAAAACAACAAGTACTTAAAATATTCCTGTACCTTCCCCCCCTCCTTTTCAAGGAGTCGGAGGGGGGAATATATTTTTATTTTTCTTGGCAAGGAAGAAAAGGAGAAGGCCCAGGTGGAGTCAGGCTCCCCTAGACCCCTTTGTTCTCCAGCTCAGCCTGCATTGCCATCACTGCTGGACAGCACGGGCACAGCCACAGCAACTTGAAATCCCAGCTCAGGTGAGGGCAGCAGCAGCATGGAGATGTTTGTAAGCGAGTCAGCTGAGCATTTCCATGGGAACGCTGCATAATCCATGCTGGAATACCTGGGCTGGGTTGCCTGAAGTCGACCCAGGTCTGGTTACAGTGCAAGCACACACTGGGTGCATGAAGCAGGATCCTCACAGGGGCTGAACGTGATTAACCCAGGCCTCTCTGTCCTGTGAACAAACTACTCCCTTCACAAACCGGGTCATCTCTGGCTCTGTCAGAAGAATTTCACCTGCTTGTGCCAGCAGTGCTCTCGGCTCCAAGAAAAGCACCACAACTTGTTCACATCCTCACACAGCAGCAAACCTCCCCACTGGGCGCCGGGCCCAGCAGGCCGCTCTCTGGGGACGATGGCAGGCTCCTCTCTGGGGACAATGGCAGGTCCCTCTCTGGGGATGAGAGCAGGCAACTCTCTGGGGACGATGGCAGGCCACTTTTAGGGGACAATGGCTGCTGACTGCCACAGCCATCACCCCGTCCCCTCGCTGTGCGGTGAGGCACGAGGGCAGCTTCACGCTTGCCGGCCTGCAAGGGTGCAAAATGAGGAGGGGAAGGCGTGTGTGTCTTCAATATGTTTGCCCATTTTGAGTCTTTATTCCTAACATGTGTTTCTCCTTTCATGCAAAACGTGGCTCTTCTGTTTTCTGTCTCCTTGATTTCATTTTAAAGCGCAGTATTTTTATGGCATGAGGAGATAAAGATACGAGGAGGGGAGGGAAAGTGGTACAAAAAGCAATTAAGTCTGGTGGCTGGTTATTGTAATGCACGAAGAAACAACCAAAACCATTCCTTTGAAAAAGGGGCCACTTCTTCTGCTGATATGCACTGGGTTTTCACAGCTCCCATTAACATGACTGGAAACTATCCAGGTAAAACTCTTGTCTCAGTCAAAGATTAGGCTATCGTGTCTGAGATGAATGGAAACTTTTCAAAGGAAGAACCAGCATCATTCCTGGATCCATCTACCCTTGTCAGCCATTTATTTAACCCATATTTGTGCTCCAAACTTCTTGTATTAATACAGGAAGGCTCATAACTGAGGCAATAAACTGCTTTAATGAGCTTTACTGAGCACATCTATTCCAAAAGGCCGAGCAGGAACAAGTACAGGGAGAGTCTAGAAGTTCTGCCCTGGAGTGAATGGATCTCATGGCTTGGCCTTTAGGAAAAAATGTTGGAGGTTTCCAAGCGCAGGAAGCTCGCATCTGCCAGTTGATCCAAGCCCTGGGGTAGTATATGGCACAACGCTTTGAGCTGCTGTGTGCATCTGATCCTGTAGAAGTCCCCCCATTTTGAATTAAACCAGTTTTGGCGGAAATAGAAAATTCCCAGCCCCCCAAAAAATTGTATGAACTGTGCATCATACGGAGGAACTCAAACTGCAAAATGTGTTTGGCTTTTTCCAGGGAAAGCGCTGTTGCCTGGGCGTGTGTGCGATATCGCATGCCTCCGCAGCACAGATTCCTCTTGCCCAGCTGCAGGCAGCTCCCCCAGAGAGCACACACCTGTATCTGCACTTCTAACTCTGCCTGCCCCAGCCCCTGACACCTTGACTTACCTTCACAGTGTGCCAAGCCATCCTGCCTCCATCGGGGCAGGAGGACAGCAGCCCTGCCACCAGTGCTTCCCCAAGAGGTGGCACCAAGCACCTCTTGGTGCTCCGAAATCACCCTGAGCCAGGGGTCTGCTGGCACAGAACTTAACGCGAGCTGGGACTATTTTCTGTACTAATTTCTGTCATAATGTTAAAACAAACTATTTCCGGACTGCAATTATTGCACCTCATAGAGGAATGTTAAGATGCTGAAATTAAGAAAATGCTTGAGTGCGTTTAATTGCTAGCAGATACCTTTAAACTTGCGGTTAGGAAACTGCCAGCCGTTCCTGAAGCGTGTGCCCCACCATTCAGTTTCACGCCGAAGCATTTGCAGAATCTGCTGATCCATAAAATGTACCATTGGAGAAGGTTTGTTTTGGCAGAGGTCTCAGTTTTGTCCAGCAAACTAATGGTGTCCGTTAACACACCATTACATACATCGTTAACATACTTGGCAACTGGGATTTCCCCTCAAGAATAAAGAAATCGTGTGTAAATCATAATTATTGTCCGCCTGGCAGTATCAATCATCACATACAAGGCACTTGTTCTCATTCTCCACCCACAAAACGTTCTCTGCTCTGTCTTTGCACATGGCGTTTATTAGGAAATCACCAACCAAGCCCCGTGCCCCGTTAGTTTACAGGGTCCCCACCAGGAACGCAGAGCCACTGAGAAACAGTTTCCATCAGGCTAATAACAATCTACAGCATGATGAATAACAGGCAGGGATTATCTAGGGAGCGGTCCTTGCCCTTAACATGCAATTCTTCCCAACAGCCACTAAACCTGTTTCTTTCGCTCTGTAGAAGTCTTGGGAAAACAAACAAATGCAAATTAAGTAATGACTAAAAAGCCTCCTCTGTAACCTAGGGGAACGGCGGTGATGGGCATGCACTCCCCTTCCTGGTTTTTGAACACTCTTCCCTGTATTATTCCAGGTCCTGTTCAGCTGGGCAGATATAGATCCAGCTTTGTTTTCTTTATTTAGACTGTAGGCTCTTTTTGGGTACCTTTGGGGCAACCTTGCAAAGCTGGCTCTTTTTACAGCAGGGCTCAGCACCAGATTTTTAAAGGAGTTCAGCTCCCCACCGTGGCACCCAAGTTGCTCTCTGGGCTTTCAGCAGAGCTCAGGGCTGGTGCTCTGAAGCTTTTCTGAGAGCCCGGCTCCACGAAAGGCGTCCAAGAGGTGACAATGAAAACTGGTCCTTCTTTAGGGGTGTATGCAGGAGGTTTTGGTCCCTGCTCTCAGAACAGAAAGCTGGAACTGGTGGGTGAGATGTCATTCCTTGAGCTGACGCATCTAATTACGTAACAAAGATTTTCTCACACCCCAAATCACTCTCAAACCTGCAGCAAGAGAGATTGGCACTACAAACAAGGAAAAAAATTGAACTGTGCAGCTTGTACAAACCAGGGAATCCCACTCGCTGCAGTTTTTCAGGAACAGGACAGAGAAGCAACGTCAGACACCTCCTAGAGCTGACACGGCGGTGGGGCTGCGATGGTCTGGCTAACCTCAAGTTCCTGTTTTCTAGGATTTGATCATTTCCACTCTCTAATAGGAAACGGCATTATTTTCAAATGGGCGAGTCACCGCCTCGCTCCTCCTTTACTCGCCAGAGGGGACAGATCAGCATTCACAATATGCTACGAAACAGCGTTCACAGCATGTGCCTGCCAGACCCTGGCCTTCACGGAGGAAGGTGAAGGAACCTGAATTCACCATCTCTGCCACCTGTGCATTTCTTAGGAGAGAAGCTCCCACCCGAATTCACTCTCCCCCCCCTGCACCTCTCCTCGCAGCGCAATGGTAGGAAGTTGGACACAGTACCTAGTTAGGAAAACAAAACAAGGAACAGGGAATTTACACTAGAAAGATAAAATCTCTTTCACTTTTGCAGCTTGAGAGTCTCATGACAGTAAAGAATATATTTTTTTCTGCGTTTGCATTTACACTTCATCTCTGACTCCTTCCCAATACTCCCACCCTGTAGTGCTTATACAGAGACTCCAACTGTAGTCTGTAGTATTTTCAGGCCTTGCTGGAAGTCTGCAGTCTATTTTCCAAGCTCGTAAATCTCAAGAGAAGTGTTTCATTATTCTGTCCAGGCAGTGTGGAATATCTGAGCCATAGATCCTCACGGATGTTTCATTTCTGGGCCATTCCACAGACAGGCAACATTTTGCATTTCAGAAGTGCCCTTAAATTCTTTCACCAGCCCATTCCTCTTCAAACAAGTTGGAACTGAAAATTACTCTTTCAAGTCCAGAACGATAAATTGCAACCTCCACATTCCTGCCTGAGGGGAGCATTTTTCCTCTTCTCTTCAAGCATTTTGACTTGTAGGTAGAGGAGGACAAAAGCCATGCCCTCCTCCAGCAAATTCAGGACACCAGGAGCTGAAGAGAACAGCTTTTACAGAGATCTGTAGTGCTTAGGAGTACAGCGCATGGTCTTCTTCAACAAAAAGCAGCATTGCTCCTGGCACCTTCATCCATTCGTGTACAGATCTAAATTAGCCTTGTGTTTGGTAGTTCAGGACTATCTCACCTAGGCACATGAGTTGGTGAGATCCTTTAATACTTTTATGTATGTGCAAAGAATATTACATCAGCTTTGTTATTAAGCCATCTGGAAAATGTAAGCTGCATTTTAGGAGTGACTGTATGAATTCAAGAGTCTGTCCAAATGCACTACATTTCCAAACTATTCTCACTTAAGCAAACAAAGGAGACAAGCAAAATAATACCTCTGAGAAAAAAAGCTCTTGTTCCTGACCTAAAAATCATGGGGATTGTGGCTTTGGGCAAAGAAGTCCAACAAGTTGGTGCAGAAGCCAGACTCCTCGTTGCATTGCCTGAAGAAAGTGGAGATGCAGCAATTTGCAGTGCCATTTCACTCAAAAAGGAAGCCAGGGAGACAAGCATCCGCTTCTATGTCCTTTCTGCAGAGCTTCTGTCAGAAGAAGCAAAGTAAGGGCAAGCTGAGTTACTCCATTTGGACAAATAATCAAGAAATGGATGAAGATGTGCCTCACCGCCTCACCTTTTCAATGTGCCTTTGAAGAGAAGGGTAGGTCTACACTGAAAGATGAAGTCTTTGGCCTTAAGTAATGAATGAAAACATAACTGATAATTCAAACCTGCCATGGGGCAAGTTTGAAGGATGGTTGTCCCAAATGGTTTCATCATGTTCAAAAGCTACTGCCAGGAACATGGATATTTTTTTCCTATGCTTGTTGGTTGCTCTGCATTTAAAACATCTCTGTATGTTTGTTTTTCTTCCTGTCTCTTGTGGTTGCTTTGTAAACATCTGGGCCGGTTTTTTAGTCCTTTGTACAAGAAGTGTGTGTGTGTGTTAGTTTTGCCAGCAGCTCTTATGTAATGTTTGTGGGGATGAAGGAATTGGTTAAACCAGCTCCTTAAAAAAGGCCACCCCAACCCAAACCAATTATGGGAATATCTCATGAAATGTCCTCTTCCCCCTTCCATAACACATCATCAGTTTTCCCAATTAGCTCAAAAACAGAGCCCTCCCTTTCGGTAGCAATTACTCATTATGACATCTACTTCTTGCAATCCCAGCTTTTTGCTGAGTTTCGTGGCAGTTTTGTGTCACCAAAGGACACCTATGCAGCTCCAGTCTAAAGGAATTGATTCATCTGTAGTGCACAGAGGAATACGTTTCCCAAGAATGAGGTCCATATATATCTTCCTCACTAGTAGGCAACACCCTAACTCAGCATAAAAATGTTAGCTCCTCCTAGTAGCATAAGAGCAAAACTTTAAACAGCCAGAAAATAAATTGTTCAACCATTTTTTCCTGCAACAGATATGAAGGGTTATTTGACAGTCAAGATCCTAATTCTTTAAAATTCCTTTTAAACTCCTTTGAAAGTCCCAGCAGCTAGATAGCTGGAAGTTGCCTCTCCCCCAGTAAGTGAAGAGCTTCAGAGCTTTTAAGACCAAACGAAACATTTTGTCTGTCAAAATCTACTTTCCTGTACAATCCACACCATAGATTTTCACCCAACAATTCCCGCTGCAAACTGAAGAATTTTGGTTGATCTGTCACTAGCTTCCAACCAAAACCTGCTTTGACTGGGACCTCCCATGTTGGTGCAGAGATCCAGCCCATCGTGCCCTGCACCCCTCTGCTGATCTCTGTCCCCTGTTTGAGATGAGATCTGCATCATTTCCTACCCAAGCTGAGAGCCAACCTCTGTTGGGAGGTTAAAGTGAGCTCGAATGTTAAGCAGGACCGCTTGCCTCTTTCCCCTCATACCCCAAATGGAGCAAAAGAAGAGGAGAAGATAGATATAATGGGAGGAGACTGGGATAAGAGATTGGGATGCTGGGACAGAAAACTCTGCAGGAGAAGGTAAGCTGAACACACCAAGAGCAGAGGTGTTACGGTACTATATGGCTTATATGTTAAAATTCCTTAATGGGCTCCTCTTTTTAGGAAAAAAAGAAATCTTATTTCATAGGCTTTCATGATTACAGGCAGCCCCCCCAACCCTACACTGCCACATTTAAAAATACCCCCACAAAACTCAATCTTCTTAATTTGCTTTCTCACAAATTGGAACAAGCTGCACTTTCTAAACAAATATTGTCTGTTTTTTCCCTTCCCAACAACTGAGTTCATGTAACATATTATCTGAACCAAATGGGTTTACAGTTTCCCACTCTTATTCCCTCACCAGTAAGACGACCACAGCAAAGAGAGACCACATTCAATACCAGCAGTGCACCTACAGAAGAATGTGAATAAATGCAGTTTACTCCACCTGGAATAAAGATCTTGTGTCTTTCTCCCCATATTTTATTTACAAATAGACCATTTATCAGTACCCGATACAGCCCTGCTTCTCAGGAGTTTACCATACTTCCATTTTGCACCCACATCCCAAGCATTAGCCAGACAAGTGCACTTTTAGGGAAAGGACAGGATTTTTACATGGCCTGATCTCAGAGGACAGGTGTGGGCACACAGGGCTCTGAGACAAACCAATGGTTATCCAGGTACAGCCGCCCTTCAGGCAGCACAGCATTTTGCGTCTTTGCTCTCTCCCTATGTCTGTGGTTGCAAGTTTGTCTAGATACATGAAGAAGAAAGCAAAACAAGGAGAAAAAAATGTTTCACCAAGAAAATGTTATATCAGGAAGGAAAATGATAGAACGTGTCAGTCCTGACCTGATCTTCCTTGAGGTCACACAACATCTTGAGCTTTGTTCTACGTCATCATGCGGTGAAAGAGATCAGTTCTGGTGCTGCTTTCTCCGATTATGTCCATTTCTAAACCCAAAGAAAAAACAAAGAAACAAAAGTAGGGTTATAGTTTGGACTTTGTATTCATAATACAGAAGTTTTAATAAGAGAAAAATGCTCTTTCCACTAGAAACGTGATTATCTATCCCTTAAAAACTCCAAAAGAAGCATCCCATGATCTTTCATAGGCTGCATCCAAAGATCCCAGAGGCTTGATTCTTTCCTCTGACATTCATTTACAGCATACATATCTAGTATAAACCAGACCAACCCTTCACCTGAATCTCTCTCTGCACAGGGAAGAGCCTGGCGTTTCCTTCCATAACACACACAAAAGTCTGAGAGCAATGGAATCTGTAGGAAAATAAGGCTGCAACCAATATCCTAGCCAACAAACAGGGGATGCCAATAAAAGACTATATGACTTCTGAGAATAAAAACACATCATCTACCAAAAGGGATGTAAAAGCATATTGGCAAAGACCACACAAGACTAAGACAGCAAATATTGCAAGAGAACAACCCCACCCACAATGCCTTGTCTTGTTCATACCACAGATGTCTGCAGGTGAGAGTGACAAACATACTGTTGTAACTCCGATGATGGAGATTCTCACCCTGTTTTAAAAAACCTTGGATGATAAACATAAAGGCTGGCAAACATCCCATCAGTGACCCCTGCAGAACTCCAACCCCAGGTAGCAGAAGGTTAGAAAAACATCCCTTTACAATCACTGGCTAAGGCTGATCTGATAAACAACCATTACTTTCCATACTGAAGGTACATGACAAATCCAGAACTGCAGGCTGGTTTGATGATGACTTGATCTGGTCACAAACTGCTGCATCACTTGGGAGAAAAAGGAAGAAAGTAAGAAGGAAAGAAAGAGAGAAAGAGAAAAAAAATGAGAGAATGAGAGAGAGGAAAAAAAAGAAAGAGAGAGAGAAAGAGAGAAAGAGAGAAAGAGAGAAAGAGAGAAAGAGAGAAAGAGAGAAAGAGAGAAAGAGAGAAAGAGAGAAAGAGAGAAAGAGAGAAAGAGAGAAAGAGAGAAAGAGAGAAAGGAAGGAAGGAAGGAAGGAAGGAAGGAAGGAAGGAAGGAAGGAAGGAAGGAAGGAAGGAAGGAAGGAAGGAAGGAAGGAAGGAAGGAAGGAAAGGAAGGAAAGGAAGGAAGGAAGGAAGGAAGGAAGGAAGGAAGGAAGGAAGGAAGGAAGGAAGGAAGGAAGGAAGGAAGGAAGGAAGGAAGGAAGGAAGGAAGGAAGGAAGGAAGGAAGGAAGGAAGAAAGAGAGAGAGAGAAAGAGAGAGAGAAAGAAGAAAGAAAGAAAGAAAGAAAGAAAGAAAGAAAGAAAGAAAGAAAGAAAGAAAGAAAGAAAGAAAGAAAGAAAGAAAGAAAGAAAGAAAGAAAGAAAGAAAGAAGGAAAGAAGGAAGGAAGGAAGGAAGGAAGGAAGGAAGGAAGGAAGGAAGGAAAGAAGGAAAGAAGGAAAGAAAGAAAGAAAGAAAGAAAGAAAGAAAGAAAGAAAGAAAGAAAGAAAGAAAGAAAGAAAGAAAGAAAGAAGGAAAGAAGGAAGGAAAGAAGGAAAGAAGGAAAGAAGGAAAGAAGGAAAGAAGGAAAGAAAGAAAGAAAGAAAGAAAGAAAGAAAGAAAGAAAGAAAGAAAGAAAGAAAAAGAAAAGAAAGAAGCTATCAAAAGGGCTAAATATAAAGCAAACAAGAAAAATGTTAAAATAATCAGGATTTTATAGAATAATAAAATAGAATAATTTTATAGAATAAATAATCAGAATAAAATAAACAGGAAATTAAAGAGCTGCTAAAACTGAAGAATTGAGGGTTGAAGAGTGATGGTCAAAAATGCAAAGCAATTGTCCTGCATATTGGCCACAGGGGGTCACAGCTCAGCAGTATGATGCACAAGAATCATGAGGAGGTATACAGACAAGTGCCCAGTTGCAACAGTAAAATGCCAGCTCTTCTGCTTGTGTTTCCAGATTTGACAATATCTGGAGGAACTGTAGATTTCATTTTTGTCCACCTCTGAAGCTTTCCAGAACAGAACAAACATTGCTTGTTCAGGGTCTGGAGTATGTCTACAGCTCCAGAAATGAAAAGAAATGAAATGGGTCCAGAGCTAAGGGAATAAGATTTCCAAGTTTGCTAGTGGGAGAAGAATTATGAAATTCCAAAATGTAATGCTTCTAAGCTTACTTTTAGGCTGAAACGTGAATTTCAATAATTTCCCGTAACAACCAATTACAGGTTATTTTAGAAAAAAAAATAATCTTTAATTGGATCTTTTGTACAAAAACTCTGTTCCCACAGTAGAGCTTGGTTTATCGAGCGCCAAGTGACTGCTGAACTAAACACGTGGATTATGATGAGAGGTCTGACTCAATAACTTGCCAAAGCTGATCGTATTAGCACGATTCTTTCACACACTGCGGACCCCAGGCACGGCCTCAAATGTTCGCAAAGAGACCCAGCACCTGGGGACAGCTCACACAGAGCCATTCACACGGACACAGCTTCTTTTCTCCTGATGGAGACACCAGGCCTCTGCTAATCCTCCACCATCCAGCGTGGCTCTCTGAGTCACTCCTGATTTACACGGGCGCATCTTTGGCCAAGAAACATCATGACCGTGCAGTGTAACGAAACGAATCTGGCCAGAGGTAACTGAATAAAACATGACTTCAGACAGAGTCCCTCTTGGCTTTGCACTGTCACGCAGCCAAGGCTACAGCCTGTAGCTGCATGAGGTGCATAGCTGAGATAAACAACCACTGGTGACACTCTAGGCCAGCTGAGGTAATAAATGAACATTGACCTCCATCACTATCTCAGATGAGTGGAAAATATTGGCTCAGTTGGCAACAAGTTTCCACGAGCTGACTTAGAATAACAGCCCATGCCCTGCCTTTTCTGTGTTTTCCATCAGATTTTTGAATAGCTTTTTGTTCCAGAAAACCTTTAAGCCACGTAACGTGCACAGAGCTCCAAGCCAGCCAAGCCAGAGCTCGGGTCAGGAATGCTCTGACCTTGATACAGGGCAGATAAGGTGGCTGGAGATTACTATTATTTGTTCCATGCCAAAACTAATCCTTCATGCTGTGCTTGCAAGGCAGGAACTTGGTGATAAGCAATGTTTATGTGAAGTGCAAAAGGCTTTAATGTGAGGGTACAAATGGTGATTGGCACCTTTGTCTGATCCAGCACAGATGAGCTCCAGTGAGCTGGGAGGAATCGCTGCAAGACAGCTTGCCAAGAGGGGCACGATGTGCTCTCTGATGCTGTGGAAAGCCCAGCACGTGGATTTCCTGTTGATACCTGCTCTGGCACTCGGCAGCTGCAAAGCGATCAGTCACAGGCAAACTGCCCCCAGCCTGCAAAACAGGAGGTTAAACAGGTGGAGAGCTCAGCGAGGAGACAGGTGCACATGCACAAAAAGGGGAAAAAACACGCTGGAGGGTAAGGAGGGGAGCTCTGTTTGCCTCCCGCCAGAAACCTGCATGTCTCTGAAACCAAACCAAGCCAGGAATTACTTTTCCACGCTGCAGTCTGATCTGCCTCTTTTCCTTTTTAGCCTCTCTTCCTCAAACCAGATACCAACTGCTGAAACACCAGCTTAGCCTAGACAAGCCTCCTGAGAAGTCACGCTGTCCCCCTGCCCTAAATGCCAAGCAGGACTGTGCAGAAGGGACACACATGCTCTGCTGATGCTCACCTGCTGCGCGTATTGAGGTCTGCAAGCCAGGCAGTGGAAGAGTAAGGCCATTCAGAAGCAGCCAGACCTAGCTGGAGGGGTAAAAAGGCAGCCCATATCAAGAGAGCTGCAAAATGGTGTACCAGACACTGCAATATCAATGTGAGTAGTCCCGTACAAAGAGGCCTTTGAGATGAAAGAGCCAGGGTAGAGAATTACTCAAACACGGACCAAAGTGTCTTTCCAATTCCCAGGCAGCCCTTCAGATATTAAAAATGGATGGGGTTTGCCTACAGGCTCATGGATTAGATGAGAGTTTCACTACATGGATAAGTTCAAGGACTACCTGGCCATATGCTCATACCTGCTCTGTGTAAAGCATTTATGCTACAGCGGTTGCCTAAACTGGATTCTGTGCCTGCCTTTTCTAAAATCTGTCAAGGATGGGAACATTTCCTGCAGATCGGGGCTTTCTTCTCATTCTGAAACCACAGAAACACAAATGTGAGCTTCCTTGGCACAGTTTCTTGGTTTGCCTCGCAGGAGATGGAGTAACCAAAGCAAATGAATCAGGAGCAAGATGAGTAAGTACATATCTATCCAGTTGAAAGCCATCTTAGAAAGCTGTTGGAGGGCAAAAAAGTACATTCTCCTGTATTGAATCAGGACATTACAACTACAAAGTGTTCCAAGCTAAACACATCCAAAAACTGTTTGACTCATGTTTCACATTTAATTCTATATCTCCGAAAAAGTTTACAAAAGCAAAGCTCGTCTGGACTAAACAACTGAACTGAATGAGGCACGTGACATTAGCTCAGGCTTCTCTGGCCAGCTTTCTAAATGAAGTGTTTGGAAATAAGAGAAACACATAGATTTGGGAGTGGGATGGATAAGAGATTTAGTTTCGCCTTTTATAACAGAGTCCTGTGTAAATCCAAAGGAGCCTGCAAAGTTTCAACAAGACATGCATTAAAAGCAGCAGCAGCTCTGTCCACATATAATAGAATTATTAAAAGCAAGGCAAAAGAGAAAGATTCAGCTCATTGCTGGAGGGCTGCCCAAAAGCCCACAGCTGTGATGTAGTGTTTGGACTTGAATCGTGTTAACAGGGCAATATAAATCTGCAGAGAGCAAGACAAAGTCTAAAGAGAGCAGACCTAGCCAAGAAGCCCCAAAACCTGGTCAGATTCAAGTGGTAGGTAGTTCAAAAGGGAAGTACTCAAAAACCTATTTCTATAGTGTATAACGCTGGCTGTGCTCATAGTTTATTCCGAAGGTCACACACACTTCATGGTACCAGGGGAGCAAAATTTGAGTAATCAAGAGAATGGCATAGCAAAGTGCACTATAAAGACTTCATTTCCCTCACAGGTTCTACAAGGGGCAGTTCAGCTATTGGCAGTGATGATGTTATTTCTAATGTAAATATTTCACTTTCAGCACAGCTGAACTGGGAGGGATTATAGCAAGTAATGAATGAACCTCCAAATACCTCTCCAAGCCAAAAAAACAAGTGATGGCATGCAGAACTGAATCCTTCCAATCATGGAGAAAGAGATGGAGAGGATTTTGCATGACTTTTAGTAATTGCTACTTCCAAAACTGCCAGTGATGCCTTTTCCCACCCCTCTGTGGTCAAGGCAATTATTCTTCCAGGTTCTCACTCTTGGCCTGCACCTTCATTGTCAAGTCAATGGAGGAATGACAACATCCACCAGCTGCCTGGACAGTATCCAGCCTGGATTATTACAATGAGCTTGCATGAGAAACAGGATTAGAAAAGCAGTGAAAGTCTACTGATAAAGCTGCCCCATTTGTTTTGATTCAAGATATTAAGGTTGTTCAGTAAATACCTTGATACATGGGAGACTTCCCTGCACCCTGAACAGCTCCGTGGCATTTGATTAGCTTCTGCTTTATTGCAAAATCTGATAGCTGGAGGGTGATAGCTAGGTCAGATTCAGTGAAGGTTTTCTAGGTTTAGTATCTGTATTATTTTTTCCTTGGTGTACAAAGTATTCCTAGACATGATGGGGAAGGAAAGTGCTTTGTGTGGGATCTCTCTGTTTAATTTGTGGCATATCATAATGTTCCTGTTCCTTGTAACAACATAAGCTAGTATTTATACTCCCTTAAATAAGGTTGAACCAGATGGGTTTGCATATTCACAAGTCTAGCAATGAAATATTCATTGTCGTAATTGCTTATATCACATCCATTTTGGTAAAAAGCTCTCCGGAGTATTCTTAGAAAAACTAAAAAGACCACCCTGTGCTGAAAATGCAGGGGAACGTTTGCGCACACTAATTTCAGCTTGACGAATTTATGAATGAAATGGTGCAGCGTGACTGTTCATCCTCGAGTATGCAGAGAAGAGCAGAGAACATCCCCAGTGAGCAAGGACTTTCCTTTAGAGCCGCAGGTCGACCTGTCCACTGAGTTCGTAAAGGATCCGTCCAAAAGAATAACCAATACTGCTCGCATCGGCGGAGAAGGGCACGCTAAAAGCTCTGAGACGGAAGGGCCACTTCAGGAAGGTGACAAATGGCAGAGTAGCAGGCAATGCAGTCTTACTTGCTATCATTATCATAATATGCCTGCCTCCCTGGCCTGCTTCAATAACTTCTGTGGTTTCGCTGATATCACGCACAGGCAGACCCTCAACTTGGGAACTACTCTTGTCTGTTCTCTTCTTCTGCCTTGTTCTTATTTGTTTGCAAGCCCTTAGGAAAACGAATTCCGAGGAAAATCTGGACAGTCAGATGTGGAGAAAAGAAGATAGGCAGGAGAAGCCCATTTTGAAGAAAACCAAAGACGGTGCTTGGCTGACCCAAAACCCTGGGGTAGGAATCTGCCAGGGCTCGCAGTTACAGGCCATTTTTGTGAGAGAGCAGGGAGATTTTCTGCTGTCTTCTGAAGCAAGGAGTTTTATGATCTGGAGGATCCTGTGATTGATGTGGGGTTTGTTCCGATGGAAGAAAAAGAAAATAATCTTTGGCTTCAGCCTTGTTTTTGGACATGAGGCTGGTGAAAAACTGAAGCAGTGATCACAAACTGTTCCCTGTTCTGAGAGGAATAATGAGTGTAAAAAACACAATCCCAAGTGCCAAGCAAAATGGCTAAGGTTAACATTATTTGTCATTACAAATGCAGAAAGAATACCAGCTGCCACCAGCTCTGTGCAAGGATGTGAAATCCATATTTCTTGTACCTTTTTCTGTTTTGACAACTAGAAATAATATTTTTTAATTGCTAGATCAACCTAAAAAGTTATGGCAATGAAACCTTAAAGGGATTCGCAGTCAGAATGACCAGCGCAGAGGCAGGGATTTGTCTGCAGCTCCTCACACCAGCTTTGACCATCCCTGCGGATCCTGGGCCAGGTCCTGACCTCACTCAGATCCCTGGAAATCCAAGCCATTTCAGTGGGG
Source organism: Aythya ferina (assembly GCF_964211825.1). NCBI lineage: Eukaryota > Metazoa > Chordata > Aves > Anseriformes > Anatidae > Aythya > Aythya ferina. The sequence goes on along the minus strand of NC_140304.1, from coordinate 28,565,348 downwards.
CCGTGGGGCTGTGAGATCAGGATTTGGCTGGTTACGCTGGCTGAGCTGTGGCAGGTGGGCACTTGCCAAAGAACTTTGTAATGGGTCGTGTAAACACCAGGGCTGCTCACAACAATTATGTAACCTGCAGTTACACAGCTTTATAGAAGGGCTTACAAAAGGCAATGGTCTCCATGGTTCTCCGTCTCCACCCTTGTGCCATCACAGATCATCACACAGATCCTGCGCTACGTCCACCCCTTCTGAGCACAGGTGGTGCTGCTTTGGAAATCACAGATGAGAACTCCATCTCCTTGCCCAAAGAGCAGTGCAATAGTAATTAGTGTTATTAGTGCAATAATAAGGAGCAAGCCCGGAGTGAAGCAGCTCTCCTGATGACACACTCAGTTCTCTCCCTTTCCAACTCCTCACCTCACGTCTACGTCTCCCTCCTGGCCAGGAAGGAGATGCCTGGTTTGGGAAGAGTGCTCAGCTCTGGACTGTCTAGGGTCAGCTCAGCTCAGCCCAAGACAGCAACTTTCTTCTTAGGTTTATGACCCCTTAAGTCAAGGTGATAACCAACCCTAAGAGAGGCCAGAATTCAAACAGTGCTTTACTCTGAGAGAAAACTGTCCACAATGCTTAAAGTTTTGTCTTGCTCCTCACCATTTGGCATACTTCAAGGAACATGACCATCTTGTAATATACTAAAAGATTTATTTCTAATATGAAACCCATATTTAGCATTGGTTTGGCAGTGATAGGAAGGAAACCACAGACAGCTGGCAAAGATTAAGTGTTAGTTGCTTGATAAACCTGGAGTTGCTAAGACTTCCAACTTTCCTACTGAATCTGCTGCCATCCAGAGCCAAATGCTTGAGAAGGGTGCCTTTGGATGGGCAGCGTTTTGTTCTTCACATCTGAGCTGCATGAATACCAACAAGAGATGCATGTCTCTCTGAAACAGATGTATTTCTATTAAAAAGAAGGAAAAAAAAAAACGCTATAGTTTCTCTAACATTCTCATTGTCAGGCTCTTGGTAACAGATTTAGCTTCATCAGACATACACTTCTTAATCCATTTAGACATAAATATTGCAAACACAGTAGCTCACTGTTTCCTGGAATGATTTCGCTGTCTTGAACTTCCACTATTTGAAAAACGAAAATTGGGACTCTTTTTCCACTGAATGTCAAAAGCTGTTTACTGACCAGCATTCCACTACGCTCTCAGGGAAGTGCAAGGGATTCAGGTTCATGATGCTGCCACCTGAATGTTTGTGGTGCTAAATTTGAGTTAGATAGCCCAAATTACCAAATTCACTTCCAATGACTCACCGAAATCTTTCAGCTTTAAAATCCTATTTGCCTAATAGTTGTGCTAGTAAAATGCTGGCACCCAAATCTTTCCACAAAGCTAACATGAGAGGCTTTTGAACACAGGCCAACCCAAATTCATTGTGGAATTTGAAATAATATCCATAAGGATTTTTTCCAATTTGCTCAGTTCTAGTCACCATTTCTTACTAACACATCATCTGACTTGAAGCAGAAACGAAGACTCTTTAAAATGTCTTGCAATTATTCATTTATGAAGTGTGGGACAGAACAGTGAAAATTGAGATTGCCTTAAAAATGTCACTGCAGGTGTCTTGACGATCTTCATTCCCTACCATGTATTCCCAGCAAAGGCTTGTGCTGTCACCCCAGCTCCATGAAGAATCGCCTCCTCAGCCTTGGGAGCTCCAAGCATCCAAGCTTCAGGACACTTTCTCCTTCTACAACTCCCCAGAAAATCATTTGGTTTAAAGAATACCAAAAAAACAATACCAACCACATTCTTAAGTCTGGCCTTTTGTTTTATATAGCTCACATGGCTTGTAGTTTAAGCTGTAATTTAAAAATCCCTGTAAGTTTGAGAACAACAAACTTTTACTTCCAAAAGCCAAAAATGCCACGGAATCACTTGATCCCAGGAGAGGGTGCTTTAAGGAAAACAGCTCCCTAAGCGGAAAAGGAGACCCTAGCAATAGTACTGAAGTGCAACCATGACATTTCGTAATTGGGACTTTATGTGCCTTTCTCCATTTAAGTGACAAAGCAGATTTACTGCATCCGAAGTCACTTTAGCAGCCGACTGCCACCAAGCAAACATGACTGAACAAAATCCATCTTAAGAGACGTGGGAGGTTCCTAACAGAGCATATTGTTTGCTTGTCATGGGAGAAACACTTCAGAAAACAGGCTTATATTTAGCAAGTAATCTTGGATTTCACAGCTCTAAATGCAATTATATGCCAGATTTTTGACATCTAACCTTCCATTAAACTTCAGACACTACTAGCGTCATATGCCGAACTGCCTTTCAAACTAACCCTTGAAAAAATGACTGCCACTAAACAAACAGCTTGCTTTTCCTGGCCACGTTTCAAGTGGTTCCCATGAGAATGGAGATGCTTTGGGTTCATCCACAGCAGCTCATCTTCTCCGAAGGCCAGTGAGGAATTTTCCACACAGCACCAGTTTTGCACAGGAATCTACAGAAGGAAAATGAACTGAATGGACTGGGAGTTGTAAAGCTTTCAGACCAACTCCAGGTAGGCTCAGGAGGAAAGCAGATGTGACCGAACCTCATGGCTCAGGGATTTGGTGCCTCCGACAGTGCTAGGTCCCTGCATGTTTGGCGTGCCTGATTTCAGTGAGCAGAGAAGACTTCGCCTCCAGCAGCTGCCAAGACAGATGCAGCTAGCCAAATGAGGTTGGTCCATGGGCATCCGTCGTTGAGGTGCTTTTCCAACACAAAAAAATGTTCCTGTATTCTCTTGCAAACACTTCAGCCTTTGGCTCACTTCCCCACACACACTGCTCAGATGCCACTAAATTAGAAGGGAAAAATATAACTTGGAGAGCACATATAACAGAGGTAAAGAGATTAAGGAGTTTATCTGTCAACACTGGAGCCCAGATGCTTTAAAGTAGGACAAAAACCAGGAGATTGCGAGAGATGTTAATTATAAGCTCTTTTCTTCCCTTTAAAATTTAATTTAATAATATTTGTTAAAATTCCTTACTTTTCCTGTAGATTTTGGAGAGGGTTTAAAAAAAATACAGCACAGATTTCAAACTAAACATCAGTGCTTGCACAGGCCCAAGGAGGCTGGAGGCTGCTTCTCATGGTACTCACTTCCAGATTTACTTTGCACATCCAGTGCTCAGAGAGCAGAATTTTACAGAAATTTCTGTGTACGACTTCACTAGTACCAGAGCTTGGTCTCAGAAAGAAATTGAATTCCACTACTTTTCATCCTTGTCTCTCAGTGTCCATCCCTCACCTACTTCTAGGAGCACTGAAGTGATTCAGACAAGTTCCCCTCTTTTCTAGCACTCAATGTGCTAAAAGCATTTCACAGTTCACCTTGAATAATAATTGGCTCAAAACCAAGGGATCCAGCACAATAATTCAACTGAGACCAGATATTTTGATAGAGCAGTCATTAATGCTGTAAAAATACGATGCTACCTTCATCATTTAATGACCATGAACAAAACAGTTGAGATGTTAATGATTTTTTTTCATTGTAATGATTTTTTTTTTTAAACGAGCCAATTTTATTTCCTAACTCTAGATCTCAGTGTTAGTCTTCAAATGTGGGATGTGTAAAGAGAGACAAAGCTGTCTTGTGGTACCACTCTGTAGAGATGGACTATATGGAGGACAACATAAACCTTCCCTATGGACCCAGGTCTAGAAAAACGTTTTTTTTGTTTTTTTCCTGCATGATTTTCAAAAGGGTTTTAGATTTCTACACAGACAAGTCAAGACTGTCACCCAGTCGAGAACACTGAGATGGCTTAATGCTGTCAGTACAGCCTGTTGCTGATGGGATGGCCTAACACAGCACTTGTTGCACAGTTCATTGGGTCAACATTGTATGAGGCTTCATAAACAGACTGGTTCCTGCTGCCTGTAGCCCCAGTAATGGTTTATTTTATACAATTCAGCAATCATTATTAGGTAAGGTCTCACCACATTCCTCCACTAAGGGATAAAAAACACTTACCTGAATTAGGGACATATTTCTTCACAAGTTTAATATAAATCCTGTTGGCTCTATTAGCTGTTACAGAAACACGTTTCATTTTAGTATGTTTTTTGGCTCAAATGACCCTTTTCTTTCCAACTTTAGTGCCTTCCTGTCCTCATTTTATCGAATGAATAAAAATATTTCCTAAAATATGCTATTATTGTATCTTTAAAAAATAATAAATTTTTAAAGCTATTAAAATTCTTGGAAAATTTAACTGTATTCTCAGTCCTTTCCTCTTACTTTTGGATTTCCTTCCTGGTCCAATATTCTTTCCCATAATCCAGGCAACTTTACGCCTATTCTTGGGCATGGAAAGTTCCAAGACTCCGTATCATTGTCAGCAAAGATCCATGCCTGAGGTCCTCAGAAGCTAGCCAGCAGCAGTGATGAAAGATGCCTACAGAGACTCCCCAGTGTAGAGCGTCTACATTGGAAGAAGGGCCTATAAAAATGTACCTACACCTGAAGACATCTGCAGAAAGATGTGCTCTGCAAGGATGCTCTGACAGTAAAACACCTCTCGTTCTAGAGTATTTGTGTCAGCTCACATGTGGACCACACTGCTAACCTCTTAAAGAATGATTCCCATTAGCTGATGGTAACATTGAGACCAACAGGACTTACCAACGAGTCACAAGTAGTTCATAGATATTTATGAATTCAGGATTCATCCTCCCATAGAAATGTTCCATTCATAGAAGACAGTTTCTCTTCTTAATGACAATTCAGAGTAATTCTGTAACATCCCTCACATGTCTCTTAATGGAGTACCTTTAACTGGGCCAAAATCCCTCTTCCTTTGCTGTAAAGACAGCTGACATCTTGAGTTCATATGAGACACACTGTGCTTTCCCTGGCATACTCCTAGGCTTTACTTCATTATTTTATATTTATGCAACAGAAAAAAAAAAAAAAGAAAAAAAAAAAAGCTTATGCCATATGGACATGTTTGGTGTTGGGAAAAGCAACCAAGCTCTGTTGAAACCAATGGAGTCAAACTGGCATAAACTATTGTGTGCAAAGTTGCAGAGCAGTCATATGAACTCATAGTGAAGGCTGAAAGCTGAGCAACTAAACTGCTTTACGAGAAGTTTTGGATGGAGTACAAACACCCCTTTATGCGCTCTCATGCCTGATAAATCATTAGTTGGGGCAGCCTTTCACACGTGTACCACCGGAATGAATCTCAGTTTTTAAATCTACTGTTATTACAAAACACGACAATCCTTCTTGCCATCCCTAAACATGTCCATATGCTACAACGATTTCAAATTGAAGTGAAATAAGATCTTTGTAAAACTGCTACATCTCAGCCTTGCTCACTCTGTAAACTGTGACAAGTTAAAGCCATCTCAACACGGGAAATTGCTGTGATATTGTCAGAGCAGGGGTCAAATTTACCTTTCACATATTTGGTCTGTTGTAACTCGTTTGCTGTTCAAGGATCAGCTGTAGTCTGAGAAGATGCCAATGCCCACTTAGGATGTGGAATACATCCAAGCTTCTATGCACACTCCAGGCATGAAGGACAGCAGTGCAGGACCATGTCTCTGATGCCCACATGAAGAGAAAAGAGAGCCATTCTTCTCAAGAGCTGACGACAGAATGGGAAATAGGAGGATCTGTGTCTTTGAAAATGATGCCCCACGTTCAAGTCAAATCAGTACACTGGCTCCAGCCTTTTCTACCAGATGCATTAAAACAAACAAACAACAAAAAAACCTGGAACATTGTCCCCCGGACAAAGAACATCCTGTGAGTTGGAGCCACAGCACATCTGGGGGCCTGATGTTGCTGCTTAGTAATGCATGACCTGGGGACACTGTCATTTTGTGCTTAACAAGTCTCCAGAGGGAGAGCTGACATTTGAAAGAGACAAAAAAGCTTCTTCATGTGATGCCAGTGCATCCTCTCCCGTTTCACTGGAAAGTGTGGGAGCATGTGAACGACACAGACATGAGCTCATGTAGCTACAGTGATGTGAGCCACAGCCTCCCAGTCTCAATGCCACTATTGAAAACTGTTTGCCAGGGCATGCGGCGTCCCACAGCACCTTTTATTTTCTATTTCTGTTCTGCCCGGTTTTCCATCAAGATTTTGGGTTGAAAATTCAGTCAGGGTCAAGGGACAATCAGAGAAGGTTCACAATCACTGCTTGGGAAGGTGTTTGATTAGTCCACTTCTTCAGCAATAATTTCCCTATAAGCTAGTCTTTATAATCCACTACCCAAATGGCCTACCATGCATGTAGATCTGGAATTCAAAAGGCATAAAGTCAATAAGATTTGCTTGAAATTTCAAAGGCCAACTACTTGCCATTGTGTTATACGGTGATCTAGATTTATAAATAAGTTGCGGAGATTCCCCAACTCACAAGCAGTTCATGTCCCTTGAAGTTGGACATGGAAAAAGAGCATGAAAAAGTCTGGAGGGCAAGGTAATTACCTTACTGATGGGAGTGTAGCATGTGTGGTGAGATGAGGGCAACAGGTCTGATTGAGAAGGTTTTTGACCTCTTGATGCTGCAAGGTAACAGAGTAGAATAAGCTGTCTGAGGCTCAGAACAGAACAGGACTGCCCACACAATGTGTAGGGGCAGGCACACAAATACCCTGTGGTGATGACACATTAACACTGTAATTCCCTCACATCTTTTCCTTACAATCATCCTCAGTATCTTCGGGCACGTTCTAGATCACTGAAATGATTCTTTCCATCTCTGGATGGTGGAAAATTCCCAACCATTTTTTTTGTATCTAGACTTTGGCAGAGCTGCTTACAGTTTGTGGCATCCACGTACAGTGACCTAACTCCCATAATGACCTCTTCGTGAAGGCTGCCTTGGTTGGCTACTTGAGGAAGCGATAAACTTTCTGGAGGAGAAAACAGCCCTTAAACCCAGCTAAAGTTGTTTACTGTCCAGTTGTTGTACTTCCAGACGAAGTACTGGTAAGAAGAGCTTTCACTTTTTAACAGGAAACATCTTCTCAACATGGCTCTTATAAATTAAACCACATCATTCTTTCGAAAGACAACAAAGGAACTGCATGCATGATTGATGAAATATCCTAAACAGAGAGGAAAACATAACAAATGCATGGGCAGATCATGTGCAACGTGCACCAGCACAAGGCCTGCCAAGCAGCACAGACACTTAGAACTCAACAGTGAATATCTGCTTACTTACATTTATTTTAATTGAAAATAAAGAAACACGGTGACGAGTTTTAAGGTACCAATGCAGACGTTTTCAAGTGTTGCACAGATGGTGACAGGCTACTTATTACTTGGTGCAAAGCAATAGAGCTCTCCAGATCAGACTGCACACACCAGCCGAGGAAGTGAGCCATTGCTTTGGGTACAAACCTCATTTTGAGGAGCTGGTCGGGTTTCAGCAGTGCTATGCAGACTCCCTCTGGCTCACTGGGAAGCCAGCCGCCAGCCCGTGTGTCACAGCAAAAGCTGTGAGTTTGTTTTTTTTTTCTGAGCGAGGGTGGGAGGCTGCCAATCTTAAAAAGATCGTTTTTGTTATTTGCAAACACACAAAAAAATTGCTCTAGGCTCACTGGACATGCCAAAGCCTTGATCAAAATCACGTCCCTTTCATGGGGACAAAACATGTGTTCGCATTATTGCAAAAAGAAACAAGGGGGCATGGCGGGGAAAGGGGAGGGAATCTTTTTATGTTGGTTTAGCATGAAAATGCCATGCATGGCTGCCAGTTGTTTATCAGCTTTTCCAGATCAACAATATGTTCTTTCTTAAGGCCTTTCATTAAAGAGCTTTCTGTCAATCTAACTTGTATTAAATAACGAAAACCAAATGGGAAACAGTCTCAGGCTCTGGGCCTTCACATGACTCTGCTGTTTAAAGAGGTTTTTTTTGGTCACCACCTCACAGCAAGAGGACTCTGGAGGATCTAATTCATAAATACTCTCTGCCGATGCTTTGGGATACTTCCCCCGTGATCCCTTTTGGGTTTTTTGGCTGTGACAGAGGAAGGAGTGTGCTTGCTCCTGGGTCAGCCGTCTCCTCGTCTCCACTGGGTGCTCCTCCTGTTGGGCCCCTCTTTGCACTGTGTGTCCAAAAGAGAACAAAAACTCAAAGCAGCATAGCAGGGGGGAACATCCAGTCATGCAAAGAAAATCTGATACTGGCAGAAGAGGGACCAGGGGTCAGAGAGAGGGATCAGGGATCCTCCATTGGGGCTGGGGGGGATCAGCTAAGCAAAGAACAGCAAGGTGGCCTTATCTAACAAAGAGCATCTCCACCTTCAGCTTTAAAAGATCTCCTGTGAACAAATGCCACAAAGACAGCGGTTTGCACAGGAAGAAGAGTGAATCAAAACACCTCTTCAACAACCCTCTCTCTGCTCCAATGAGGGGGGGAAAAATGCAAATACAAACACACAGGATGTATCCAAATTGGCGGCAGGAGGGAGAAAGCGCACAGGGTATCAGCTGGTGTAGCTATAATTACAGGGACTCTGTCAATCATTAAGGCAAAGTAACTGGTATTCCTTCCTGCCGAGCCGAATTCTCACACACACTGTGGCACGTCTTTCCAGATGGATGAGCCCTGAATTGCCACAGGCAAAGGAAACCATCCACTCTGTTAAACTAACGCTGAGATGGAGCAGGATAAGGCTGTGAGGGGCTGGCATTTGGAGTGACAACAACAATCAGGAGAACAAAAAAAAAAAAAGAAAAAAGAAAAAAAACAGGGAAACTAATCAGTCATCTCTATTTCTCTTAAACATCCTCTTCCAGGTGGTCCCAAGCCTTAGGCATTTTTATAATTTAAGGGTCATTGGTGTGCATTCTCTCCCACTAGCCAGCATTCCAGCAGGGGCTTCACCTGATAACAGCCACAGATAAGCAAGGGGAAGAAGCTTTATGTCCTGCCAACACCTGCTTTGCACAGGATGCTGTTAGAGATCCAGGTGGGGTTGATGCACCAGATGCATCTCTCCGCCAAACCTGCCCCAGTGTGTTCTGCCTGGTCAGCCTTCCAGGACAGCAACTACTTTTCTCATTCTTAAAGCATTTTTTGTTTATATATATAAATAATCAAAGAGTCAGAGAATGGTTTGGGTTGGAAGGACCTCAAAGCCCACCTGGTTCCACCCCCTGCCATGGGCAGGGACCCTTCCCACCAGCCCAAGGCTGCCCAAATCCCACCCAGCCTGGCCTTGGGCACCACCAGGGATAGGGCACCCACAGCTCCTCTGGGCAACCTGCTCCAGTGCCCCACCGCCCTCACAGTAAAGAATTTCGTCCGAATATCTAATTAAATCTACCCTTTTAGTTTTTAAAGCATGGGCTACATTGCATTGCAGGACCTCAACATACTTTTATATAAGGTTTGACTATGTTCATAGCCCCCTCAGGCCCATGCATTTTACCAAAATGGTTAATTGAGTCAAAGTTTTCCAAGACACAACATCTGCAATACCTCCAAACTGAAAATGCTGGGAGTTGCCAGTGCTCAGCTAACCTGAAAGAAAAAAATGACACTGAATTTATAGTAAGTCAGGGGTTTAGTTCATGCTTTGGGTTCCTTTTATCCTTATTAGCAGAGCTATGGCATTTTTGTCCTTGCAGCCATCCGACAACAGGACGCCAACAAAGAGCACGGCCCTGAGGGCCATCCCTTGAACTTTTATTCTATAGTCTGGTTTTTGAGAGAACTTTGAACACATTATTTAAAAATAAAAACATACCCAAAGAAATATTTAGAGTGAGTGCAATCTAAATGAACTCACATAAAGCAGGATGATGGAGATGCTCAATTTAGGGGCGCAGATTATTCAGGCTCAGGTTTTAGAAAGGAAGATTTACCATAGACCTTGTAAGAGTAGAAGGAAGTCAAAAGACCTGCAGTTCTCACCGTGTGTTATTCACACTTTTTCCTGTGTCCATGCCCAAAGATTTGCTAGCATAAAGAACAGTTTTCTTTTGGCCATCTTTAACTCTGCCCTTGGTTCTCAGTCTGCTCATGAACACGTGAGCATCATAACTTCTGCTTAGGACAGAGGTTGTAACAACCAAAACTATAGGGGATTAGCAGAGCATACATTTCAACTCCTACAATGCCAAACACATCTTTCACATGAGCAACATCTTCCTTTGAGCTGTCAGATTCCAGTCTCTCTTCCTTCCTGTACTCTTTAAGCAGCTTCCAAGCATCCAGCTAACTGGTCAACAGCTACCAGACAGACGAGGGCTTCTGGAGCACTGAAGCTCAATTTTTTCTCTTGCTGTTTCATTGGAGTGTTTGCACTTTAGGAGTTCCAGCTAACATTGAATCTTTCTCCCCCAGGGAATCCCTCCCAGGACAACTCAGTGCAGTTCAACAGCTGAGTTGTCTTGCTGCTTCAAGCTGTTCAGCATTCAACTACTACTCTATCAAGCTCTTGGACACAAATTAGCAGACACCTGCATGGAGGGGGAGTATGAAAAATCTCCATAAGATTCAGGATGAATGGTCACTTAATAGCTGTAATTTATAATCTGAAGGAATCTACAATAGATGTACTCAAGTTACTAAAATGAGGTTTTCAACCACAACAATAATCCAGCTCCTTTAAGATCAAGCACAGATACAATTTTTATTTTTAATGGACATTATGGAAAGAAAGGGAAGCATAAACTAATGCTTTCACTCTGTCTGTACAAGGCTATAAAAGTACCTATCTGAAAGGGATTAGCAATCAAGATGTTGAGCAAGGTCAGCAAAAGGCGCCCAGTTTAGCAATGTTTCTTGCCTTAGAAGTAACCTGAAATGTCAAACGGACATTATCTCATCAATTCATGAATGAGCAACACTGTGAGGATAGTCATTCAGAGGTCCTTTTAAATTTTGTGGCTATATTTCCTGCATCTTTGCCCACAGCACACATGCTATATCCGCTGCCCTAAGGTATTCAGATCTCAGCCTGCAGAGAATGACAGTGCTAAGTGCAATGGAAGATTACACGTCCCCTTCCTCCCAGACCAGTCAATAGATGCTATTTTCTTACTTACTCCACACAATCACTGCTCCGATAGACAACTGATTAAACCCCACAAAAATGCTATATGATGGCTGACATTCTGCCCTTCATTCCTGCAGCAGCGCCTCTCCACTCCGAAGTTCTGGGCAGATCATCAGCCTTATCTTTGAGCTTCCTGCCTCATGTCACAACCCTACTGTTATTTAAACATACTTTTGTATTTAATTTAATTTCCTTGTTTTTGTTTAGCTTTGATAAAGAAAAGGAAATCTTTTCTAATCGGCTCAAAACAAGACCATTGACTCAAGACCAAGTTCAGTGAGCTATCAGGGGCAACAGGATACTAATGGCTAATGCAAAAGTCTGAGAAAGAGTCATGGGAACAAAAGCCACTGGAGGAAGAACAACTTGTTTTTTAAAACTGTAAAGAGGAAGTAGGATGCAGAGAAAAGTTCTGACTTGGAAAACCTTTGCAAGAGGGACTGTGACAGAATAAGTAAAGGGCCAGCATGACGAGCTGAGAGGGAGATCACAAAGGAAGGAATTGAGACTTTATATCTGTGTGTACATATGTGTGCACATACATGCATATATACACATATATATGGAAATGTTTGTATATGTACCTATAAACATATATACATGTATCTACATATATATGTTTGTGTATATATAATAACTACATGTACCTATATATGTACCTATAAACAGTTTGTGTTTTTTTTTTTTTGCCAAGAGCGGATACTGGGAAGGAAGACTGACATACAATCACAGAACATTAAGGAATTTAAACCAAAGTATTTCTGAAGCTGGGAAATGTCCACACATCAGCTCCCAAAAGATGTAATCAGACATTCCCAGAGCAAGAAGGCAATCACCTAGAGAGGTATCACTGAATGTTGACCAGACTAAATGTCAGTGTAGAATAAAAAGTTTTAACAAATGAAAAACTAGATCGATATCCAGAGTTCAAACCTAGCAAAGCAACACAAAAATCCTTGGTCCTGAGAACCAGCCATATGACAGAGCCTCATCCACACGTCTCATATCCTAGAACAGCTATTTTAGGCTAGCTAAGGACAGAAGTCCTTATATGAGTGAATGGTATGAAGAGTTAGTCCAAGCCATAAAAATGTTGTGCTAGCAGTTGAGAAGGTTAGAATACAAGAATTAAGTGAAGAAATGGTTCAAGGCCAACTTTCATATCAGAATTATCCAAGTCTTTTGCATTTACAGCTCCTTATCTACAGCATGACACTTTTTATCTAAGAATTCACATGAAAACCAAAACACAGCCCAAAACTTGTAGACACGACTCCAACCATCAGAACCCGTCCAAAGATCAGTGTCCGGCCCTTCAGCCAAGCTGCCTTCTCTCACAGTTGTTAGTCCAACAGCTCAAACTTTTTTAAATCCTCCCAAGCATTTTGGCCTGATTTTCATATCTGCATCAATGCAAAATAATTGGGTCGGATCTATTCTCCAGCGTCCTCCATAGAAAATCCTCGATGCACTCGTACTGCATCCCATCTGTTATTACAGAAACACTGTTGTGATGTCCAACTTTTAATACAGTACTAGTTACTTATTTACTAGCTCCACACACCCCAAAAATCTCTGGCTCTTTTCACGATTTGCTAAGACTGTCAAGGACGTTTTTTCTCCATCGCTACTAATAGACCTTAAGGGCCCTTGGTCATGCTCGGTAATGGCTGTCTCTTTGATCAGCACCCAGGTCAAATACCATGAGAAGAGCCTTCCAAGAAATGCTCAGCTGTTCTGTCTTCCATCATCCCAAACGTAGGCTCTGCCAGCAAAATGGCTAGGGATTTCACTACCTTTACTATATTAGGTTCTTTATAGACTTCAAGCTCATCTTTATTAAATCTTCTCTACATGTTTTGACCCACATTCTCCAAAAATCTATCTCAGTGCTTTGTCTAAGATATTTAGTTGTCATTCTTCCATTTTAAAAAAGGTCCAACAAGTTGTATCTCTGCAGCTTGATCTCTCTCCTTATTTTGGACTGAAGAGTTACCTGCAGAAAAAAAGTAACATCATTCTGGCTTTTAGCAAGCCTTAGTTTCCTCTGAGGTAGCTGTTCAGAGCATTTAACATCAACATAATCTAGAGTATTTATTGACTCTTAGAGAGACTTCCCCAAGATGATCTTAAGCTAACAATTGGGTTTTATTTTCTTCAAATATGAGCACTGTTTGGAGTTTGTTTTTTTTTTCTTTGCAGTACCTTCAGGTCTCCAGCTCTCTTCTGAGCTATATTTCCTCTGGTGATAGTTAACTAACCACCATGGCCAAAAAGCAAATGTAAGCCATTTAAATTCACACCAATCTCAGAATTTTGCAACGAGTATATTAATCCCTACGCAGTCATATTAAAAGTATCAGGAACGATACACCTCTCTAGCTTAATCCTTCACCGAAGCCAAATACAGCAGAATATATAACCTTTGCCATTTCAACCAGCTCACGGTTGCAGCGTCCTGGTATTTGTTTCAAGCTACGCAGATCCTTTTTCTGCTGAGAGTTGATTTATGAAAAATTTCAAGGACTTTCTTAAAGCTCCGTAAAAGCTCCATGTACAGCGCAAACATATATGCATACCCAGAAAGATATGTATATCTTGATCACATTCCTGCCCTCTCTTGCACAGCTCATGGATCAAGTCTCTCCCCTCTGTGAAAAATATGTCTCTTGACAAAGCAGATTGGACAAACTAGGCTGTGCAGAAAAGGAAAAATGCTGCAATATTTCTTCCATTCTGTTTTCTCCTTTTTTTCAGACTTGGGCATATTCACTTGGAATTTTTTCAAGCTTCCAAAACCAAATCAGTTTCTAAAGTCTTTGAGTTCGTGTAGGCCCTCCTGTTTTCAATAATGCAGCAGGAACACTATCAGCCCCTGGTGCTTTATTGGTCCTGAGAATTGTAATTGTCTCTCAAAGCTCCTCAAAATGTGGTATTTCTACAAAACAGCTGAGCTGTCTGGATTACAGCCAGTATCTCTTTTTTTCCACCTCACTATTAAAGAGATCACAGTATTTTCTCTATCTTTTTATAGTTACACTATAATTTCCACTTTTGTCCTTAATCATGCTCACTCACTCCTCCACACATGGATATTCTTGTAAAATGCATTCATATTATTAATACTTTTCTTCTCTTCTGTCATCTCTACTGTGTTTTATTATCTGGTGCGTCATTTAACTCGTCCTTCAGCTTTATTGCAATCCTTAGCATAAGGTGGCTTCTCCTTCTAAACACAAATAATTGTCTCTGCAATAGCCCTCTTGGCTTCTACATCTAAACTTTCAGCTGCAAGTTTCCCCTCCATGCTTCTAAGAAACCTCCCATTCCCTAACAACAAGTTTCTATAACCTCTTAAACCTGCTCTCAGATCTGATCAGCAATACCTGGGCTTTCTGGATATGTCAAGTATTCTGTCTCGTCTCATGGGCTCGTGCGTTTTATTGCAGAAGGTCACAGTAGGTAGATAAATAAATACAGTGTCAGACTGACTGATTGCAGCTCCATTTAAGCTTAAAAATTTTCTTCTAGTGCTCTCTGCAGCTATGTTAGGTATTGCAAAACTAACTCATCGCTGTAGTATTTAATGCCATGAAGTTTGGTGCCATCTTTTAGAAGATAAACCTTTATTCTCTTACATTCCTCATAGAATGCAATTTTAATTCCAGTGTGTGCTTCTAATGCAAGTTCATTCAAATCATTATGATCAAAACCATGCATTCTCCTTTTATCCTAAAAAGAAGAGATTTTCAATTGTAGCTTCAAAAATAAGAACTTTTGAACACTATCACTTATCCAAAGGCTTTTCCCACTTCTTGCCTCTGAGTCTTTACAACCCAGTATGTTTCTGCAGGGAATTACACAGAGAGCTTTTGGAATGACATGATACTATGGAGGCCCAGTCCTTTGACTTAGTGTTCATTTCCCATATAAGTAGGAGATACTCGCTTTTCAAATAAACAAGGCCGCGTATGAGACTTTCTTACTTGTTTCATATCATTTAGAGGTTTTCTGGCCACTTCAACTCAGAAGTTGTACGCTTCCAAATTCCAGTCCTCTCCCCCTGCAGGTCCTCTATCCATATTACCCCATTGCTTTGGGGCTGGTCTGTTTGAGGCTTTTTTTTCAGTATTTAACTGAGTTTTATTTCTTCTTTATCCTTCAGTATGTCTGACTTGGGAGACATTTCTGGCTTCATCACTCCTACCAATATTATCCTTACAGTCATGGGAACACCCTTCAGAACATCAAGGAAGGAAACTCACAGATGCCTGGGTATGAGATCCGTCATTAATCTTTAAGGATTTTGATGCTGAGTGTTTATTAAAGCCAACTTAGAAATAGTCTGAAATGGAACATGCCTGATCCAAGATTCACAAAACTTTTGAATATGAAACAGTCTGAAGCAAGTAAGTGACAAGCTTGATCCAAAGATATTTTCACATCATTCTCCTTAGATGTCAGAAATCCAACAAGATTATTTTTTTTTCTCCACAAATAAAAAAAATCCCAGCTTTGCTCCAGTCTCCCAGAAGTAAGAGAGGGGGATGTTTCAGGCCACTTTACACATAAATCTGGGTTTAGAAACATTACAATGAACAACTAGTGCATGCCTATACCATTGTGCTCAGCTGAATGGAAGCAGACCAGTTCATTTCAGTATCATAATAGATCCTTTAATGCTCATTGCTGAAGCAGTCACTTCTTTTTCAAATGACAAATTCCTACAGAGAAAGTCGTTCTATCCTGTTGCTGAGAAGTTTGAAATGTTAATATTCAATCTCTCCGTTTTCTTAGTTTGATCATGTTTTGACTGAAGAAAAACATAAAATCTTACAGTTGTTTTCATTTTCTCTACAGGATTTATTTGCTGTCCTGGTGCTTCGACTAAGACAGCTTCTGTGAGCCTCACGTGGAAAGAGGCACCATGTGCTTACACACACAGGGAGTCCAAGCTGCTCCAGATACCATGCTTAAGATTCCTCATTAAAACCAACTGAGCACAAAGTGATTTTTTTTTTCCCTAATGCCTGAGATTATTTAAGTGGGAAAAGAGAAACATCTTTTTAATATATTAAAAATGCTTTTGGCGTTATGTGCACCTGAGCAGAGAGACTCTGACTAGTTTGAATCATTTCACTTTATACTCATTTGCACCTCCTAGTCCATGGGAGTTGCATTTTAAGAAAGCAGTACTTACTGCAGGAGGAAATTGCAACCAAAACTCCAAACCGCTTAAAACTTAAAGTTCTCTGATCCTGTTAGGGTGTGGAAAAGCTCAAGAATAAGGATTTTCTATTATGTCTTTTACCCAAAAGAGACTTGGCTAGGTCCCTTGAATAATTCCATTCTTTTAATCAAGAAATTGTTACAGAATTATTATCTAACCTATCTCCATTAAATTAAATTTAAAAAAAAAAAAAAAGAAAGAAAAAAAAAAAAAAGAAAAAAAAGAAAGAAAGAAGAAATGGAAGTGGATGCAATTTTTTCCTCTCTTGCAAAGAGGCAGCATGGGATATCACCAAAGCCAATGGTTAATTCGCAATGATCTCATCGGCCTGAACTATGCTGACACTTTTCCTGCCAAGAGCAATTCTTTGCAAAGGGGCTTCCAGGACAGATAAGGGTAAAGAAGCCTACCGTGTAGTTGTTTTTTCAAAGCCTAACTGAAGAAACACACAGATATTGAGCAACTCCTGCAGACCAGCTCAATGCACGAGGCAGCCAGAGAGAGAGCACTTCAGAATTAATGCCTTTAGCTTGTGTACCAAGCAGATGCAACAAACTCAAATTTTCTCCCTTGTTGTGGATTTTTTCCCCAAACAAATTCATTTCTTTGTAACTGGAAGAGTGCTGCTACAAACAGGCTGGAGCAAGATAGGCCATGATGAAATAATTATGAAGTTTACAGTTTGGTACAATCTTTCCTATATATTTTTAAGAGCACCCAAGCAAGATTGTATAATGAAAAATTGACTTATAAAAGTGTCATTCAACCGCTCTGTGCTCACAGTTCTGATCAGCGTTAAGCCCTTGACAAAGACAGAACTCAGACACCGTAGACACTTTGTGCCCACAGCCAGTAGTTTTCTTTAATACCTCTTTTGTTTATAAAAGTAGAGGCAGGGACAAAAGCGAAGGCTCTGAGCAAAGTTGCAGTAATTCCTTGAAAATGGGAGTATTTTTCTTCTAGAAAGCTCCTAAACCTCTTTTTCATATAGAATTGGAGGGTCAATTAAAAATTTAACAGGACTTTATACAGCTATTACAAAAATCTATAAAGTTTCACTATCTGCCTAGATTTGGGGGATTCTGTGACACTTTTTGCTCTGTTCAAGGTTTCATCCACAAGCTTGCTAAGGATGGCTTTGTTCTTCCCAAAGCCCCCTCCTTGTTAAGCAAGCCAGTCTCCATTTGCTTCTGCAAGCATCATTTTCCTATTAGAAATGATGTTTTTATTACTCTCCTATCATGCTGAGCAGTGGGGGATATTACTTCTCCAACAGCTGGAGTGCAAGGCCTCTTACCCTGTGGGGATTTGGCAGTTACCAGTCGCAAACTAAGTGGAGCAGTGAGCAAGCTCTGCAAAGAGGATGTCTTTACTGTCGGCTAATAGCACACAGATCACCCCATTCCTGCAGAACTCAAACCAGGCCACTATTTTGCTTTTTAAGAGACAATAGGTCTCTTTCTCCCCTCCTCCAAAATAAGCCAGGCACAATAGCTCCAAAATGAAAACCTTTTGTGTGCGCATATTATTTGATTTCAAGCTGCCTAGAGTATAATGATGATTTTTTTTTTCAGCTCCTTGTGGCAGCTGCCAGCTTTTCTGACAGCCTGTGCAAGGAGATGGGAGGACTGAATAGCTTTGTGTGTGCTATTTGCTATGATTTGGAAAAAAAAGAAGAAAAAAAAAAAAACTTTCAAAAGACTGTTTAAGAAATTGCTGCCAGCACTCCTGGTAACCCTACTGCATTTTCCTTATGGAAGGAAGTTCAGTAGGGAGAGCCACCACTCTCAGCTTCAGAGAACACTAACCTATTCTGTGCTGCAACAGAAACTTTCAAGGCCTGGGGGAAACTCTGGAGATAGAATGAGGAAAAAAAAACACACAGCCTCTCAGAAACGACAGAAGGACTCTGCTCAAAGTCCTGTGAAAACATTATTACTGAGAAAAGATTAAAACTCATAAAGCTCATTTATTTTCCTCTCATCCTTTTTCCTACCTCAGTCCTTTCATAAGAGAGAAGCTCCTGGACCTCACCTTTCATACAGCCCCTGTGTGTGGTTACCACCAAATGTGAGTGATCACTGGGACTTCCTCAGAGGTCTGGCCATTTAAGAAGCTCTGCAGGGTTTTACTTCTTATTTCTTTTTTGTGGGGAAAGCTCTTTTGATGTCTTACACATAAGTACTAGCTAGGAAGGAAATTAAATATAGGAGTTTTATGTTGCTATTGTTTACTTTTGCTTAAGCTTTTTTAAAGTTGTACCATATATTTACGAAAACTTTTCAAATAAATTAAGCTTTGCTGTAGGTTGTCCTGGTAAAAGCGTAGTGAACAACAGCTGCTGAACTACTAGATAACTATGTTCAGATAGGCCACCACGGGAATGAATCCCTGGGCTTGCAGGATCGAAGACTATGCCTGAGACTTAATACGGTTTCCCTTTCTTCTCACAGGACGAGCTCTGTGTTGTGTTTGTGACACTTGAGGGCTGTGAGCTTGTGAAAAAACAATCTCAAATCTTGCTAGACCTACACATCTCACCATAAAACTTTATGTTTCCTTAATGCTTTTGGACTTGTGGCCAGTTTCTGTCTCTTTGGGAAGGTTGGAAGTCCAGCCCAGGGGAGGTCCTGTAACTGCAGACACCTTTTCTTTCTCGCAAAAAGACTGATAGTTCTCTGTATCTTGCACTATTGAAGAGGTCTGTGGTTTCCTCGCTTGTCCTGCTCTAGCAAACTCTTTGCGTTCATGTAGGCACACGGCTTCTTTCCTTGTTAGCTAAAATACCTGTGGCAAATCCTAGTGCAGGGATTTCTCCAGGCACAGCACGTCCCACTAACTTTCCGAAGCTCTAAGTCACCTCGGTAGTGCAACTCCTTGCACAAAACCACCTCTCAGGCTTGGCAAAGCAGACCCTAGTTTCTCTGCAGATGATGAAACTAAAGCCCAGAAAGCTACAGACAGGATCTGAAGAGATGATAGTAGTATGCTTTGAGGTACACGGCCCAAACTTTCAGGAACTCAGGTATCTGTACAAATGGCTTTGAAAATCCATGCTGCAGCTGTCAGAAGTATTGAATATTTTGGGGTAGAGATCCGAGAGCTGTGGCATCTTTTAGTCAGCAAAAATGACCATGTTCTCAATGGTAGGACATCACTGAGGCCTGCAATGCAGTCTCTCAGCCTCTTGGAGCCAGCTGGAAGATCTCACCTTTAAACTTGTACATGCTGGCCCTTGCTCCTAGGAAAGCCATTCATCGTGGCACTTCATTCCCAGGCAGAACAGAGCAAGGACTTCACTGGCTTCACTTTTCTGCCATGTCATAAGAGTTGGACAGGATGGATTTTGGATTCTGGCACACGAATCCTTTACCAAAGATTAGACATCTGTCTTTCAAACAGATTGCTGGCCGCTGAATCCAAGGGCTGCGTCTGAACTGTATTTACAAGGACTGAATTAAAGGCGTTGAATACTTGTGAATAAACTGCCTTAGTGGGCTAGAAAAATAAAATAAAATATAAAAAAAAATAAAAATAAACTTTCAAGAGAAACTGAGGCCATACTTACACCATGAAAGAGGGTTCTGTGTTCAGCTTTAACATGTGGCTGACCCAGGCAGGTGATGGAGTACACCTCTAGAAAGCATCCAGCTACCTTTTTATGGCACTAGACTTAAGCTTTGCTCTCCCTAAGGCTCAAAAACCTACCACCTCAAGTTGGGCATATGAAAGCAAAGCAGAACTGATCAATTCTGGGGAAAGGAAGAAGATCCTTGCAAAGGGCCTTTTGGTTCTAGCTTTGTCCTGTTTGGAGAGAAGAGAGAATCCAAAGGTAGGGTATTGCTCTGTCCTATCTTTCACAATGAGAACGGGATTTAAGAGTTTTCCAGCTCACAGCACTGGAGCTGAACGCTTTTAGCCTTGCTGAATCCCCAGCTCCAGCAGCTTTTAGCTCAGGCCTATCTCCAGCAACAGTTCCCAGTGCTCACAAGCTAGAGCTGCCGCTCCTCACGGCATGCTGTCACAGCCCAAGCCAGGGGCCTCCTGCCTCGTGATTGCTGATTTCAGTTCATTTCTCTGATTTACAGTTTCCTGATTTGCAGGTTGTTAAAATACTTGTAAAAAACATTGGTCTGGAAAATGTTCCTAAATAATTATGTTGATGACTAAAAATCAGCCTGAAAGGGCTTTAATTCATAGCAGCTTATACAATAAGGGAGATTTAGGGAGAGCTTTTATTCTCAACTCATATTTTTAATGTTTCATTCATGTTCATATCCTGTACTACAGACCCCAAAGTGAGTTTATATGGCTAAACTCTGATTCTATAGTCAGGAACTAGTTCGTTCTCTGGAAAACCTTTCTTAAGCAAATAAATTCTTCTATCTGAAGGTTAGTGTTGTGTTTATGTTCTGGAAACTTGTGGGGAATTAAGAGTCCTTTTCCTTTTGGAGGGGGATTGTGGGAATCGGAAGGTTACTGTTAAAACAGGCTGCCTGAGCATCAGGGAGAAACTGAGGTCAAGAGCCTGCCCTGTTTATTCACCATAGGTAGAGATTGTGGCTGTCCATGCAAGGGGATTTGTGCAGTCCAGCCTGCAACGTCCTGGATTTGCAAATGAGCAAGACACATCCCTGACTATTTTCCCTGTCACTTTTGGTACTGAGAGGAGAGAGATCTGTTGTCATTAGCCCAGGCTAATGTTTGGGCCTGCAATAGTGTCATCCTAAGTCTCAAGTTTCTTATTTAACCAGTCCCAGCTGTGTCAAATCTGGCCTGCAACAGAACTGGAAGCTGGAATTAACCATTGAACCTCCCAAACGATATGACTGATTGACTCTATTGTAAGGTCTCATTAGGAACATTTTGACATGTCTTCTGCTGGAAAATGTCTTAGTTAAAACTCCACAGAAATGTGTCTATTGCTTAATGCCAAGACAACTCAGACTATCTTAAAGGAGGCCTGGCCGGGGTGGAAGATGGGCTTTACCACAGCCCAGGGGAATAAGTTTAGTCTATTGTGAGCTGTTTCTGGTTTTGTAATGACTCTCAGCAGGGAAAATGCTTGAGATTCCCAGTTTTCAGGGAATGAGAGAACCATTCTCCATTCAGCTCTGTTTGCAAGTCTCATGTTATTTAAAGGCCTCAGCTTGCAGCATGAGAAGTTAACACAAATATCTGGCTACATTCAAACGAGCTTTTTTAAGTGGGGTGGAGCAGTTTCTGCATTAGTGCAATGGAGAATGACCAGAGTTTGTGTGTCACGATGTAATGGAGGTATCCTTATCCTCATGCAGGTCAAGGCGTGGGTGTTCATGTGCCTCCTTGTGCATATGTGTGACAGGCACTGCTCTGGTGTCAGAGGCTCAGGTGAGATGTTACTTGCGCACAAAGAAACAGGACTTCTGGAGGTCTTGCTAACACAGCTTTCCTACAAGTTTGGATCTTGATAATAGCCTAATGTATTAACAGGAACTTTTTAAAAAAAAAAAAAGACCCTGTTTGATTAGTGCAGGTGTTTGCTTGGTCTGCCAAGAGGTCAGCATGAGGGATTGTAGCTGTTTTCAGCTGAAACTAATTACCTTGAAGAGTGAAGTAACTAGAGCTAGAAAAACACTGTCTCCTAGTACATTAGAAAGTCAGATGTGCCCAACATTTGCATTTGTCAGGACAGATCTATATAAGATGACCTACCACCTGCCATGACTTGCTAGACTTCTCTTTGTAGAATGGTGCATCATCCATGTCCTGCTGTCAGAAAACATTTGTCAGCCAACATTTGCTTTGTTTCATCCTTACTTTTAGTTCTCATCACACCACCTTGTGCACAAGAAGGACGTCCTGACATACTATGCTAGCTTCTTGAAGACTGCTGCAATAGATGCTCCTGTAATGTGAACTTCAACAGGAAGGTAGTCTGTAGGTAAGATATTCCTGAGATGTGTCTGTCACAGCCCTTCTGAAGCTGCAAATCAATTTTATGGTACTGAGGCAGTTTATGGGGTCAATTCTGCTGCACAGTCATCTCAGAATGAAAGTAAGGTCTGGGTTAGCTGTAAGAGAGTCTACAACCTTCATTTATGCAGTGTGTGCAGAGCCATGTAGCAGCTTTCCTTGAGGGGAGAAGAGTTGAATGATTCAATCTGTTAGACTACATCTAAAGAGAGTAAGAAATTAAGGAGTTATAGCCTTCATATGCTTTAAGTGCTCTGTAACTAAGCAGAGCTGCAAGCAATCAGCTTGGAAAACAGTACCTTGAAGGAATGTCCTTTGGTGCTATACTGAGGTTCTGAGGGGGGAAAAAAAGACTTTATCTACTACTGGAATTGATGAAGCAATGAAGAAACAATATCTTGATCAAAAGATTTTATCAAATTTTGGAATGAAAGATACTTGAATGGTGGAAGATGATCTAGTTCTAGGAAGGAAGAAGGTATGATGTTTTAAGAATTGCCATGTCGTGGCTAAAAAGGTTATGATGGACAGAATGGAAGAGAAGAGCTACAGCTTATTAGTAATCTAAGATTAATTTGGAAACTAGAGGCACCTATTTATGAGGGACAGACGTGTAAGTTATGATACTTGGAGTGCAAGATCAACTGATCTACATGAACACAGTGCTAAAATCAGCAAGTTCCATCATTTCCTTCAGCTATTTCCATTGCTGGAAACAGTTGAATTTGTAGTCCTCTCCTTGTATGCAGGTGAGGATGAGACTATGGCATTAGTTGGTGTTGGATGAAGTGTGGATTTTACCACTGAAGTAGAGAAGTTTATGCTGCACTTTGCTCTACCAGAGCTTTTGCCACTTATATCCCTTAAGGGATCCTTCAAGGAATTAGCAAGCAGGATGCAACACAGACTGAGGTCGAGAGTTTTTAAAAGTCATTTCCACTTTGTTATTAGCATGTGTAAATATTGGATTTTATGATTTCCTCTTGATTTTTATGACTATTGCAGATTATTCAAAGAAAAACTGAAAATGTAATTTATTGCCCGAGTTAGTTTTGTTTTTTAAACCTGTAACATTTTAAAGCATCATGAAGAGTTCTGGTTCATAATCACAACAGGGAGAATGGGGAAAAAAGCAGTTTGCAAGTCTAAACACCACCGTAAACGGAGGTGTAGGAGTCCACTTGGGGCTGTAAGGTCAGTTACGGTGCTGAGAGCCTAGTGAAAATGTCCTGTAACTACTAACAGAAGTACCTCAAAAGTCTGCCAGCTTGGTTAAGGCTCCCTGCCCTCTTCAGGTGACCTTCTATAACTAGACTGATGATGTCCTGATAACAGTTCTTCTTGATACACTTCCAGATGTTCCTGATACCTTGGATCTTGCAAGAAAACAGATGTGCTTGGAGTACTTGACAATCCTCGACAATCTCACTTTGAATGAGGGACCAGGAAATGGAGAGCACAGAAATAAGAAACTTTTTTTTTTTTTTTTTTTTTTGGTTGCACTTGATCATTCTTGAATCTTGACACTGGGGACGAAGACTTGGGCAAGGTTCCAAACTGGCTCTTCCACTTGAAATCCATTCTTATGTCCCTATGTGCACATTAAGGTGAGCACTAAGCCTAGGTCTAGTGTTTCAGTTTTAAATCTCAATTCCCTTGCTTAGCTTTGGGGCCAAACTCTTGCGAGGGAATAGACATGCACAGCAGATCAGCAGCCTTCTTTCAGGATACCTGTTTCCACTAAATGTGTGAAGAAGCCAAAGATTATACTAGATGTTTTGGCCAAGAGACCCACTAATTAAGCAGCAATGTAGCCCCACCCCAATGAAGCATATTTCTTTTTGTTTAGCACTCTTCACAAAACATTGCCACTGTGACCTGAAGTTATTGCTCATGCTGTTTGGATTTTAGACAGCCATTTCTTCAGGTCAAAGTCTAAGCCCAGCTTAGGTTCCTGGAAGCGTTGTTCACAGGATGTCTAAGATGGGAAAAGGATGTGAAGGGTGGTTCGGTAAGAGTCTGCACTGAAATGGAGCACTGGCAACTCTAAATCTAAACCTGGGCTGTACCCATAGATGACTTAAACACATTTTTTCTCCCGTCATGCCTCCCTTCCCCAAACAAAACTCTTCATTCTACTGATCCAGAGACAGCTGCATTTGACTCATCTAATGCTTGAGAACTGAAAATGCATCTTTTGTTATAAAGGTTCTCCAGTACAGTGGGCTGATAAACCTGCTTTTCATGGCTTCAGGGATCATCTCATCAATGAAATTATCAATTTCAATTATCAATTAAAGCTGTTTAGTATACAAATCATCATAATTTATAATAGTTTTAATTTGAATAACTGGGAAACTTTTATTCAGTGTAGCAAGCAGCACCTGATAAAGTTAGTACATATTCTTGAAAGTGTCAGCTGTACACATATTGAATGTAACTGTAATGCTGCTGGACCTCTGGGCTCCCTGAAAAGAAATGTGACTCCATAGGTACTCTTACAGCTTGGCTGCTGACCATTTTAATATGAACTGAACACACCATCCACACACAGGGCTCCTAGGTGGACCATCAGAAACAGAGGTTGGTTCTGGGGCCTCTGAAAGGGAGAGCAGTGAGTTTTTGTGCTCTGAGGTTAGAGGTGAACAGCCAAGAACATTGGGAAGTTATTCTTCTACTGTCCTGCTGAAAACAGTGTCCTGCAGATCATGTGCAGGCTATGCTTATTGCGGCTTCATTTTTTCTTTTCATTTTCATTATTTCACCCACCAGACTTAGGCCAGTACCACTGCAGGAGGTGTTAGGGTGACAAACCATATGAAGGAACTGAGCCACGTGAAGCAGAAAATAGAAAATGTAACTATTTGTGTTGGCATACCTGAGGAGCAGCGTGGAATGAGACCCCTGAAGCATGTGTCACCAGCAGTGGTCATCACCTGGGGGCCTTAGATTTGGCAGTCAGGTGGTGGCAGTAATATCCCAAAGTTAGAAGTGCTTCTGCTGTGTCAAGCCACCCCTGTGACGGGAATTCTGTACAAATCATGGCAGTGCTCTCCACCAAATGTTCTGTAGGAATAAAAGGCAAAATAAATAGTAAGTGACTTAAGTGAGGCTACTGGCTTGCTTCAAATTATTCCAAATTAAGTCATTTTTGAACTTAAAACCTTTGGTTTAAAATAAACCAGAAAGCCATCAGGGAAGAAAAACCTGAGTGCCACAAAAACCGAGCTGTGAGTTCAAGGATATGATTCATTTTCCCCTTTCCTCTCCATCCATTCGGGGGCCAGCAAAATCCATCTCTTACCCAGCCGTTCTTTACTCTGAAACTTGGAGTAATGGGAGGAACAGAGGAGTTAATGTGACAGCATGTTTGTAGAAGGCTCTGCCATGGGTGTCCTGTGAATTGTTCTTGATATTCCTCAGCTGGTATCCTGTTTCTCTGAGTACAGACAGGCGTGTTGTGGCCATACAGATCTTGTGCCTCAACAATATGCCTGTGTAGTATTAATGTGAGGCTTGGGCTAAATCATGTTTCTCTGTTTCTTTGAAGCCAGTATCTGTACAGCACCCCCCAACCACACAGACACACGAGCACACACACGTGGCCTCCAGGATATGGCATGAACAGCTGAAGAACCTGTGACTGCAATTTTTGTTGTTGATGCCCATTTTCACCACGTCTAGCATGTGCTCTGAACTGACTGCTTCCAAGAACGTCACCCTTCTCAACGTGTGTGAACATTAATCTTCCAAAGAGGAATTTAAATGGCAGGGTGGACCCCTCGAGCTAATATAAGGGAGGTGATGCCCTGCCTGGTTTTAATTAGAGCTAGCTTTCTTAATGAGGTAATATTCTGTTGTGCTGGGTTATCTCCTGGAAGACAGGGCAGCAGGCAAGCTGTTGGGGAGGGACACTTGAAAAACATCACAGGCAAGCTGTTTAATGTTAGCGCTATCATTCATCACCCGGGCTCTTCGGAGAGTCTGACAGACGGAGCACGTCCTGTGGGGACTCCGTCAGCCTCTGGCGTGCTGCTTAATGCAATTTAGCCAGATGTATCAAAGCGGCAGGCGAGACCCTGCTATTTGGACAGCATTTATAGCATCCCGGGCAAATAGTCAGGAAATGTTCAATAATGTGCCTCGCACAAGTGCGGCAAGAAGCAGATTCTTAGAATGACAGGTTGCCAAGAGAAATCCTGGCAGTGCCTCATTCCAGCTTTCAGTCACATGCTGGTTTTGTTGTTATTGTTTGAGGGCTTTTTTTTTTTTTTTTTAAGGGCTTTCTCAGTCTCAGGTTTCCAAAGACCAGATTTAAGGTGACTTGAATAGGTCCATCTGGTTCCCGATCCAGCGGATGAAAGCGCCTGGCAGAACCCCTGGCCCACGCATACACAGCGTGGAGCTGGGCTCGGGGCCCGCTGGCAGCGCCGGGGTTTTCTCTGCACAGCTCTCCGTGTGCTAGGCTGACCCCTGCAGCAGCCCCAAAAGCTCTGTTCGTGGTGCAAAAGGGGTCGGTGTTGGCTGTGCAATCAGAGTGGAGAGGTCACTACAGATGGGGAGTTTAATGGAGAGCCTGGTTACTCCCAAATTTTGCAGTCCAAATTTGTTGCAGTCCCTTTCCCCACGAGCTCGTGGACACCCCCAGATGTGGCTCTGGTTCTCCTCCTGGGCTCCAGGTGTGTGCCATCTCCCCTTTGCTCTCAGGACAGCAGACAGCCTGGGGAAAACCTTGTTCTGCTCTTTCCTCTCTGAGTCCTGCTGCCCAGACCAGCTGCCACGGGAACCCTAGCCATGATCCATGCAGGTGCTGAAAGCAGACAAGTTTTGCAGCGCTGCTGTTTGGCGATTTACATCTCAAACCTCTTTGCCAGCGACGGGAGAAAAGAACAAGGTTACAACGCTGCCCTGTGGGCTGCTGGCAAAAGGACGTACAGCCTCCAACAGACCTGGAAAGGGAAGGGCTGTGATGTGTGTTCTTAACCTAAAGGACAAAGCCTCGTTAAATTCTCCATTATTTTTATTTCTTTGCTAAACCGAAGGTGGAAGACTGAAGCAAAGCTCTCCCCAAAACCACCTTTCTCTGCTTGTCCCCGGAGGCAGCACCGCAGCACGGGTGAGGGACAGACACACAGCCCAGGCACCTCCATCCATGCCACGGTGCCTGCTTCACCTGCAAATCCAGCTTTGGCTCAGGGCTGGTGCACAAAGATGTAAAATCCAGCTGGGCCTTGCAGCCTTGGAAAGCTCTTTGATGATAATTCCAGCAACAGAAACGTAGCATATGCAGAGCCTTGGATCCTGTTGCTAATAAGTCTGCTTTTACACCACTCTGCTACACTTATTAACTTCCATTTACATATTTTTCCAATAATCTTTTTAACATGCGACTAGATGACCATAAATCCCAGAGGGTGAGGAGTGCAGGGTATATTGGAAGAACAAGTGCTTGGGACTCGGTTTAACCCTTGGGGTACCACTGGGATCCTGAGCAGCCTCGTCCTGTTACCCCACCAGAGGCAGGTGGCAGGGACGGGCGAGTGCTCTGACAGGAACAGATTTTCTTCTCGTGGTGTCCCAAAACAAATACAAAACGCAGTGCCGCTGCCAAGTCCCAGGATGCAAATGAATGCAGAACGGGGCACTTGAAATGTTTTTGCTAACAAGTACATACCATGGTTCTGCGGCGATGTTCAGCTGTTGATGAAATCCCATCTGTGGATTTCGCAACCAGGTAGGCTAAACCAAATGGCTCCCCACTCTTCGGGGAACGTGATAAGGCAAAGGAAATCTGGTGTGGCTTGCTAAGGCAGGACAGAACGGGGGCAGATGGTTAGAGCACGAGAAGTGCCATCTCCCACTGCACAGAACAAGGGATCAGCAATATCCAGAGTCAGGGACTCCTGTGCAGAAACAGGAGATTATCCTGGGGGCAAGGAAGGCACTGAATCTGTAGTTGTCAGTTCTCTCTCTACTACCTTTGGATTTCAGACTTCTTTCTGTGAGAAACGGTGACCACTAGGAAGACTGCTCAATGCATATGTTTATACATACACACACGTATTTGCTTCAAATTACCCAGGAATAACAGCTTCCTCTATTGAGGCAGCTGCATAGATGACCGAACAATTTGTCTGTTCAAACATATTTCAGTCAACTTTCCCTGGCTGATTTGGCAAGAATTTTTCTTTCTACAACTGGATCTCCTCCAATAACAACTTAGACAGCCCTTTGACTCTAGGTCATGGATGTATGGCACGGGAGGAGTCCTTCCATTTGTCTCTCTAGAAGTAATGATGCAAAAACCAGAGGACTGTCACGGTACTGGCTGAGAAGGGGTTGAATTGTTTGTGCCACCCACCCGCATATCAGCTGGACCCACATGACAAAGCAGGATGCAGGACAGATCATCCCAAAGATCGGCTGTTAGACTGGCACTCAAGGGTTCAAATCCTCTTAAACGTCCTGGATAAACTCCTAGTTTTGCTTCTGATTGCATGGAGGTAACTCCTCACCCCAAAAGGCTGCTGTAAGGGCCCTATCTTGGTATGGCTGGAGGGCTCTGGTTAGCGAGGAGCATTAAGGGCAAGGGATCTCTGTCCCAGGCAACCAAGCAAGATAGGAAATAAGATCCAAGATCTGAAATAAGATGCAAGATCTGAAACAAGATCCAAGATCTCCCAGCAGCAGCGAGGGCGAGCAGAAGGGTCAGAAGTAGTCTGACCATCAAGAAGCTGAGGTCCTCTCCACCTCTCCGTGTTACCTTTTTGTGACAACGCTACTCAGACTGCAGCCAGAAAGCCATTTTACATGTGTAAATTTATCCTGCTCTCTTCAGCTTGGAATTACAACCATCTGCAAATGTTTCGCATGCCCCAGTGTAGAAGCTAGAAGGAAATGTGGCCTTGATTAGTATCTGTTAATCAATTTCCATCTCAATTAAATGCTGTTGTGCCAAATACAGGGTGAGGCCACGCAGCTTGCGATGTACCAAACCTTATGTTGCTGCTCTGCGTGAGGAAACAAGACCCCGGTCTCCAAGTCCTAGCAACTTTCACAAGCAGTAAAATGGTATTTTTACAAGATCAGCACTTCGCTTTTCTGCAGCCATTTCCTTAATGACTTAGGGCAGATGACTTTGGGCAGTCTGCTGGGGCTCGGAGTTTGATAAGGACCCCTAATCTCAGGCATGCAGCTTAATCTCCAAAAGCTGCATTTCAGCACTGCCTAATCTCATCAGGCTCTTTTGCCCTTGCCAGTCCATTACCCTGCTGCGGGGTTCTAAGATCTTGGTGGTGTAATGACATCTTCAGACCTGTCTTTGCTGCATTTCCAAACTCCCCCTGCAATCCCAGAAGGCTCAGAGCCTATAATATTATTTTAATTGCCAGTTCACTGCTTTAGGAGCACCTTCTTTCTTAACTTCTACCCTGTTTCTCGTGATGAGATCTCTTGCAGATGCAGTTAATCAGAAAGATTACAATCACTCTAGAAACACCTGCATTGGAAATAAGTCTGGCTTTTATTAGTATGAATTCCTACTGCTGACAAGCTCTGGGAGGAGAGGATGGGGGGAGAACCCAAGATCCCTTTACACAGCTGGAATATAAATGTGAATTTTTCTTCCTATTTATTTTTCTTCTGTAAATGATTTAGCTGCTATTGATGAAGATTACCACCAAATAAAAAGCAGAATCTACTGGCTTGTGTTGTTGTGTGCAACACACCCATAAAACAAATGTATGCCTCCACCACTGGAATAGGCCATCCTTTTAGCCATGACACGTACGGAACTGGAGATAGCATTCATCGTCCGAACCTCAAGAGCAGCAAGGATCCCGTGTTCAGACTCCTTATTACATGGGGAAGACAAAACAGACATTCCAGTGCCCTGCATCCTCTTTACCCTAGGATATTAAGAACAAACACAAAAGACTGATTTCATTAGTTGTAGCAAGTAGGTTCAACAGGAAGGCGAGAAGCACTTACTACGGGTTAAAAAGACAATCTTAAGCCTGATGCAAGAATTTTGAATCTTATTTCTGATAAAAATAATTTGCCAGTAGTCCTGAAAACTGGCAAAACCCAAATTAAAATGCCATCCCTCTTGAGAAACGGAAGGATATTCAAGTCCTTTGGGACACTTGAAGGTAACGGTCCAAGAAAAAGCTCGAGGTGTTCACATTTATTGAGGAATGTTAATCTACTGAACTCTATAATTGTACTAAGCTCTGGACACATAAATAGAACCTTTTAAAATCTAAATATTTTATGTAAAAACTGTGAAAGATCTTCATAATTATTTTTATCACAAAATAATAATACTTATGCCAGTCACCTGCTAACATAAGAAAAAAAAAAAAATGTGTCATTGTCTCATGGACCAAATTCTCCAGTCCGTGCAGTCAATGTGAAATGCTCCCAATTCTCTACATTGTGCTTTCTCTCACTGGTAACAACTCAAAACTCATGTATGCTCAAAGAAATGATGCAGTGGGGGATAGTCTGTCCCACTGCTGCTGCAAGAGTTACAGGGAAGAATTTCTAATACAAAAGCAGAAAAAATAGCCCCTTTACTGACTCTTGATGTTTTCATCCACCTTCCCCAGATTCTCAGGCTGTATAACTTTTCAGAAACCATCAGGGACTGGGCTGGCACGATTCCTACCCGATTTGAAATGAAGGTAGTTGTCACATATCCGTGCAACTCTCATTCATTTAAATAGCTTGGAGTTGGTATTAAACAAGTTAATAAAGGAATGAAGAACAGGGACCACTGAAAAGCAAAGGAATATCTTCTTCTGTGGCTACAGTAATGCTCCCTCTGGCCCTGGCACCTTCAGCAGGAAAGCTGGAGAGTCACCTTTTCTCATCCCATTTTATCTTCTCACAGAAAATGGAAAAGGTGAGTTCCTAACACATTAGAGATGATGATGCAGGGTTCCTCACCACATCGATAAGTTTTCAGCTGCCACTACTAACCACTCATTCACTAATAATCAAGCTCCATTTCTTTTTCCCAGAGCACTGTCAAGGCTGTTTTACTGAGGAGCATCAAGACGCAGGCTGCAGAAACAGAAGGACGTTGCCTAGTAGGAGATAGGAGGTCACGGAGGTAACACTCATTGCTGACTTCAGTGTACTTAAGTCAGACTTAGCCTGTGGTTAAATATACAGGTCCTTTGCCCTTTAAAGCTTAAAATAAATTTGTCTTAAACTACTGCATTGGCTTACATTACAAGATAAATTATGAAAAATAAGTTGGCCTCAAAGCATAGTTTTGCTTAGCTGCTCTGGGCATGAACCATTTCACTTGGACTCTGTTGTTCAGACCACCTATCTCCCTCACCAGGAGGATGAAGAGAAAATAATCAAGAAGGGCTGGAGCCTATTTAGACAACTGGCCAGCTCCCTGCAAAGGGCTCCTCCCCGGTTAGAAGAGAGAAGATCCACCACAGAGGAAAAACAAAACCTGCAAAAGGCTCAACATGGTAGTGATGCAATGGCATGATGTTATTGGATGGAAAGGGCCAGCATCACTGGTTTAACAAGGAACACGGTGTAGGATCAGGAGCTACACCTTTCTTTTTCCTATCTCATCCTTTTTCTAGCTTGCTCTCACCTTGTCTTCTTTCTCATCTTTACTATTAAGTTAATGGAAGTGCTGAGCATGCACACCGTACTGCATACTACAGCTTTCATCATTCCAGTTACTTGACAGTCATGATCCCCATGCCCTTGATGAGACCTGGAAATGACTACAGTTGAAATGAACATGAATCCATCAATACAGGCTCTTGAACTTTACAACCAAGTCACACATCCTGAGTCTTGTCAAACAGCATGATCTGGCTGATTGAAAACGGGAACTGCATTAAAATATAGTGCTGATATAATACGTTGTACATCAGCTCTAACAAAAGGGAGCTGGGAAATAAAAAGATACCCCTGTAATGGCATCACTGCACTGTTATTGAGCAGCACCTTTCAACAAGTCAGCCAGCTCCCATAAACTTACTTAACTTCAGAGATATGCTGCTTATAATCCCTGTTCCCAAATGTTTTGCTATCTTCCCAAGTTTTATCACAACTCTGCAAAGGTGGCCCACTCCTCTTAATCTCATCAGCAAACTTTAATTAACTGCATTGCTGCTACCTCTGTTGGTCAATACAGGCAGCTCTCTCTGAAACAGTGAACAGAACTCACTGCAACTCACTTACATTTAATATGTACCCTATCTTGTGTTTCTGCCTAGACTTGAACTATGAAAAAAGAAAAATTAAAAAAGAATTTATGATCTCATGAACCTTGAGAGCAGAGGCCCTTGAGCATCTTGTGAATGACAGCAGCACTCTTGAGTCTGGATCCTAGCCTGAGTTTTCAATCCAAGAGGACTGAGCGATGTTTGGAATTACATAGCGAGGAATCTAAACTAAACCAGGTGTCTTCCCAGTTTTGCCAAAAAAATAGTTTGACACATACTAGCTTATAAATAGATGGTTCTGCCAGATCAAACAATGATATATTACACTGACCACTCAAACAGCCCAACAGTGAAGCAATTTTCATGAGGATGCAATATTTTTTTTTTTAACTTTTAAAAATTGAAAATAATAAACAGATTGGCTTGTATTATCATGAAAAAATGTGCTAAAGGGTAAGGTCTGTGAAGAAAAATCTGACAAGTCATAGGTCATAAAAGTTTCAGTTCAAGCTTGTTCATATTATAGTGAAGTAAATTATTGCTGAAAACTTCTTTCAAAGAGTTTCTTTTTGATTGGGTCTTGTTTTTAAGATGAGCAAACGCTTTAAATGTGAGCTATTTCCATAGTTTGTGAGCAATAAACAACAGGCTGAATAGAAAAGCAGAGACCACAGGTCATTCCCACTGGTGTAAAAGAAATGCTGCGCTGTTTCCAGCCACAGAATTATCCTTTACCCAAGTATGGCTGTATCCATCTCTGTCCATCCACAGGCACCTAAACAGGGACTTCTCGGTGTCATACAAAGCTTTTCTTGCTTTCGCTGGTACCCTTAGGCCCAGCTGGCAATTGTGAAAATCAGGCTGGCAAAGCAAAGCAGACCTGACTGACTACAGCCCAGCCTGGCAGCAGCGAGGCACTCTGCGGGCACGAGAAGTCTTTTTCTAAGATTTAACTCCCTTTATTGGAAGCATTTGCCATTCAATTTTCATTCTTTTCTCTCAAAAATAAGACTGGTTTGATCATGATGGGCAGTGTCTCTCGGGACAAAGTGGTTTTGAGTGCAGGCCTCAAGTAGGTCAGTGTAACTGCACCGAACCGCAGGACCACAGAGTGCCTTGCACTTACAATCTGTGCAGCAGAACTGCTCAGTGCAAGTGATTCATTGAGAAACCTCTTTTTCCTGATACGGCTTTGGAGAGGTGCCTGAACATGGTGATAAGGAGCTGACAGGGAACCAGCCACACTCAGATGCCTTCCAGTTCATCTAAAGACGCAGAGAAAATCTCCTCCCACGTTTAATGTCTTTGGGATTCTTCCAACCATGCCTTTCCCTTCTGACACTCTTCCAGCTCCCCAGGACTTTCTGGCCCTCCTGAACATCCCTCTCTGCCTCCTCCTCCTCCCCCTGAACAGTTTTTCTCTCCTTGCGCATTCTGCTCCCGCCAGGAGGTTCCTAGGGAAGAGGCCACAGGTGGTGCAGTGTGTGTGCACGGCTCGACCTGTCACCGGGACTCACGCTGCCACCTCTTCCTTGCTCGGACACCCGCTGGATCCTTTCAGACAAAGATCTTCCCCTATGCAGCAGCCACAGCTCTCCCTCAGTGGCTGTTTCTAACGGCGAGGCCTGTGCTCCAGCATGTGAGAGTGCTCTAACGCACAGCACATACTTTTCCAGGCTCCACCACAGCGTCAGGCTTAATGAAACACTTAATTACCAGACCTCAAAACTCAGGATTTCCAAGCAAGACAAATGGATGTCCTGCATCAGGGCCTGGCTGTGCAATCCTTCCTCTGCTGAACACTTGCTCCTGGGGACAGATAAAACCAGCAGGCTGAGACACAAAGAGGCTGCAGAAAGCACGCTTTCTGATAGGAATGAGGCCACACTGCTAGCATGTTCTGCTAGCATAGGGAAAGCCCAGATACAGCAGCATCCAAATAGCTGCTCAGCAACTGAGAAGCAAGGAACCAAATCTACAAAAACGTTTTGGTTTCTAGCTTTGGTGTATCTGGAAGCCAAAAAAGCTGAGTGGAAAGGTCATGCAGGCAAAATCTTGGGAATGTCTGTCTATCAAAATTAATGGTTTGATTCATGCTACGGCCTTAGGATCTACTAGGTACAAGTTCTTTTGGAGGGCTCTGTAAAAGTCTCTGCCCTGTTTTGCAGAGGCAGACCTAAGCATTAGTCCAAGAACTAAAATAGGAAATACTGAAATCATTGCATTCATTAATTCAAGTAGTCCCATCCAGAACAGGGAGATCTGGCTGGAAGAGATGGGTCTGGGATGACTGAACATGAGCAACATATGCAGACGAGGAGGCACCACCGAAAAGACACCACTGAAACCGTGGCTCTTGCCCCTGTTTCCACTTTCAGATCAATTCAGGGAAGCACACCAGCAGCTCTCTCCTGGCGCTGAGGCGTGGGACCAAACACGTAGAGAGCACTCTGAATTCGTAGCTTCCAGGAAAAGTTGTGTATTCTGGGCCAAAGAACAAGCACTTCAAACTCCGCTAGTGGTATGCAGGTTTCACCTCATCCATGTCACAGAAAAGCACAGGGATTTTGCAGTTCTGACCGTTTGTTTTGTACTGAATGACTTGTCCAGAAGTCAGATGCATGTTGTTTCTCCCTCCCAGCCTGCCAGCCACAAAACACTCACCAGCTTTTGTTTACATTACAAATTTAAGATCTACCTGCAAGAAATAAAAAGCCTCCAGCATGACAAGCATGCGGTACAAGAGCAGGAGAGCTTAGGGCTGTCACCACTGTCTGTAAATCTCTTTGGTAACTGGGAATTTGTGAGGTGAAAGGTTTTCAGTACTGATCTGCTGTTATCTGAAATGGATTGTATGCCTCTCCAAATTTT
This sequence comes from Aythya ferina, assembly GCF_964211825.1. Taxonomy (NCBI): domain Eukaryota; kingdom Metazoa; phylum Chordata; class Aves; order Anseriformes; family Anatidae; genus Aythya; species Aythya ferina. The sequence goes on along the minus strand of NC_140304.1, from coordinate 28,529,984 downwards.
TTTTTATCAAATCTGCAAAACCAGTAAAACACAACATTTCTCGTTAGAACTCTTTCAGGGTGGAGTGAAAAACAAAAAAAGATTGCTGGAGAGTATCTGGTGTTGATCACAAGGAGAATAAGTACTACTTGCCCAGAGAAAACAAGATTTTTTCCACTAACGTCTTCTGCTTTCTCAGCAAATTTTTCTGTTTTCTCTGCAGCCCTTCTCTAGCCAGTAAATTCAATATCTTGTGAGATCTAGAGAGAACAAAGTAAGCATTAGACAGACAAACAAGGAAGGGGTCAATTATTGTATTAAAATCCCCAAGTGCATTGTTTTAGCACAAATTTCACATTTGCTTGCGCATGCTTTTAAGTGATTCCTTATTTTGTACCTTATAAATGGGCACCAGATGCCAGAGAAAATGATCGAAATTGCAGTGAAACTTGAGATCAAGTAAGTTTTGCCTTTACCTAAACCTACTTACAAAATATCATATATTCTCCCCCTCCCCACCCGCCAAAGATTTAACAACAACAAAAAAAAAACCTTTCTCCTAATTTGTCATCTTAAGAAGCTGACAAGAAGAAGCACGCGCACAACCTGCAAAACCTCGGAGCTTGTCGCTCCCCTCCCGAGGCCCTAAAGGTCTGGAATTAGCCTTGTCCTACATGCAGTCACAACTTGTCTGTGCTTTCCCAAACTCAAACATCCAGCTGCTGGGATAATGGCTTCATATCGACCGCCGACTGCCAGTGCTGCAGGGCTCCTGCTCCTGCCATGCGGCGCAGCCAGGAGGTAGGGCAGAAGTTGGCTTGCTGGCCATGTGTGTGGGCCAGTAGCCAAGCGGCTCCGCTTAACAGGCTGGCCACAGATCTACCTTTCATGTCGAAACATGGAGAGAATTAGGAAACTTTTTAAATTAAATAATTCTACGTCGATACTCTTCGGTTGTGTTGTGTTTTGTTTTTTTTTTCCTTTTCTTGAAAACCTTTTTTTTTTTCCAATTTTTTAATTAGAAACACTTTATTTCTCTCCTTTTACAGCCCTCCTGGACTGAGTTAGCTGGATCAAAGAACAGTGAGTTCTATACAAGTAAGATCATGTTAAGTTACTGAGTCTTTTTACGAACTATCTGGCTGCTTCCAGTGTGGCTAAAAGATTGTAGCCACCATATGAACTGAGGAGAGACTGTGAGCCTTTCAACAGACATTGCTTTCTAAGAAAAAAGGCCTTTTAGATATAACCTATTGCCTCGCATTGACCTCAGGCTCTCTCAGAGAGTATTCCTAGCTCTGGTTTTAATCGTTTAGGATGCAGGAACACTTCTGCTCTGGCAGAGCACTGCCATGGCGCCTCAGGCCCGAGCCTCATCCAAGGTAGGCCCCGCGCAGCTTTCCAGAAGGTGCCATAAATCCTGCCCTGCTATAAAGCAAAAAGCCACTGGTCTCTCCTCTACAAAAAATCATAGGAGTTCTGTTTTCTCAGCCTCTGGGCTGAAAAAGTGTTATTTTCTGAGTTTGCCCCTTGTGGGATGGGAACTGTGTTCCACTTCGCAGACCGCTAAACGTGACCACTCGTAACCAAGAGGCCAAGCGTGTGTGTGTCGTTCCCCTAGGGTAACGGGACGCAGCTTATCTCCATCAGCCAGGAAAACAGGGAGAAGAAATGGCATACAGGCATCAAACTTACACTTCAGCAGTTTAAAGGAAGTAGGAGAACAGATGAGAGAAGTCAGAGAAAGCGCAGAGCTGCTGGATCACAGAGCTGTGACACACTGAGTGACTGCAACTACCACACACCAGCTCCTCTCAGCCCACATGCACGCTCACGTCCCTGGGGGACCATTTTTTAAATCGAGGGTAGCTTTCCCAGGAGTTAAAGAGAAAAACACTAGCTCTAATTATTTTCCATTTATTGCGGATTGTCACAAGGTCAGGATCTACCAACAGCGAGTTATTACGGGGCAGCTGACAGATGCTGCCTTGTGTGTCAGACCCCTCAGATCACAAGCTAAGCTGATCCCGTGCCTTTTTAAGTCAACAGAGCCTCTCTGAGCTTTCACTGTGACCTAAGAAACACTGCTCTTTATGGCATCCCTTAACTATGAAGCATTGTGGATTGTCTAAGTTAGACACCTGGCTTTATAATGAATTCAAGTTAATGCAACCCGTAAATGGGGGCTGGGGGCTTAATTCCAAAAGCCAGCTCCGTACTCTGCCATATACTTGGATAGCGCAGAGGCACAGGAAATAAGTTCGGGAAGTCACTTGTGTGATTTCTCACTGAAACTCCAAGGTATTACTCAATTACCCATCCTTCCAGAAATGTTTGCACACTGCTTACTAACTAGGAAAAGTTGTTCGCATCGAAGCTGGACAGGTTGGAAACTTTCCTCTTTCTGCACAAAATACGTATCAGAACGACTTCCGCAACTGAGGCTGCCGAGAGCCAAACCCTGTCAGTGGGAGCTTTGCCTTTCCTTCATTTAAACCCCCATGTGGCCCTACAAGAACAACATATATTTTACAACTGCAACTTAAATTCTGTGTTGTTGCATAAAGTATTTTCTGGAAAACTGTGCCCTCCACTGCACCACTGTATTTGTGTTCTGTATGAAAGTCTTTCAGGCCATGCTCCACCATCGGGCTCACTGGTGGGCTCAGCTTGTCAGCCTACAATTCTGCAAGGTTGAATGATGTATTTGATTTAACAGGCATGTGAATTCCATTCCCTGTTAAAAAGTATCTTTATTCTTCGCTTAAATTTTAGAAAGGACCCCACAGGATCAAACTCTTCCATTGCTTTCATGACTATTAATAATTTGCACCACCAGAAGCTGTTTAGCATAGAAAATGTTCTTGGATGACCCTTCAGTAACAAGTCATCGCTGTATATACAGCCCTTAATCCAAGACTACACTTCTGATATGCCTGCAGAATTTGGCATTTCAGTCCACTGTGTAAAGTGTTTGGGCTCCCTGGAATTTAGACCATTTAACTTCAAAGTTCAGGCTCATTTGCTGGCAATGGGTAGCCTCACTGAGTCAACCAATTTGTTTACTTCTAACAAGTCTGTCCCATATCCTGTCTTCTGGGATGTTTGTAAGCACTCTTGGGATGCTCACAGCATTTCCCCATTCTGACAACATCTTAAGTGCAGGTCTTACCCAAGAGGATACACTGGAATTTAGAAACTGAAGAACGTGTCATTACAGCTCTGTAGATGCACTTTATATTACCCAATGGCCAAAATGCTGTAGATTAATGCTATTTGCCAGGTTTCTAGTGTGGATTTTGCTATCTTCTTAACCTTCACAATGCCACAGCAGGACTGCTACCAGCCCCCAGGCCGGTCCACCTGCAGCTGCTTCCATCTCCCAGCCATCACTACTGCCACAACTTGCTGTGCTTGGATCACCCAAGACTAACACCCTGATGCAAATCAGATACTGCAAGGGAATTTATTCTCTAGTTAGCCACAGCCCCCTGAGGCCAGAGTAGATATTAACAAGTCGGCAGGTTCCTATGGCAGCAGGCTGCCAAAGGGCAGCAAAAAAGTCTGTGCCCCCTGCGGCTCAATTTTCCTGTGTGGGGCCCTGGAAAGCCAGGCTGGCTGGGAAAAGGGCAGGATAAAAGTGTATCATCACAGCATTTTGAGCAGGCTGAAAGAGAATGGGGTCTGAACAGCCACAGGCAAGGAAGCTGCAGCACTTGGATGAGTGAGTGAATCCTGGACAAAGGTAACACTGAGAACAGTAAATAATCCATCACGCGAGGACACATCAGAGACAAGCACTCCAACACGAAACGTGGCTCGCAAAAAGCTGCAGATGAGCTGACACTAATGAAAACAAGGGCCTTGGAACCTGGGTGGTGGCGGAAGGAAAGGAGAGGCAGTTGTATAACTTGCTCCCCCTGCCCAGACCTGCCGATGCAGCTGGATTCAGACTTGCAGCATCATCGCTTTTCCGGTCTTGGCCTCCTGAACCTGCAAGCAGCCCCTCGCAGTGACCTGCCAAACCTTTGCTATCCAAACTTTTCTTCCTTTGAACAGCCTGATAAGGGGCCAACCTGTGCAGTAGCTTCTCACCATGCCCTGCAGGGAGAATACAATGAGGCCCATAAAGCCAATTGCACTTGTTCCCCGAGGCAGCTTTTGAACTCTGCACGGAGAGGCTGGAATGCCCCCTTCCACTTAGCAGAACAAAGGCCAGCCAACCTGCAGGGTTTTAATCCTGAAAGTTAAACATGAATGTGATTAATGTGCAGCTTTGAATTTCGTGTATTATTGAATTGTATACATTACTCCAGGCTTGGAGATTTTCCCCTTTTATACTGCAACACAAATGTATGTTCCGTTTGGGAGGGGTACAGAACAGAGAACACCAGGCAAAAGTATTTCCATATGTATTTCCCACATTCTCTGCCTGAAGGACTTGAGCGAGCTGGGATTTATACTGTGTTCCACTGACCCCGAAAAAACAACTTGAAACAGATTTAGAGAAGATTCACTGGAGCTCATTGCAATTGAAATGCTGGATACTTATTTGACAGCCTCTAGGAACCCTTCCAGGTTCACCCTTTCCTGTGAATCTGCTAAAGCTCCAGAAGATTATCAGAGTTAAGCTAATGTGCAGGATGCTGGGTTTGAGGAGATGGGTTGCCCCTGGTAAGAGTCATAAAAATGATCATCTCTTGTAACCGGTGCTCTGCCTCAGAGACCGACTCCTTGACCCCTTTTCAGTCATAATCCCTGATAGGAGCCAGAAAGCTGGACCACATCACTCCTGTGTGATCCTCCTGGTTTCAGCAGGATACTGCGTGCCCAGAAGACCATCCTCGATTTTACTACTGGGGAAACATTCAACATATTTTTAGAGATGGTTAATTAACCCCATTCATTATGTACAAGGGACAAATTTAAAATGCACCAAGACACTTCCAGTCAGGACTTTCTCATCCTCTCTGTGGTTTTGGCTTGTCTTCTGACTTTACCACAGCATACCACAAGATCAACAAAGGTGTTGAGATCAGTCTTCAGTGAAGATCTTCAGAGAACTGTTTGCATTTTGACTCGACCACTGGGAAGACAGATTTGCAGTTGTATCATGTACCACCACCTGACTTCTTATGGTTTTTGAAGATTAATCGATTAATTAATTAATCAATTAATCAATTCTACAATCAATTAATTTCCACCATCAAAATGTCCAGACTGAGCTGGCCTTCCATGGGATGCTTCTCACTAGGCTGAACAGTGAGGATCTGGAAGAGATGAGAGATGATACAAAGACTTCTCTTTTTCCAAAGCTCAGACCTTGATGGCTTCTCGTAGTTTTCCACAACAATTTCCATCTGGAACTTCATTTGCTTGTGGAACTGAGCAGGGCCATTGCAGAAGGAGAGCTCTGTCTCCAGAAATAGTTTCTGGCTCAGGAGGAAGACTTGACCTTTGTTCTGAACAGGAATATGAACTCTGTCACACTGGGACACTTTTGCATCGGTATCTCCTATGTTTTAGCCATTACTAGCCCTGTGATTTCAGGACAGACATATGGTTTGATCCTATCAGCATTAATGACTATTTTGGTTTGACAAAGCTTATTAGAGAGTAATGTTTCCTTAAGTTTTTGCTTCTCAAGCCAAAACATCTAGATAGTGGATAGGGGAACTGTATCAGCAATTCTTAGACCTGATATATGTCCAGTACCATTTTTGCTAGAGTCTTGAAATACATACCGAAAAAATATTATTGACCAGTTAGACAGGGAAACCCAGATCATATCATTGATTCATGCACAGCCTGATATCAGCTCTGCAACTTCAACCTCACCCTGAAATCTGGCAAGTGCTGTGCATTCATAGGGCCCTGAAGGAATCCAGCTTGAGCTCTGATCTCTCAACTGCAAAGATAAAACCCACTGCATCTCCAGCTCACCTTGGTGCAGTACAGATGCAATCCAGACAAAGCATGACAAATACATTTCTATAAAATAAGTGAAAACACACAATATGGAGCTTAGCCTGGCTATAAAATTTATGCTCGGGCCAGGAGGAAAAATGAGCTTTAAGCAGAGGACTGGGCTAGAACGATCCTACAATTCTGTGATCCTAGATCTGGTTGTAACTTAAAGTGCTGCAGACACATAATTGGCTTTTTAGACATGCAATCTGCCAGAATGAAGTTATTCATCCAGATAGAAAAAAAAAATGCTGAAATGTTGCCCCAGTTGAGAAAAGAGTGTAATCTGGGACCTGTTCAGTGCTTTGCTCTGTTTGGCTATGACAGCACTGATCTGGTACAAGGTGCTTCAAATCACAGCCGAACAAAGCATCTTGCTGAGGAATTCTTCATTCTACCCCGTATCGACGTGGCTGTCAAACGCAGCAAAAATGTAAAGCACATTTTGGTCCACTGCTCTAGAAACAAAAACAAAAAAAACCGCCAAAGATCTTCTGCAAAATGATGCTTGCAACCATGACATTCTGCTCCCAAGTCCAGAGCAATGCCTGTTTGCTGGGGACATCTGCACCACTTTTGCTATTGTCTGCCAGTGAGAAGGCCTGACCTGCGCCTGAACTCATTCCAGAGATATTTCAATAAATCTGCAGTTTCCCAGTAAGCCCAAACGTCCTTTGTTAGGACATCCCTGTCCTGTGAGGACTAAACTGCCTCTCCCATTTTTATTTTGGCATGGCTGGCCTTCCCCCAGTCTTGTAATTAAATGCAAGAGGAAAAAATAGAAAGTCTGACAAGACCCACTGAGTGGCCTCCTTTTCTGCGTGCTCCTGTGGCTCTATTCTTGGAGGCTGACCCAGGGCAGGGCTCTGCCCTTCTACGTGTATTTTCCAGTGGAAGCATTTTTCTCCTTACGTGGATTTATTCAGACTCCAAGCTTCATATTCATCAAAACTGTCACGGACCATTTGCAGGATGGGAAGATATTGTGGGTCCAATCAGTGTGGGTGTCACAAACAATTATCTGCTGCAGAATGATCCCAATTAGTAAACACCCTGCTAACAGGCCACCTCCCCAAGGATGCTGATTGCCTTTGACAGTGTTTTTTTTCAGGATGTCTGCTGGAAAACTGCAACTCAAGCCTCTGCGGGCCAGCTTCTGGCAAATTCCTTGTTAACCCTACAAAAGAATCTACACATGAATAATTAAAAATAGATGGGAGTAGAAACTCAAAGTACATTTAGCTTTGTCACCCAAGCCCTTTATAACAAGACCTACTTCTCATCTGGAATAAAATGGAAATTCTACTCTCTGTCTTAGCTTGTATGAGGCACTCACGTTTTGATGCTTTGCTCTAGGCCTTGGGAACTAAATGAAGACTTCAATACAAACTCTCCCTTCTACTTTCTCCTTTTCTGTTCATGCAAAACTCTTAAAGAGTTGCCTGAAGGATCAAGTTTAGTAAGTGATTGAAACCTAGCTGCTTACTCCTTGCTTAAGGCACGGTGCCTTTTCTACTGTATGCTACTATCTAGAAGGATAGCCTTTAATGATTACAGAGAGCTTTTTACAGATGGAATCACATGCAGATAGAAAACCAAGCTTTTTTTTAAAGCAACCTTTTGACCATCCAGTTCTCTCCTGAAATGGACTGGAGAGTGATCAGTCACTCCTCTTCACCCTGGTTTGCTATCAAATCAAAAAACAGCAAGCCCAAGTCTGGTGTAACCTAGGAATAATGTCACTACAATTAGTGGAGCTGCACAGGGACTGAAGAGAGGAAGAACAGAGCTCTGCTTTCCACCACGTGAACTCAGCCTCTGCAGCACACACAAGACAAGACAGAGGACAACGAGTTGTAGGTAATGCTCAGAACCTGGTAGGCAGTGCCAAGAGTACACAAGTTTGATGCTGCAGGATAAGATCATGCTCCGAACCAACTGCCTGGATCAAGAGATTTCAACTGAAAGGTTTTCACACTGAAAAAGTCCCCGGTTAGCATTACTGCCAGTGAAGCAAAGGTTATACTCTGACCAGCTTTGTACATTCTTTGACTAGCCTTCATTTAAAATACTCTAATCCCTAAGTCATGGATTCACATCACTATCAGCAGATGCTGCAGATGATCAGACTGCCAGATGCCACGTAAAACAATATAAAAAGCCATACCTTGAGCAAAACGCACCGAAGAGCAGCAGTAAGCTGCAATTTCCTCACTGGTGGCTGCTGAGAAGGGCACAGGCAGCACTTGATGCAAACTGTGTGGAAATCAGACGAGGAAACCTTTCATCCTTCTCCAGTCACACAAGCAGCAAGCCAAACTGACGGCTGCAGGATTGGTTCAGGTTTAGCCCTTCCATTCTCACAATGCTGACTGTTCTCCAGCACTGCCAGTGCTGCAGGTGGAAACTCACCCAGAGTCAGGGAAAAGGATGAACAAAGCACTTCTATTCTCCAGCCAGATGGTCTGAGCTTTACTGGATGCTGTTCGGACAGAGAAAAACACTGGTGAGGCGTGCATGTTCCTTCCTGAACTGTCCGCAGTATGTGAATGACCTGCATGGACGTGTGTCTCCAGGAATAAGAGCTCAGCATGGACTATGCATCAATGGTAAAGTCATCAGAACTGGACTGCTCGGATCACGAGTGGTCAGCTCTGAAAGAAAATCTTGTATTGAGCCACAATTGGTTCACATCTATTACAAGGTGGAGTAATTCCTTCTTCTGCGGAACTATTGGGCAAAATCTCACGGCCTGCCTGTAGTGAAATTTTAGCCAGAATCCACCGAGTCCAATTATACAGAGGCTTAAGGACTGATTTGGCCACCAAGGCTGCTTCCCCAGCAGCAGTCTTGCTCCCGAGCAATGGGCTTCAGTGCCATACCCCATTTCCTACCAAGTATGCCAAGTCCTCCCGTACAGCTCACTAATCCTCCCATACCTCTGCAGTTTTGGCAGGCTCCTCCACAACCTCCCTCCTTCTCCTCTGGCCTGCGGTGAGCAGACTTTCTTCTTTAATATGCAGGCAGAAGCAAAATTATTTAACTCATCTCACTTTCAGCTCTGATTTCAACCCAGTTGATTAGTAAATTCTCAGCAGTGAATTCTACCCCAGCTATACCCTCAGCAGGAATAAGCTGTCAGACCTCTACAGATCCACATGACGGAGCTGCTATCCAAGACAAGACAAACAATTTCAGACTGCGGGCAAGAGCTTGTAATACCCTGTATCAAACGCTTTACGAGGCTCCAACTACAATATATCTAATAAAATCCCTTTGTCCAACAATTTTGCCTTTGCAAGATCAAGGATGAAGTTGCCTAACTACCCCCTCCCAGCCTCACAGGCACAACGCCCTGTGGATTGGGGCAATTTGAGACTTTGGCCAAGAAATTGTCTCACTTTTCTCCCATCCTGGTGGTCCACACTAAATTCTCTTTTGTTTTGTTAGTCCTTCCTTCCTAATTCGCTGTTGCCCAGCATCTTTACCATTCTTTTTCTTTATCTTCAGACTGCAAAGCCACTGGGACAAAATGTGAGCAAAGACCTGCGATCTGAGCACCTCGCTTTGCAGAAGCCATAATGGTAGCACTATTTTCCTGCTGGGAGCTTTGCTACCCACCTTCCTCTTTGCAAAGGAGGTTAAGAAAGACTCTCAGTTCCTGTCTCAGTTGAAGAGACTATTCAGCCCTCTGTAAAACAGCGAGGGATAAAGACTCTTGTGAATTTGGGTGAGAAAACAGGCTGGCTGTCTCCCACAGGAAGAGCTTAGCACATCGCGCTGAAGACAGAGAATTTGGCCTTATTTTAAAGAGGAAGGACATGGTTCTATTTCTAGCAGGGACATTGTGTGAGTAATTCCCACTGAATCCAAAGGATTTTGCCCTCAGATAGCCAAGAGCAGAAAGCAGGAGTCATAGAGTCAGCCTTTGTGCCAGCCAAAGCTGATGGAACAACCGCCCTCCAGCCGTAAATAAACACCTCTGAACACGGGGATAAAGCTGGAGCCACTGGAAGCGTTCTTGCAGCCACAGCACGATTTATGGCCCCAAATCCAAACAGGAATTATCACTGCAACCACGGCCGATGCCAGGAGGTGTTCGTTCCTGCCAACTCATCCTGTTTGGCTCACGGATCCTCCTCAGGACTGCCATGCAACCCATGTGAGAGCACTTGGCTTCAGCAAACGCCATGAATTTTCTGCCTTCCCTGCTAAGCACATTCACCAATGAAGTCCTGATTTAGGCACGGTAATCTCTGCTGCCTGTTCCCAGAGAGAAATGTTCATTTGACAGGCTGTGATCTCTGCTACCGAGCAGCCTGCCTCGGCGTCAGAACCATGGTGCTGACCCAGTGCGCTGCCCGGCATGCACACGGGAATTGAGGCAGCTCCAGAAGAGCAGGCACAGCCAGGCCTGCCCCTGGGCACCTCGCCTTCATAGATCACAAGCCAAGAGAGCCTGGCCTGTGAGATTGGCTCGGGAGATGATGGGACATGAGGGGATTGTGCCCTGATGCCGCACTGCTCCCAGGCCTGAGGACTGGGGTGAACGTCTGAGGTGGGCTGGGAGCGTCCCACTGCAAGCAGCCACTCTGACATCTCTGCCTGCATGTGTAGGGCTCACGGCACTTTCAGGGCCAGCAGCTTCACACAGCCCCACACAGAGTTAGCTGGTAACTCACTATGTGGTCACCATGCCTTCTTCAGCAGCACTTCCACGGCCAAACGACCTCAAGGCCTTTGGGCCTCTGTGGCGCGGGCCCATGGTCTCATTTCTGCTGACTGAGCCAGGACACAAGCCGTGGTGTTCTCACCATCACGACGACCATACACCAGGATGGCAGAGCACACCTGGCCCAGCATAAACCCTGCCACACAGCTCCACCAGCATGGTTTGAACCAGCAGAGAGCTTGTGCTGGCCCAGCGTGCTCTGTCATACGGCTGCAGAGCTTTGGCTCCAGCACGAACAGCTCTACGGACAGATTTACGATATCACTGGGATGAGGACTTTGCTTGAACTGTTTTGGCTTCAGCTTTGATTTAAGCTAATGCATAATTCATAATGGGGCTGATAACAGATGGCAACTTGTTAAGCCACAGGAACTCCATCAGTTCTGATCACATGACAACACCCTAAATAATTTAAATCACATCTTACTGCAGAAGCTGAGCTGCTGGGGCCCAGCGGGACGGGGAGACTCCACTGCCACCCTGCAGGAGGCATCTTGAAAATTGTAACCTGCTTTGCAAAGGGGGAAACTGAGGCACAAGAGCTCCTACATGCTCTCTCCATGAAAGCAGACCACTGGTGTCCTCCTGCTTCTCAGCACCAGATCCCAGCCACAAGGCCCTGGTCTCCCCTTTTGTCTATATTGAGCATGCTTACAAGAGGTAAACTCAGACAAAAAGCATGACTTAAAAAAGGGGGGTAAGGGGCTTGCTCCACAACATGTTGCTAACCCCAAGCTGATGCTCCAGAGGTTTATCTCCAGGCCAGCCCTATTAGCAGGTGTATGATCCTGTCAGGATCAAGGACTGATTCAATGCCAGAGGAAATCCTCTGAAATCAGTGGACCCCAAACTAGATTCAGACCTCAGCCTTCCACTGGCAAAACCCCACCGTTCCTCCTGGCTAACCCCGCTATACCAGAGAGGATGCAGGGGCAGAAGAGTGCATTCTGACTCCTAATTTTCATGCTCAGCTTAGGAATCCAATCAACCAAGGAGCTAATGGAGTAAAAACACTCCGTAGAAAATAATCCAAACGGGAGCAGTGCAAGCCATGGTTCTTTGAAACAGTAAACCCAGCTTTAGGACACCTACTATTGGGTCAAAAAAGCCAGAGCCCAATGATGTAAAAGTGAAGATCCACCAGAAATTCACTCTGCAGTAAAAAAAGCTCACAGGTTTACCTTTTGGTTTGGCAGGCTGTGTTAGATCAGGACCTTGCTGTCTCCCTGCATCAACAGCAAGATGATGAGGCTCTGGGTAATTCACCAAAAATGCAAGCATGTCCGCTCTTGCCACATGTTTGCTCTCTGGGTATGAGATGGCAGTGAAATGCTGGCCCCCATTCTTGTGTCAGAATACTTTCCTCCTTCAGCTGAAGGAAGAACCTGTTTTTTTCCAAAACTTGGCCTAAACCCGGGTGACATGAAGACCCTTCCATGCCTCCATGGGAACCAGGAAGCCCTGCCTTGCTCCTTGGCCACTTCAGGAAGCAATGTGGGATGTTGGAGAGCACGGAGATTTCTCTTAGGAGTTTCTGCACCTTCTTTCTCTCTCTATCAGTTCCCAGGCTACATACACACATGAAATCTGGGGCTCTGTCATTCGCAGTGAGCTGAAGCAGTCTCCCAAAGAGAATACTCCTCAGGAAAGAAGGGTTCCAAGAACACTCCGACACACTCTAGATTACAGAAATGCTTCTGCTATCACAGGGGACGAGGCACCATAAAGAACAGAAAGCATGAATGAATTATTATTATCATCCCTGCATACTTATCCCCCTTCGTGACCCCCCTTTGAGGAGTCACACTGAATTTGAGTCTTCCCTGGAATTCCAATCAATCATAATCAGCACAGGATGGCCTGGCTGAAACGCAGGCATTTGCTGCTCACTGTAACGTAGAGAACACAGACTGCTGCCTCCTGACGTACTGCAAGGGATCACTGCCTACACTGCAGCCATCCTTAAACATCGCTTGACTGCCAGCCCGTTTTTACTATTCACTTCAAAAATTGCTGTCCCCTTTTTTAAATGCTTTAAACACAAGTGTGAGCTTTCTGTCCGGAGCGGTATGAGCACTTGGTCAAGTTGTTTCCTGAAACAGCGCTGCACAAAAGAAAGCCCTGTGTGTGCACGACAGGCCAGACTCTCAGCTGCACTTTTTGAATGCAAGGCAGCTATGCAAAATGACAAGGAGAGATCCAGCTCTGTGTTTCCTCTAAATAGGTGAGTTAGCACTGAAGGACACGTTGGTAGATGATAACACCCCTGCCTCGATCCTCAGGCAGTGCTGCAGATCAGAACATTCCCGGTACCATGGAGGATCCTCAAATGCAGGGAAGCTTCCCCTCTAGAAGGAAACTCATCCCATAACCTCTCTGAGTCGAAGCAGCCTCACTCATACGCTCACCTATTCAGGCTCCTTTAAGAATTTTTCTTTCCAACTGAAAAAGCAACCTGGTAACAATTTATTTATTTTTAATTTCAAGGAATTAACAATGCATCTTTCTTATTGCACAAAGTATCAGGGCACTAACTTCAAAATCCATGAACCTTACACATCATTCTTAGTATGGAGAACAGAGAGAGGACATTTTTTACCCAGGGGAACTGGGGTGCTCTGCATCCAGACTGAACTTAATCTTCCAAACCCAAATCTCCATTCTGAGCACTCCCAAACTTCAGGACGGGCTGTGCCTGGCTTATGCCTCTTGTCCCAAGCGTGCCAAGCGTTGCAGGCCCACACGGGTCCTTGCATGCTCCCAGCAAGCTGCCATGCCTGCTACCTGCCTCAGGGAAGGGGAGACAGAAAGAAACCCAAAATACTGCGGTGACCTTGCACGATCAAATCACCCCAGGCAAACGCCTCGCCGGCGATGCAGGGAACAAGAAGAAACCAAGAAACCAAGTGCCAGAGCAAGGAGTGCCAAGGACAAGGAGCGCCAAGGACAAGGAGCTCAACACAGGCTGGTGGAGGGAGGCTGAGCCAAAACACGAAGGCCAGCCCAGGGCAGGTGGATTATAGGCGATCCTACAGTGTCCCCTGGTGGCAGACAGCCTGCCTTCCTTCGCAGTCAGCCCAGACCAACACAAGGTGCTCATCTCCCCATCTTCTAATTAGGAGTGAGTAATCCAAGTGGATAAACAACAGTTGCGAAGTCATTTTCACCTTGCCTGCAGCTCTAGGGTCAGGGTATGTTTTCGGTCAAGCCGAAGCGTGAGCAAATGTTTGCCGTGCCCGCTCACGCTCCTGCTCCCGACTTCCTGGGGTACCCGCGGGCTTGCCCAGGCTGCTCCCCGCCAGCCCAGGGCCAGCTGCTACGGGTCAAAGCATTTCGTGCAGCTGGCCAATGGCGAGCCAAGGATGGCTTCAAAAACCAGCTTCTTGCATTGGAAAAACACAAAAATATAAAACCCTTTGGCTGTTTTGCCAGCTTTTCCTTTTTATTTTGGTTCTAAGGAAAACAACACAGTAAGCAGGCCGCTGATACATGTGAGCGTTCGCTGTGCTCCCCAAAAAGATGCCACAAACCACGGTGGTGGCATCTACATCCCCCAAAAGGAGGGATGGAGGACCAGAGGCAGGGAGATTTCTTCCCATGGAGGCAAACCTGTGCTGATTTATTTTCGTGGGAAGGTTCCCCCCCCTGCCACCCACCCTCCCACCATAATCTGTCTTCTGGTGGTCCACAGGCTGAAAATGCCAGGGGTGGACTATGGCCTGAGATAAAAAAGCAAGCTCTTGAGACGGGCACGGGGCTTCTCTCCTGCTCACTGATCCCACGTGCCAGATGTGAGTTGTCAGGCTGGGGCACTGCGGAGCAGGGCTGATTTATTTTCTTTTAAGAGCATAAGAAGGAACACCTGGCAGAGCACTCAGCAGGTGTCCTGCACCCCAGGACAATGGATTCCTAAAGATTCCCCAGAATCTTAGCAAAAGCCTGGCTGAGAGCAGAGCCCTCGTGCAAGGCACGAACTAGGTGAGATGTTTGGGATCACAGCATCTTTTTGTTTTGTTTTGATTTTTTGACCTAGCTTTGTGGCTCCACGTGCATTCCCACAAACGACGAGATATCCATTGACACGTGAAGCCCCAGGACTCTCTCTGTTCTGGGACGCTCTGACCCAAGCACGATTTCCATCTGTTGCTCCTTCAAGAGCATGTGGGAACAAGTCACGCTGGGTTTTCTTGCTGACAACCATCGTTTGACAAAAGACAAAACAAAAAGACACAATCGCTCTGAAAAACAACTAAATGTTCCTTGTCCCCCCGTCTTGCTGTATGATGGATTTTCACTAATCCAGAAAAGGAACAGATCAGATTAATGAGGTTCTCCAGGACGTTAAAAAGAGTGAGCAATGTCAGATGCTGCCAGAATGAAATAATCCACACAAGCACAACAAGTAGCAAGAAAGTACAGATGTGAAACCATTACATCCCATGTATTAAAATCCCACATCCCATGTATTAAAATACCAGTACTGCACAGCTCAAAGCTCAGCTTCACACTAAATCACTCATTCAACAGCCAGGGACAGGTTCTGAGCCCACATAACCCCAAAGGGCACCGCTGAGATCAAGGCAGAGATGTCTCTTTCAAACCAGTTCTCTGTTCCTGGATTTCTCCTACAACTCCATGACATCTGGAAACGGAAATTCCCTGAAACTTTTATATCATAATGACGATTTTCCAACATGTACATCAAGCTCTCATCTACAAGGGAAACTAGAGGAAAGTCTTCCAGCATGTGTTCAAGAACCCAGACAGCAGGTTTCTGCAGATGCTTACATTGCTTGTGTTGCAGATAATAAAACCAGTAGCAGGTTATTTTTCTCACAATTGATTTCATGCTGAAATTCCACATAAACCCTCTCATGAGGTCCCTGGAATTGCCTACAGAGTCTGTAACGCTGCCTGACTTTGTAAATCCCATCACAAATCAGATTCCCCCACAAGGCCCCTGAAAGGACATGCGAAAAGCGAGTTTCTCAGCTCATTTCCAGAGCCCACATAGGGCCAAAAGAGGGCAGTGTGTCCTGCAGATACAGCCAGCACGCCAGGAGCTGTCAGATTCTCCGTGAAAGAGGCAAAAAAACTCTTGTTTCTACAGCAGTTAGGCTCATGCTCTTCATTTGGGGAGCATCCATGTCTGCCTCATCCTGCTTGGGTCCTTTGGCCAACCCAACACTGGGGTGCAGGCCTCAAAGGTAGCTAAATGCCCTCGGCTTCACGAAAAGTGCAAGTCAGGCAGAAGAATCGTGTTCCCACTGAGGACGGGCTTAGAAGCTTTCCTGTTACTGGTCATCAGCAAATCCATGCGTGAAAAGGTAAAAGACAATCAGAGATGCTGGAAATCCAGCTAGGTTAATCTTGCTGTACAAGAAACCCCGTGCTATAAAGAGCAAAGAAAATCGCACTTTGCAGGAGAAAAATGATGAATGCAAGTAGCTGTATCTCTGCGAATTATTTTCAACTCTGCCACTGAGCTGCTTTGCAGTCCTGGACAAATTCTCCCCTCGCTGTGGGGCTTATCCTTAAATTTGAGTACGAGCTAGAGATGTGGGATCTGTGCATTTATAAATAGCTCACCTACATGTTTCACAAGAGGGCAAATGCCAGTAACTTCCAATAAAGGAATTCCCAGCAAGAGCAGCAGCAGTGAAACACCACCCTTCTGCAGGCTGCCCTCCCTTCCAGCATCCATCACACCAACAGAGACAATTAAAGTCTGGCGCAAGCCCCAGGACACGGACAGCCAGTGCCTGCAGGCCGGGCCTGAGACACAGTGAAGGATCAGGAGTCATGAATCTGGGAAACAGGCTGGCAAGTCTCATGAACACAGCACAAGACTTGCATCTCTAATCCCTGCCTCATTCTCCCCCGGGAGCCTGGACCACATCTCATGCGTTTTCAGCACCAGGCTGTAGCCTTTCTCCTGCCCACACACCAGACAGAGCTTTTAACTCACCACACAGCTCTGCACAGATCACAACGTGGGAGAGAGGAGAGGTGCTGAGACAGAAATAAAATGCAGCCAACCTGGCCAGTGGAAGGAGAGCGATTTGTCATTATTAAACCATATTAAGATCAGCCACCTGTGGTCAGACCCCGCAGTGTTAGGGCTGTGCCACTTGGCAGACCCCAGAGGAGACAAATACCACAGCCACAGCCCTCCCTGTAGTGCATGCCCAAGGTGTAGGGAGCACATCCTCCACCCCATAGCCTAGCAAGATCCTTCCTTGACCATACAGATGAAACGAGCTGGATCACTGAGCCACAGCACGACAGCAGGGACTGACTGCTCCACGGGCTGTGGGATGGCACGTGTTTCTCATGCCACCTTCTGCCCCAAAATCCTACAGGTCAGGAAGGCTTTGCTAGGGCATCTGATCCAGCAGAAATGGCTCAGATGCTGCCACTGGCCTTGCTTACAACACTATTAGGGTTTGAGCTGATTTTAGGCAAATATGGTTTCAACTAATGTGCTGCTTGTTTTTGTCACCTACTGCCCCATGCCCCGATAACTTCTTCATCTGCAGCCAAATTTGACACACGAATAGAGGTCTTAGAGCTCCTGAGCACTGACAGATATAATGAAAATAAGCTACCCAATATATTTTGTTCAGTCAACCTCAACGATGCAGCGAGGCTACAACTGAGGCTGCGGTGTGAGCTCAGCTACTGGGCACCAGAAAACCTGTGTGGAAGGCAGCCACGTGTCTGAATGAGTCAGCTACCAGAAAAACTCTGCTGGACGCTTGTGCTGTGCTGGGCAGCAGAGCCCCATGTTCTCAGGAAGGGAGTCTCTCCTGTCTGGCCTCTCTGACGTCTCCAGCATCAGGCAGGATGGTCAGCTTAACAAGAAACCCACTGTGAAAGAGGCAAAACAAAGTCTCATCAGTCCCGCTGCACAGACAGCACCATTCTTCCCATCGAGGTCTCTAGCTTTGATGGAACCAACCTCAAATTAAATAAGATCCAGCCTGACCAGCAAAAGGAGACTTTCTGCTGCCGGGCAGGATTCATCACTGCCCAGTAACATCCGGATTTACAGACTGGTCGGGGTGCACGACAGCAGCTGCTGCATGGATGGAGCAAACAGCTCCTGCCCCACGGTTTTGTAACAGCAACAAACAGGCAGGGAAATGCATCAGGGAGAAGGAAGGGAAGAGCTAACCACGTCATTGTAAATCCACATTACTTGTAGGCTGCTTGGGTGCCTGGTGGAAATTGCCACCTTGTAGTAAAACGCTGCAGGAGAATGGAGAGCGACTTTCACTGATTATTTGAGGCTTGTTGGATACTGAGGAATATGATTAATAGATTTGAGGATATTGGGGAAATCAACCAGAGCTGATCTCACACATGAACACACGGATCTGTTTGTGAGCACAGCGAGCAGGCAGCAGAGGCTGCAGCATTCCTGCAGTGCCGATGGCCTTGCACAACGCAACGCAGCATTAAAACAAAACCTTGTGGCGGGGAGGGAGTTTCTGCTGCGATATGGGAACAGATCAAAGGCTGGGAGCACCCTAGGAGCGAAAAGAGCAGCTAATAACACCGTGCAGTAACCGAGCTGGTCCGTGGGTGCGACTCAGCCCTGAAGCACCTCTCTGGTGGAGATAAGAGAGGCTTCAAATGAGTCACCGACAGATCAAGTGCATCATTAAAGGGACAACAGGGCTGCGAGTGCCAGCAGGCAGATGAGGCAGGAGGAATCCAAGACTTTAGGCTCTCACAGCCTTGAAGAACCTCTTGATTTTTCTGAACCTAAGCCATGCGTTTGAACCTTCACCACGCACTTGCACCTCTCCTGCAGCCCCCTGCGGATCCCTAAAAGCAGCAGCAAGGCCTTCGTCCGGCACAGAGGGGCTGCTGCCTCCCAGGCCAGAGCCCAGGCTGTCCTCCAGTTGCCCGTCAGTCTTCTGTGCTGATTTAAGCCCGGTGCCACCAGGCCTGTGCTGCTGTGAAGCTCTCCCTCACCCCTCGGGCCCATTTGGTGGCTCTCCCTCAGCATCCTCCTTCCTACCTGCTGTGTCTACAGCCGATTTCTCAAGCTTCAGCGCAGAGCTTAGACAATGAGAAACTACAGAAGCAGGTCCTGTTTTAAAGGTCAAAGCATAATTCAAAAGGAATCTGCACCGGGCAGAGGGCCAGCAAGGAGTTCCCGGTTGCTCTATCGCACTGCACCACATCACAGCCTGCATCAGGGAGCTGCCAACTGGCTCGCAGACACACACACACCACCGAAAACAGCCGTCACCCTCACAGCACCGCGTGTTCCTACAAGCACTGCTGCCACACCGCCCTGCCCTTACCTATACCCTGTAAACTGAATGTACCCTATGGTGTTGGATCCACTGCCTTGTTTCCTACCTGCCTAAGCAACCTCCACCCTCTTCCTCTCCACGGTCTGTTCCTTGTTTGAGCTGAATTCCTGCTCCTTCCTATGCCCAGCTCTACTGATAAGGACTGCAAAGCCTCTAAGTGACTGGATTTGTATGGCACCAGCCATGGAGCTGGCACACAAGGAGTGTGATTTACCACCACTCCCCTCCCTCCAGCAGTGTGTTAACTTCAGTGTCTATCGCAGGATGGGAGGGATCATGAGAAGGGACTGGCAAACACGGTGGGGACAATTTGACAAAATAAAAGCACCCAAAGGCTATCGTTTACAGCTCTGTGGTACCTCCCAGACTTGTTCAGTGCTTCAGGAATATCTGAAGTTTCCATTCCGGATTGTTTCCACTTCCAAAATGTGCCTGCGCGTGTTTGCCCCTGCACAAGCTGAGCTTACAGCCTGCCATTATGCCAAGTTTCCTCAGCTAACTTGGCTGGAGGATAGAGTCTGCATTCAAGTGCCTGCCTCTGGGTGGGTCCCTCAGGGTGCCACTGTGGCTTGACACTGAATATCCTGTTTGTATTGTTGCTCTGCTCCCCCAGCAGCTCAGCTTGGGCCACTTGGCATCAGAAATAGTTCTGTCACTGCAGCTCGTCTGATACCGGGCTCGCACGTCAGCGTGCCATTTATCTAAAATGACAGTAAAGAATTGTAACCAATATAGGTAGGGAAATTATCTTTAAAAGTAATTTACCTGGAACCACACACATAAAAAATGGATTAGTCATAATTATAGATTTTTCCAGGGCGCTGTTCCAAATTTTACTCTACAGAATGGTTTCACTCTGCATTTCTGCATCTTAGTGCTTTCAGCTTCTTTTACAGTTCAGCCTCAGCCTCAATTTTCCATAGCTTGTGAAGGCTGTTTCAGGAAGAATGAACAAGCCCCTTGCAATAGGTTCCTTTTCTCAGCCCAGAGCTGCAGAGATGTATTGTAAGACCCACGGGACGGTCTGAGTTGAAGAGCTGAAAACAAACCCAGGCAGTGAAGCAGAGGGGACAAATCTGATCCGCCCCTGGAGTCAGCTGTTCTCTCCTTTTGGTTGTGTTGCCCTTACCATGCTGCTCCACTCTTTCCACACTCACGTCCTGCTGCTTCCATTCAAGAGAAACAGTGTGAA
Source organism: Aythya ferina (assembly GCF_964211825.1). NCBI lineage: Eukaryota > Metazoa > Chordata > Aves > Anseriformes > Anatidae > Aythya > Aythya ferina. The sequence continues at coordinate 28,509,784 of NC_140304.1, read as the reverse complement.
ACCTCACTTTTGTATTTGGGAGAGCAGCAGGTACTCAGCTGCTGAAGGAAAACCAGTCATGGTTCAGCTCCTGTTCCCTTTGGACACCGGAATAACAACTGGGCTTTCTGGAGGAGACACATCAACACCACGAGATCTGCTCACCTTCCTGTTTGCCCTGCTAGTCCCACTACACTTAGCAGCAGTGTAAGAACTACTATGTGCTGAGGAGCCAGGGATACCACCCCATCTCCCTGTGAGGTGTTAGATACCCATCTTAAAAGCACAGTAATAGAGTTAAATATTGTCATTATGATTAGGAGCGTATCTAAGTAATGCCAGCGTGAAACCAAGGTAAGCTGCCTCTTTGCAAACTGCTGCTGACAGCAGGCTTTGCCTTGGAGGTTATCCCAGTACAGATCTCCTTCCTAGCTGGCCAAAAGCCGTGAAGGCAGCAAAAATCCCCAGTGCAGGCAACGTCTAAAAGTATATTACATGAATCTGTCAGCTGGTGGTTGTGAATGGACTCGCACGTGTTTGCTAAAATTGTTTTCTGGGATGCTGCACAGCTCTCCGAGGAGTCAAATACATTTACGCATCTACTCTGTTATCTGTATGATAACAGAATTATGACTTTCGGTAATTCAGGTAAATTTGCACTAACTGATCGCTGAGGCCCTTCCTTTAAGCCCACCTATTACATTTAGCTATAAATAAAGTAGAAGCAGGAAACTGGAAGAGACTGGGTGGGATAAGGAAGGAAAGACGGAAGGAAGGAAAAAAAAAATCCAGAAAAGCTAAATTAGGTCTGCACAACACTACATATAAAGGTGGATTTTGCAACATCTCACATACTCACTCTTTCTTTAAGCAATAAAGACTTCCTGTGCCATAACAGTTTAGTATAACTGCCAGTTATACTAAAAGCAAGAAGCATCTTGTCTACCAGAAACATAAGATGGGGGAAAGCTTTGTAAATATGTTCCTCTTGTTGGTGCTTGGTATGTTTAGAGGTACAGAGACAGGATATTTCTCACCAGAAAGTTACTTTCTCATCACTCACTGGGTGGTGAGATCTCCTGCAAGGCGATGCCATTTGATTTGCTGCCTTTTCTGGTACTGTAATTCAAGTCCACAAAAAATATTTACCCTGCAGCCTGTGGAGAGTGTTTCTGTTCGCTTGGCAGACAGCACAGAAGCCTCTTCTTATCATCATGAGATCCAACTGTATTACTTGCCTAATCCTAAGCCATTAACATCAGTGAGAGAAGCAGGGTTCTTCCCTTCCAAATAAATGAGCTGTGTTTCATACAGACACACACCAATTCAGGCAACAACTGCAAACGTGTTTCTTCTAGCTACTGCAACTCAATTTTCATACTGCTCCTTCTGTGCTTATGCGCCATGTAATGGTGCGGCACCGTGATTAAATTTTGTCCTGATTTCACACGTTGAGTCATAAAAGATTTATGAACAGTAAGTTTTAGCTCATACAAAGCTTCCCTTAGTAACATACTGCTTTGAAATGTCTTAACAAGTGACGAGAAAGATGCTCTTTCATCTCGAGTAAAACATGCGTCAAATTTAAGACCTGGTGCTAATATAACAAACTTCCCATTCCCTTCTAGCAGAGTCCCTAAGCATGTATGTAATAATTGTGGCTGAGAAGATGCAGCAAAGCGGGAAACAGAATCAGGGTGGCAAGGGATGTTTTCCAAATAGTTCAGAGATTTGGGTCAGAATTCCCCAACAGCTGCAAACATGAGAAACTTCCAACAAGCCAGAGAGTTAACTCTTGGTTTGGCTGCACATGTATGTTCCACCAGAACAATACAGATGTTTCTCTTTGAGTGAAAACACTGCGTTCACTGTTTAAATAGTGACCTGTAGAACATAGGACTGGCTTTAAAACAGTTTTATGAAGAAAATCATAAAGTATATTCAGTTAAACACAAATTAACCAAGCACTCCTACTGTAACATCTCCACAGAAATCATTGCAATGTTCCATCAATCCCTAGTTTCAGGCTGCCTGGAAACCCCAGAATCAACCCAAAAATTGTGCCCGATGTCACAGCATTGAATTTACTGAAAGTCACTTACCAAAGAAGTAGTTTCTGTTCCAGAACATCTCTGTTGTAAGACAGGGGTTATTCATGTCCAGAGGTACTTCAGGATACATAAATGACGAATTTTGTAGAAAGTCACTACCTTCTGTAAAGTAACAGTCACAGTAAATGTGTCTTACCAAACTGGCAACTACGCAGTTGTAAACTCCAAGTTATCCAAAAGCAGATCTTGAGGGTATTGCCTCCTCCTTCAGCTTCTTTCCTTTCCTTGTCTCCTTGCACCTTGTAATGTCCCATAGGAAAGACTCACTCTACATTTCTCGTTCTCAGTTAGAAAAGTTTGCTGTGCTTCTCCCTGAAACTTTTCTTCAAATAACAATGCGCGAACAACATTTTCAGCTGGGATTTTCAGGCTGAATAACTTTTAGAAAAAGATGCACCCATTCTTTCAATAAGCTGGAATATACAGTCTTGTCCTTTACACAGTCTCAAGAGAAATGCTGTCAGAGAACTCTGTGAGAAGCTTAGGATCAGTATACCTCACTGCCAATGTTATGTTCAGCTGCTGTGTCCAAGTGCTACCATCACATATTGGTAAATTGAAATTCCCTTCAAACTTCTTTCAGGACAGTGGTGCATCGGTAACTTAACTGTAAGGAAGTCTCTTCTGTGCTCAGTCATCTGGGATTACAATCAGTTCCTCCATTACTTTTGGTATGTTTTCATTGAATAGCTCAGGGCAAATTTACAGGACTCCTTCCTTGAAATAAATCTGAAATCAATAATGACATCTAATATAAGATACCACTTTTTCCTACAGACTTGTCTTCCACTAGTAAAGGAAAACGATGCCAACTGACTTCATCAGCCTGTGAGGATTAAATCATTACTTATGTTTCAAAAATGAGAAAGTGTAATTTAAACGTTGAGTACATGAGTAAGCAGTGAGTCAATATTCAGCATATTAACTGATTGCGCTCAAAGTGATAGATTTTTTTTCTTGATCCTGGCAAAACTGAGCCATACGAGTTCCTTTTATAGCTGGAGATCTGCGTGACTGAAGAATCCTCCTTCGATCCAGACGCTGAAGTTGAGTCGGGCACGATACCTATGTTCCACTGAATGTCACCTACAGAAAATAAATAAATACATGAAAATAGGGATATGAAAGAGTTGTGATTACCTTTTGGGTCAGCACACAAAGATAATGTGAGCACTGGTGGCACACTGCAATCTAAAAATTATTCAAAAACCTTACCAGTCAAACAGGCAGATCTGTCAGTCAGTTTCTTTCGACAGACACCATCAGGAGCAGGGATGGACACAGAGCTCTGAAAATTCAGAAATTGTTGGTGTTCCCTAGAAAGATTGCCTTACGCTGGATTTAATCTGTGCCTCAGATTTCAGGCAACTATTTGTAGTTTCCTCACCCCGGTGCTCTTAGTGATGCCAGCCACTGCTAACACACGCTACCAGCACCGATCTTCACAAATCTTTTATCAGCTTCCTCCTTTTCTGCGGCCGTTAAAGTGTTTGATAAAACGGAGGGGTAGATATTGAGTGGATAGCCTAAGGGGTGCAGATCTCACTTCCGTACGGTGCCAGAGTTTGGGCAAGTACTTTTTAAGAACCACACACAAATTCAATTCATTGGGCTGTAGCAATTTTATTATTATTTTTGCACTTATTTACGGGGTTTACTCCCCGCCGGAGGAACCCCCCCCATCACACGCCATGAGGGCCGCGAGCAGGCCCCGACCCCCTCCCCGCCGCTGCCGTCCCCATGGCAACGCCGCCCCCGTCACGTGACCGGTCGCCGTGACAACGCCCCGCACGCTCCATTCATCCCCGCCAGCCTCGCTTCCCCCGTCACGTGACGCGCCCCCCCCCCCCCCTTCCCCTCTTTCCGGGCCGCGCAGTGGGCGGGGCGGGCAGGGCGGGGGGAGAGGCGCTGCCGGCAAGATGGCGGCGCGCGCGGCGGGCAGCGCCTGAGGCCGGAGCCCGAGAGCCCGGCAGCGCCCGGAGCCCGGCGAACCCGCCGCCCGGGGCTCCCCCCCCCCACATACACACACACACACACGCTTTACCGCGGGCCATGGAGAGCGAGGAGGAGCAGCACATGACCACGCTGCTCTGCATGGGCTTCTCGGACGCCTCCGCCATCCGCAAGGCGCTGCGCCTGGCCAAGAACGACATCAACGAGGCGGTGGCGCTGCTCACCAACGAGCGGCCCGGCCTCCACTACGGCGGCTACGAGCCCATGGACAGCGGGCACGGCCCGGCCGGCGGACACGGCTCCCCCGCCGGGGGGCAAGGGCACCGAGACGGGGACGGGGGCGGCGGTGGAGGAGGAGGAGGAGGAGGCGGCGGTGGTGGCGGAGGGGGCGGCGGAGGAGGGGGCTTCGACCCGCCGCCCGCCTACCACGAAGTGGTGGACGCCGAGGTGAGCCCCGAGGGAGGGCGAGGGGCTGGGGGGCGGTGGGGAGCCCCCCTCGGGGTGCCCCGGCCTCTGGCCGTGCCCCCCTGTTTGTGTTTCCCTTACCTGCTATTGCATTATTTTCCTTGGCATTCAAGGAATGCGTCGCTGCCCCACAACCCCCCCCCCTCCCAGCCCCGTGCCTTCTTGCATAACCCAATAATCGACTGCACTCCATACATATATATATATTTAAACACCATTTCCTCTTTGCCAAGTGCAAATCCTGAGTGTTTTGGTGGTTTTTTTTTTTTTTTGGATAGGCCATGAGTTTGCCCGTGGAAATACGGCGAGTGCAAGTGTTTTTAAAACAAAGGCTGCACCTCATTAATTATAGCTGTGTTTTAAAAAGACGCCTGAAGCAGGAGGGCTGGCGAATGTCAGCCTTGCACACTCCTTCCCCTTCCTCCCTGTTCTGCTTTTTCTCCCTCCTCTTCCACGCTTTTCCAGAACTCAGCTCCTCGGCCAGCAAACGCGCTGCTGGCTCTTGCTGTGCTGCCTGGAATGCGCTTGCAGCACTCACCTGTAAAGCCTTCTCCTCCTCCAGGTCTGTTCCTCTTCTCCAAAATTGCCCAGGTGCCTATGGAAAGAGCTAAGGCTGACTCAGGAGCCCAAGGGGTGAGAGCAGAACGGAGCAGCCCCGCTGTGTGGTCCCGGTACCCAGGGGCCACCTTGCATGGTCTGTCTCAATGGCCAACAGCAGGTGCCTAAGCACATGAATAACAACAGGCTCATGCACCTCAAACAGTGTCCTGGGGATATCCTGAGCCAGAAGGGATATCTTTCAGTGTGTGTATTTACCTATAAAAACATATATGAAGAATACATGCGCATATCTACGTGTAGGTAGCTACACTTGCACGGATCATCCATATCCAGTCTTGGTGTGTTACCCGAAGTCCCCTCTTGCAGAACAGCGACCCTGTTTGCTGAATTAACTGGTTTAGATCCCTCACTGGTGTATGATGGTGATGTACGTGTGTGGAGTAAGCTGATTTGTGGGGCTGCACGTGTGCTGTGCAGAAGAGGAGTTGCTTGAAATTCCCTGACTGAAGCAACAGGGAACGAGTTTCGTGCCTTTGCTTTGGAGGGCTGCGAGAGAGTTCTGCTGGTGGTGTTCAGAGCTTGTTAGCTGTGAAGAGGGTGGATTTCCGTGTCAGGTATCTCGTGGTTACGGATGGGACTAACTGGGCTGTCAGTGTGACATGTACAGAGAAGCTGTCAGCGTAAGCTTCAGACAAGCGTGTTTTTTCCCCTTCTGTTCCTATTACAGATGACACTGACAACTATAAGAGGCTTTTTCTGTTATTTCGGTTTGTTTGTCTGATCAAACTTATACTTCAGTTTCCTTTGCCACCCGTGTTCTTGTTTGCTTTGATTTGTGCTCTTGTTAACCCCCAGGAGGGAAACCAAAACATTTGAATATATGCAAATGACTGCAAGTCCGCAAAATCAGCACGGAAGGATTGAAGTATCTTACTGCATGAACCTTTATATGAATTCAGGCCTCAGTTTAGTAATTGGATCCATTTATGTATGAACATCTGTCAGTTTCTGCACGTGTATGCATTACATTTTTGTCATGCAAGAGTTATCCCTGTAAAAGTCTTAAGATCTGGGATTATTTCCTCTGTTTATTTGCCTAATATCGCAGTGCAGCCTAGCAGCTTTTGACATATTTCATAAAAATGGGAAAAGAGAAACTGTACGTGATCAGTTCTCATTCTTTTTATTCTTCAGATGTAATGTGGAACTGCATTTAATAAACTGCATTATTATTTAGGTAGTTAATCAGTAGGAAGTTCTACATTCAGAACTCGTGGCCCGTGAAACCCGTTCACAGACGCCCCTATTACTCGTTGTAGGCACACACATCGTGTTGAAACCTTGTGAGTAGCACACCCGTACTATCTTGTGGCAACACAATTCAGATGTTATTTCTGTTTATCTTCCTGTCAATATCCTCTCCCCTTCTAACAGCTCTGAGAGAGTGCATTCCTCCCTCTCGTCGTAGTAGCAATTTTAATGCTTACTTAATGGGGAGGGATGTTTCTTGGTTTGATTTTCAGACGGTATGTATCAGTAATGTGCATGAACATACACATCAAATAGAGTACAGCCCTACTTTTCCCTTAAATAAATTTTTTTCTGCTCTTGTAATCTTTTTTTTCCACCACTAAGTGAATAAAAGTTAGGGGTAGATTTGTTATTTTAAGCATAACAGGAAGACTTCAGCTGTGCTCCAAGATGTGTGTGTACCAGCTCTATACTTTGTGTGTGTGTGTTTTTTTTGGCCGAGTGCAATTTACTATGCGGAGAAGGGTAGCTTTATGAATGATCAGACACTTTGCATGTTCTCTAATCAGTAAAGAGCCCGTTATGTTTGCATATGCTTCCTTGGTTCTGTTATATAATGTTAGTCTGTTCTGTTCAGCAAGCACGGTGATCAGAGAAGGGTTTGTGTGTTGGTGCTCTCTGGGCGTATCACAGCAACCCGATACGTGTCTTACTAATAAAAATCTTACTAATAAAACCGTCTTCCCTTTGGGTAGGATAGTAAAGCCATGGCAAATCCTGTTTCAGTGGTCTAGGCTGCTTCAGGGGCTTCTGGAGGTGCTACAGGAGGCTGAATTTGGAAGACAGCAGCTGTGAACTGGCCAATGTGCACTCTATTTTATGAGACCTGAGATAAGGACACTCATAAACTCTCTTTAACAAAGGCTGAAACTTCAGTTTCAGCAGGCTCATGTCTTCCACAGAGCACACAACTGATTCAATTCTGAGTTAATGCCTGTGGAGTTGGTGCTGCTGGTGTGACTGTGCTTAATTAATTTGAAAGTAGGAAGGGGGCTTCACATTTCTTCCTGAAATCTCAGGAAGTTCAGCTTTAGGTTTCCCATTAGCTTGGCCTTTTGCCCTCTGCAGTGCTAAACCACTTTGACAGGCTGAGATCACCTGCTTTTCCAAGAGGTTACTTTGCCTGTTTGACACAACTTTTATGTTTCTGTCTGTTGGCTGAAGTGAATCTGATAAGTACATTTTGGCAAGAATCTGGGATTCTCTTCTGTTTATTCCTTAGGCAACGTACAGATTTTTACACTGTGATCTCTGGAGTGGGATGGAAGGTTATACTCATCTTTCATGTGACTGACAGATAAGCTCTTCTGTGAACTGCTGCTAAGTCCATAAAATTTATGATGAAGCTATAAATGAACGTGATGACAAAGTTTGTCAGTGTCCACAAACTGTCCCGAGAGCCCTCAGTGCTGACGTTCACAAGCTGGGCAGGAGTAGGATGGAGAGGGGCAGGCCAGGCAAATATGAGCAGGGAGCCTAAAATTGTGTTAAGGGTAGGAAGCCACTTACCCTGTTTGTATAACCCTTCCTGAAAAGAAATCTTGACTTGTTTTTAAACAGCTCCTGCGAGTCGTTGCTCTGACCTTTTGGGTAAATTGTGATCTGCGGGTTGTGTTACCTTCCAGCTATTCCTGTCTCCTTCAGCATGTGCTCCTTTGATGTTGTTGTTTTTTTTTATTATTATTATTTTATTTTAGTTGAATGGGATCAAAAGCTCACATACACCAGATTTTACTAGATAAGGTTTAACATAAAAACTTGTCCGAAATTGCTCTTAGAAGTTCTGTTTGATTTCAGGAGGAGGGGCTGTGCGGAAGGAGCATGCCAGCAGCAGTTTCTCACTCACTGGTCACACTGCAGGACTTTGGTGTGCAAACCCTCTGCCTCCTCCTGAGCTTCTAGGGTGTAAAATGAGGATAATGGTCTGTGCTGTGTGGGAATACTGCAGACACTGGGCTTGTGACGGTCTCTGGTCCTTGGATGGAAGGAGCTCTGTTTATTTTAAGGCAAAAAAAAAAAAAGCTATTTAGGATACACGATGGGCTTTACACTGCAGCTTTATAAATGTAAAGTCAGTCTCCTGTAAGTAGAGTTGAGCTTCGCAAAAGTGACTGCTGCTGGCGTTCTCATGTGGAAGTTTTACAGTGTGGCTTGTCTAGGAATTGGCCTTGTAAAGCAATTAAGCAATCAAATAAAGCTCTGTGCTGCGTTCTGGCGCTGGGTCCTGGCGGGCTGCCACCACAACGTCAAGTGGAATTAGTACTTCAGCACTCCTGGGTTTCAGCATCTCTGCTCTCAAAAATGACACCCGTGGTCCTGGGGTGGCCAGAACCTGAAAGGAGGAGGGAGGAGCTGCTGCTGCATTGGTGCTTTCTTGGGTTTAGAAAGAAAAATCCCTGCTTAGGCAGTGTTTATCCAGCATGATAGTAACAGAGATGCTACAGGAAGGTGCTGAGAATGGGGGTAATACCGAGAAGGGAGGCTCATTAAGAGTAAGCTTTGTTTGAAATACTTTATAAGCCTGTTATCATATAATGTGAAGGAATCTTTGGGTTAAGACCGGCACATCACAGTTACTGGGACATCAGTGATGGTGATGCCCACGGAGGCATCAGGCAGCTCTGCAGCCGGCTCCTCAGCTGGGCAGGAAGCATCTGATAAAATGTTATCTGGAGGCATTTGCTGGTCATCTTCCCAGTTTAAAGTGCTATTCTGTGGCAGCTGTTTAATAAGGAAGTGAAACGCGGAGGAAGAAGGAGTATAAAAACAAATTAGCCAGTGTTAGAATTTAATTCCAGCAAATCATTTGGATTGCTTTTGGGTTAAGGCACAGTAGCTCTTTGTATGAAGAGGGCAAAGATGGAAAGGAAGTGCCTGTTCCTTTTGTAAACTCTCAACTCGAAAAAACCACGTGTTTCTGCTGCCATAGGAGAAGCCTTTGGTATGTATGTTTCAGTTATGCTTCGTGGGCCAAATTAAAGCCCCGGTGTACTCAGTGCTTCTTGCTGCTTGCCCTTCCTGCTCGCTGCTGTGCAGCACTTCTCACTTCTGTTCTTCCGATGCCCGGCAGAGCGGTCTTGGGAGATGCTTAAAGGTTTTGGTCCTAGTTGTTAACCACAGCTTTGCAGTCAGTGGTACGCTGCGGGACTTGCACTCAGCCTTGTTGCCAGCTGCTTTTTTGGTACTAGTTTGAGCTCTCCCTTCCAGATCTTGAGCGCTGGTCACAGAAGTGTTGTGCTAAATCCTTTATCTCGTGCTTCTGCAGCACTGCTCTGTTACTGCCTGGTGTTCTGGCAAAGGGGAGTAGAAGTAATGACTTAATTTTAGGCACTGAAATGCCAAACACTTGTGATTCACTGTTTTATTGTATTAAAGCACAATGTTTATCTGATACCACACAAAGTTATTTTGAGATATTTGGAGATCAGCAGTGTTTTTGTGTCTTGGAAAACTCGAGGGCTGGGAGGAATAATGATACCAACTCAGTGCCTGGATGTTTGTACTTACTCCAAGGGAATAAATTACTTAAATATTTCAGACAATACTGAAACCACGTGTAAGATAAGCGTGTGTTTGCCCTGATTTCTTACGAGTGCCTTTCTTAACAGAGCTTTCCGTGACCTTTCCCTGGCCTACAGCTTGTTATCGAGCTTGGAAAGACGTTGCTGAAAGTGCTCGTAACAAGCCTGATTCCACTGAATGCTGGGGTAGTTGTAATGCGAAAGGTTTCTAGGTTGTTTTGAGTTAAATGGATCTTCTAATTTAAACAGCATTTTTACAGAGCCTTGATTCTCATTGCTGTAACACTTAGCGCTGAGTTCATCTCGGAACAACGAGGGAAGTACATTGGGGAATATTGCGTGGTAACGTTGCATCACTCTGGAAAACAGGGGTACAGTTCAAGCACTGCTTTTAGAAAATCCTAGTTGGTTTCTAGCTTTACTGATTTCCCCCTCCCAACATCCATTTCACATTGTGTTCTTCTAAATTTTCTATAGTTCTTGGGGTTTGAGAGGCGGGGAGGAAGCTGTGTTTATTGTAGATGACTTCTTATAATCCTTCATGTGTACTAAGGGGGGCTTAGTCCCACCAGGCACTCCTGACAATGCACTCGTATTACTCTCAGCTGAGGTCAGGTTCCAAAACATTGTGTGAAAACAGTCACTAAATAAATCAGATCTCTTTTGGAAGGGATTTACAGTGAGGTGAGAATCTGAATCAGCTCTGATTAGATGGGCTACATAACACAGGATTTGTTTTCCTTTAGTGGTAGACTAGGATCATTACTTCCTATTAACATGATTAAGTACTAATATTAGTTACTAATATTGACGCTTTGTGTAATGTAATGCATAGCACAAATGTGAGCTTAAGGGCTTAATTCCGCTGTGAAAAGAATAAAAGTGTGATATATCTAACCAACAAGGTTACTTTCTCTTAGCAGAACATAAATAACAAAAACCATTCCTTTCTGTCACTTTACTCAGAAACTTTGCATACAGACACATTTTTATCCATAGAAAAAAATTAAGGGCAAGATACTATAACTGCCTAAGGTGTAAAACAGTTTAAGACAATTACCGTGCTTTGAAAATAAATAGCTGTTCCTCAATAAAATATGTAGAGATATTTTCCAGATCTGCCACTTAAATGGAGTTTAAAGAAGTCCCTGAAGCTCTGGGAGTACCGGTTTATAAAAAAAAAAAAACACTTCTGTTCAAATAAGAAAATATAAGTTTAAAAATCACTGTCTACCTCATGCTGGTGCTTTCCAGCCTAAGTGCAAAGCAGTGGCTTTGATTTATTTGGAAACCTTTACGATCGTACTCCAGTGAATCAATTCCAGGCAACAGAATATCCTCCTCCTAACAGTTAATTAAAATGAAGGGAAAAAAATGCCATCCAGGTGCAAAAGTAAAAGCTGCTTTAATCAGCAGTCTGGCAGATAGGACTGTCAAGTCGTGACTTCAGGATTCATAGCTTCTCCCAGAAGTTGATGGACATAATAGATCAGGGAGTAGCGAGCTGTTCTTTCTGTTTTTATGGATATTTGACGTATTGCTTCTGTGTTGCCTCCACCTGAGCGTTTTGTGGTGCTTTGCAAAACACCAGTGAATCGTACATCAACCTGCAGGGGCAGAGGGAAGTGTCATTACTGACACTCTGCAGCTGGGGAAAGCTGAAGCACTCACAAATTGATGTCCTCGTTATTGGTTAGTATATCTGTGATAAAAGTGAAAGGAGGGCCTAGAATTTTTTGTCTTTTAATTCTGACTTTAAGGATTTTGTTTTTCATTGCTGCTTTTCAGGGCAAATAACTTGATTCTGTTTGTTGACATGTGGTGACAATATACAAATCGCTTTTTTAGCAATACAATGAAACATCAAAATCCTGTTGGCTGCAAAATGCTGAAATCACATGAAAATCACTTACTAAAGAGGCACAAGGGAAGAAAACGGATCTGCTGGTACCTTACAAACTCTGATCCTATTGCTCATTGAAAGAAACACAACTTTCTGGTTCAGTTTCAGGGATTATACTAGATTCAAGAGCACCTAATGGAACTTGGCTCTAGTGACACTGGATTGCGCTGGTAGCCTTCTATCAAAATCAAATTAACAAATTTAATTTGTAACTTGACTGTAATTTCATTGCTAAGAGTGCCAATTAACATCAAAATACCCTCTTAAACTCCGTGTTATTTTATGTAAAGTGACTGGTGTGGTAAGCGTCGGTGGCTTTAGTTAAACGCTGTGTGATGAGTTAATTAGCTGAATGCTATGGGAATACATTTTGAAGCTTTGAACTGTGACCTTTCGGCAATTGAAGTTAATTTATATTTCATTTGTGTGTGTCTTTTGTTCTGTGTTAGTCTGCCTTGGAAGGGTTTATGCTCAAACTTGGGTAACACCCTGTTCATCAGGTATTAACAATTTCTTTATTCAGACTTGCAAACAACTCAGGGAGGTGCCAGGCTCCCAGAGTGACAATGTTGAATTGGCACTTGAAACTGTTTAAGTGAGAATATTTGTCTTGGGAATTTGTGTGCATGTATGGGTATAACTGCACTTGTGCACCTTGAAAATAAACCAAAAATAGCCCCGTGACCCTGCTAAAATGGAGGAGCCTGCAGGGTAGGAAGAGATACAGGCATGGAAGATGATGTTAAAGGTCTGTCGGTAAATGCTTCTTGGTCTCGAGACTGGAGCTGCAGAAGGCAGCATTGTTGCAGAGCGTGTGATGTGCAATGTGATTTCTTTTTTATCTCTGAAAACAGATGGCTCCTGAAAATTTTTGAACAATCAGTCTTTGGATGACCAGTTAACTGCCAGGACTAGTCTCACTGCTTTTGTACTGTTCTGCTGTTGGAAAGGATCCCTGTGAATCCTTAACTTGTCAGGTGACAGTTTCTGCATCAAAAAAATACATGGTTCCAGAAATGAGACCCAAAAAGCCTCCTTACAGGAAGCTGACATGGGCTTGTGTGCTGTTTCTTTTCTTGCATAGCATATTTTATTTAAAAGCATATATTTCATCTTCGGAAGGACATTAGTAGGTTCTCTCATGACAGTTTCTGCCCCTGTTACAACATGCTAGCTGTGGTTACCTGTTCAGAGCCGTGATCTCTTGCTCTTTTGACATTGACAAATGCAAATAGGGTCTTTGCTGGGTGTTGGTTAGTGAGACAACATAAAATCATAGAAGAGCTTATGCTGCACCTTGCAACTTTAATAAATCCCTCACTTTAAAGAGCAAATTGATTTAGAAGTTGGATGGGGAGCTGCTTGATTTTTGTGCAGAAAGACACTAATTATGAAAGAGCAGCAATATGTTTTTAGAGAGACTTACTCAGACAAGGTATGTTGTATGAAGTGAGATTCAGTCTGCAGAAATATGCACTGAGCATGGAGATACTCTCCAAGGGCATTAGCTTTGTTAATGGTCTGAAGCGGAGTGCGAGTTTGACTTTTAAACTACCTGGGCATAGATTTGAGCACGCTGCAGGTTTCGTGCTAGCTGTGAAGCTGCTTTAATGTGATACATTCTAAAATTAATCCATAATTAATCTTGACACTTTCTGGGAAGGATTTTAGTAGCAGAAAACTGACGTGTAAGAATGCCTTGTCATCTGTAATTAACAGAACGTGCCAAAGACGTGCTCCTTCAGTGCAGACGGCTCCCTTTGTTATTAGGGCAATATTTCCAGTACTGCACCCGCTGTTACTGCTTGTGTAAAAGATCTTTTTGCTATGTTGCTGGTAGACTCAGTACAGCAATAGGCCAGCCGTGTTTTTAGCCCAGCTGTTATGGTCATGTCCTTGTATGTGAGTGCACAGCGAAGAAGAGGTATTACTTCACTCCTCGCGAATTTCCGTAATACTGCAGGCACTGGCCGTGGCCTGTGGGGAGAGAAATAACGAGCAGCTCCCCTGAGATGCAGATGGGGAAACAGAACAACAACACGTGGAGTTTTTCAGCAGCAGTGAAAGGTCTGTGCTGCTGTTAGGCTGCACCTCGCGGTCTCGTAACACCTCACGGATATTTTTATTTAACATGAATACCTTCCTCTAAGGATTGGAGAAACCATAGCTAAGTTAATGTCACCATTTGTTGAGATGCTTTTTTGCTGTGCCACAAGTCTAGGCTGACATGCAGTCTGTTACCTAGTGACTGGATGTGCACACTACAGTCAGTCTTCCTTTATGAAGCTAATTGTTGTTATCTGTACTGAGCCATAAGGGCTTTATTTATAAATGCACGTTTGTTTTCTGCAGTAATTGATCCATGTTCAGTGGTGGGTATCCTCTATGAAAGCTGTAGATGTGTTTGATCACTACAACGGGATATTTCTTGGAGAACTTTTGCTTTTAAATACCTTCAGACTCTTCATTTGGTCCTTCGGACGTCTCTTCTCCAAAAGCTCATGTACTTAAACGAGGGGTGATCTGCTAGATCAAACAATGAACTGAGTATCCAGCCTAAAGGAAGTACAGATTCCTGCAGTGGTAAACTTGGGGCTGAATGTTTAGTAGGGGGTTGGGGAAGGTGCCACCTTGCTTCCCAAACATGTTTTCTTGCCTGAGTACGATTTGGTGTCACTCCTATAAATGTTACTGCTGCTCTCCAGAACCTGTTATTAGGTACAGCACGTGTGCTGTTGTCACCTGTGCCAATTAACTTTATAGGGTGCTCTCTATACAGCTGCTGTTCCGTTGGTGTCACCTTTTTGAGTCATTATGAAAGTGAATATGATGCATTAATGTCTTAATTAACAGGTCCAATCCTGCAATAGCAAGTGCAGGGAGAGCTGGACACACACTTCTCTACATAAATCTCATTCCTTGTGCGCTGCATCCTCCTGAGCTCAGTTGTTTCTTTGGGCTTTTTCCTTTCTATTCTCTCCGTTCGCTTTTCTGGTGCTGTATTTTACTCTCAGATGTGTTTCCTGCGTGTCCCTGGCACTCTGAGCACTCTCCTGTTACCACCACACGCTTGTGTTTACCTCGGCCTCTGGCAGCCGCTGCCAGGCCTCCTCTGGGTGTCATCCTCCCTCCCACCTGGACTCGGCCTTCTGGAAGCCACAGAGAGCCCATGGGATCTCTGTGACACATGGGGTAGCCAGTATCAACATGAAGTTTTAATATAATAAAAAAAAAGAGACATAGATAACTTGTGTAGTATCCTGTTTGGCGCTCCTGAGGCAGTTACCTCATCTGGCGCTTAACGAAGAACGGGGGCTAATTCCGAGTGCTGCCTGTGCACAGAAATAGCTGCCCTTAGTGACACAGGCAACAAACCTGAAGAGCTGAGCTACAGCCTTGTGCCTGCTTCTTCCCCGTTTGCCTTCCAGAATGCTTTCCAGTAACTTATTTTGACTTCAGGAGTTGTAGCTTCCTTGCTGAGCAACTATACCTGAGACTTGATATTTTCTTTACGTGATTAGCTACTAAAAAATCCTGATCAACTGGATTAGTCTAGTTTATTTTCGATGTGATTGGGTGAAGGGGTAAAATTGGCCTCCCTTAAAATAAGCTATTTCATCATCTCCAGCAGTTGTTGAACAGAAGATTAATATGCACGCTTCTGTGAAGATCAGGGCTTATACTCTAAAGTCTCTCAGGGACTAGAAGCACTTAGCACTTGGCTCTAGGATCTGATATGCTAAGGAACAAAATTTGCCACTTAGAGACGATTAGCAATTAGTCATGTAAACATAGCAGTTATCACCTACACGAGATAATAAAGATACGTAATCAATTCAAATTGAAATACTAAATTTTGCTTTGGAAAACAGAAGCAGTCTAAGGGTTGCTGAGAATTTGACATGCTGCTTATAAGCACAGCCATCTCTTCTGAAGCTAGTAAATCCTTTAAAGTGTCAAGGATAGATTTAAAAATTGCTTCACTTGAATTTTTTATTCACAGAAAAATGATGAAAACGGGAATTGCTCTGCAGAAGGCATTGAGTTTCCAACCACCAACTTGTATGAGCTGGAGAGCAGAGTTCTAACAGATCACTGGTCCATACCCTACAAGCGGGAAGAATCTCTAGGCAAGTGCCTAATTGCATCCACCTATCTAGCAAGACTAGGTAAGTGCTATTTTTACACACCTAAAGATAATCTGTTCAGATTTCATAGACATATGGCGCGCAGTTATGCCTTTTGTATTAATTTTGCAGTCGTTAGCACCCAGCAGAGTGATCACATCTCTGTGAAAGTGGATACCAATGAATTATTCTATCTAACGCTGTAAAAGGAGTGTTGATCTCTTTTTTTTTCTAAAGTAATTTGTTTACTTAAGCTTTTTTGGAGGAAAAAATGGAGCACGTGTTTCTTTATGTTCTAATGATTATAGGAATTACTGTTTTTTCAGAGCTGAATTACTAACTCGTTTTTCATTGTGCTGGTAATTTTCCATTTGTAAAAAACAAGCTGTCATCTAAATTCATGCTGCACCAAGCTTGTGTAACTGGTTGTTTTTCCCTAGTGAAGTGCTTATAGTGCATTAGACCTGAATTTGTCTGTTCTGTATTCAGTACTTTGGCTGGGGTTAAGTGTGTTATGGAGATGACATGCCCAGCTCATGGTGTAATGAGAGTACGGGGCAGTTTTTCCAACATGCCTGACAGCAGCCAAAAGTGAGGTTATAATCTGTAGGAAGAATAAGAGTGGTTAGTGATTCTGGTTTGCGTTGTTGATTTTCAACGTGTGTTAAAAGGCTATGTGTAGATCTGCTTTTTTTTTTTGGGTGGGGGGGTAGGAGGGGAAGGGGATATGAAGCACCAGGAATGGTCTCCACTTAGTATTAAATTTTGAAGAGAGGAATGTGTGTGGTACTACTCACGCTTGAAGAAGTTGCAAAAGATTAAACATTTGGAAACTTCTTATTTCTAAAAAGCAAGTTCTTTTGGCTCACATTCTTTTGTGACTGAAAATAACATAATGCTTAATAATCAATTAATAGTAGCTCTTCTGTTGCTTCTGGTTTTGGTTGGTGTATCCAAAAACTTGCACTGAATTTTCTGAGGTAATCTTAAAACACGTACTTCTTCCTTTCTGTGAAGGTCTTTCTGATTCTGATGAGAATTGCAAGAGGTTTATGGACAGATGCATGCCTGAAGCATTCAAAAAGGTAAGTAGGTACATTACGCTAATTTACTGCTTGTCTTTGAGTTAATCATGGTGGAAATAGTGTCTTTTAATCCAGGCTGATACATACTTTAGAAATTGTGGTAACCGGTGAATGTGTTGCTAGATTAAAATCATTCTGAAGTTGCAGTTCTGCAACTCTTGTATGTGTATTTTTTCACCTTTTTTCACTACTCTTCACCTCAGTGCTTAATGCCTAACCTGCCTCTCTGACTGTTCTTCTCTGGGTTATCGTGCATCTTCTCTATGGAGCTCCCCAATCTAAGTTCAGAATGTGTTAAGTTATAATATGCTGAATTTTTTGCAAGTCAGTAATTGAGCCTGATTCTATTGTTTCTTAAAATGGTACAAAAAGTAATGGTATTTAAAATATCAAGCTCTTTAACTGTAAAGACAGCTAATGCGCAGACCTAGCAGAAATTAAATAATACTTGCAGATGGAAGCTTCAGGTCCTCTTTAACCAGCTAGGTTAGACCAGATTTAAAGAGCGTGTTTCAGTAGGTGGAAAAGCAGCAATAATAGCTCTCTCTTCATGGTACATGTTCTTTGTTTTCCAACAGCAACTGCTCAAAAAGTGTGAGTCGGTAAATGGTTATTACAGATGAATCAGTGCAGCTCTGCGGAACGTGTACTTGAAGATTTAATAGTCATATGTTCATTCTGCAAACAGTTGCATATTGGCTGTTCTTTACAAAGGTTATAATCTTACCAGTGAGTGGAAATGGAAATCAGTTTGCTTTGATACGTGCTAGTCTCTGTCACAAACTGATTTAAGGCGTTCTTCAGTTAAGAGTTAATTAAATTTGTAATTTAAGCCATTAATGCAGAAAGAGGATACAAAATAGCACACCAGCCATTGATTATTACACTCTAAGGAAACATTTGCTCTGAGAACAATCTGGGGGGTGGATAAATTTCTCCTGTTTTACATGATTTTGCTCAAACTTCAAAATTTCTTTTTTTTTGGTAGCTGTTGACATCCAGTGCTGTTCACAAATGGGGAACTGAAATCCATGAAGGAATATACAACATGCTTATGCTGCTAGTAGACCTGGTTGCAGAAAGAGTAAAACAAGATCCTATCCCCGTGGGCCTGCTCAGTGTGCTTACAATGGTATTTGTCCCTGATGCAGTTTTTAATAACTATGGTGTTTTGAACTTTGGGATCTGTTTAAGTAATGTAGCGAATGAGGGTATACTAGTTCATTGGTGAATATCTTCAAAATGTAGAAGTCTCCACTAATAACTGTCATGAATTGTCCTGTGTTTTATGTGCAATATTAGGGTATTTAATTTTTAAGCTGCGGCTTCTTTTTATCCTATTTAAGCTGTATATTGTCAAAAATACTTCAACTGCTGTCACATCAGTGTTTATTTTTTGAAAACTGGTACATTGAGTTAATCTATCCCTTTATACGGATAGCTGACTCACATGGATATTCGATATTGTCTACATAGAACTGAAACTTTAAAATCCTTTGTACAGTAAGAACTGAGGGGCAGGAGGCAGGGGTCATTTGTTGAACTTTAGTTTTTGCTAGATCTTTAATTGTCAACTAAAAGAATGTTCAACTGAAAAAGTCAAATATTATCAGGGTAAGTTTTGGGACTGGTGTAAGCCATGCTGTTAATTTCCATGGTGTTTTTCTTTCCAGGCCTTTAATCCCGACAATGAATATCATTTCAAAAATCGAATGAAGGTGTGCCAGAGAAACTGGGCAGAAGTCTTTGGGGAGGGCAACATGCATGCTGTCTCACCCATATCCACATTTCAGAAGGTGAGCATGGCATGCCCTAAGCTGCTTTGTAGGGTAGATGTTTTGGTTTCAGAAAAGATAGATTAATAGGTACTTGTAACACAAGAAAGCTTAAAAGTGTGATCAAGAATTACAATAACCAGATGTTCAGTATATGTTGGTCTGTGGAAATGAATTCCCTTTATCCTCTCAGAATGTCCCAGTTCTCTGTTGGAAACTGGATTTAGAAATTGCTGTACTTTCCTGTCTGAAGTAACACAACAATCAGATGGGTAGATCTGTTGCATCTAAGGACTGACATCTGTTGAGCATGAAATGACCAGGATAACTCAAGGTGTATAGTTCCAGCAGAGAACTCATGCTTTTCTGTCACCCAGGTTTGGGATATCTTCATCAAACACTGGTGAGAAGCCAGTTTTTGAGGTTTACGTTGTCTTGTGGTTGCTCCAGACAGGTGGGTCTAAAAAAGAACCTCGATGTTGTTGATTTTTTTTCCCTTCAGGAAACATATTTGTGGCTGTAGAAAGAAAATTCTCCATCTGCTGCTTTGGGAAAGGTCCTTTAGTGATGTTCCACAACAGCTAATGTGCTATAAATATATTTGCTTGTGAGTCAGCAGCCACAGTGTGTATTGTTACCACAGCACATGGTCAGTGATGTCAGGTAGAATCCAAAAACGGATACTGCTAATGAGAACCTCCCAGAGCTCCAGCTACACACTTAGCAAAGGAGCTGTTGTAAACACACTGCTGTGATCTGTGAAATAACAGTGCGTGCCTTTAGGGTGTGGGTTAATGCACTGAATGTGTCTGTCCACATCTGTTCCAGAGACAAGTGTTTGTTGCAGCTACTAATTTTTTAATGTTTTAATTTTTCAAGGAACCTCATGGGTGGCTGGTGGATCTGGTAAACAGGGTACGTAAATGCAAACCAAGCAGAAATGGTACTTGTCACTTGAATCCAGTGCTCTCCAAGTAATTTCCTCCTCTCCCCACCCTTGTTTTTCCCTTCTTTCCTCAGAGTGACAACCACAATAAATAGTTTAAAATCTTAATGCTGTCTGCATCTAGGGAAAGAGCCTTGCTAAACACATCTCGTGTTGCTGCCTTTTCCCTTGAGCACCTTTACCATAGCATGATAGCTATCACTAGAAGAGAATAGAGTTCAGCTTAGGCTTCAGTGATGTTACTCAGTCAAAAGTGCTACGCCAACCTACTATTGCTTTATAAGGTCTAGCTTTTGTCACTACATCCATTTTTACCCGGAACGCTTTGTAGCTTGATGTTTAAGCTGGGACCACATGTAACTGCATTGCATTCCCACTGTGTCCCTGAATTCTCATGAAAATGTAAAGCTTAAGTTGCATGTGATGTTATGGTGGAGGATACTTGTTGTCATCCCTGTAACTTTTAGTGGAGCATTTTCTATAACAGCATATTTGAAAGATAAAATACTGTAGGTCGCTACTATAATATCGATTATTTTATTTCAGTTTGCCGAGTTGGGTGGATTTTCAGCAATTCAGTCCAAACTCAATTCAGAAGATATTGAGCTTGGGGTAAGTTCATTGTTCGTCCCTAGACTCCTCTCTTTCCATTAGTCACTTCATATAGAACCAGTAACATCATTTTTGGCAGTGCTCTTACCTTTACTTTGGTACAAGAGCAATCCTCCCACATAGCCCTGGAGGAATGCTGTCACACCGGAGGTCAGATGAGGCTGTGTGTAAGAGTCCTGACTAAAGAGACCTCTTGAGGCTTCAGAGGAAAGAGGGAAGGGTTAGCATGCTTTTCTGTCTAACGTTCAGCCTTCCAGTTAGACATTGATCAGTCTAGTTTCACTGCATATTCACCAGTAGGTTGCTGGTTTTCTGATTACTTCAGCTTTATCTGCATTTAGCTGGAAGTGAATTAACTTTTGTGCATTATAGAAATCATTTTTTAAGAAAAAATCCTTAGGAAGACAGATACTGTCTAATCTTAAGCAACTTTTCAAAAGCTGTGTTTAAAATCAGTCTTAACAGTTCTAAACTATTTTTTTGGTGGCAAAGCCTAACTTCATTGTTTTCAGCTTCCTAACTTGACTTCATATCTTTTTTTTCAAGCTGTGAAGAACGAGGCCAAGGGAAAACAATGTAATTTAGAATCTTGTCTCCAAGTATAAAATTAGTCTGTTTTCAATGAACTGTCATATTGGGAGAATTGAATTTCTTTTCTTAGAGTATTAATACTTGCTGCTTTATGAAAGGATAAGTTCTTATATAAGCATGGCAGAAGAGTAAGACAATTCAATTTAAATCCTGATACTCCAGTAGAAATTTTGACTGTTTAATGAGTAATAACTACTTGTTTAGGGAGTCTCGTTCAGCATCACTAAACTTAAGACTTTGATTGCAGCGGGGCATATTCAATTTCATTCATAATTTTTGACCCACTCTTAGTAGAAGCTAGGTTTAATATTCTTCATTGGCAAATGTCTTTACACACTTAATTTCCTGATGACGGATATCGGTTGAAAACCTTGGGTTGAAATGAGCTGGACATGTATGTATATGACACATTTGCAAAAGCTTTCTGCCATGTCTTTGGAAAAGAAATTCACCATATGGCTTTAAACTTAAGTCTTGTCTTCCCACTTCTCATTGCTGTTAAGCAACCAAAATGTGATGCGCCCTTTTTGTGTCTGATTATTTCTCTGGCTGAAACAGGATTAGACAGAAGACTGGACAGAATGATGAGAGGACTGATACTAATGAAAAATGGGAAGGCATTTTTAATTTCAGGCGAAAATATATATTGTATTCTACAGCATACAGTAATGTCTCTTTCCTGAACCATGCATTGTTGCAAAGGAGTTACATTCTAAAATCAATTTATATGTACTGTTGTTTTTTTCTTTCTTCAGGCAATCTCTGCATTAGTTCAACCATTTGGAGTTTGTGCAGAATATCTGAACTCTTCTGTAGTACAGGTAAAATGTCTATTATGAATTCTTTTCAGCAAATACAAAAGCCTTGAAAAATGTGACTGGTCATTTGCTCAGATTTAGATCTATTTTAACACAGAAATCCTAGGCAGCATAGTGTCAGAAACAAGTATGTGAGAATCTTTTTTCATCATAGCAACCTGAAAAATAAGAGGACTAAAAATGAATTTGACTGTTGATGTGAAACTGGTGACTGATTCTAAAAAGCCTCCCAAATTCACCTTGGATAAAGTACAGGAACCATTTTAAGAATCCTGAAGGCAATCAATAGAGGGCTCAGACAACATTCAAATTCTTTTTCCAAGCACAGTGATCTTTAATTGTCTATCAACATTTGCAATGGTGAGAAATTTGGGGACTGCTCTTAGTAAGCTTCATCAGCGTAAAGCATGCAGGGAAAGAATACAGCGTGATGGATAGATTTTTGGTTTTTATTTCTTTTTCTGACAGAGATAGAGCTCATGGTTATGAGAGTTTAGACTGTAAAAAGTGTGATACAAGAGAAAAAAAACACACCATGATCTCTGTAAACTTGCAAATGTGCTCTAGGTTTTACATCTACATTCACTAACAAAAAGCACCGGTTTAATAAATAACAAAGCCTTTATTTGAAAAGGATATATTTTAGGAGCTAATGGGGGTCAAAGGGGCATATGCATCTAATAATTGATGCACTTTGAAATGGGTTTGGGGCAGGTTGGGGTCATCTGTAAACCTGTTGTGGTCTCAAGTAGTTTCTTAGTCTAGGTGCTTCTTTTTTCTGGACTTAACTTGCAGGATAGTTTTATATATGTTGCATGTGTTGCTCTATGTTTAAGATAACTGACTTTCAGTTAAGTATTTCATTTTGCTGCAGCCAGATATGCTGAGTAATGTAATTCATTTCAGGAAACATAAAATGATCTTCATGCCTTTTTCTCTCATTCTTTTTAGCCCATGCTTGACCCAGTCATTCATAAAATGATTAAATATGTACAGAATGTAGAAGAGAAGGACTTGAAAGACAAGGTAATGTTTTATAAATGAAATAATTAAGAACTTTCCGTATGTTGTGGAAATGATGTCTGTGTAGACTAGAACAAAATCTTATTCTCACTTACAAAAATACAGCCTGTTCTGAATTCTGAGTGACTTAGCTCAAAATACCGAAACGTAGCTAGCCTGCATTTACCCAATTTTTCATAAATCCCTTTTACTAATTAGATACTTAATGTTTTCACTCTTCTAAAAATATCTTCCCAGTGTTACTGTCAAATACATTTTTGTTGGTCCCCTTCTGCAGTGTACTGATTGCTCACTTTTCTAATTTTGAAGATGCATTCTGTTAAATTCTTATAACTTCTGTGCATACAACTGTTGCGTTATCTGTTTGCTTCTAAAAATCTTGCAACTGTTGTTTAAAGTGGTGTCCCTGCCCACAAGGGGGGGGGGTGGAACTAGATGATCTTTAAGGTCCCTTCCAACCAAAACCATACAACTATCTGAAATTTCCTTGTAACTTGTGATTGCCTCATATTGCACTGAATTTGGCATCCAGCTGTAATAAACTTGAGTACTGACTTTTTACTTACTTACTTTTGTTAATTACATACTGGAAATTATGCATAACAGAGGAGCAATTCAGTGCACCAAACTGTAGCAGGAGAGGTCACTTAACAAAAGCTTTTGCTGTCTTAAAATTTCCAATGTATAAGTAACACTTTCAGATATCTGTAGCTTAAATAGTGAGTCGCTAAACCTACTGTTTGTGTATTATTGAAGTCTGAAACTGAATACTAAAACCAGTACTGCCTCTTATTTGTCTTTTTTTGTTTTGTTTTGTTTTTGTTTCGTTTTCAACAGAGACTAGTCAGTATCCCTGAGCTCTTGTCTGGCATCAAACTGCTGTGTATGCGCTTCCAACCTGATTTAGTAACTGCAGTGGATGATTTACGGCTGGACATTCTGTTGCGCATGTTAAAATCTCCTCACTTCAGTGCAAAAATGAATTCCCTCAAAGAAGTAGGTTTGCTACATGTGGGTGTGTTTGTGTGCGCGCACATGCATGTGCGTGGGTGGGATGGGTTGTTGGTAAGTTGCTAAAGCCACAACCTTAAAAAGGAGGGTGCAACATCTTACAAATTCTGTTGCCTTAGCAAAAGCTCATAAATACCAAAACAAATTCATGTGACAGGAATTGCTTGTAATATTAGTAGCTACTGAAAGGACTGCGGTCTCCCAGTTAGAAAACTACATGTAATTTAAACTTCATTTATAAGCAACAGTGTATATCATTCCTTCAGTACTCATTCGGAGATTAAGCTCATAATTCTGAGATACTGCTTTTCTCTTTTTCCCGTTGTGAGGAAAAAGGAGAAAAAAGGGCAGGGAGAGGCAACTTAATCCTCGATTGGTGTTCTCAGGCCAGATGTATCAGATCATTATGCTATGTAGTTGTATTTTTTATTATGGTTGGTGTGTGGGCATTGTAGTAGTGTCTAGGAGCTGAAGTTTATGGAACAGGGCTCTTTCTGCTAGGCTCTTAGATAAAAGTAGGAGAAAACATTTTCTTTTTCCTGGAACTTGTGGTTAAGTATAGAGTTGTTCATTCACTTCTTCCTTCCAGAAATTGTTCAACTTCAATGTCTCAAAGAAGACCATTTTTTAGTATGCAGACACTCTTAGGGTGTTTTAGAGTCCTTCTTCTGGGATTTTTGCTTCTCTACTTAAGGGAAAATGGAAATACTAAGCCTCATTGCACTGTGGTTCTTAATCTTAAACACTGTATCCTTGGTGAAGTTACAAAAGCACAGCTTTTGAAGGCTGTAGCATAAATGTACTTTCTCCACCTTTTCCCTGGAGTGATGAGCCTGTATCGGTTCTGTGTTTGATAAAAATAGGACACTAATTTGAGTATCACAGGCAGAAGCCTGAGATAACCCACTTCTGGTATATCTGTAGCAACATGCAGCCCAGGCAAGCTTTTCTGTGTCAGATCGGGAACAAGAATCTGCTGCATCAGACCGATTCCTAGGAGGTGGGTTAGGAATTTACCATTAAACAGTTTATTTAAAAAACAAAAATAATTGAAAGAAAAATTCTCCTGTGCTCAAAATATTTCAGGATTCACACTTAAGCTTTGTAGAAAGCATTTTGAATAGATTTCATTATAAGCACTTATAATGCATGTGCATCATTAGAATCTCCCATTTTGAAATTTTTAGGTAACCAAATTAATAGAAGACAGCACTGTGTCCAAGTCAGTGAAGAATGCAATAGATACAGACCGCTTACTAAACTGGCTCGTAGAAAATTCTGTCTTGTCAATTGCTCTAGAAGGTAAGTGCTTTCACAAAGATCTTCAGCATGTGCTTTGAATGTCTTAAACTTAAAAATTTGGTCCGTCCTTTTTTAATACGTTTGAGTGAAGCATTACTAACAAAGGAGTTCAAGGATTTTGTCATTGTCAAAACAGAGTGAGGATACCCAGCAGATTTCTGCTACTGTCATCTAGTTCTCTGACATTTGTGCAGATGTCTTCTGCTGTACCTGAGGTTTGTACTCACGTACCTACATGGTTTTTTTTTTTAAACCTGTAGAAGAGCAGGAAAAGAGTTCTTTTTTCCAAGCAGTAAGGTCATGTAGGAGTAGATTGCTATCAGATGTATGAAGTAAAACAAGAATAGAAGGAAGCTTGTTCTTTTTCCTTCTTTAGACTGGATTTTTTGTAGCAGTAGATTGAGAATTTTAGGATAAAGATAACTTTATTCTTGTCCCCTTTAATGTAATTTGTTTATTTATTCTTATGCATTTAACGTGTCTAATGGTTTAAATAAATTAATTCAATTGTTGTTCTTTATTTCATAGGTAATATAGACCAAGCGCAGTACTGTGACCGTATAAAGGGAATTATTGAACTGCTAGGCAGTAAATTATCTTTAGATGAGCTTACCAAGATTTGGAGAATACAGGTAAGCAATCAAGATTAGACAGATGCTTTTAGGCTGCCTTGAAAAAATAAGTACTTTTTATTACCAAGTTCTTTAGGTGGTGGAATGTTAGCTGTTCATTTGTCTGTTTTATATTTGCTTGGTTCCTTCCATGAGAGACATAAGAGGTTGTCAATGTGCTTGAACACTGGTATAAATCGGTATATTAAAGAATCAGTGAAACAAGACTTAACATTTTCAAGCCTCGGGCTGTCTACTGTAAGTCTTACAGGCTTGACCTTCCTCCCTTTTTGCAAGGAAGCTATTTTTTGCAGGGCCATGGCAGACCAGGTTGGACCACTGTTCTTTCCTGCTTTTGAGTTGCTTCTAATGACCTCTGTGCCAACAGAACAAGGAGCAGAGTCGGTTATTCCTAGCTTGTGTTTCTAACATGTCCAAAGCTGTTACATTTCTCATTAATAGAAATAGTAGAATAATGCTTACACTGAAGACTTTTCACTACCTCGCTTGGGATTAAAACCTACCTTCTTGTGTTTTCCTTCTTCTTTCCAGTCAGGACAATCCTCCACTGTGATTGAAAACATACATACCATTATTGCTGCAGCTGCTGTGAAGTTTAGTTCTGACCAGCTTAATCACTTATTTGTTCTAATTCAAAAGGTAAGCTTTAACATAAATTTATGTTCCTTAGTAGGAGAAGTACTTAAAAATGTACTGAAAAAAGCAAGTGCCTTGCATCCATTTATATCTAAGATATAAAGTAAAATGTGTGTGTGTATATTAAAAAAAAAAAATGGCTGTAGAACAACACTTGTAATACTGTGGGGTTTTTTTGTTAACCCAAAAACATAATTGCCACTATACTACTAATTGACTTAGATTTTAATGTCATGTATTCAGTGCAAAAGCACTTAAGTGAGATTTTAACTTATCTGATCTCTTATAGCTTGTATTTGAAAAAAGATTGGGCAAATTGTTACTGTGGTTGCTAGTAACAAAAATGAAGAAATACACGTGGTGGAAACGTACTTGTTCTGTGTTTTGATTTTCCTGCAGTAAAACACAATTGTAAATTATATTTTTGTGTCCACTTGAGACTTAACAGACTGACAGTGTGTGCTGCTGTTATACTGAACGTTTCTTTTCTGTACAGAGCTGGGAAACAGAGAGTGATAGAGTGCGACAGAAGCTCTTGAGCCTGATAGGGCGCATTGGTCGAGAAGCACGGGTGGAAACAACCACTGGAAAGGCATGTGAATGTGATTTATTTTTTTTTTCTTTATTAAACATGCGGTTTGTAGTCTTTGCACTTTCCAGGTCCTGATCGGTTTTGGATTTGTTCCTGTAGGTTCTGGAGGTCCTTTGGGAGCTGGCTCATCTTCCAACGTTACCATGTAGTCTCATTCAGCAAGCCTTGGAGGAACACCTGACAATCCTCAGTGATGCCTACGCAGTGAAAGAAGCAATCAAAAGAAGTTACATCATTAAATGCATAGAGGATATTAAAAGGGTTGGTTTATTATTTTGTCTTTTCCAAAATGAAACATTACTTAGCCCTCATGTTGGCCTCTTCTTTCAAGACGTGCAAATTATGTGTCCCATCTGTAAGTTCTTACCTTGGGGAGTCCATGAGAGGGGTAGGCTTTGTGTGAGCCAGTTTGACCCCGAGACTTGTAGTAAGTCTCTTGCCTTTGTTTTTAAACAAATTTTCAGCACAAGGAATGATCAGTTTATGGGAAACTACCAGGATGGGCCCAAGGTTAGAATTTGCAAATGGAACCACTATAAAGGTGTGTCAGTATTTTAACTGTCCCGTTCACGTGAAAGCTTAAATTAGTTTTCTTTGAGTTAAGCATGTGTTTCTGGCATGTCCGCTAAGTCTCAATGCAAATCAATATTTAAATCATAGGAATTTATTTCAATTTAAAAAAAAATATCTTCTTGTCTAACATGGAAGTAGTCATTCTTGGGCCTGCCTGTGCTAAGATGTGTTTGGCAGCAGCAGACACATGCATGGCTTAGTAGACTGTACCTACTCTATGCTGCACTGTTCATATAGCAGGCAGTTTTCTGAGATTTGCAAGAATTCTATCTTCTGTTGTTGGTTTTTGTTTTTTTTTTTGAACTGGAAATATGCCCATTAAACAAAAGGCTTGTACTTTTTTCATACATATCTTTCATATTAAATTAGGTTTTGTCTGTCATGCAGCATCTATAGAGGATGTTAGTTCTTTAGGAAGCATAGTATGTTTCTTGATATTGATCACTTTTCTTTTTTGCTTTCGTTTGTGAATACAGATTTACAAGTTTGGGTTCTCAATGTCTGCAAAATTTTGCAGTCTTTTCTGATCTTATGCTTTCCTGTTCTTGCATTCTTTTTAATTGCATTCTGCCAAGGGCCTTAACAAAGGTGCTGCAGTGGGGAGCACTAACGGAAAGCTGTAACTATAGGCTGGAAAAAATGGGGAAAGCGTACAATATTCTTTTAAAAATACATCATTTGCTTATTTCCCTGTGTTAGGGGGAACGAAGAAGTAAATTAGGAGGGAATGTAATATTAAGACAAGATTCTCAGCTACATGAGGGAGTCTTCAGTAGAACGCTATTATGGGCAGGTTACTTTAGTGTCTCTAAGTGAGCAGGTGGTATTGGTTATTGTCGGTATTTAAACCAGACATCACTTATCTGAACAAAAAAACTTCAGTACTGGTTTGTGTGATCAAACTTTACAGAACATGAAGCCTCCCAGAAAAGTGATGAGCAGTTCTAATAATGAGGTAGGATCCTTTGTAGGATCTCTTTCAAAATGCAGCTTAAATAGCCTTTGCTTCCTATCAGAGGGCTCCTTGCAGCACCAAATCAGAAATTTCTTCTCATCTCTTAACCCTCAGTAGTACTTCAGATTTTTTTCTTCTGTTATTCTCACCTTAACAATAAGTAACCTCATTTGACTGTATTTGCCCTTTAAAGCCCTAACTGGCCTGCTTTATCTCCTGTAATTGAGGAAGGTGGTGGTTGTTATCCCTCTGCTGCAACTGAGTTTTTGTGTACTAAATTTGCATGTTCTCTAGCAAGGAGGTGGTACTTTGGGCTTAATAATCACAGCAAAATGTTTCAAAGGACATCTTGAAGAAGGTAAAGGGGCACCTTTGATGTTTGGAAGGGAACCAGGCACAAGTCACTGAACCCTTCTGAGCTAGTAACTGTTGTTTTGAAACAGGGGTATTAATGGAAATCATTACCCTTTAAGAGTCTATGAGGAGAATTAGTACATTGCTGAGCACGTACACATGTGTAATTCTTTTTTACCTTTCTCACTACTAGTCATCCCAGCACAACAATCCTCAGTTTGTGTGGGTGGTGCCAGCATTACGTCAGCTTCATGAAATCACGCGTTCATTTATTAAGCAAACTTACCAAAAACAAGACAAGGTAAGAATATGTGCTGAGATTTTGACTCCCTTGTTATATCTGTATGGCTCTGCTTCTCTAGAGTTTAGAAAAGAGAGGGGGGAAAAGAAAAAAAAACAATAAGTACAGCTTCATTATGTAGCATAAAGTAAATCTACAAGTAGAGAGGCTGTGTTGTGTGCTGCCCATTGTTGTGTGTGTGCATATGTTTATAAATAAGATCTGTTTGCTGTGTCAGGACTGTTTTATTTTGTTCTCAGCTTTTTGTAAAATAATTAACAAGTATGTCTCTATTAAGAAACTACCATTGCTAATGTTTAGAGCAGTTAATTTGTAGTTGTATTAACATTGACAGTTGGAAAACAGATTGAAATACCAGGAAATCATGTGTGCTATTCTATGGCTAAGCGGAGGTGTGGGACTTTGTTTGCAATCTGCAGCACACATATTTCAGCACATGCTGAAAATGGTATTGCCAGAGGGCTTGGGATATTTGGAAGGGGTACAGCTGACTCTGGTGAGAGGGGATCATTATCCTTCCCGTAAAAAACACTTTTCTGTAAAAGAGCAGACTGTTGAATGCATGTCTGTTTATATATATTTTTTAAAAACCTCTTTTATTGATGTTTGTTTGTTTTATCAAGAGCATTATTCAAGATCTAAAGAAAAATTTTGAAATAGTGAAGTTGGTGACAGGAAGCTTAATATCATGCCACCGTTTGGCTGCGTCTGTGGCAGGTCCTGGAGGGCTTGTTGGAGGAACGTTAGTGGATGGCCGATACACTTACCGGGAGGTATTGAACCTGCATTTCTTACTGCCTTAGGGGGTTGAAAACTTGGTCAGTGATATACTACATCATGTCTTATAAAATTTAGTTGTTTTTTTATTTTGGGAATTCACTGGAATATGTTCTGTCTGGTGAATAATTGCACTAGTTCTTATTCATAATTCTGACACTTATCTGTTGGGAATTATTACAGCTTCGTTATATTATGTAACAAGGGTGATGGAACATCACACTCAACAAATTTCTTCTCAGAGTCTTCTCTGATTTGTTGAGAACATGATCTCGTTATTCCAGGAGCTCCTGTCTCCAAGCTTGTGCAGCCTTTGGCTTATATGCAAGCTTCGGTTTGAAGCCATCATAGAAAGATAATCAAAAAGCGGTAATTTTAAGAACTGTGTGAAATAGAAACTAAGTGCATTTCATAGAGTTTCTAGTCCTCAGGCTTTGCAAACTGTACTCATATTCAATCACTAAGTTTGTCAAAACTAAAAAAAAAAAAAATAAAAAAAAATGTTCAGAGTTCTTGTTATGGAAAGAAAAATCTTAAAACTGTGTTTGTTTCCTTTTTCAGTATTTGGAAGCACATCTAAAATTTTTGGCATTTTTTCTGCAAGAAGCCACTCTTTATTTGGGCTGGAATCGTGCCAGGGAGATCTGGGAATGCCTTGTAACTGGCCAGGATGTTTGTGAGTTAGATCGAGAGGTAAGAAATACTCAAGTTGTTGTCTGTGGTTGCAGAGTGAATCTTACATGTGCTATTCATGAACCTTTATTTGTTGAGGTACATGGAACTCAAGTAGTAAACATTAAGTAATAAGGTATCAGATGCTTACTGTGTAAGCTAATGAAGCCACTTCTGTTATGTTTGCTTATGACTAGGATGCTCTTTTAATATTAAACTTGACTGGAAGAGAAATGTTGGTGAGGAGATTAGTTGCAGGTTTATGGATGCTAGCTAGAAAATAGCTGCCTGAAAGCTTGCAGAGTCATAAAAGAGATGTTCAGTGATATTTGGGTGCGAGATGACTATCAAGATAAAGTACCTCAATGCTGCAGTACAGCTGGTATAATAAGTAAAGTTACTGTGAGATTTTGAATTTCTTGCTGCAGATCAAGCTTTTGTGTGATAAGTTACACAGTTATGTAAGGTAGTATAGGTAGTATCTGACGTAGTTTTATACAGCAACGACAATTTAAATAATTGTAATGACAATGGGATAAAAACATACCTGCTTTTCACTCACAGATGTGCTTTGAGTGGTTTACCAAAGGACAACATGATCTAGAGAGTGATGTACAGCAACAGCTCTTCAAAGAGAAAATTCTTAAACTGGAGTCGTATGAAATTACTATGAATGGTATGAAAATTATGTTGGTCAACATGGTTTTTAAATAAATATAATCATTTTGCTTTCTAAGTCTTCAAATTAAACGTCAAACAGCTCTGTAAATAAAGGGGTCTTCTGCTGTCATTCTGAGTTTTAATAGTTATAGAAGAAAAAGGTCACTCTTGCATTTGGTATCTCCTTTAAAAAAGGATAAAAACTTGTCCTGACCTAAATAAAATGCTTGCATCACTTTTCACTTTCAGGTTTTAGTTTATTTAAGGCTTTCTTTGAAAATGTGAACCTGTGTGACCATCGACTAAAGAGGCAAGGGACTCAGTTGGTGAGTGTCCTGTCAAGTTCATTCTTGTGTACTACTTGTGGTATCTTGAGGAAGGGAGGAGGTTAGACGAGGATTCTGTATCAGCTGTTTGATATGGTCATGTTTGTGGTAGTATGCAGATTGTCCTTCTAGTGTTAATGTTGTTAAATTCTGAAGCTAAAACACTGAAATAACTATAGGAGCATCACAGAATTGAAGGGTTTGGAAGGGACCTCGAAAGATCATCGGGTCTAACTCCCCCCCTGCCAAAGCAGGTTCCTTAGAGCAGGCTGCCCAGGTAGGCGTCCAGACAGGCCTTGAATATAAAACTCAGCCATTGATAACAAGAAGCTGGTATGTAGCTTCTAAAATTCTGCACAGGTCTAGTAACAATCATGAATTCTAGTGTGAATTTCTCTTGCTTTTCCTTGGCAGGAAAATGTGTGTTTTTCTATTCCTTTACAGGGGACTTAGGCTTATCATAATCAAGTTCTTTTTTAACTTTGTGATCCTTGTCTGGCTTTAAGTTAATGGTTTTATGTTAAGTATTTTCCGTAGGCATTCTAGATTTCTATCACAGAGTTAATTTACTTCAAATGCATATTTTTTTTGCTAAGTATTCTAGTAGGTTTTATGATGTTTTATTATTTATTTACCTAATGTGGTTTGTTACCACATTGACCTCTGTGAAACAAATTCCATTCCCGATTACATTTCTCAGTGGTTTTGAACTGTAAAATTCTTCACATGGCTTGACTGGAAGTGCTCTTTGGAACTTCACCTGTAAACAAGTGTTTTGTTTCTAGTATGAATATGTAAGTTTGTAGCTACTGGTGTCACTTTGCAATGTGGCAAAACTTGGCAATGTGTTGGAAAAGAAAATTGTTAAAATTTAATTAGAAAGTACTTTCCCAGCAGATGAAAAACTGTTTTGTTCTCATTTGAACTCTTTCTTTCTTAAGAAATCCAGTCACGTTTTACTGCTGTTCTTTTTTGCATAGAGTGTAGAAAAACTGGAATTAATAGGAATGGATTTCATTTGGAAGATTGCAATGGAATCACCTGATGAAGAAATAGCAAACGAAGCTATTCAATTGATAATAAATTACAGCTATATTAACCTAACTCCTAGATTGAAAAAGGTAAACATATTTGTATATGAAAATGCTTTGACATTCAGAGCAATTTGACACTCTGCATGTTAAAATCTATAGTTTGTTGGGTTCTTTCAGTTTATAAGTAATTCCTATGTTTTTGTATTAAGTTCTAAATCATTTGCCTGTTGTATCTGCAGGATTCGGTATCACTGCACAAGAAATTCATTGCTGATTGCTACACACGATTGGAGGTAATAAAACAAATTTTACTTGTACCTATGTCCTCTTTCATTTTTTTTATCTTAGGGTTACAATAATTGACTATGGTAATTCTATTTAAAGAAAACAATAATTCCACAGGTATTTCTTGTCCTTGTAGCTCTCTGGCACATACTAATGGTCTATTTAAACAACCACTTACGCTCCGCTTTATATTCTAGGCGGCCAGTTCAGCACTCGGCGGTCCAACATTAACACACGCTGTTACAAGAGCTACAAAAATGCTTACAGCAACTGCTATGCCTACAGTAGCAACATCAGTTCAATCTCCCTACAGGTAAGCTTGTCTTCAAAAAGGCAAATATGGCCGTATATATTTGCTCCCAGCAACTTCCTGACTGATTTTGAGTGATGATCAAAATTGCTGAGTTACTGTGTTGGCCAGCAATATTCTGTTCAGTGTTCGTTTCTCATTATTGGTAGTTGTGTATTCTGTCACAATGTAATTTGAATTCCAAAAATATTTTAACAAAACCTGTGTTTTTTTTTAAAAAAAAAATAGTATTTAAAAATTAACATAAATAGACTGAAAGCCTGAGTGCTGAAGTTCTCAAAATTGCCGTCCTGCTCGTGTTGTTTCTGGGGCAACGTGTTTTGTATTTGGGAGACAAAATGATGTTTTTATCCTTCCCCTTAATTTATGCATGCTTAAATGTGTATAGCTTGAATATGTGAGCACAGAGGTGACCTCTGGAAACATGAAGCTTCTGAAGTTCAGTATGTCTCAAGCAGCGTAATGCGAGATTCAATTATAACAAACTACGAAAATAGGTCAAGAATTATTCCCAGTGTTAAGGAGCTGCATTTGAAAACAGTTCATGATTGCTATACGTGGGCATTGAAAACTAATCTCCGAGACAAGTAACTTATTTTGCATGTTTATCCCTAGGTCAACTAAACTTGTAATAATTGAGAGACTGCTGCTATTGGCAGAGCGTTATGTGATAACAATAGAGGTAAGATAATTTCTTCCTAGGCAAGAATGCAACTTCCAATATTATTAAAAACAGTGAAAGTAATTTAAACCTATGTAACTGTAGTACATTTGTTACATGTCATCACAAAAATGTATTTGTTCTCAAGGATGGTATTTTACCATTGTCTTTCTCTTCCGGCAGGACCTTTACTCTGTCCCCCGAACTATTCTACCTCATGGTGCCTCTTTTCATGGACATATTTTAACTCTTAATGTTACATATGAATCTACCAAAGATACCTTCACCATAGAGGTATGTGTGTACAGGTTGTGTGTTTCATGCCATGTTGATCTTTTAGCTACTTGGTTCTTTTTGATACTTGGTCTTAAAAGAGGCAGCTGTTTTTAAGGACTCAGCCTGCGAAATCTATCTAAAAATGCTAAATGTGTGTATAAGCCTACAGTAATGGATGTGTCTGTAGCATAAATGGCTTACATCACTGTAAGGTGGAAAAGTTGTTTCCTTGCTGTTAGTGATAGAGCATTTCTAGTGCTGTCCTACCCCAGTAGTCTCTTTTATACCTTAATACCTTTACTATCCTATGCAGGAGAACTTCCTTGAAAGCTCTCAGGATTGAGTTCTTGAGCAGGCATACTAAACAAATCTCATTTAATTTTACAGGCTCATAGCAATGAAACTGTAGGGAGCGTCAGGTGGAAGATAGCAAAGATGTTGAATTCTCCTGTGGATAATATACAGATATTTGCCAATGACAGCCTGGTATGTTAACTAGAATTCTCATTACGTATAAAAATCAAATCTGTCTTTCAGATATCAATTAAATGATAGATATTTTCTTGCAGCTAACAGTAAATAAAGATCAGAAACTACTCCACCAATTGGGCTTCTCTGATGAACAAGTCCTTACAGTAAAAACATCAGGAAGCGGGACGCCGTCAGGGAGCTCAGCAGATTCCTCAACCACTTCCAGTAACAGCAGTGGTGTATTTAGTTCATCCTATGCAATGGAACAGGTACAACGTAGTAGCCTGAAAACTGCCCTTGCTTTTGAAGGGGATGAGATAAAAAGGGGGTAGTAGGGCAGTACACGGCTTGGGTGGTGGAAAAGATACAGGAAGTTGGGACAGAAGCTTTTTACATCAGCTTTTTACACTTATGTACCAAGCAGGCTACATTAATCTTTACAGAGTCTTTTCTTAAATCCTGGAACAAGCGACTCTTGACTTAATTTTGAGGTTACATACCTGGCTGGAGCAGAGATTTCCAGATTTTCACCATTAATAAAGCTGCAGTATGAAAATAAACTAGAAAGTATCAACTAGCATATTCAGACTACTCCTAGTCTGCATTGTATGTGAACATTAAATAATCGTTGGTGTCAAAATTTGCTTATTAAAAGGGAAATGGGGTAATAGTGAAATTCAGATGGTCTCAATCTGGAAGGTAGATGGGATTTCACCGAGCCACATTGACGTCTGGGTCAGTTGCTTCAATGAAGAGCTCTACTAAATTACTTAGAACAGAGAAGGGAGGACAAAAATAACACCTTCATATTTTTGCTTAATTCTCAGGAGAAATCCCTCCCTGGAGTAGTCATGGCTCTCGTGTGTAATGTGTTTGATATGCTTTACCAGCTTGCCAATCTAGAGGAGCCAAGGTAAGCAAGCTAAGTGGTTATCAAATATGGAAGAAATGCTCATGTTGCAAAGCTCAAATAGCTGCTTATTTTATAGGGTATAAGTATTCACCTGGTCACAGTGTGGCTGAGCCCTCTTTTGCCTAAGTAATTTCTGATAACTTTTCAGAATAACGCTGCGGGTGAGAAAACTTCTGCTTTTAATTCCTACTGACCCAGCTATTCAAGAGGCACTTGATCAGCTTGATTCCCTGGGAAGGAAGGTATGGATTAAACAATACCAAATACTGGTGAGCTGAACAAAAAGGGTTTTACTAGCAGATTTCTTAAGTTATCTGTAAAATGATAATCTTTGGGTTTGAAGCTAGTGCAAAACAATGCTCATCTTAGGGGTTAATGACGTATTTCTGAGCATTTGGAGATGAAAGGGTTATTATAGGGATTATATGAGATAATATGATGTTGCCAATTATAACAAACTGCAGTTGTCTAAAAATGTGTTTTTTTTTTTCTGTGACTTATTTCTCCTAGAAAACACTGCTCTCAGAATCAAGCTCTCAGTCTTCAAAATCCCCCTCCTTGTCTTCAAAACACCAACATCAGCCCAGTGCTAGTTCAATACTAGAAAGTCTTTTCAGATCTTTTGCTCCAGGCATGTCCACCTTTAGAGTTCTCTATAATTTAGAGGTAAGAAAAATTTTCTTCTTTCATACTTGTGTTTCTGAGTGCTAGGTTTAAGTAGATCAAATTTTCTTGGGCAGGAGGCCTCAAATTCACCATGATGTTATGGAAATTGCACATGTCGAGTCATAGCCTGTTTTCCTGTATACAATAAATTCCCCGTAACAGAAGGGGTAAAAAAAGTTCCACGTTAGAGACTTTATTGTGAAGTCACGCCTCTCTTGTGATTGCAAGGTGGAAGGAGTATTTTGATTTATGTGGAGAGAAGCAGAGAAATGTTGAAATCCTTACTGTTCAGGTACAATTCCTGCCTGAATCTCCCAATACTTAATGAATTTTTTATCACATGAAAATGTTGGCCCTTTTAAAAATGAAGGGGAGTAGTTGTTTAGCTTGTTTCTACTCAAATCCTTTTGAAAGGTTGATTACTTTAAGGGAGAATAATACTAGAGATTCAGAGGGAGCTGGCAAAAAGAATGCTAATTTTCCTTCTACATAAGTCTACCATATTCTGTCTGTAGAGGCTAAGGAGGAATATTTCTTGAAGCATTCAGCTGTGAAGAATTTTCACTATCCAAATGCGCAGGGCTTATACCCAGGAGCTTCTGGCCTGTTTTAACTGTGCATGCAAAGTGAGTGGAATGCATACAATTTTTTTAACCCTCAGTATTCTCCTGCGTAAGTTCTTTATCCAGAAGTCTAATACACTGGGTTGGACACTATAAAAAGATTCTTTCCAAGTGCTCAGTGCATGGATTTTAAAGAGAATGAAAGGGTTCAGTTGGTGGTGTTCTTACGTCACATTAATCTGCACGCTCTAGGAAACTGGGCAGTGTCTAGTTCTGCTCACAGATCCCACCGTTAATAAGGACATGTTACAAATATAGTCTGAATAATATGAAGTTGTAGGATCATTGCTAGCAGCTTCAAAAACAGTGGACCAAGTTACTGTTCTGTCTTCAGTGTGTGCCAAGATTGCTGTAGGAGTTTTGTTATAGTTGCCTTCCTTTGGACTTCTGCAGTCTTAACATTCAGTCTTGATCATCCTACACTCTGACATCCCATTGCACTGGTAGGGTTCCTCCTTTTTCTGTCAAGCTGGAATGAAATATATTTGTCTCTAAAATGTGTTGACAAGTTCTACAACTGGAAGCAAATGGCTTAACATATCACAGCAAGGATATTTTGTTGAACTGGCAGGTTATCTTACAGTGTGACAAGATGGCTATCTACTTCTGTGCCAGAGAAAATAATGAAAGCAAGCAATACTTTGCTTGCTTTTCTGGCAAGGAATAAATAGTAGTAAATTGGATTAGATATGTAGATTTTGAGTGGACTTGCTCCTCAAATCCAGTCAAGCCAGTTGGAAGATGAGTATTGTCAGAAAAAGATGGCACGGTGTTTTATTCCCCCAGCTGATAACATGTTCAAACACTAGGAAACCAGTCCAGAGCACTGGGATAACTGCTTCCTGAAGAATGTGTGCAGCAAATTTTAGAGGTGTGAAAGAAATTAAAATTATCTGTCTTAGAGGTTCAGGGTTATCTCATGCAGTGTTGTAGTAAGGTTTCATACCTGGAACTCTGTAAACCATGCTTATGCTATGTGAGCATGGAAACCACATATTTTGTTTTTCCATGTGCAGCATTGTTGGCTGTATCTACTGAAGGGACTTTACAAGAAAGCAAGCAACTTCTATATTTTTTTCTATTTATTTTGTTTTTTTAAAAAAGTGAAATGGATTATAAATGTATCAACAGGGACTGCAGAATTCTACGTCCGTATTTCCGTGTGTAATTGGATTCTGTGAAGTTCAGTGCTGACTTAAAACAAGAGGGATGATGCAGAGGTGAAGTTCACAAGGGCTGTAGAATTATCTGGACTATCCTTAAAAAAAAAAAAAAAAAGAAAAAAAAAAAGAAAATTATATTTAATACAATTATTTCAGAAGACATGAGTTAATACGTAAGCCATCTCTAGGGTGTTTTATTGGCTGCTGTCAACTGAAAATCTCGAAAGGAGAAGGATTTGTGCTATTAAGGAGTTCCTTCTGAGCCTGAAGACACATTTCACAGACTAGAGTATGTACTTTATTCTCTTAATAAATAAACAGCAGTGAAGATAAAAATGCCCTTTGATACAGGATAAATATCTGTAGTAGTCTTTGCTGTCCTGGATATTTTTAGTATGATTTCTCTTTACAGACTAGAGCTTAATAGAGCTGTATTGTTAATTCCATTAGTAGTGGATTTTTTCCTACTATAGTTTTGAACTTCAGCAGTAAGGAAATACTAAGATTTATGTGTGAATACTTTATTTTAGGTACTGAGCTCCAAGCTGATGCCAACTGCAGATGACGAAATGGCAAGAAACTGTGCCAAGTCTTTCTGTGAAAATTTCCTCAGAGCAGGAGGTTTGAGGTTAGATTTCAAAATCTTGACTCTATTTGTAACACTTAATTTAGCTAGCTGTTCTGTGGTTCTGCTTTCCATGCTGTAGCACACTTGTACAGTTTTGAGCTGCTTTTTTTTAGAGGAAAAGTCCATTCAAAGCTATCCTTTTATTTGCAAGTGTCTGGAAAGATACCATAGCTACCATGGTAATGTAATGGTGTATATCATATTAACACCAAAATAAAGATAGCCACAGATAAGCCTATGAAGTGTAGCTTACACAGAGGTAGTTAAATAATGGAGATTTCAATAGCTAGCATTCCAGTTCAAATTTGTAAGTGGCTACATTACACGTGCTATGTTCTGCATACACACCAGCAGACAGTTTCTAGCAGTCAAAGTGTGGATTGTGTATTGGGAACCAAATGAAATTTGACCGTCTCTGAAATCCAGACCCTTCAGATAAGGTACAGTCATTTGGAGGACTTGGCAACACTGCTTATAATTGTGTCAAAATTGTCAAGTATGTGTTGCTCTTAAATTTCTGTACCCCGTAGATCCTGAAGCATTTACCAGCAGGAACGGAAATCTCCAATCTATAAATGCAGGAGGGGAAAATAGGGATGTTAGTCTCCAAAGCTGCCAGTTTGGCAGTTTTAACTGGCATTCAGTTGAGCGAATAAGAGGAGGGAAGGATGGAGATAAATTAATTGCACCTCTTTCCTAAGTAAAATGCTTTCAAACAGAGCCTGTATTATTGATTTGTTTTTAAGTTTGGTGGTGAATGTGATGCAGAGAGATTCCATCCCTTCAGAAGTAGACTATGAAACCAGACAGGGAGTCTATTCCATCTGCCTGCAACTTGCAAGGTAAGTAATTGCTTCTCATTAGATTGAGTGCTGCTCTCTTGGCTTTTGGAGTGTCCCTTGTAATATTTGTTTGAAATAGAACTCAAAGTATCAGTTGTTCACTTGCTGTGAACATTCAAAAATAAGCTTGACATTTCTGCTCTGTGAATGTAGGTTCTTGCTTGTTGGCCAGACAATGCCTACCTTACTGGATGAGGATTTCATTAAGGATGGGGTAGAAGCATTGTCCTCGCGCCCCTTCCGTAACGTCAGCCGGCAAGGAAGTAGGCAGATGTCCATTTGTGGAACACCTGAGAAGTCATCCTACCGACAGCTCTCTGTGTCTGATAGATCCTCCATTAGG
This sequence comes from Aythya ferina, assembly GCF_964211825.1. NCBI lineage: Eukaryota > Metazoa > Chordata > Aves > Anseriformes > Anatidae > Aythya > Aythya ferina. The sequence continues at coordinate 28,469,997 of NC_140304.1, read as the reverse complement.
GTAGAAGAAATCATACCAGCAGCAAGAGTTGCCATACAAGTAAGGAAGTGTTTGATAATTTATGGTGATGTAGCAGTGTGATCTCTGGTGGCAGCTGTATAACTCCTGTATTTTCAGTCAAAAGTCTACTTTCTATATGAGTTTTTGCCCAGGCTTCATTTAAAAGCCTCTGGAAATCCATGTTATCAGTCTCTCTTCCCTACCTTTATCTGGTTTTTAACATCTAACTTAAGGTATCCTTAAGCCTGGTTAGAGAAGGGAGAAGAACAAATCCAAATGTGAATTTGATGTGATCCAGAAGATACATTCCTCTTATCCCTATCATTAATAAAGGCTGTCAACCATCACAGAATTAATGCTGTTTCTTATTTCTTCAGACTATGGAGGTGAACGATTTCACTTCTACAGTGGCTTGCTTCATGCGACTTTCTTGGGCAGCTGCTGCAGGACGACTGGACCTCGTAGGAAGTAGTCAGCCAATAAAAGAAAGCAACACTTTATTTCCTGCAGGGATTCGAAACAGACTTAGCAGCTCAGGTAGGTTACTGTGCCTAACATATTTTAAAACATCTTTATTGAAGGAAGCATTTGGAAGCCATCTTTAGGGATGGAAGTATTTGGTTTATTCTTAATTTAACACATGTGAAGTGTGAAGCTGAATTACATAAATCTAAGAAAAATGTTGCATGTTCGTGTGGCTTTTAGAGAAGACTTAAGTTGTAGATAACCGACCAGAGGCTGAAGATGCATGAAAAATGTAATGGGTTATAGCATTTGTTCATTTCTTAATACAGGAAGTAATTGCAGTTCAGGAAGTGAAGGAGAGCCAACAGCACTGCATGCTGGTATCTGTGTGAGACAGCAGTCCGTATCTACCAAAGATGCTCTGATTGCTGGAGAAGCCCTGTCTCTGTTAGTAACCTGCCTTCAGCTACGCAGTCAGCAACTAGGTATGAAATAGAATTGGATTACTCAGTGTTTGGAGTATAAGTAAGGAGGGTGAAGTCTTATGAAGATGGTTTAAAAAATAATCATGAGAAACTCTGAAATTTCTAAGTTACCTTCTCAGCTCAAGTGACAAACTCACAATTTGATTTTAAAAATGCATTTTTTATACCCAGGACTGAACAGTAGGTGGCATGAAACAAGGCATGTGGTGCTGTGCCTTAGTGAAATGCACTGGGAAAGCTAACTTACTGCCAGTATATAAATATTTGTACTGGCTCTGAAGGACATAGTTCTGCACGTGCTGCTGTTTGCACAGCTAATGTTTAGTACTTGAACCTTTTGTGTACAAGAAATGTAAATGGTGGTGGTGGAAGGAGAAGGAAAATGCTGTTATGAGGTAGTGCTCGTCTCTGATGGAAGGAGATGGAGAAACATGCAAATACCCATTCCTGCTTTTTGGTATTGACAACAGGGTATGTCCTATAAGTCCTATATGGTATTTTAATATAAGACTGTAACAGTGATTTTAAATGATTATTCTAGAAAAGATAACCTCATATTCTTCTGTTCTAGGATCTTTTTACAATTTGCCTTGTGTTGCTGATTTTATCATTGACATACTGCTTGGATCACCAAGTGCTGAGGTAAGAGTTTTTCTCTGAAAACTTCTTTAATGTTTCAGTGAAATGTGTATACTTTATTCATTTCATGTCATCTCATGATAAAATTGTTCTTTACAAGTATTCTAACACTGTTTGTATAAATAACCTTTGGGTAATGGCTAGTAATTCCAGTACTTAGTGCTGTGTTGATAACAAATGCTGAAGTATTGCATTCTTTAGGCTTGTATAATCCATGAGGCAGAGCTGTGCTTTGAATAGTCAGAAAATACTCTCATTTTGGTGAGACAGATTATATAATACTAGTACTTTCACCTTCTCAACAAGGGGAAGTTACAAGGAACTATTGTCTGAAAAGTTTTGGGTAAGATCTAATGGACTCTTCTGGACTTCTTGAAAGAATCTTCCAAATGTCAGAACCCTCCTAAATTTTTTTTTTCTGATTTTAGATTATTCTAGATATTAAAAAATCTAGAGATTTTTTTCAAGCCGCACTTACTTCATTTCATGGCATTCCTCCTATTTTGTATGAAGTTGTTTTATCTTTTCACCCCTTACCTGAACTGATAGTCTGTGTTTAATAAAGCATCAGAGCTGTTAGCAGAGGGATGAAAGTGGTTTGCTAAATCCCTATAAATAGAGAAGGCCTGGCTGGTGGGTATGGAGCTCATGCTCTAGTTTCCACGAGGTTTTCAGTGTCTGGGTTTTGTCAGGTTTCTAACCAAACAGAAGTTTATTTTTGGCAGCCATTGAGTAAGGTCTAGTGCTTGACAATGATACTTTTTCAGATTCGTCGTGTTGCCTGTGACCAGTTGTACACCCTTAGTCAGACTGACACGTCAACTCACCCAGATGTACAAAAGCCAAACCAGTTTCTCCTGAGTGTTATTCTCAGTGCCCAGCTGCCTCTTTGGTCACCAACCAGCATCATGAGAGGAATTAACCAGAGGTAAGGCAGATGTGTGTTTACTGGGGAAGGGAACCTATTGTTTGTTTGTTTGTTTTTTAAATTAGTAGTGCTTTGGAAGTTCTGAGGTATAGGTGATTAGGACTTTGTTTCTGCAATTCTGTGGAAAGTAGACATGTCTGTCATGCCCCAGAAAGTTCAGGAAGTATGTAAGTTGGAGAGAAATCTGAATTTCTAATGTACAGCTCTTCCTCTGTGAATTCATACAGTTTGTTTTATTTAACTTCCCAGAGGCTGTAGTTGCTAAATAGGCATTCTCTTTCTAGGATGTTCTTGTAGTAGTCGAAATGACTTGTTTGTTAACCATTGCACCTGCTAAGACTGTGTCAGTTTTGTTGACATGTCCCTGACTGGCCAAAGACTATTCAATATACTAGTCTAGAAGAATCTGAGTAAAGGAGTAACTGACAACCTAAAATATGTTGTTGACATTACCATTTGGTATTTAACTTATGAGGTGAGGGAAGAAAGCAATGTTAAATGTTACTCAAAAAAATAATCAGAAGCAATCATTTTAAAACTGAAGCACATGCATAAAAAGCATACCAAGACAGCTACAATACTTGAATTAGATGGACGGAGAACATGGGCCTTAAAGGTAATAGCTTAAATTAAAATTAGAAACTTTTTCCCAAAATAAACTCTTCTATTTGTATCTTTTAGACTTTTATCCCAGTGTACAGAATACTTTGACCTGAGATGTCAATTATTGGATGATCTGACATGTAAGTACGTTTAGATTATGGCCCAGACATACATGCTACTCTGATTGCAACTTCTAAATGTCTTCCTTCTGTAGACCAGATGCAGAATGTAGACTTTATGAGGATTAACTCAATGTGACTTGACAGTGTGCTGGCCATTCTGTGCTGTTAATGCCTGATGTGGGCAATTCTTGGTGTTTGGTAACTGCAAGGCAACTAATCCTTTTGGTAACTGAAATGAGTTCCTTTGCAGAAGATGCTCTTTTTACATATTGTGGGATAAACTAGACAATCTGTTAGGCCTTCAGTTGGAAGTACAGAGATGAAAAATTACAGTAAGATAATCAAGAGCCTTAAGTAGTATATGTATGTCAGTTTCCTCCATGAGGAGATGTGAAATACCTACCTGTATACTCAGCTTGCAGAGTAAATCACTGCAGCACCTTCCCCATAAGAATACATATATATAAACATACTACCACTCCACACTGCCTGTACCCTCTCAGAATTCAGTTTGACCTACTTCTAGAAATCTTTCCAAGTATCATTCCCTTTCCTGGAAAATTCTCTAATTGATTGTTTTCTGTTTGGTAACATAACAGCACGAGTGGAAGTCCAGTTCAAAAGCTGTCTACTCTTGTTTGAGACCTTGTTTGAGATTCTTTGTATTTAAATTCTACACTTATATGTACGTACGGAACTGATAATTTCTTTTTTTTGTGGGGGTTCCCTTTTGATCTTGTAGCATCAGAAATGGAACAGCTAAAGATAAGTCCAGCTGCCATGTTAGAAGATGAGATCACCTGGCTAGACAATTTTGAACCCAACCGCACAGCTGAGTGTGAGACCAGTGAAGCTGATAACATCTTGTTAGCAGGACACTTAAGGCTCATCAAGACTCTCCTTTCACTTTGTGGAGCAGAGAAGGAAATGGTTGGTAAGTATTCCTTTTCATTCTAAAGTGGCTGGACCAGCATGAATTCTGCACAGTGTTTAAAAATTACCTAGAAAATGTTTTGAAGACATAAGTAGAAGATATAATAATATGTCATTAGAAGTGACAGAGCTGAAAGGAATAGCATTGGCAGTTCAGCATGTAATGTATTTAACAGTAGATGTGGATTACTGTGTTACAGGTTCATCTTTGATTAAGCCATTGTTGGATGACTTCCTCTTCAGAGCGTCCAGGATTATTCTGAACAGCCATTCTCCAGCAGGCAGCGCTGCAATCAGTCAACAAGACTTTCATCCAAAGTAAAAAATTGTTTTTTTGTTTGTCTTGGGTTTGTCCAAGTACTCATGAATGCAAATGCCACATTGAGGCTATAGATACATGGAGTTCATACCAATGTTGGAGCTTTCTTCAGAGCATATCTTCCCAATTTGTTTCCTACATAAGCGTCCAAATAGTGTTTTTAGGAGTTTATATGTTCTTGGCATCTTGAATAGGCTTTTTAAGTTTCATATGAGTAGCTGGCATTTTTATTAACTTGATGCATTGATTGCATATGACGTGCTACACCATGATGTATTGTTCTGTTGCTGTTCATCTCAAGCATTCTCTCTTGTTTCTTTAAATAAAGACTTTTCTTTGGCCTTCAGAAGAAAAGGGTAGTGTGCTAGATCCATTGAAGAGTTGTTTTCTACTGGTTTAGCACGCTGTAGGTCTAAGGTCTTCCTAGCAAGGAAGTTGTCTGGTCTAGCTCTTCCAAAGCTCATTTCAGTGTACATCAGTCATTTTGTCTCCACCAGTGTTACAGAAATAGAGAGAATCTGATTGTTAGTCCTCAGAGGTGGAACAAACTGTCTTCTTTTCTGGGTACCGTGTTTCCTTGCTACTGAATGTTAAGCACAGGCATCTCCATGTCAGGAGGAAAGGCTTATTTAAAAGAATATTTCTGGGGCTGCTCATCCTCTGCTTTCCTTCCCATCTGCCTCCCCAAGAAAGAAAAAAAAACAAAGAACACTGCAGTCTCTCAGGAGATTTTTAGCATTTAAACTAGTCCTTTTGAACAATTGTCGCTTGTTCTGAGTAATATGGCTCTCTAAAATTAGAAATAATTGAGTAATCTTTAAAAATAGATCTTAACTGTGGCTTGCTTCTTATAGGTGCAGTACAGCAGATAGCCGATTAGCTGCCTATGAAGTGTTGGTAATGCTGGCTGATAGCTCACCTTCCAATCTTCAGCTTATTACAAAAGAGCTGCTTTCTATGCATCACCAGTGTGACCCTGCACTTACAAAGGAGTTTGACGTAAGCAAGAAGCCTTTTTTTAATTTGCATTAGCGTGATAGCATTAGTACTGTCTGATCTATTGAGCTGCTTCATTCAAGAAACTTCCATGGTCTTCAGTTTAAAATTACAAAAAGCAGACAAGTAAATGAAGATCCAGTTGACCTTTCTGAGAAGCAAACACTCTTATGAGTCTTTGTCAATTATTTGCATAAGAGAGAAGTGTTGCTTAATTATCACTAATTTCATTTAGATATATTTTAGGCTGCTTTTTCAGTTTTATGCTGAATATTAACTGTATAGATGAGCAAATACAGCTCTTGTGATATTTCAGAACTGATTTTCCTGGTTTTCCATAAAATAGTACATAACAGTTCATTATAAAGGTGATTATAAAAGAGATAATGTTGGAGTCTCACATGTTCCATGATTTATTGAGACAAATGTTTCTCATTCTAGTATCTTCCCCCAGTGGATAGTCGCTCCATTTCAGGATTTGTGGGACTAAAGAATGGTGGTGCTACTTGTTACATGAATGCCGTCTTCCAGCAGTTATATATGCAACCTGGGCTCCCAGAGGTAATTGGTTCAGTGTCCTGTAAAGTCCTCTTTTCAGAATTAACTGTCACCTGAGCTGCGAGTTCATTTCACGCCATTTGTAACATTGTTTTTTCTTAAAAAAAAAAAAAAAAAAAGTATTTATATACATAATTTCTATGTATAAATATACAGAGTGCATATACATAGCACATATACACTAAAAATATAGATACACAAATGATTACTTTTAACTTATCATGCCGTGTCATGAAAACCTAAAGTATTAGTTCTTGGCAAAGTTAGTAAAGCTATTTGTTTCCTCCCAGGCCCTGCTTTCCATTGATGATGATACAGACAATCCAGATGACAATGTGTTTTATCAAGTTCAGTCTCTTTTTGGTCACCTGATGGAAAGCAAGCTACAGTATTACGTACCTGAGAACTTTTGGAAGGTATTACTTTTTTGTTTAGAATATATACTTTCCTACTTAACAATGAGCCTTTTTTTTTTTTGTTTTACCTTTTTCTCACTGCAGAATTTCTATGGATAAAGTTTTACCTCAAAGTCAAAATGTGTAGAAATAATGCTTATTGGTGAAGTTTTTTTGATATTTACGTGGAACTACTACCTCTTTATACTTGATACAGATCTTCAAGATGTGGAATAAGGAACTTTATGTTCGAGAGCAACAGGATGCTTATGAGTTCTTTACCAGTCTTATAGATCAGATGGATGAGTATCTCAAGGTAAAAACCTCAGGTTTCTTTCCTTGTTTACATGCTTCTCTTGGTAGTCAGTCTACAATTTTCTGTCAATCATTCTTTTTTTCTTTGGAAAAGAAGGCAGAGAACCACTTGACTATTTTGTGATTTAAGTAACGTTCAGAGGCTTAAACTTCATACTGTATGCTTGGTCTTTCACTCTGCAAATATACATATAACTGATGTCTAGTTTTATATTTCCAACAGAAAATAGGAAGAGACCAAATATTTAAGAATACTTTTCAAGGCATCTTTTCTGATCAGAAGATCTGCAAGGACTGTCCTCACAGGTAATGTTAATTTCAGTGCATTAGATAACTTGTTATGTGCTGCCATAACTATTCCAATATGTAGGTCAAAATAGCACAAAAAGTAATATACCTTTGACTGTAAGCATTGTAGCTGTTGATAGCTACGGGGCAAACGTGGTATTTTATATGCATGTCTTGTTAATGTACTTTGGATACATGATAATGTACTTCTCCTCTGTTAGTGTCTTTACCATTTTTCTTCTTTATTTTAGGTATGAGCGTGAGGAAGCATTCATGGCTCTCAACTTAGGTGTGACTTCATGTCAAAGTTTGGAAATATCATTGGATCAGTTTGTTAGAGGAGAAGTTCTGGAAGGAAGTAATGCGTACTACTGTGAAAAATGCAAAGAAAAGGTATTGTTTTAATGTATGTAAGAGCATTCAGCTGTAGCTTAATGTTTTCTTAAGCATTGCATGGTTATACGAAGTCATATTTAAATACAACTTACTCTAATTGTAAAGTTAAATCCAAAGCCCGTGTAGATAGCTTTCTTCATTCCTTGTAACTCATATTGGGGACTAAATGTTTAGAGGGATGGCAGGGATGGTACAATGTTTTGTAACATACCAGCCCACTGCACAAACATGCCTACAGACAGGGTACTACTGCAGTTACTACAGTCATCCTGTGGTCATCCTACCTCCAGTAGCTGTATTGTTTATCAGTTTGGGATGGTTGGAATCAGGCATCTATAGAAAAATTTTAGAGCTTGCTTGAGTTATATAGATAGAGGTGATGCTCTTTTGTCTTTTTAAGAGAACTACAGTGAAGCGTACATGCATTAAGGTCTTACCAAGCCTTTTGGTGATTCACCTGATGAGATTTGGCTTTGACTGGGAGAGTGGTCGTTCCATTAAATATGATGAACAAATAAGGGTAAGGAAACTGTTGGTTATGCTCCCCATTCCCACCACCTCTTCCACTCAGTGGAGTGTAGTGCACTCACCCTTCCTATTGATACTCCCTTCTTTCCTCCACATCTCAGTGCTGGACTCTTGAATATGTGGAATGCTTACAATATGATCAAAGTACAAAAAATAAGCACTTCTCCTACAAACTTTGCTTGCCTGCAGCATTCTCAGAGTGCTTCAGAAAGCAAAAGCCTCTGCAAAGACATTTTAACTTCTGTGTCATAAGGATGAAAAGTTTACTACCATGCTTCCTTTTAGCACTTCCAATATGGGAGTATTAATACAACTCTTAAAAAATTACGTTAAGCAAGTGCATGACAAGATCTCTGTTTAATCTAAAATATCTCTTCACAGTTTCCCTGGATGCTGAACATGGAGCCTTACACTGTGTCAGGGATGGCTCGTCAGGATTCGTCCTCAGAAGTGGGGGACAATGGTAGAAATGCAGATCAAGGAAGCGGAGGCTCCCCAAGGAAGAAAGTTGCACCTACAGAGAACTATGAGCTTGTTGGTGTGATTGTTCACAGTGGCCAGGCACATGCAGGGCATTACTACTCTTTTATAAAGGACAGGAGGTAATGTCCAAGAAGACTCGCATAATGGCTTTGAGAGCAGTCTAAAGACTACTTGTTTTGGGAAGGTATAGTGAGCCATTTGGAGCTCTTTTGGAAGCACTGGTCTGTCTTAACACCTAGCAGAATTGTCCACATTATCAAAATATCAGGAATTCTTATTTGCCTTGTATTGCTGCAATGAGGACTTCCTGTGACACTTACTTGTGGGTGATGTGCTTCTGTTGTTTTTAATCAATTTTTTTGGAATCAAATTTTGTCATTGAGTTGAGCTTTCTATTTCTTGTCAAAACAAATGTGAGTTCAAGGTTCTTATTGCTAGGATATTTGGGGTGGTTTGTTTTTTTTTGCTAGACAATCAAATAATATTGCTTCTGTTCTATTTCTGTTTGTTTTTTTGATTACAGAGGATGTGGAAAAGGAAAGTGGTATAAATTCAATGACACTGTTGTTGAAGAATTTGAGTTAACTGATGAAACCTTGGAATATGAATGTTTTGGTGGAGAGTACAGACCTAAAGTCTATGATCAATGTAAGCAGAAGTGAAGATGAATTTACAGTAGCTTTATTTTTCTTATTAGTTCTCAATAGAGCTAAGTACATTATATCTCTTTAGAGTAACATGATCTAATAATCCTTCCCAAGCATTTTTTTTCTGAAGTATTCTGATTTACTGTAGGACATAACAAGTTATGTCCTTATAAGTTCTGCTATGGCCTAAAATATTGAACCATATTCATTGTTGTTCAGCTATTTGTGAACTGAATAGCAGAGGAGATTCAGAAGTAAAATGGCACGTTATTAAAAATGGTTTAAAGAAAACACAAAATAGGCCTTATTTTAGGCTAGGCAAAATGTCCGTAGAACATGGTGTGGGATCATATAGTTAAACTTCACAGTGCTTTAAGGAATTAATCCCAAACATATTTCCAACATCATTCATTTACTTTGTAATTCTGATAGCTATCTTTTTTTTAAAATACATGTTCTCTTTGTGTGTGCACTTCTTTATTCACTAACATAGACTGATGTTTAGAGAAATGACTTCGTACTGCACAGTCTGTGTTGCTTGCACACTCAATTTCCCTCCCCTGTCAGAATGAAAAGAGTGCTAAGCCTTCAAAGGCCTTCATTGAATGCCTTTTCTCTCATCAGCTAACCCTTACCCTGATGTACGTCGGCGGTACTGGAATGCCTATATGCTGTTTTACCAGAGAGTGTCTGATCAGAACTCTCCGGTCTTACCAAAGAAAAGTCGAGTGAGTGTTGTGCGTCAGGAAGCTGAGGACCTCTCCTTGTAAGTTTCTCTTGTGCCTGTGAAGGCTTCTCCTATATTGATGTCTAGACCCTATTTCCAGAACTAAGGAATGAGTAATTCTTGTTCAGCACGGGAGTGTACTGATCCCTCTGTTTTTTCTTTAAGCTGCTTAATTGAATAGTCCTTTATTGGTTTTATAAGTTCCTCTTCCTTACTCCTGCCACTGTCGGAATAAGAAATTCAAGCTGACTGACAGCCTCATAAATTACTTAGACTGTCATATGAATTTGCTTTAAGATGATACTGGCTCTATTGGTATTTTAAAACTTCAACTGCAGATTTGTCGTAGAATTTCATTGTTGACCTTGAGCTTCTATATGTTTTAGATCTGCTCCATCTTCACCAGAAATTTCACCCCAGTCATCACCTCGACCTCATAGGCCCAACAGTGATCGCCTATCCATCTTAACCAAGCTGGTTCGGAAAGGAGAAAAAAAGGGACTTTTTGTAGAGAAAATGCCTGTACGGATATATCAGGTAGAGAACTCTGCAAGTTGCAAATAAATGCTATTCATACAAAACTTAAGCTCATAGGAAGAAGACAATTTTGAAGGTAGCCTTGAAGTAATTCAGTTATTGAAAACCAAGATAGAAAGTAACTCTAGATTCTAATATAAAGTTCTTAACAAGCTGTTCAGTGATATATTATTGTACATTTTGCTGTCCCTTCTCACAAAACTGACCCATCATTCCTTGCTTTGAACAAACTGCAGGCAAAATAGTCAAACATGAGATGCAGCAGCAGTCAGCATGCAGACAGGGAGAGATGAGAGAGAGAAGATGCTTCATTTGAAGTACGTTTGAAGAAGAATGGAGAATTCGCAAATTAGTTATCCTCTAGTTCTCAAGTTTCACAACAATGTAAAGAGGAGGAAGACTAAGAGAAACCACAGCCAGCTAATTGTCTGTTAGCTTATGTAATCCTGCGTGTGTTCTCAAATGGCAGAACAAAGATATTGAAGGCAGCACTGCAAGTCAGAGCTGATAACGGAGTTGTGATGGCACTAGCAGGGCAGTGAGAGGATGGCAGACTCAGTATTCATTCTCCCTCATAAGAGGAAGGTCTGTGTCTGCAGGCCTGCAGGTGTGGTGGGGGTGCAATCTTGCATATATTTGGCCTTCTGTGCACACACCACCCTGCTGATCTGTGTATGTGCAGGAGTGCCAACGTTACGCAGAGTAAACTGTGCCAGCTGTATATGGCCCTCCACCTGTACCAGGGCACTGGTACTCACTTTGGCATTCCGGTATCTGGGGTTGTGTTACTACAATAAACATAACTTGGCTCAAATTTATTGAGAGTCTGTCAGCAAAATCTTATTTGATAAAGGGGGTCTTAGCATGTTAGTACGTCACTGACATACCATGATAAAGGGGGTCTTGGCATGTTGGTATATTACTGGCATACCATGGTACATGTAAATTTTCTAAGCAGGGATTTCAGATTTGAAGGATTTTTTTTTTGGTATTTTGTTAAAAATAAGCAAAAAATGGAATTCAGCAGCAGCTTCTTCCTTTTCCTTTTCCATAATGGTCCAGTGATTAAGTCTGTCAATTAAACTGTGTTTTGCAATGTCCTTTGAAGAAAATCACTGGTTTTACACGAATCTCTAAGTTTCCCTTATGGTTTTGTCCTCCACTGAAGTAGTGATTCAGAATATTAACAGAACAGGTCTGATACTGGTTTTTAAACAACGTACACATTTATGGGTAAGACAAAGCGTTAGGGAAGTGTTCTCTGACAGTGTTTTAATTTCTTTTTTGCATTCTTTTACTTCAAAAAAATATTTTTACAGATGGTGAGAGATGAAAACCTGAAATTTATGAAGAATAGAGATGTATACAGTAGTGACTACTTCAGTTTTGTTCTATCATTAGCTTCACTGAATGCTGTAAGTAACTAAATTTTAATCTTGGAATACTTAGGAAATATTGGGTAGACAGGGCCACAGAAGAGCCATGACAAGAAAACTACAAGAGAAATACTTGATGTGACTCTGCTTTTCCATCTGAGCAGTTCTTTGACACCTGTAATTCTTCACATTGATAGCATCTGTCTCAAAGCTGACTCCAGCCTCTTTTTACAGAAGTGTGAAAATGCCATCGTGTAAATGCATAATAAAATTTATGAAATAATACTTTTTAAATTGATGCAAACTAAGCTCTAGAGGCACAGAAATTCCCCTCTGTATCGAATATCCAAAAACCAGCGTTAGTCACCTTAAAGGTGGTAGCCCTTCATTCGTTTCAGTTTTGTCTACTAGAGCTTTTCTGAATGTAGTTAGTGATTAATAAACCAACCAGCATTTATTAAATTTATGGAATCTACAGACTTAGTGGGCCTTACAGTAAGTTTGTTCGCGTTCTAGCGTATTTGTTAGACTAGCATAGTGTACTTGAATAGAATATGTTCATATATTTAGGAGACAGCATAAGTGCTGCAGGCATAGTTCTGCTCTGGAGTAAATTTCATGTTTCTTTCAGACTAAGGTAAAACATCCTTATTATCCATGCATGGCAAAGGTGAGCTTACAGCTGGCAGTCCAATTCCTCTTCCAAACTTATCTCAGAACCAAGAAGAAACTCAGGTAAGACCTGACTGGGGAAAAGCCACTTCTGGCTTATCAGAAAGAAAGACGTGATATGAAACATAGCTTAGGTACTGGAGGTGGTTTTCTCTTTCATTACTATCCCTGTTTTTTCCTGTTTTTAAAGGGCTGATACAGAAGAGTGGATTGCAACCATAGATGCACTGCTCTCCAAAAGCATTGATGCATGTCAGTGGTTAGTGGAATATTTCGTTGGGCCAGAGGGACGGGAGCTTGTAAAGTAAGTACTGGTAATTGTGGCTTTTGTGTGGTGTTTTGTGTCTTGTGTATGGATGAAGCTTCATAATAATGTGATCTGGCCTACACTGGTGTATTGCCAAGGAGTTGAGTGTGCACGTTCTGTAAACAGGCACTCTAAATTATCACTGAGGTTTTTACTTCTAGTATTTTCCTCTGTCCAGCTTTTTCAGTAGTTCTGAAAATCTAATAAAATGGTGCAGTGTATGTGAAGGCTGCAGGTGTTTAATTCAGAGGAGTGCCTTGAAGTGTGTTTGTCTAGTCACTCCTGCAAATAGAGGGAAAGAAGAATGTAGTGAATTGGGGTAAGATAAGTTAAATACGTATCTGATGTATGACAGGTAAACTACAACATATTTTTCTCACCATCAAGATCAGCTAAGTGTGTTCAAAACTTCTATGACAAACTCCTGGAAAACTGAATAAAAAAAAAAAAAGAGGGATGCATCAATCTAAATAAAAGTTTATCTCTGAAGTTTCACTGAAAGAGAGTATCATATGGTAGCTCATAGTTTTAGCTTTTTTGTTCTTTGAAAGTAAATATAGTATTGTAGGTTTTAGTTGTGACAAACAGGAATGTAGGAATGTAAGTTAAAGCTTATCCACAGAAGTATGATCCAAGAGTATTTGAACTGCTATCCTTTTCAAAATGATAAATACCACACTTAACCGTAGCTGTTGTGTGTACCAGTTGATTCCAGTTCTTTTTGCAGCTTCACCTTTTATCTTCCAGAACTTTCCTCCTGGAATGCAGTGTAAGAGAGGTGCGAGTTGCTGTAGCCACTGTTCTTGAAAAAACCCTTGACAGTGCCTTGCTTTATCAAGAGAAGGTTAGTGACATCTCCTCACCAGGGATGCTGTTGATTGTCTCTACCTCAACTCTTGCTTCTGCTTGAAGGCAATGCTATGTGATTTTGCAAATGACAAAGTGGGAAACTCACATCCTTTACAGGCTTGTAGCTCTTTCTTGAATAAGTTAATTCTTTGTCCCTACCCTGTGAGGTAATATGCTGCTGTAATTCTTAAGAATTTAAGTTTGAAGGTCTAAACAATTCTGCCTCACTTCAGCTTGTTTCATAAACTGACATCACAGTCTTTTTGAAAGTTTGGAAACTGTTTTTGTGAAATTTATTCTTTTTCTGTAACTGAGAGATCCTAGAAATCAGCTTTAATTTTGAACTTATTTTTTAATTCTCCTTCCTCGCTCAGTCAGAAGCCCATAGCAGTAGTAATTGGGCTAACTTGTTCTAAGGAGACATTTGAACTTTGGTTATTGTTCAGAGGTTTAATTTTCTATTAGAAAATCTTGGAAACTAAGTTTGGGAAGTGCAGCCTTGTTCTATTTAGCTCATTTTAGTGTTGTAGGAAAACCCAGCAGGAAATATGTGAAAAGGGCTCGTTTGTGTTAAAAAAAATAAAATAAAATAAATTCTTAAGATCCATCTGTTTCCCTTGGGTGACCTGACCAAATCATTTGTATATAGAGAACTCAAGAAACATGCTAGAAGACAGAAAGCATCACTGACTGAGCTCTCAGTGGGGACTTACAAGTGTCCAAGTCTTGTTCAGTTTGAAGTAATTTTCTTGCAACAGATTTTAGGCACTGCTGTTGTATAGGTTGCTGTAATGTTTTTCTTATTTAGAGCTTTATAGCTATCTTTCCTTAAAGCTCAAAGTCCTCCAAGCTGAGCAGAATAGTAGGGGGATAAACCCTTGCAATATAGCTTGAGAGCTTTTGGGTACTTCCTCTTGGCTGTTAGTTTCTATCTGTCAACTAAGATGTAATAATATCCTAATGCCTTTAGTGTGCTTTGATGTAAAGTAAACACTAAAATTGCTTTCTGCATAAGTGAATATGGTGATATGTTAGCCTGAGATATTGAGTTATGATTTACTTCTAATCTGGTTCATTTTATTTTACTATAATGACAGGAACATTTGAACATCAGTTACCACTTGACTGATGAGTAATTTGAATTGCTTTAAGAATATTGCAAACTTATATAACCACTGTGTTCCACTTCTCGAAGCAAGTTACCTACATGCTAATGCTTTCCTTACTTTCCTGTTTAAATATGCACATTAACTCAGTTAAAAATTGTAAGGTTGCAGTCCTGTGTTAACTATTCATATTAATCACAGAGAGCATATTTGACAATTTTCTTAGTCAAACCCAAAATTTAAAATGTAGGAATTCTTGTATTTTAAGCAGGAGACAAGCATTTAAATTCAAGTTAATTGCTTTCACAGTTAAAAAGTCTACATCAGTTACTGGAGGTGCTACTTGCTCTACTGGATAAAGATGTTCCGGAAAACTGCAAAAACTGTGCTCAGTACTTTTTGCTATTCAACAATTTTGTACAGAAGGTAAGCAACTGCTTATATGTTTCTCATGTTACTTTAATTTTAAAGAACTGTAGTAAAACAGCTAGTCATCCGTCTTCATAGAAGGTTTCAACAGCACAGTGGAATTCCTCCAGAAGAGTATTTGATTTTTGTTTCAGGGTTGCTTTTTTCTTTTCTTAATAAGTGGCTTTGAACACTGATTTAGGATAAAATAATCCAAAAATATACAAGTGTATACTTCTTGAAGATGTCGTTTCCAGAGTCTGAATGTTCGGGATTTGTTTCTTGATTATTTTTTTTTTTGGTTGGGTGGTCTTTGTTTCCTCTAAAACATATTAATGGTTTGGGATATTTTTTGTCACGTAGCAAGTAGAATGAATGACTGAACTGTGCTGTTCACCCCAGTATGAGTTCTCTCTATCCCCCTATTCTTTTTTCTTTCATATTACAGTTATTTTACATGTAGCAATTCTGGTCTAGTTTATATAACATGCTGTATATAATGAAACAGCTTTTTAAAGGAAGGTGCAGTGTTTAGCACTGCTTTTCTTTTGTGCCTTACAGCACTAATTCTTTACCTAGATAGGAATATAACTTTTTATTATTGTCTAAACAGCAGGGCATAAGGGCTAGCAGTCTTCTTCTCGGACACTCTGCTTTGAGGCACATGATCAACTTTCTACTTGGTCCTAATCGTCAGAGCAATCAGGTAAAGCTAATGTAGTCAGTCATTCAGGGTTTAAGATGCTTACATTATGGGCAAATAGTCTTCATGTGATAAAATAGACTATTCCCTGGATTATTCTGCGAACTTAATGAAGTCTTAAAGTTTGTGTGTGCATAGTAGTTAATGTGGAGAAATGCCTGTATGGACAGAAGTGAGTGTCATTCTTGGGATAATAAAATTTCCAATGCATTCGAAGTCTTGAAACATAGAGGTGGGCTGTTAAGGAAATTGCTTTGTTTTGACTTAACAGGAGTTGACTAAATCAATCAATTGAAACTTAATTAAATGAAACTTAATTAAATCTCTCCTTTGGCTAAACCAGAACCGCAGATGGAGTTCAGCACAAGCACGTGAGTTTGGATATCTTCACAATACTGTGGCATTGCTTGTTTTACACTCTGACGTCTCCTCACAAAGAAATGTTGGTAAGAATTGCATTTTTGCCTTCTGTGACATTTCGTTTTGGTTACTTTAATTGGGAGTAACTTAGGCATCACGTAGGCATCTGTGAGGAGAAATGTGATCGCTTCAAATTTAAGGCACTGGTTAGCAGGTACATTTGATTTCTCTTTATTTTTCTGAACAAGTACTGAGAGGCTGTAGCAAACAGCATTTACAGGCATTGGGTGAGAAAAAAAACCTTGAGAGAAACATTATTATGCTCTTCACTCAAACACACACAGCCCCATTTGCCTAAAAGGTCTTTCTTCATGTGGATGGATCAATTTGTTGTCTGGGAAAGACCTGCAGCCTACCAGGCTGTACTTTGCCTGCATTTATGTCTTTCCCTAGTCTTAAGGGGAATATTTGGACCAAGCTACTGAATAATAAGCAGTAGAATGCTCTCCTAGATATTTCTTACAAGAGACAGAGATATCTAAATAAGCATAATAAAGAAATGAGTTCAGATCTTCGGTGCACTGAAGGAAACATCTGCAGTTCTCTTTTTGGAAAGAATAATTTGATGTCTGTCAAAGATTAAAAGTTTCTGGAGTTGGGGGCAGTCAAAAAATGTAAAGAAAAGAATGATAAACATTCTGAATGTGCAACAGTGGGAGTGAAATTAAAACTTAAAGTCCTGATAGTAAATATGAACATCCTGCTTTTTTGTGGTTCATCTCCCTGTCATGTCACTAATGTAAATGGCACGTCAGTACAAAAGTCTATTTGGAGTGGTACCATACAGGCTAGTTGAAGTGACCATCATTAGAGGTGATAGGATGCCAGATGAGCAGCAGTGTCTTCAAGGTGTGTAGAACAATCTGATTTATTACTGGATTGTTTTTCTATTTGCTCTTACAGCTCCTGGTCTCTTTAAGCAGCGGCCACCTCTAAGCATAACTACTTCAGGTCCACTTCTGACGCTCCATGGGGAAGTGGAAGCCTTGTTATTCCTATCTGAAGGAAAACCTTACTTAATGGAGGTACCTGTTCTGAGTTCTACCCTGCTTGAACCTAAAGGCTTGTCTGACATTAGTTCTTTGAAGTATCTTGACATGAAAAACACAATGTTAAAAAGCAGCCAGCTCGGAGTATGAGGGCTTTATTCTGAGCCTAAACAAGAAGGCACCTTTGGTTTCTTCTTGACAACTTATTCTAGTAAATCCCTAAGCTTTAAGGTCTAGTTATGAGTGTTTACAGAGTTGGCAAAGAATATATTTTACCAGTATCCATGCAGTCAGTTACCATACGTCAGTTGGAGGTGCTGACTTGAATCACTGTGACTTAATGGGTCATGCTTGACTCAGACCCTCAGAGGCGGGCAGCAGGAGCTGAGTGGAGTGCTGTGAGTGAAGAGGTTCAGCCCACTGGGCCATGCAGGTGCTGGGAAGAAAAGAAAAAGCAACCATTTCTGGAAAAACCTAACATTCTATTATAAACGTAATCCATCTGTTGAAAATAATTGCATGGCTGTGTCTGAAATTGTTTATCTTTTTGTTAGGTGATGTATGCGTTACGAGAGCTAACCGGATCCCTGTCAGTTGTCATTGAGATGGTGGTGTACTGCTGCTTTTGTAATGAGCGCTTCTCCTTCACTGTGCTACACTTCATCAAGGTAGAGATGATCAAGATAGTTTCTTCTAGGCTTTGGTCATACTGTGTCTTAGGTGTTAAAATGGTGCTAGGATCTGCAGAAGAACAGTACAGATCACTGGATTTGAGAGATGTTTTTTAGTTGTGGTTGTTTAACTTCTGTTTAAAATGACTATTTTTTTCAGAGTCTGGTAATTGTATCATCCACACATTTTACTATCTAAGTAGCTTTATATTTCTTATTTGCAGACTCAGCTGGAAACTGCTCCACCTCATGAATTGAAAAACATATTCCAGTTACTCCATGAGATACTGGTAGGTGAATGGTGAAGGCTTGTACATTTAAGTACAGGACTAAATTTTTATTGATGTATGATGGAAAAAACAACAGGACTGCATTGATAATTTTAACATCCGGGTATCTTTGATCCTTCAGTTTGAGTTTTTATAACTCTTTAAATTGCTCTCTTGATAATCTGGTGTTATATGAAACTTTGTAAGTCTCCCGTTTTTCATGTTGAGGTGATTAAAAGCATTTCCTAGTATAGATTCTCAGGTATCAAGCATAAGTTACTTCTACTGACCTTTTTCTTTCATGGCAGGTTATTGAAGACCCCTTACAAGTAGAACGCATCAAATTTGCTTTTGAAACGGAAAATGGATTAATAGGCAAGTAAGCCAGTGTGTGAATGTTACCGTCTCTCCTACTGACCCTTATGTTGATAATTCATACTGGTTTGTTACTGGTCACTAAAAGTGCTGCATCTCCATTTAACCTTACTGAAGCGAAGGTACCAAAGCATTTAAAATTGATTTAAAAAAAAAAAAAAAAAAGGGCCCAGAATGATGAGAGCTTATTTCATGTGAATCAGAAGAGGCTTTGTGCTAACAAATGTAGATTAGCCACATGATGCTTAAAGAGCACATGTAATCAACAAGTGCAGCTTGGGTATCTCTTCCATAGCTGTCTGGATGAGGAGCTGCTTCAGACTGTGGCTTTTACCTGAATTTATTTTGGATTCTGGTTTAGTGAGAGACAATACCTAGCTTTTTTTTTTTTCTCTTACGCTTCAGTGTTCTTCTGTTTACTAATTTCCATGTATGACTGATAGAAGAGAAGGTAACATGCAGTAGTGTCAGGGATTAATTGGTTATCTTTTTTTCTAAGTGGTCCCACTTGAACCAGTCCTATTCTGTAACTTGGGCAATATGTGACCTTTTGTTCTTTTCCTACAGAGAAGGGATGCAATTATTCAATTAGATTTTTATGTTGAAGGCTTATTGTGTTTTGGTATTAAATCATACATATTTTACAAGAACTGCTGTGAGTTTTGGGAGTGAATGTTGTAGTTTTACCTTGGAGTCTCCTAGCAACAGCACTGAACAGCTTCCAGTTTCACTGCACGCAGCCCGTGACCTATCAGTCACATTAACTCGTCTTACTCCAAGGAAAGAAACCAGCAAATAGTTTTCTGTGGCCCTCAAGGGTGTTAGTGCTTAATTTGCAGTATGCCAGTACGGAGATGTTAATTATCTGCTGTGTTTGAGAGTAAAACACAGCAATTTGCAGTTCCCTAGCAATTGTTTGCTGCCTTTAGAGGTTTCACTGCAGTATGCTTTGATGTGGAGTGATATGGACAGAACAACTTCTGAGTGGGAAATCTGCTTGTGGCAGCTCCATGGAAATCTGCTGCTCAGCCAAAGAATTTTGTTACATCAGAATTCATTGTATAGAAAAATTCCTGACTAGGAACTCTGTTGTTTTGCCTGGATCTCCCATAGAAAAGTCTCATGACTGAATCTTGCTACGCTTGTTTGTGTGAAGAAGCATTCACACACACATTCTTCTAGCGTAGCAAGTTCTGATCCAGGAGAAAGCTGGTGGTCTGGTCTGTTTATAGTGGTTTTGAATGGTTTGGTTTTTGTTTTTTCAACTTCAGATACATGTAACCATAGCAATTATCTAACATAGACTGGATTATAGGGGAGGAAAACTGCATTAGGACAGGGCTATTTAAAATTCAGGTACCATGTTTGAAAGAATTACTGCGTTTTCACTTTGATCTATTTTTAATCCAATAGAGTTCCAGAAATAGTCAAAACTGCCAGCAATACAGTAGTGTGTTTAACACATACTCATGCTAACATCTGTAGAAATAACTTTCCCCACCTAAGCTACATCTAAAACATTAGCTTCATCTTCATTGTTTTCAGCCTGGTTGGCACAGAAATCTGATTTTTCTTTTCTCTTTTTTTTTTTTTTTAACCCACTTGTTTCTCTTTGCAGCCTTGATGCACCACAGCAACCATGTGGACAGCAGTCGGTGTTATCAGTGTGTCAAGTTCCTCGTTACTTTGGCTCAGAAGTGAGTAATAAGGGTCTCATAGTTTACCTTCTATCCCTACCTTAGACTACTCTGTGACTATTTAGGCTGCTTTTTCTACTTTTGATCAGCTTTAGTTTTTGTTACTGTGATGAAAGTGGTGCTCAAAGGTCTTGATATTGCGTGCCTCAGTCTGAAGTGAAATCTGTACCAAGTAGTATCTGAAATAGCAATTATTGGTTTTATATAAGAAATCTGTTTTTAAAGGCAGTGGTCAGCTGCATTCCATGGAGTAGATGCCTAGTACTAAGACCAAGACTAATAAAAAAAAAAAAAAAAAACCCTGTCCCAGCTTTCTTGAAATACTGTGACTGTTGAATTCTGTTTGGTTGGAACTTGGCACATGTCCTGCTAAAGCATAGTTCTGCAATAAGTGTATCTGTATAGTAGACTACTTCGAGTAAACTTTACTAAACATTATTGTTCTTGCTAGTCTGGTTAATAGCAGAGCTATTTAGCTTGTCAGCCTTTGCAATGATAACAGTGCATGCAGAAGACAGCAGCATAAAGAAAGAAGCTTTCAGATTATTCTTCCTTTTAACTTTGCCAGAATACCTTGTCCAGTAATAACAAATATAATTTCCATGTCCTAGGTGCCCTACTGCAAAAGATTATTTCAAGGAGAATTCCCACCACTGGAGCTGGGCTGTGCAGTGGCTACAGAAAAAGGTAGTTTGTCTGTAACTTCACAGAAAAACTGACACCTTACTCACAATGAGTTATGAAACCTCCATTTTTCTACTGCTCCTTGAGATGAGGCTTAAGACAAAAATACAAGCTACTTTATTTTTACCAAGGATGGTTTGAATGAGGTTAAATCTGGTGCATTCAAGAACTTTAAGCCATCAAGTGTTTCAGTAAATATAACCAAATGTGAATGGTCATGATGATTACCTTTCTTTTGCACGTGGGAAAACTTTGTGTCAGTGTATTGATGTTAGGTTTCACTTCTTTTTGCTTATGTGTTGATGCAAGGAAACACACCTTGCAAGGTGAATTTCTTAGGAATTACCACAGCTTTACACAAAACACAGCTGTTGACACATAGCTTTTTCTTCCCACATACTTATTTTTTGGTTCTTCCCTCTAAACTTAACGTAGGCTGTCCAATACATCCCTTAATAAATGTCCAAGGAACTCATACTGTGTTTTTGTGGCTTTCTTGGCTTTTTATATAGATGTCTGAACATTACTGGGCTCCACAGAGTAACGTATCCAATGAAACGTCAACTGCAAAAACCTTCCAGCGCACTATTTCAGCACAGGTACGTGTGTCAGTCCTGGGAGATGGTGTTAAACTTGTCTTTTTTTTCTTGTCTCATTTTTCAGTTAGTGGCTTTGTGGGAACTTTACTATATTCCAGTGCACTTAAGGCCATTCTTCCCTGACAAGCCTGGATCCTGTGTTTTTATCTGTAAAAACTAACCTTTAAAGGCTATTAGTCAATACCATACAATTACCTGTGGTGAATCAGCTATCTTGCTACAGCAGCTATATTGTTTTAGAATCAACTTCTAAAACAAAGAAGTGATTGTGAAATGAAGGTATCAGCAGGGTTTCTGACACTGAATCCTGAACTGTTTCCAAATCAGGACACGCTGGCCTATGCCACAGCCTTGCTGAATGAGAAAGATCAGTCTGGAAGCAGTAACGGGTCAGAAAGTAGTCCAGCTAATGAGAATGGAGACAGACATCTACAGCAGGTAACTATAAAATAAGGGCATGTTTAACTGGTGCCTTCTGTTAGACAACTTGTTCCTGGGGTTTGGGTCAGGACCATCACTGAATGTAGACGCAATAATTGTGTGCCTTACAAAAAATAACGTACCATATCTTTCTCCCCCACCCCTTGTGTGTATTGGAAGGGCTCGGAGTCTCCTATGATGATTGGTGAGTCTAAAAGTGACCTTGATGATGTTGACCCGTAAAGGATACCAATGAATGCGAGAGCAGATCAACTCAAACATTTAATGCCTGGTACCTATTGAAACTGGAGTCCCATTGCTTAAGCCATTAGAAAAGTCTGGAAGAGACATGGCTTTACAGGATCGGTGGCAACGCTGGAGGAGGAGGAGGCTGTTTCCCTGAAAGCTAAAAGCATTTTTAGCCACGAAGGCTTCAGATTGATAAACGCTCTAGAAAACTGCATCTTCACCTGCAGTAGCTTATGACAGTCCAGACACCGAAAACAGTTTGTCAAGAAGATTTTATCAAATACACAAACGCTAGTGGTTGAATTTTTATGTGAACATTAAATGAGTGAATGTAAAACTGTTGCTTTTCTGTGATGCTGCAAAAAAAAAAAAATTCTTTTGGTTTTTATACAGAGAAAAACCAGACTGCCCTTATGTATGGAGGGCAAATTTTTAATCTTTCTGATAATATTGAATAGGAATATTCAAATTTCTGTAAAGATGTGTGATGACTTACATTTCATTGTAAAATATTAGTTAAAGAATCGGTTTACATATGGACTTCTGTATTTAATATGTCTCCTTGCTCATTTATAAAGCTCTTTATTAGAAGGATCAGTAAGATCGCTCTGTGAGGAGAGTGACTCCTTACAGAAAGGTTTGGTCAATGAGCTCTGGAATGGGTTGTCTCTTTGGTATCCTTCCTAAAACCACAGACAACTGGGAAGGGCAATAAAAGAAAAGCTTTGTTCTCTAGGTATGCAAGTTAAAGGATGTTGGTGGATTTAACAAAAAAAAAAAAAGTTAATGAGTAGTTTAAAAGAAAAGCACTTTAAAATGGAATTCTGTTGCAGTTTTACTCATTAAATTTTTTACCTTTTGGAGACATATTGAATCAAATGTAGTCTCAATCATGTGATCTGCAATCACTTGCTTATGCTTTGAAATTACTGAGAAAGTTGGTATTGGTTGTATATGATGAATAATTCCTTGCGTGAGGTGGGGACACTGTTGTGCAGATTTTATAGCAATTTTAACATGGGGAAAGAATGATTTGGCTTTGTTTGTATCTTCACTTGACCAGGCAACATTTAAAATATCACAGCTCTTTTGATTTGCTCTTAAACAACTGGAAACCAGTTGGGATAACTTGAGCACAGCTTTGTTTTCCACGTCAAATTTAGTTCAGTGACTTCTGGTTCTGGATGCTAGCTTCTTTTGTGCCAACTAACTTCATATTTTGTACATTTTACGTTTGTCACATTTTCTGCACTGCTTTTTGCCTTTATTTATAGATTCTGCCTTACTTTAAAAAATTATCTAAACAAACATGCACAGAAATGGGGGGCATCTTAAGGAGTGCCTGGGTACCTCCAGAATAGACAAATTTGCCAAGTTAAAGGCACAACCAGCCAAAAAGTGCCTTTTTTTTCTTTCTACATGCTGCTGCTGAACCAAGAGGCAGCAGCCAGCTTTTCACTGTTGTGCACTAATATTGAAATTAACCAGTCATTTCACTGTTGGAAGTAAACATCCGATATGATTTCAGCTGTATAGCTTTATAACTTATTGCGGGTTAAGAGAACTGTTGTCATAAATTGCGAAGAAGCAAGGGTGGCATTGTAGTGAACCTCTCACTTTCTTTTCCAAACAATGTCTTCATAGACACATGGCAGAGTTAGCATTTTATAAATGTTTCTGATAATGTGCTGGGACATTTTAAATGTGATGTTTTAAATTAATTTTGAATGAGTCATTTCTTACAGATACCCCTTCTTCCTTCCCCCACCCCCTAACACTTTGTAATGGGTCATGAAACATCACGAGTAGTCAGTACACAGCGGTGATGGTGATGGAAGAAGCTGGTACCGTTCCTATGGGTTGGCACCACTTGTCACTTCAGGTTCCTGTTATTTCCTATGGAAACAACATCCTCGATTACTGCAGGCCCAGAGAAGCATTGCTAGGAGAACAACACCATCAGGATGGCTCATCACCACTGTATACTTGAAACCAATACAAACTTTTTCATGGTTCTGCTCATGCTTGTACAAAGTCGATGGTTATAATTTGCAATAAGATGATACTTGGTCAATTATTTTGGTTTCCAGCTGCTGTCATTTGAACCTGCTGAAGATTATTTTTTGGAAAATAGAGTTCAACAAAACTAGTTTTTGTGTAAATTGTGATGCATTTCTATGTTGTAATTTTTACTGCCAATCTTTTTGGATGAAAATGTTTTTATACAGCTTACACAATGTTCAGTGAGGAGCAGCCGCAGCCTGCCTGTGAGCAGTCGGGGGAGATACTGTCTGATTAATACATAGACATTTGGCACTGGAAAAATTAGGCAGTCTTGATGAACAGTCTTGGGATTCCTGGTCAATGGAATAAAGTTATTCCTTTCACAGAAAACTAGTGTAATCTTTAGACCGCACGTACACTACAGCATTGTCTTGTTGATCCTCTTATCTCCCAACTTCTTAAGCTGCTCCTCCAGATAAGGAGCTCTGAGGGGTTACCCTGCTTACCGGTTTGGCACCTGCCCAGAGGAAAGCAAAGCAGCTGCATGGTCTCCAGAGCTGTACTGATGCATGGCTTTATGGCATGTTCTGATGCGCTGTCAGATTTGTACCGTGTGTGATTTCTTCTCCTGACCTTCTTAGCAGAAAGACTTACCCTGGCTGTGCTTGCAGTCAGGGATTAGACCGGCTTTTGTGTCTTTTGTGTGTCAGATAGCAAGATTAGCGGGAGATCTGGGCTCGCAGTAGCCTTGTCTGTTGGCAGAGCTGCTATCCCCTGGTCACCTTTCTCCTTCCCTTTGTGTGCAGAACTAGAGCCTGCAGCCCCAGCCCTGCCCTCCTGCCAGCTGCCTTTGTCCTCCAGTCTGAGCACAAGGGCTTGTAGTGGAAGCAAAACCTCCCCTGGCAGTGCCTGTCCTGGGAGCAGGGGCTGGGGCTTGGAAACAACATGTGCTGCTGCTGATGGGACTGCCCACAGCTGTCCCTAGGAGAGCATCAGGGCAGCAAGCAGCACAAATTCTGGGGGTAAGTTGTGGCTGCTGGTAACTGCAGTGAGGTGCATCCGTGCTCTGAAGCGCCCTTTCCTAGCACCTTCCTTTGTGGTTCATTGCTTCCCCCTCCATAAAAGTGTTTTCTGGCCTTGTGTGAGCAGTGAAGTGGAAAGGCTGCCTGGTTATCCCTCCGCAGGAGCTCAGCATCCTTCAGCTTCACTTTGCTTTTTTAGAGCTTGATCTCCAGAACAAATAAGAACAATCTTTCTGCTTACCCACACACGGGCTCCTAAGCGAGAGCTAATCTTGTTCGATACTGCTTCCCTTCGCTGGCTTTATGTGAGCAGACTTGACCTGAGCCGTGAAAGCTGCATCTGGCATATGGCTGTGTGAGCATCCTCACCCCCTGCGGGGAGCAGGACCTGCCCTCCTGGGGAAACCAGCGGCAGCGAAGGAGCTGGTGCGTGTTTTGAAGCACCTTGTACCTCTGATCTGAGTAGTGTTGGCTCTGACAGAGCTCCTCCGAGGCTAACAGCCCTCTCTTTTTGTCACCCTGTGTGTGAAAGTGAGGTTAAAGCTGATAAAATTACGGGTTGTAATTCTGGATGTGTGTTACGTAATTGCATGTTTACACAAGGGCTGGGCTTTCCCCATCTTTAGGTGAGGAGTTAGAAAGTGTTTAAGCCTTTCAGAGTGCTGCTTCCCGCCCGGCCTCTGCCTTCCATGGCCCACTGAAGCTGGAGTAATGGCTCCTCTCTGTGAGAGGCCTCTTAACGGGGGGAAAACACACCCAAAACTTGACAGGTTAACCTGCTGCTTGTGCTCACCAGCTCTGGTTTTTCATTTTTCCTCAGGTAACACCACACAAATTAGGTATTGGGGTAACAGGAGGCTGCTAATCACCCCAAGCACAATGCTGCTTTGGTGGCTCCTGGCACCTCTGCCACTGCTGCCCCTTTCCAAGCACCTACCCTTCACCTTCCCACCGGGACTCTAAGCCTCACCCAGGGAAGCCCGGTGTTTATACCAGCAGCAGAAAACTCAAGGGCACGTTCCCCGAAGTTGTTTCCATAACTGGAGCCTCTTGTCCCGCCACTGTTTTGAAAACAAACTTGTGCAGTTCCTGCATCTGCACAGGACAGCACCAACCAGCCCCTGGGCGCTGCAGCTCGGGCTAGCCGGGGACAAGGCGAGGGTGCCCATGCCATCTGTGCTGGCCTCGGAGGTTGCTGGCCATCCTTTAGAGGATGATCAAGCCCCAGGTGCTGTCTCACTAACGAAGCAGAGCTCGTTTGGGGGAGCAGTGCAGGTCTCCAGGCACCCATGTCCCTCAGGACGGGTGCCAGCTCCCCTGTCCTGGTGGGCAGCTGGGGCAGCCCGCGTCCCACTGCCCCAGGGGGATGTACGTGAAGGCAAAGCACAGACTGTATCTACCAAGCACCGGTCTCTGAGCTTTATTGTTAAAAGATATTTTATAAATGTTTATTTATAACACTCTGAATAAATATATAAGGTACAAAGGTAAAAACTGAAGTACTGTGAAGGATTTTCTTCTTTCATTTTTCTTTTTTTAAAAAAATAAAAAATACAGCCAGTTCTGTATGACTTGGGAAGCCCTGGAAGGGAAACCATTAAAGCAACACGTAGCACCAGCAAGTCATCAAGTCTGATTCCAACATCAACAAAAAGCCACACTAACAAAGCAGTAGCTGATTCTGTAGCAATGCAGATTAAAATCTAATTATATAGACTTTTAAAACTAGAACTCTTACACTTGGCTAAAAAGTAAAGAGGTCTCCCAAATACCTGAGTACACAGTTTTAAAACCACCCTGAATGGCTGGATGATGATTCACCGGGTGTGAAGGTGCGTTAGATGAAACCTAAGGAGCAACCAGCCAGGAGAGAAAGGAGCACTCCTCACTTTTATATATATATATATAAAGGTGGGGATTTTCTCATATGCTTTGTGACAACACAAACAGCCTCAGGACAGCTTATACAGTCGGGATAGGTATAGGAATGTGGTAGAAATGTGGTAGGGAAAGGGCAGCAGGGCTTTGGATGTGTGGTGGCTGCTTGGAGAGCTGCCCTGTGGCTCGTACCGGGGGGCTCGGCCAGGCCCCAACCACCACACGGTTGTGCTCCTGTGGTGATGCTTTCTCACATGCCCTGCACAAGCAGGAGCTCATCCTGTCACCAAACCAGTGGCAGGCTGGCACCTGCACGTGGCTACACGTCGCAGCATGGCACGGCCACCCCGGTGTGGGCTCGGCCTGTCCCTACTGCCGGCTCCGGCAGCAAATGGCGACGGCCGCGGCCGCCCGGCTGCCAGCGGCGCTCACTGCCACGCAGGCGTCGTCCACGGCGTAGGACCCCAAGGTGCCGGGGCCCTGGGAGTAGGCACTGCAGCCCGTCAGCGTCCAGCCGTCGTCACAGGACACCGTCACCTAGGCAGGGAAGGATGTCACCCTCCACGGGTCACCAAAGGGGGGCCATCTGCCTGTCCCCGATGGTCCCCGGGGCCGGTGTGACGCCCTCCCTACCTTCTCGGCAGAGCCCTGGGGTGCGTGCTCCTTCACCCGGCACTCCAGCGTGGCAGCAGGGCAGCAGGACGCGTGTGCCATCACTCCGGTTCCCCCAGCACAGTGGCCAGGCCCAGTCCCTGGCCCCGGCATGGGTCTGCCGCCATCACCCAGGGTGGCAGAGGGGGAGTGGAAGCTGCAGCCTGTTAAATGGCAGAGGGGACATCAGAGGGGATGTCCCCGCTGAGCCCAATGCCCACAGCCCCAAGGGTCTGTGAGCTGTGTTTTTGGGCCTTACCGGTCAGCACGTGGTCCTGCGGGGAGCAGCCAGCCCCCTCGGCCGCCTGCGAGCTGGCGTTGATCTGGCACTCGGCCTTGGGCCACGTGCAGCACCTGGCGATGGCGTAGACACCTTGGCCCCAAAAAGCGTTGTGGGCCACGCACTGCTTCCTCCCCTCCTTGTCCTGCAGCCACAAGAGCGCATGGCATCAGCAGGGGGGCACCCCGCGGGCAACTTTTTTGGGGTGCCAGGCACCTCGCCTCACCTCCATGTGCTCGCCGAGCCGCCGGCCGCTGCGGGAGAAGCTGGAGCAGCTGAGCATCTCCTCGTCCCCGGCGCAGCGAGCCACGGCTGTGGCGTGCCGGGTGAGCCCTGAGCGTGCCGACCACACCGAGCGGCAGTACAGCTGCTCATCTGCAACGGGGCAGGCACTGTCAGCCCTTAGTGGCACCTGGAGCCCCGTAGCAGAGCTTTAGGGACACCTCGGGGTCTTTACCTGCACCCAGCCGGTTGGGCAGCCCCGCCACGCTGTTGGGCGTCTGGAGCCGCTGCTCCTCGGGGAACCAGGCCGGGTTGATGGCGTTCTTGGTGGCGAAGTGCAGGAGGCGCTGCCGGAGCTCGGCGAGGCTCAGGCCGGGCTCAGCGCTGAGCAGCATGGCTGCGATGCCTGGCGGGTTGCGTGGGCATCAGCACAGCGCTGCTGAACAACAGGGGCCAGGGCTGGGGCCCCCATGGATGCCCACCCCTGATGGGCGCCCAGCTGGGACCCAGAGAGGGGACAAGACCACGGGAGGTGCCATGCGAGAAGAACTCGCTGCAGCCCATCATCTGCACACACAGGGCATTGGAAGTCCTTGCAGGCCCCAGATGAGCCAAACATGCCCAAAATAGCAAAAAAATGCCCTCACCCCAAGCACCCCAGGCCCTCAGCACCCCACTCGCCTGCCACGTGCGCGGCCGCCTGCGAAGTGCCGCTCTGCGCCGTGAAGCACGTGCTGCAGTCGCTGGAGGCACCGATGATGTCGTCCCCCGGGGCAAACAGGTCCACGCAGCGCCCGAAATTGGTGCCCAGGGTGCCGATGGAGGCGGGCTGGTCCTCACTGTTGGTCGCCCCGACCGCGATGACCTGTGGATTGGGGGGTGGCAGAGGGGGATGAAGGCTGGCAGCACATCCCCACGTGTCCCCACGCCTCGGGGAACCCACCCAGCCCCTACCTCTGGCTCGGATGCTGGCGAGTACAGGCAGGCATCGTCCTTGTAGTTACCGGCGGCTGCGACCATCACCACCCCCATCTGCACCAGCCGGCGGCAGCCAGCGTTCAGCACACGGCTGTAGGCACCGGCGAAGGGCAGCAGCACCACCGGCGGCGTGTAGGGCTGAGCCTCCAGCGTCGTCTTGATGAACTCCAGGCCTGGGGGACGGGATGAGGGACAGGACGATGGCAGGACAGGCCCTCGGGGAGTGATCCCCTGTCCCGGCCGGGGCACTCACCAATGAGGGTGCCGCTGACGGTGCCCTTCCCCTGGCAGTTCAGCACGCGCAGGCTGTGGATGTTGGCGCCCGTGGCCACGCCGGCATCACGCCCGCTCAGCACCCCGGCCATGTGGGTCCCGTGGCTGTCACATTTGCTGGCCTGGTGCAGGCAATCCATAGCATCACAGCGGGTTTATAACACCCCAGCGCCCTCCCCTTGTGCTTTGCTTTTTCCCCATGGCAATGAAAGGCTGCAGCAGCAGCCCCCGCAGGCTCACCTGCCTGTGGAAGCGGGTGCC
Source organism: Aythya ferina (assembly GCF_964211825.1). Lineage (NCBI taxonomy): Eukaryota > Metazoa > Chordata > Aves > Anseriformes > Anatidae > Aythya > Aythya ferina. The sequence continues at coordinate 28,440,270 of NC_140304.1, read as the reverse complement.
ATCCTCCTCGGGGACGTTCTCGAAGTCAGTCACAAGCACCCTGCCCTCGATCTCCCGGTGGGTGCTCTGCACGCTGGTGTCCAGCAGGTAAATCTCCACCTGGTCACCTTTATCTGCCAGGAACGGGGTCAAGGGAAAAGGCAACAACCACCACGGTCAGCCTGGGCCTTCTGGGATGCTCCCAAAGTTGGGACGGGAGCAGACAGCTCAGCATCCTTCCCCAGAGCCCCGAGGTCCTGCCCAGCACCCCAACACTTACTGGGAGGGCTGTAGGCACCCGAGCTGGGCTGCGGCGGCACGATCCTGCCCAGGTTCCAGGGGATGCTCTGCGCAAAGACGTAGGCGTCCTCCTCCACGTACTCCACGTGCGGCAGCTTCAGGGCCTGTGGGGTGGCACAGCACCTCCCTCACCACCCGGCTCATGCCTCGAAGGCTTCACAAAGGTGGCAACAGCCCGCAGGTCCTTTCAGAAACCCTCCAGGGCTGGGGACGGAGCTGGGTGCCCCTCACCCCAGCACCCAGCACCCAGCAGATGGGTGTCCCAGCGTACCATGTCCAGGACGTCGCTGCTCATCTTCACCAGGAAGGCGGGCAGGAGGTGGAAGACGTGCAGCAGCTCGGTCAGGTAGCCGTGCCGGGCCGCCCACACCTGCAGCCTCCGCGCTGTGCCCCGCACCTCGGCCTCGCCGCTGCCCTCCCGCAGCACCACCACGTAGCGCCCGGGCAGCCGCCACGACGCCTGCGGGGACGCGAGCGCTCAGCATCAGGAGGGTGAAGGAGACAGGGGACACACACACACAACCACCACCCCGACCACCCCGCTCCTCACCTTGGTGGCACGATGGAAGGCAGCGTGCCCTGGGGCAGCCCCGACGGCCGCCACCACCTCATCGTCAGCCCCGAGGGCCAGCACCAGCTCCTCCGCCAGCTCCTCCACCGCCGCCACCTTCACCGCCGCCGCCAGCAGCAGCAGCACCAGCGGTGGCACCAGCACCATGGCCCCGATGTCCCCGATGTCCCTGATGTCCCCGAGGGCTCCGACCCAGCCAGGAACCTCAGCACTGGGCAGCCCGGAGCCCCCTCAGCACCGTTGGGTGCGGGGTCGCTGTCGGTGCGACGGGGCGGGCGCGGGGAGGATCACGCCACCGCCAGCCCCATCGGGCCACCGGGGCGAGTTAACCAGTAACGGGGCCACAGCCCGCGGAGGGCAGCGACACGGAGGCGCTGAGCCGGTGAATCCGTCAGGCTCAGCCCTTTTTAGCAGAGAAATCCCCCCCTCCACATCCCCCCGCTGCAGCGAGCCGAGCGCTGAGGCCGGAGGGCTGCGCGGGGAAGGGGCCGGGAGCTTTTCTGTGCCTCTCTCTCGCCGGCGGAGGTCGGAGGTGGATTTCTGAGAAAGCTGCTAATCCTGTTTAGGCGTTTTTTTACAGAGCCGTCACAGCAGCATGCACATAAATATATATATATTTATTTATTTTAGAGTGTAATATGGATATGTGTGCGTAAGATGTGTAATGTATGTGCGTGTGTGGGCAGTATTAATGTGCGTGTGTCCTTGGGCACAGCCCTTCCCCGCCCCCTGCATCATCGGTTTCTGAGAGATGGGGTTTTGTTTAAAAAAACGTCACTTAGAAACAGCCAAAAAAGAAAGTTGCAGGGTCCGATTTTGGTTCTCAGAAGGGTGTAAAATGAACCCCAGAGCACCCCTCTCCTGGGACAGGCTGTGAGGAGCTGTAGGAACACCGTGCACCAGCCGGGAATCGAACCCGGGTCGCAAGAATGGGAATCTTGCATGATACCACTACACCACTGGTGCTGCGGGGCTGAGCCTGCCACGAGGTGCACAGCTGCAGCACCAGGGGGTAAAAAAAAGGTTTGTGTAATGGAGAAAAGGTCTCTGTGCTGTGACGGACAGGGTTAACTGCGTGTGGTGCAGGCAGGGGATGCGTACGGGGAAACTGAGGCATGTGCCATGCGGCCATGGGAGCAGACCCCAATGAGCAGTGCTGCCACCCAGCCGGGGTGTCCCTGTCCCCTCTGTCCCCTCCCCACGTCCCCACCACGCTCCGTGCAGGAGCATAATGCCATGCAGGAATGTCCCTGTGCCTCGCAATGTTTAACCACAGCGCCCACGGGGTTTGTTGGTGGGTGCAGGGACCCAGATCCCCCCACAATTTTGGGGCAGGGGCTTTAAAGGTGAAGTTTTCCAGGGGCGAGCCCTGAGACGCGAGGTGGGGAAAAGCCCTAAACTGAACCCGAGCCACCCCACAGAGCCGGGAGGGATGGGCAGGAGCGGGGCATGTATAAACACCCGGGCAATGAACACGTCCTCGTGGCTGGCCGCTCGTGCTCCTGCTGGCAATATTTAGCAAACAGCAGCCTCTCCGCTCCCACCCCAGACACGATCCTGCCCTTTTTCACCTTGCTGCTGCCTGGCGTCAGAGTGGCAAAGGGCAGCAGCACGCCGGGGTGGGGTCTGGGGTCCTGCTGGCCCCGTGCAGGGGGGACAGGGACACCCCATTGCCCCCCTCCGGCTCCCACACAGCCAGGAGGGAATTTTTAGGGTACAAACGGGAGTGCTGCCAGCTGTCAGAGTCTCAGAATCTGGCTTTAATTTAGGGGGGAGGGTTTGATAAATGGGGAAAAGGCTCTGCCGCTGCCCACCTACCCGCTGTGCCTGCTTCAAGCGGCAAAGCCAGGTTCCTCTCCCCTTCCCAAACACACTCCTCAGCCCGGATCCTGCCCAGGCTGGCATTCACACCTCCCCATGCCCACCCCGCAGCCCCCCCAAACAGCTGGGTGGGTGCTGGGGCTCCTCCACACCACCAGCACTGCATTTTTGGGGTCAGCCCCAGCCCCTCTCCTCGGCGCTGCGCCCCCTCCACGCGACACCTCCGTGCCAAGCAGCCTTCCCCCCCCCCAGGACATCAGTTCTCGGGCTCAAAAAGGCGATCGCTGTCCTCAGGCAGAGCGTCCAGCCCTTCCCTCAGCCCATAGTAGAGGTCGTCCTCCTGCCCCGTGGCTTTTTTTGGGGAACCAGGGGTCCGGCCCCGTGGCACAGGGCTGCCGGGCACGGAGCTCTCCAGCGACGCCGTGTCCAGGTCCTCCAGGAGGGACGCCAGCGGCGCGGTCCCCGGGGGTGTCCGGGGGGAGCTGCGGGGACAAAACAGGCTGCCAGCAGTGGTTACACCAATTTTTGGGTTCCCCCACCCCAAGCTGGCCCCGCGGGGTTGGTCTCAGCATCACTCAGCCAGCCCCGTTTTCTCCTGATTTCACCGTGGTGAATAATTTGGCACTGAGCTCCCCCTCCCAGCACGTCTGCACCCCCATGCACTGGTTTTACTGGTGCGTGTGGGCACCCTGCACCCCACCCCAAGCCCCCCACCGCCGCCACGTACCAGCTGCTGGTCTCCGGATGGGGTTGTGGCTCCTGGGGGGGGTCCTGGCCGCCCCCCAGCTCCCGGTGCACCTCTGCTTTCGCTTGCAGGGCCGGCTGGGAGCAGCTGCGGGGCCGGGGCTGTGCCGACGCCTGCCTCTGGACCTGCTCGTAGGAGGGCAGGCTCTTCTCGTAGGCACTGCTGTAGGAAGCCTGCGGGCTGGGGGTAAAGGAGGAGAGGTTTTAGGGCAGGATCCAGCCCCACAAAGCCAGGGCACGATGGGGCTGCTCCCGGTGCTGTGGCTGACACCGGCCGAGAGCATCCTCGGGGCAGGATGCCCGTGGGGATCCGGCTGGAAGCGTTGCACCAGCAGCTGCGGGAAGGGCCAGCCTGGCATCCCATGTGGGTCCTGCCCCCCTTTCACCCCTTCCCCTGCTGGATTTTTGGGTTTTTGCCCCAAAACCTGTGGTTTTCCCCTGTGCTGACCCTGCCTTTGCTGCCGGCAGCACACGGGCAGCCCTGCGCCCAGCTGGAAACCCTCACCAAAAGCAACGCCGGGACGTACCAGAGCTTCCCTGGGCTGTCCTTCTCTGTCGGCACCGTGGGTTTGTCAGCCAGGAACCACTCGGCCTCGGGGTGCACGGGGACGAACGTTACCTGGAGGGGAAAAAGGCAGAGCCCAGGGGCTGCACGGGGCGCAGGGGCTCTGCGGGGATGGGGCCAGCGGCACCCCGGTGCCAGGGATCCCCACGGGGGTCCTGGGAGCCCCCCAGCCCCTGATGTAGAACAGCTGTGCACCTCCCAGAGCAGCAAAAACGCTTGGAAAAAAACCTTTTGTGCCAGCTCTGTGTCCCCGGGGAGGGACGCGTGGCTGCCCCGCCGTGCTGGCTGTGCCCTCTGCCAAGGACACTCCGCAGGTCTGGGGGGGGACACCCGGCTTTTCCCAGGCTACCAAACCCCGATTCCCCTCACTGCAAATGCTGGGGCTGCCGAAAAGCTCCCCTAAAGCACCCGGAGCCCCCTGAGCTTTTCTCCCCCCACCCCGTGACAAATCGCAGCACCCCACAGCATCCCCGGCCCTCGCGCCCTACCCGCGGGTAGCACTGGCACATGCTCCAGGTGATGCCCACGGCGACGAGCAGCACGCCCACGGCGCAGAAGGTGATGTAGATCTGGGGCTTCTCCACGCTCATGATGAACATGCCCGTCATCACCAGGAAGAAGCCCAGCATGATGAACCCGTAGCGAAACGTCTTCTCCTCAGCCATGGGTGGCAGCGGGGTGGGGGGCCGGGGAGCCCTGGCTCGCCCCGGCCACGTTGAGCAGGGCTGTGGGGCAGGGCGAGGAGCAATTTCTTCCTCCTCCAGAGGCTGCCAGGGGCTGAGGAGCCGCCGCACATGGGGCTGGTCCTGCCCAGGGCTGAGCCAGCCAGTTTTTAATGGGTTTGTAATGAATGCAAACACCGGCCCGCCGGTCACACTCCAGCGAAGCTGCCCGGCACGTGCCCGGATAACCTTCCCTGGGGGCACTCGGCCGCGGGGAGGGGACAGCGTGGCAGGGACGGGGACCTGGCTCAACCACCGCGGGCACTTGCACAGCCCAGGGTAAATAACGGGGCTGCTCAACGGGCTCAGCCCCTATGGGCTCAGCTGTGGGGTGTCCTCAGCCCCAAAGGGCTGTGTTACGTTATATGTGTGTGTGTGTGCACGTATTGGTGCTGGGCACAGATGGAAAGCTGCTTGTTGAGGGCAGGGCAGCGCTGTATGTCTGTTTTATTTTATTTTATTTTATTTTATTTTATTTTATTTTATTTTATTTTATTTTATTTTATTTTATTTTATTTTATTTTATTTTATTTTAATTTTTTATAGGGTGCTGGCTGAAAGAGCAAATGCACACGGATGCCCCGAGCGCACGCACGAGCCACTGAGCATCTCTAAGCAGGATGAAGCGAGGTGGAAGAGACAGAGATACGGGTGGAAGGGCACCGAGAAGGCTGAGGGGCAGCGTGGGCACGGGATGTGTGCTTCTCCCCCAGCAGCATCGCTCCACGGGGACGTGGCCGGCTGATGGGGACGTGCACAGGAAAATGAGGAGGGGAAAGAAGCAGAGGGGAGGCAGCAGGCGCCGCACTCTCCACCTCCCGCTGCCCCTGGTCTCCCTGAAGCAGCCCAGATTTCGGCTCCTGGCCCTCCTTCGGTCCCAGCAGGGCTGCTGGCTGCATTTTCCCCAGCCAGCCCCTTTATTCTTCGCTGCACTTTTTATTGCACAGCTCTTGCTTCGAAAGGCCTGGATCGGTGCTGGTGGGCACCTGAGCGACGCACGGCACCGCGCCATGCACCACCTCGGAGCCACCACCACCCTTTGGTGTCACACGACGCCAAACTAAGAGCTCCCCAGGGGGTTTATTAAAAATACAAAGCCTTCCCAGCATGCTGCTACCCGAACAGGACCCGCAGCCCCCGGAGATCAGGACAGCCCCCGCGCCTCCACCCAGAGTCCGTCCCCGCGCTCCATCAGGCGCCGCGGCCGCTGATGTTCTCGTAGCTGGGCGGTGGCGTCGCCCGCGGCTCCCCGGGGTGCTGGGCCTCCAGCCAGGAGGGGCTGGGGCGGAACAGGGCGCCGTCGGAGGAGCTGCGGCGGCGGCCACCGCCCTGCCAGCGCTCGTCCTCCTGCAGGTAGTGGTACAGCGGCGCCGCCCGCTCCTCCTTCCTCGCCGCCGGCTGCAGCAGGGCCGGGGCGCCGTGGGCAGGTCTGCAGCTCAGGGCTTCTTCGTAGGTGGGGATGGCGCTGGAGTCCCAGGAGCTGGGAGGGGAGGAGAAGACACCCGGCAGTGCACCACGTTAGCTGGAGCGTCCCTGCGCCCACCGGTTGGAGCGTCCCGGCTCCCTGTCACCTGGAGCATCCTCCAGCCCCATCAGACGAGCCCTGAGCCCGGGGCTGTGTGTGCTTGGAGACAAGCGGAGACCGTGCCAGGTGCTGCCTGGCAGCAGGAGGACAAGGAGCCACGTGGGAGGAACCATCGGTGAGACCTTGCAACGAGGCAGCATCACCCCGTTCCCACTGAGCTCTCACCCAAGAAGAGGAGATGCAGCCAGGCAAGCTGCCACCTCCGGCACCAGGGCTACAGCTACACGTCAGGCTGGCTGTGAGGCAGCGAGGCGCTGGCTTTCAGCCCCCATTCCACACCCACAGGCAGAAGAGCATCCCCACCACCTTCCTAACCCCTCCTGCAGCCCCAAAAGCACCCCCAAAAAGCCCAGAGGCTGCCTGGAGCCGGGCAGCACGTTGCCAGTTTGGTGCGGTCCCACCCCACCCCGTGCCCTCCCAAGCCCTCCGTGCACCAGCCCCGCTGCTGCCGCTTCCAGCTGAACAAACACGGCGTGTGTACAGGGAAAACCTCCCCAAAACCTTTGCCCTGCGCAGCACTGGCAGTTTGGAGGGGGCTGATTCTCCCCGTGCGGGATGCCAGGGCATGCACCGTGGCATTTTCTGCTGGCTCTGGCTGTCACAGCGCCAGCGGTGCCGGGGCGATGCCACCCCACCGGCACAGGAATCAAACTGGGAACAAAGTGGTGCAAAGCCCGACAAGGCACCCGGAGCACCTCCCACCTCACCCCTGGGGTCTGGTGGGCACCGAAAGCCCCCGAGAAGCAGGATTGCTGCCTCCTGCCCCGACAGGACAATTGTGGCTTTACGTTTTTACACTTTCTTTCAGCCTTTTTTGTTTCCCGATTCATCCCAGATGCACGGGGGGGGGGACCCGCGGCACCCACCTGCAGTGCCACTTCTCCAGGGGCTCGGCGGTGAAGTACTGCAGGTCCCGGGGGAAGTGGTACTGGTAGCGCCGGGACACCACCCTGGCGTTGGCCTTGACGGACCAGAGCAGCCCGAAGAGCAGGAGGATGCCGCCGATGCCGCAGCAGAAGAAGCTGACGGAGCGCAGCAGCGCGTTGGAGGAGCTGGGCACCGCCTGAGCCTCGCGGGGAGGCAGGAGGCGAGCCCCGGTGCCGGCTGAGGAGCCCACCTCGCCGTCGCTCCACCAGGCGAAGCACAGCGTCCCCGTCACCAGCAGCACGGCCCCGGTGATGGTGACGCCGTAGCGCAGCGAGGCGGCTGCCATCCTTCGGGTTTCAGCGCGGCAGGGAGGGGAGAAGAGCGAGGCAGCGCATGAGACGCCGCGTCCTGAAACACAAGGAAGGGCTGGAGAGGGGCAAGGCAGGGTGGGGTGTCCTCCTCAGCTGCTCGCCACCCGCCAGCAGGAGGGGTTTTTCCACCATCTCCCGTTGGGATCCCTCGTGCAGAGGGAAGACAGCCGCCCCCTTGGACCTAAAAACCTTGCCCATAAAAATGTTTTGCAGGAATGACCCGGCGCTCCCATCCCGGCAGATGAAAATCGCAGCCGGGGGAGCTCAGGGGGCAGCCCTGGGGCCGTGCATAGTTCTTGTCTTTGGGGTATTTTTTTTCCAGACTTCCTCGCAGCCTCGGAAAAACGCCAGCTGGGTCTCGGATCAAAGCAAGGCTTAGGAGAAGGGTTAGGGGAGGGACATCAATTTCAGATGTCACCGCTCCAGAATTATCAGCGCGTGTTTTCTCGTCTCAGGCTGGACACAAACCAGCCCTGCGGTGCCAGGAGGTGCCCAGCATCGCTGCTTGAAGCCCCCAGCCCCAGAGACCTCAGGGAAGGTGGCCAAGGGCCACCCCTGGGACCAAGGAGCGAGGGACCCCGAGGAGCGACCCCATGGAGCCCCCAGCAGCTGCTCCCCTCTGCCACCCGGCACGGGGCACGGCTGGGAGCAGGAACCAGTCCCCGTCTGCGTTAAAAGCCAGGAATCTGCTGGGCACGAGCTCAGCCCTCGCAGAGGGCACGACCTGCCGCTGACGTGGGTGCTCCTGCTATGCCAGGCAGCGGGGCCGAGGCCACAAAGCACTGAGAAAAAGAAGCTCTGGCTGACCCCCGTTATCAGATGGGCTCGCTCCACGGAAAGCCGAATTACTTGGTAGTGAAAGAAACCCCGTCTGATCCGATCTACCGCTAATGAAGGACTCCGAGGAGAAAGGGGGAGCTCGGAAAGTCACAGGAGGACCTCACGGGACAGGGGGCACAAGGACGCTCCTGACCTGTGGGTGCCTTTGAGAGCTCTGCGTTTTCCTGGAGATTTTCCACCCAATGTCATTTGGAAAAAATAAGAATAAAAAGCCCCAGAACCCCCCCCAAGTGAAGCTCCTGATCCAACTGCGTGGAAATTACAGGTCCCTGCAAGCCAGAAGCCTGGACTGGAGCATCACCAAGTGCTGAAGTGCCCCGGTCAGCACCCTCTTGGGGTCGGTGCGGGGAGCTTTGGGGGATGCTATGGGGAATTTTCTGGCCCCCACACTGCGCACATCTGGGAGTGAGGGGGAGGCAGAAGGCGGAGGGAGAGCCTCTGGAAGGTGGCAGAGTGACAGCTGGAGAACAAAGCCTTCTCTCCTGACACAAGCAGCGCGGGGAGCAGCGCCGAAAGCTCCCCCAGCCCACCCGGCACGTGCTCCCATGCGGGGGCAGCTCCCCCGTGCTGCCATCGCCAACGTCCCCTTGCCAAAACCTTTCCTGGACCCCATGGGGTTGGCACGGCTCTCCCGGGCATCATCCAAAGCCCTTTGAATAACACGTGAGGTTTTTTATTCTAAAGGAAGAGGCCAGAGGAGCGCGGGTGGGTGCGAGGTGTGCGCCGGGGCAGGAGGCAGCACCCGGCACATCGGGTCTCCTGCTGCACATCTCCTGCCCAGGCTCCCAGGAGGGGCTGCCCCTCCGAAAACAGCCAAGTGCCTCCTTCCAAGCCCACGTCCCCACCTCCCAAGCTGCGTTTTGCTCTGCCCCATCTCCTTGACCCGCTCCTCAACAGGCTTTCCTGGGAAAAAATAAAAAAATAAAAAAAAAAAAGGTCTGCACGTTGAGCTCCCAGGCAGATAGGAAGGTTAATAGTTTGCATAGTTCCAGGGAGATGCTGAGAATAGCAGCCCCCATATAAAGTTATGCAGATGGTGATTCATAGGGGCTACTGAGCATTACTCAGAAAAACACTCTTCTCCGGAGACGCAAGAAATGAGAAGAGTTTTTGAATCCCTCCCAGCGCCCGCAAGCAGAAATCCAGCTCCTGGGTGCCCTTCCACCTGCAGCTGCACATGGATGGGACAGGAGGAGCACCACCGGGACACGCCGAGGCACGGGTGTGTAATTAGGGCTCCTTTCTGCCTCTCTCGGACTTTGCTGTGCTGCCGCTGGCATTAGGTAGGGGCTGGACTGCCCCAAAGCGTTGAGCTGAATAAGTTTTTGAGAGCATCTGCGTGGTCCTGGTGATATCCCACAGGCAGTGCAGGTGGGATGGGGTAGGGTGGGGTGGGGTGGGATGGGATGGGATGGGATGGGATGGGATGGGATGGGATGGGATGGGATGGGATGGGATGGGATGGGATGGGATGGAATGGGATGGGATGGGATGGGACAAGACAGAATGGGATGGGACATGGGGATGGGATGGGTTAGGATGGGACGGGATGGGATGGGATGGGATGGGATGGGATGGGATGGGATGGGATGGGATGGGATGGGACGGGACGGGACGGGATGCCCTGACCCTACCCGCAGCCCCCCGGAGCACCGCACGCCTCCATCTCCCGGTGTCCCGAGCCCTCCCCGCCCCGCAGCATGGGAACTGCGGGTCCCCCGCTGCTGCCCCCCGCTGTCCCCCCCGGTCCCCCCGGACTCACCCCGCTGCCGCCAGCCCCGCTCCGGCCGCCCGGCGGCTCCCGCGGAGCTCGGCCCCGGGGCGGGGCGGGGGGCGGGCGGGGCGCGGGCGGGACCCCCCCCCCCGGGATGCTCCCGGCCCGGGGGAGGGAGGGGTGAAAGGAGGGAGGGGTGGGAATGGGAAGGGGGAAAGGGGAAAGGGGGGAAGGAAGGGGGAAGGGGAAAAAGAAAGAGAAAGAAAAAAAGGAAAAAATGAAGGAAAAAAGGAGAAAGGGGAAAAAAAAAAAAAAAAAGGAAAAAAGGAAAAAGGAAAAAAGGAAAAAAGGAAAAAAGGAAAAAAGGAAAGGCACTGCCCTCCTCCCGAAAAAGATAAAATTTAAAGAAAAAAAAAAAGAAAGAAAAAAAAAAAGAAAAGAAAAAAGGAAAGCAAGAGGAAAAGAGGGAAAAATGAAGAAAAGAAAAGAAAAGAAAAGAAAAGAAAAGAAAAGAAAAGAAAAGAAAAGAAAAGAAAAGAAAAGAAAAGAAAAGAAAAGAAAAGAAAAGAAAAGAAAAGAAAAGAAAAGAAAAGAAAAGAAAAGAAAAGAAAAGAAAAAAGGAAAAGAAAAAAAAAGGAAGCAAAAGCAAAAAAAAAGAGAAAGGTGAAAAGGGGAAAGGAAAAGAAGGAAAAAAAGGAAAATCAAATGCACAAAAGAAAGAGGAGCAAGGGAAAAGAAAACAGAAAAATGTAAAGCAAAAGAAAAAAAAAAGAAAGAAAGAAAGAAAGAGGAACAAATTAAAAGGAAAAAAAAAAGGAAAAAAAATGGAAAAGGAAGAGAAATAAAAGAGGAGAAAAAGGGAAAGGAAAAAAGGAAAACAAAAAAAAAAGAAAAGGAAAATCAAAAAATAAGAAGGAAAAAGAGGGGGGGGGGAGAAGAAAAAGAAAAAAAAAAAAAAAAAAAAGGTAAAGGAAAAAAGGAAAAGGAAAAAAGGAAACATCTGCCCAAACACAGAGTATTGTGGTTTTTATGGCAGACTCCTGAGGGGCCAATGTCAAGGTCTGCTGGGGGGTGTCAGGGTTTGAGGGCCGGTAAGGCTGGGGCTGTCAGTGTGCTGGCCTCGGTGTGTGTTGGGTGGGTTTGCACAGTGCTGCGTGTGCGTCTGAGTGCGGTGAGCACAGACACCGGTGGTCCCTGGGGTGCAGGAGTTGGGGAACCTGGAGAGAGAGCTCCAAGCTGCGGAGAGGAGTATTATATATCACTCATATAATAATACTTATCAGTATTGCTTTTCCCCTATACACAAAACACAGCACATACCAGTACCTATGAAGAAAATCAACTCTATCCCAGCCAAAACCAGTACGGTGGGACACCCACACTGTGGCACAGGGGGATCCCCACCGCTTGGTGACCCCTTCAGTTCTCATCTCCCTGTCAGACGCCAATACTTCCCCTCTCCCCTGTTCCAGCGGGATCTTTTTGCCCTGCAGCAATCGTGGGTATATCTGGATTTTAAACAAGCTGAGTGTGCTCTGATCTAAGGTGCAGGATGAGCTGTATGACTGGCAGCTGGCTTTGTGCATGCTTCCTAATCACCCAGGTGGAGGCAAATTTCATTAAGGGCTGTCACGCTGCTCCCTGCTATTGCTGTGCACCCTCACAGATTCATTGCGCTGCTCCCGAGCTACAGCTGCACCTCACTGGCAGATGAAGACATTTCTATGGATACATCTGCACCAGGCTGCTGTTCCTGCGCTGCCTGCAGCCCCTCATCTTGCTGGTTCAAAAGAGCTCCAGGTTTATCTGCATGGGCTGTAGGGGCTGATGCAAAGCCCCGTCACGTAATTCACATCTGCTGGTAGCCACTCTGGCTGGCTGAACATGTGTGGGTACGTGGCTCTTTCTGCTTGTAGACACAGAATAGTTTTCTAAAAGGTGGCAGAGAAACAGAGGTATGAGGAGGGCAGGACAGAGCTCAGCCCCAGAGGACACCTGGATTCCTCTGCCACAGGCACCTGTATCAGCGCCTGCCGTCCGTGAGCAACGCGGGCGCCGTGAATCACCAGCTCCCATATCAAAGCACAATGACACATGTTCTTCTGCTTGTCACCTGCTCGGTATTATTTTTAACTGAGATTTGGTTAACAGGTTTCTGAAGCACTCCCAGGCAGCGGTTGTACAGGGCTCTGCATGCATGGGACTGCAGGGAGGCAAGGTAAGAGAGGCCACTCCGTGCCGAAGCACTGCTCCTCCAGCCCCACAACCAGCTGGGATCTTCCATCGTTCCCTGAGTAGGGCAGACACAAACCCAAATCAGACAGGCTAGAGGCCAGACATGCTGAGGGTGCCCGTGACACAAGTGGCAGAGAGCTGGCACCTCTTGGATGGCCTTGGCCCCTCGACATCTTCCCTCTCCTTCCTGCTGGTGCTCGAGGTGCTGCAGCACAGCTGGGTAAGGGCACAAAGGGATTCTCCATAATAAAGGCAGAATCTCTGGGCAATATATGCAAAACATCCCGTGCACGGTGAGAACACGGTGGAGAAAACAAGAAGATATAAAAGACAGCTTCAGCCCCTGCAAGAACAGGAACAAAGAGGAACAGAGAAAGCGAGATTGTTCCTGTAATTGCCTCCCCCAGGTAAGGCTGCCGTGCCCAATCCTCGTGCTGCTGCAGCAGCACGGCTCTCCCTCCCGCTGCTCGGGGAGAGTGCTGCTGCTTGATCCACCACATCTAGCTCACATGTAAAATGGTGTATTTCGCTGTACAGTCAGGCTAAATAAGCCAGAATTTTCAATACATTTCAATTATCAGCCCCACGAGCTGGGGTGAGGCTGCCAGGCCCTCATATCAGGCCAGGAGTGTCCACACCGTGGGCCAGGCCGCAGGCCTCCACCCGTGCCATGCACCCAAACACCTTCTGCCCATACAGGGAGGAAGGTCTGGGCTCTCTACATGCAATAATTCCTCAACATAACACTGCCTTCTCATAGAGGGGACACTAAAAGCTGCTGCCAAGGCCTCAGGGGATGCATGAGGTGCCCATAGGCGGCCCGGCAGAGCGGGGTGCAGCCTGCCGAGCTGCTGTGCCCTACAGCTTGCAGATGGGAAGGCGTTCCTACACCCAGCACGCGTACAGCAAGGGAGAGACCTCCTGCTGTTTATCTCTGCCTTAATTTGCATCTTCTTAAAATGCCTAATTATATGTGTTTGTTGATATACTGGCTTAGGCGCTCCCGCTTAATCCAGTAAGTAAATCTTAGCACGGAAAATATTTGTCCTACTTCCTGAAATCACGCAATTTTCACCTGTGACCTTAGGTTTATTTGGGGTTCAACCTGCAACTGTCCATAGCTCTCTCTTTGGTGGTTTCTGAAGTGGTTTCTGCACTGGCAAAGTCCATCATCTAGCAAGGCTCTGGCCCCCAAACCTGTGTGTTTGGAGCCTGTAATGCACTAACAGGACTGCAATGGTCCTAACCAGAAGTTTGCAAAGCTGCACCACACTGAGGAACATGGTTGTGGTGGGAAGTCCTGGAAAAGGAAGAGTCCCGATAATCTCATCCACAGAAGGATTTATGGATGAGCAATGGTCTGAAATTCCTTCTGTTCTTCATTCAGAACTTGAATTATCACAGCAGCACCAGGAAAGTGTGCGGCCCTCTGCTGGTGCTGTTGTAGGTAAGTGGGCATGTCGAAGCTGTGGGATCCCTGTAAGGGAAATTTCCATCTTGCAAACATGGTAAGATGGTAAGAGCTTCCTAGGAATATATCTTTCCACAAAGAAATGGTGGAAAAATCTAGAAACCTACAAAGGATTTTAGATTTGCCTGAAAAGGGGTAGGCGAAGGAAATCGTTGAATCCTGATGTTCCTGATAAATTCTTGGTCAGGCAAAGCTTTTCTTGAACTGCTGGAATTTTTCCCATAGGGAGGCCCCACACACTCTGCACATTTCAGGTCTGAGCTCCTTTTTCTGGGAAGAGGCACAGCAGTTAGGCTAACACACATGCGACCCATCACCCAGCGTGCTTTACATGCTGCAGAAGTTGCAGCTCTGATGGAGTATCAGCTGATATTGGGCTCATGGTGAAAAAAAAAAAAAAAAAAAAAAAAACACCAATTTGCAGTCCTGGAAACCCCACAACCATGCCTGAGGCTGGCCATGAGCACAGCTATTTCACCTGAGCAGAGAAGGCATCAAAGGTCTGCAGTGGCTGCTAAATCACGGCAAGTATTAGCTTTGTGTCACGTAGTGAATATATGAGGCTGAAGCTTCTCTGCTTCCTTGATTAAAATGCTAATGTTCAACATAGCAGCAAACACGTACAACCAAAGACAAAACTGGCTAACTTTGCTTTCAGCGGAGCTCCAGCAAATGCAGCACTACACGAGGGATGAGCTCCAGCTACACGGACATTCCCAAGAGCCCTGTGAAGTCTGAATGTCTCCCAGCACTCAGCCATTACAGCAGACTCCAGGGAGCCAGTAATAGGCTTTTTCTTTTATTTTTTCTTTTATTTTTCTTTCTTTTTTCTTTTTTTTTTTTTTTCTTTTTCAGCACAGAAATGCAAAAGAGAAGCTTAAAAGCAGCATTAATTACAATTTTTTAGGAAATCTATAGAACAGCCATCTAGCTCTTCTGGCTGCCACAGTGTGTGAAGACCTCAACACCCACTAAAACCAGTCCCAGATGCTCCACAGCTGCTCTCCTTGCCCAGTGCCTCCTGCACTACCTCACCTTCTGGCCTGGTGTCGAGCTGCCTACAAGCACTGCTGGCGCTGGTGTGATGAGCTGTGTGGTTGCAGAGGGAATATCACGCCACCAGTGAATGCTGAAAAACTCGTGTTGTAGCCATGGTGGCCTGAGGAGATAAGCAAGGTATGGCTGAAAGGAGAGGGAACACCTTTTATCAGTGTGAGGGATATATGCTTAGATAAAAACAGGTCTGCAGGTCTGACTATTTGTGTCAGTGCCTGGTAGTCTGAGGACTACAAGGAGCAAGACCTTTGGGAAAGGTGCTATGTTTCTTCCACAAGTGTAGGCAGTAGATGCTTTGTTTGGCTCTCTTTTCTTCATGTTGCATGGTCTCCGTTGCAAACAGCAAAGATCACCCTCTTCCATCCAGCAGCACTGGTGCTGCTCCAGCTGTACTGCTGTGCCCATGAGCTTGTCTGCTGCCTTCAGAGCCTGCCCGCAGCCTTGTCTGTTGACCTAGTAAAACCTAAGCTTTCTCCCTGAACACCTTGCCTCGCTTTTTACCTGGAGCATTTACATCTTCTTACCTACCTGTGTTTCTAGGTAACTGCAGAAAAAATTTAAAGCCCACAAAAATGATAGCTTAGGAAGTAAAGGGCTGCAACTTCTCCATAATGGCATTAAATGTGTCAGAGCCAGACTGAGCAAGGGAAGGTCCCCCCAGAAAGTGGCATCCCTGAGCTGGAGATGTGCCATCCCTGATGGAGCTCAGGGGCTTCCCTGCTCCATCTCCGTATGAAGCCTTCCAGGACTTTGAGAGTTAACCTCCCTCCCCGAAACATACCCTGTCCTTTCCTTAGCTAGTCTGGCTGCTCATCTTTTTGAAAGAGTGTAGTTTCACTTCCCTGGAGGTGTAAATACCGCTGTGCCAGGAAACTGTCAGCTCTCTCTGGACAGAAGGCTCTCCTCCTCCGGTGATTCACTGTGCCACCCCCAGCACAATACGCCTCAAGCCAGCCCTGTCATTGGCATTAGTCTGGATGTGGACAAACACCTCAATGCAATGAAGTTCAGAGCTTACCGCAGGTTCTCAGTTGGTATTAGAGATAATGGTAATTAATCGCTCAGGGAGGACAATGGTTTATTGCTGGCTGATCATTTTTTCTTAAGGGTTTTGTAAAAATAAATGGGCCTCGCTGTGGATGGAGAGGGCAGAAAGAGACAGAGAACGGCTGCATGAGTCCACAGCTCAGTATGCTAGACTTGAGAAGTGAGTCCAGGCTTTAACACAGGCTGGAGACAGCCCTCTTCCCAAAATCTCCTGCTTCCTCCTGCTCAGCTTCACAGCCCTGGGAGCTGCTTCACAACGTGGGCTGTGACAAAAGCACATCTGCAATCAAAAGAAGATGAGCAACTGAGAGGGAAGTGAAATGGCTTAACAGATACCAGTAATCAGCTTCTGACCTGGCTCTATCCTGAGTTCTCTAATGAAAAAAGGGCTTTTGTGGCCCATCAGCACAATGCTGAACTATACTAAATCTGCCTCCATTTATCCTTGATAAGACTAATACAGTTCCTTATTATTGGAACAATGGTATATTCTTGTCACCCTTAATTACTAACTTATCTGTCTATGATGGCTTCGCTTATAAAAAGGATATGCGAGGTAACTATAATAGCTATACAATCCTTATATAGCCAACATTTTCAACTGTTGGTTTCAGCTTCCTTTTCCATCTTTTGCTTTCCATAAAACATTTCCATTTTTCTTTCGCCTAGGTAAGTAAACCCGAAGGTCTAGATCCTACACTGAGCTGCAGTTTGATGTTTTTGGAGCGCGGCCTGGAGTTTTAGCACTTTACATCATCTGGGAGTGGGCCCATAAAATGTTGAAATAAATGAAAGCAGACAGGTGACTGAGTGACAGCACCAGACGGGGAGAACAGCAACAGCCAAGGCAGCAAAAGTCTTCGCTTTATTTGGAGGAAAAGGGCCCACAAGTACATCCAACACTAGGAGGCTAAACACACGTGCTGGGAGCTGAGAACAGGAGAAAAATTTGGCCTTAACAGTAAAATATCTTGCAGTGTTTTCCTCTGAAAGCCTTCATCGTCACATTAGCCCTGACTGCTTTCTGCACGTTCCCACAGCGCTTGCCCCTGCGGGCAGGAGGAGGCTGGAGGCCAGTGGTGGAAGAGGCTCCCCCAAACCTGCCCCCTACCAGCTGTGGTCCTCAGCTGCCTTCACAAAAAATTCACCTTGGGCATCTTGGAGGCCACGGGCACTCGTGTCTGATGTATCATGAGCTTCTCCAGCTGCTTCTCCGGCTCACCCTCAGGCACCCGCGTGCCCAGTGGGCCACAAAGCCAGCTGGAGGTTCACCAGCACTGCCCGATGGCCACCTCTCCTCCACCGCTCACACCCAAGGAGCGTCGTGGCCCCTCAGGTGTGTCTTGCAGTTCCAGAGCTGGACCCCCAGCTCCTTCAGCAACCCCCACCACCACACAGCCACCTTGTCACAGCCCTTTCGGTTTTGAGGCTGAGGACACCGGCCCTGGTGACAACAAAGGCAGGGCTGAATTCCTTTCCCAGCCCAGCTCTCTGTTTTGCTAAGTGATTCTTTTTATAAATCCCAGGCAGAGTATCTTTTCACAGGCAGTTGTAAAGCTGGATTTAATGCGTGTTAGAGACAATACGCGAGAGCTCTCACAAGTTCTGTGGCACATTTTTTCGGCTGCTCTGTGAACGCGTTGACCAGTAGCTGACCTTGCTTCCTACCACAGCACATGGCCGCCGAAGGCCCTATCCCACCATTTGCTCATGTCCCAGATTTCTCCCCCTACATCTGATTCCTCCCAGGACGACTGGGCCCTCAGAGGACAAGGGGAATGCCAGGAAGAAGGAGCAATGTCAACCTGAAGTCTAGGTGTGCAGAGCAGGCCAGGCTACAGCCACCTGAAGACCCTACCCCAATTCTTCCATCGCCATCACAGGTGTCAGACAAGATCTTCCACATTACATTCAACCCACCTACACCTCAAACAGCCTAATCACCCTGAAGGTCTAAGCCTTCACACGGGATTTCACTTTCCCTGAGATGTACTCAGCAGTTTATAAAGCAACTACAATCCCGTTGTCCCTTTTTGATGGGCTTTCCAACAGCCACCACAGTTGCTGCCCTCTTCCTCCTCGAGTCATCAAGCATCTCTTCTCCCTCACCTGAAATATGAGTGAAATGTAAGATAAACCACGTTCTTCCCATCGACCCTCTAAAGAGAAGGTTTTCTAAGGTGCAGCACGTAGGTTTGATGAATCAAACATCAGTAGAAAATGGGCCCTTATGTCTCCTTTTGTCTTGAAATCTCCTGTGCCCTACTGGGCCTCCCAAATGCACATCCAGGTGGAGTAAGTTCACGTGGAGCCACTCCAGTTCCTAAATCCCTGCTCTTTAGAAAGGATGGACCAGCTGTTTCCCATTTCCACCTACTCTGTCTAAAGGGTTTAGTGCTCTTTGCCCTGGAAACTGCCCCCAGCCCTGTGTGTGGCTGTCAGGTATAAGGTGGGGTTCATGCCTCCCATCCCAGACAGCCCTGAGAAAGGCACGTTTCCCTCACACAGAGCACTGCCCAGACCAGGCTGGCTTTCAATTTTGCTTTAAAAAAGTGCCATAAAGTGACTTTGTTCTTTCAGAAGTCATGCAGCACTGCGAGTCATCCCTCTGGAATATTCTGGCATTTGTTCTGATACCATCAGTCTATAAAACAGCTGATAATTTTCTCCTGTATTTTTTTTTCCTGAATGCCCTGAGGCTGAAATTTGACATTTTTCTTCATTTACGGGATGAAAGAAAGCTGCTCAGGACTTGTTCAGCCCATAACCCAAAGAGCACGTGTCAGCCTGCTGGTGTCACACAGCAAGCCCCACTGCAGCTACGTCCTCCGACAGACTTTTTATTCAAGGCGACTGCAAATACTTTGGTTTTCTCAGTAGAGGGAGCTTCTCACATACCAGTTTGAGCACCACAGCGGTCGAGCCCTTTGAAACCACGTCCCATTTCTGACTGTACAACCCTGTGCCAAACAAGCATGCAGGAAACGTGGTGGTAGGTGATTAGGGAAATGTACTCCTAGCCCCTAATAACCACGGGCTAGTTTATTTATTGAATTAAGGCTTGCAGCCTTTCCAAAATTCCCATGCAGTTTTCATAGGCATTGCTGTTAAAATGCCCATCCTTTCGATGTACCACCCAGCAGCAGCTCCGTGGCAGCCAGTACCAGGGCTAAGTGAGATCGCATGAAAAAAGGGCTTTCTCACTGTTTTCAATGCCTTTCTCTGCTTCCACTGAATGCCTCTTGATACTTTTCTTATGGAGACAGAAGTTATCAGCCTACTTTCTTCTGCAGCTCCAATGCTCTGCACACTATTATCATGTCCCTTTAGCTGTCTCCTTAGAAAAATAGCTGCATCTTTTAATTCTTTGTCCAAAAGCCTTTGCATAGTCATTGCTAAGCCCTGCTTTTGTAGTGAACAAAGTCCTGCCGGAGCAATCTGTGATGAGCTCTCACCGAGGAGAGGGGTGACCCCGCGCAGCCGGTGAGAAGCCCCTGCTCTGCTCCCTGCACCCCGCCCTCACAAGTGGCTGAACTCCATCAGAGAGCTGATCCGGGCAGGAAAAGATGAATTTAAAAAACAGTTTAACTCTTCAGTCAGATGGGTTCTCCAACCTGTTGTACAGAGTGACAGCAGAAGCATTTGTACTGCACAGCATGCCCAGAACAGCGTGAGTGGGCGGCAGGGATGGCAGGCGAGGGAGGGCGAGGAGGAAGGGAAGAGGACTGCTTTTTTAAGAAGCAGCAACAGCTTAAGCACACATGAAATGGTAATTGAAGAGAATTGGGGTTTTAATCTTACAGAAGATACCGGGGGAATCTCAGCTTTTCAGACCATATTTGTAGATGGTGTTTTGCTAAGCCGACATCGGTTGTTGGATGATGTTTTGCTCGCGCCTAAAATAGCTAAAACTGAAAAATATCAGCCTTAAAAAAATCTCCCTCCCCTTCCCTCCTGATTCCTGCATCTTCTGTGCTTGGCATCGGTATGTACATAGGCAATTTCGCTGTGATCTTAACAATGATTCATTTCTCTATTCCAAAGCACGTTTTCGCACTGCAGTCTTCAAGCTCACCTGCTCCCTTCCCGCTGCCTAGGGCCTTACAAAAACAAGAGCAGAGCACGGAAAACGTTATAAACGCTTTTAATGGATCTCCATAAACAAACAAACAAACAAATAAATTAATAAATAATTTCAAAGTAGTATTTACACCAAAGGTATAAATATCTCCTTATGAATAAATGATGCTGTTACCCAATAAGCCCTGCACTTGACCACTCTCAGATCAAGCACAATTATTTAGCTCCTTCACGGAGGTTAAAATAACCTCTCCTACAGCACGGGAAACTTCTTTGTCATGCATAATTCCAGCCAGCAGGGAAATGGGTAAACAAAAGGAGATAACATCAGTTCAGGTACAAGAAGGAAAAGCACCAGCGTAGTACAGCCTGGCCACGAATGCAATCAATGCAATTTGCGAATAAAGTCAGGCTGGAAAATCGGGAGACCACCTCAAAACGTCGGAGCAGTGAAGCCGCAGATGAGTTTTTTTGATAAAAGCAGGGGGAAAAAAGAACGAGCAAGGCCCAGAACGGCGGCTCCCTGTTTTCTGAAGGAGACACAAGGTGTGGCTGCTGAGCTTTGAACCCTGCTGCTCTTGTCACCCGACGGACCTGTGCCCTGTCCCCTAATGACACCAGCCCCTGACCCACGGGGGTCCCAGACCCTCAGACCCCATGGGTGCCCCCACCTGGAGCCCCCACCCCAGCCTCGCCCCGCTGGGGGTGCCCCTGCCCCAGGTCCTGTCCCCGTGAGGGTGCCCCCAGCCTGCCCCCTCCCCACTCCTGATCTCCCAAGGGTGCCCCCACTTGGGTGCCCCCACTGCATCCCCCAGCCCATCCCTGTGCCCCCAGGGTGCCCCCACCCCAGGACCCCCATCCCCAACCCCAACCCCATCCTCATCCTCATCCCCATCCCCATCCCTGTCCCCGTCCCTGTGCCCGTGCCCGTCCCTGTCTCTGTCCCTGTCCCCCCAGGGTGCCCCCACCCAAGGGTGCCCCCTCCCCTCCCCCTCCCCTGGGGTGCCCCCTCCCCAAGCCCCGCCCCCTCCCCTTAGCCCCGCCCCCAACCCCGCCCCTCCCCACTCCCCCCCCCCGCCCCTCCCCCGGGGTGTTCCCGGTCCCGCCTCTCCGCGCGCCGACCACCTCCCGCCCCCTCCCAACCAATCACCGCCCCCCGCGCCTGGTCCGATCTCCCCGCAGCGCCCTCATTGGCCGCTCCCCTCCCCTCTCCTCAGGGCGGCGGCCAATGGCGGCGCGGGGCGGGCGCGCGCGGAGGGAGGGGGTGGGCGGCAGCGGCGCCGGGTCCTAGCGCCGGGGTGCGGCGGGAACCGGGAACCGGAGGGAGCGGGGTAGGAGGGGGGGCGCGATCGCGATCTCGATCACGATCGCGACCGGTGCTGAGGCAAAGGCTGAGGAGAGGGGGGCGGCCGGCGCCATGTCGGCGCTGTGGTCGCTGTGCGCCGGGCTGCTGCTGCTGCTGCTGTGGGTGCGGCACCGCGGGCTGGAGGCCGTGCTGGTGCACCACCGCTGGGTCTTCGTCTGCCTCTTCCTGCTGCCGCTCTCCATCCTCTTCGACGTCTACTACCAGCTGCGCGCCTGGGCCGTCAGGCGCCTGCACAGCGCCCCGAGGCTGCACGCACAGCGGGTCCGGCACATCCAGGACCAGGTGGGCCCCTCACGGCACCGGGGGGAGGCGAGAAAAGGGGTGCGAGGGGCCCCCGAGGGGCTCCGGGGGGGGGGTTGTGGCTCGGATTTGGGGTCTCGAGGTTAAATCCTAAAGGTATTGGGGTCCTGAGGCTAAATCCTAAAGGTATCGGGGGTTTGGAGCTGCCCCCCTTCATCACCGCCTCCCCTGTGGTGGGGTTTGGTTCGTAAGTTTGTGGGGTTGCACCGCTGTGAGGCAGACAGAGCGGTCACCCACCCGCTGGGAAATGGCAATATTTGTAGATATTTGTCACGCTGAGGGGAAAATTCGCCACAGGAGGGGTGTTTCTGGCTCAAAGCGTCTCCCTCTTGCCGTTCCCTGCAGGTTCGGGAGTGGAAGAATGAAGGCAGCAGGAGGTACATGTGCACCGGGCGGCCCGGCTGGCTGACCGTGTCGCTGCGCGTGGGAAAGTACAAGAAGGTGCACAAGAACATCATGATCAACCTGATGGATGTGCTGGAAGTGGACAGCGAGCGGCAGGTAACGTTCCCCACAACGCTTCCGTAACGCTGAAACCTGCAGCATTTTGTGCCGTGGTTATAGCTCGGGAGCAGGACCCCATCCAGAACAAAGGATGTTCCTGGCAGTCGGCTTTGCAGACCCACCAATATTCGGGTTTTACAACATGCACTTGGATCACTCTGTCCAAAAAAACAGCATATGGGGTTGCTTAGTTTTACGTGCCGAAGCCTGAAAGCCCAGATTGATTTATGGGCTTGGGGACTGAGCAACAAGATGCTGAGGCAGGGGAGGAATCACTAAACAGTTCCAACTATTTTTAGTAGCGCTCTTGGGGAAGTAAGGCTCTGAGTTCTGATAACAGATGGGACTACAATCCAGTTAGCCATGGTTTGTCATCACTAACGCCAAACACTTAGCGTATGCCTGATTGGTTTTTTTTTTTTGGCTTTTTAGGTGGTTCGTGTGGAACCTTTGGTCACCATGGGCCAGCTGACTGCGTACCTGAATCCTATGGGCTGGACTATTCCTGTGGTGCCAGAGCTCGATGACCTTACAGTAGGTAAGGGTTGTTGTGATGACAAGAGACTGATGGATTTTGCTGCATTTTCATTTGCTTTTATGCAGTAGCGCCTTGTCTGATTTAAAAGTGTCCTGAAATACTCTGTGTTCTGTTAAGGTATTTGTGTTACAAGCACTTATTTTTTCCTTTTCCCAAATAATCTTAAAAGCCACACCCAGAGCTCAAAAGCAAAGCTTTGTTCTCATAAATCACGTTCATTTTGAAGCGTGTTTCATGTGATTTGTTATGTGCTCTTTCAACAAGGTGGTTTGATCATGGGAACCGGCATTGAGTCTTCATCCCATATCTATGGACTTTTTCAACATACCTGTGTGGCCTATGAACTTGTTCTTGCTGATGGAAGCCTTGTGAGATGTACACCAGTAAGACAAAATGTTCTTTTGCTATCATTTACAATGTCATTGACCCTTGTCAGTATGGATATATGATTGAGTATGACATACTTTTTGCAGACTGAAAATTCAGACCTATTTTATGCAGTGCCTTGGTCTTGTGGTACTCTGGGTTTCCTGGTTGCAGCAGAAATAAAAATGATTCCTGCCAAGAAATACGTCAAAATCCATTACAAGCCCGTAAGAGGACTGCAGAATATTTGTGAAAAGTTTACCGAAGAGTCTAAGAAAAAGGAGAATAATTTTGTGGAAGGACTCGTGTATTCTTTGGACGAAGCAGTCATCATGACAGGAGTCCTGACCGATGAAGCTGAACAAAGCAAGGTAACTAAAGGGAAGTTATTCACAAAGAAAACAATGCCCCCAAGGTTTAATCGGAGCTACGCTACCATATGACATTTTACAACTAGAATCATTATAAGATTAGAACAATCTCTTAATACGGGATGAAAACTTAGAACTGTCCTCCAGGATGTTTTAAATTGCAGCTCTTTGTTACTACAGCAGAGTCTGTACTCTAAATCTCTTCAATTGATGGGAAGCGACCCATTGATTTCCGTTATTACTGCAAATAATTTAATCTGCCTTTGCTTTGCAGTACCCAGGGAGGAAGAGAAGTATCTTTTTTCATATACTCTGTTTCAACCTGCAGTTATTCAGAGCAACTCTTTCCCCAGCACCTCTTAATGCAGTTAATGCTACTAGTAAGACAAATCAGGCATGTTTGTAGAATGGACGTGCTGTCTGTTCACTGAGTTGCTCAACCTGGATGTTTCTCCTCTGCCACAGTGGGGCTTCGGATTAATGATGGGTTGAGAGGTCAGTGTCTTAGGAATCTGGTTCTGCCACATTCGTGGTCTCCTATTACCCTGCCCATAACATGCAGGCCTTGTTTAAATTCTCCATCGTGAGAAGAATGTTAAGAGGGAGCCGTGCGTCTGGCTGGAAGAAGGAGACATGAAGGCTTTCTAGATTTCTGGAGACAGTCTCTTTTGAACTGTCACAGAGGATATAATGTTGATCCTTCATGGTAAAGGAATTTTGGGGATGTACTTAATGTTGTCTGGTAAGGTGTCATTGTTGTCCACGTTGGGATTTGCTAATGAGTGTATGTTTCCTTGTAGATAAACAGAATTGGCAACTACTACAAGCCATGGTTCTTCAAGCACGTGGAGAAGTATTTGAAAGCTGACAGGACTGGGATTGAATACATTCCCTCGAGACATTATTACCATCGACATACACGTAGCATCTTCTGGGAACTCCAGGTAAGACCAGATCCAAAATTAAAATAACATCTACAGAAAGCTGCTCAGCTCTTTCCCCGTGTAGGAACAACGTGCCTTCTTCCCCTTGGCAACACTTCTGCCTTGAATGACAGAGAAAAAACAATGAAGTTAGTGGCAAATGTAAAGCCCTGTATTTGGGCAACACAAAGCCAAAGCCGCTACTTTATATTTAAGGCATCAGATTGTAAGTTCCTAATTTTGGTTTCATTGCTTTTCTGAATTTAAAATGTAAATGCATACTTAAGCGTTAAGATTTTACGCCTACTAAGTGATTTCCAAAGACAAACGGTGGAAAAACCATGAATGTGTCAATCGTGGCTGAAAATGTGCCCTGCCTAAACTCATGATGCTCATTATTTAGTTGCATCATTAATTTTAATTACATGGACGCATTTGTAGTGATGTGCATTTATGCAAAACTTTTATTTGGCATGCTGAAAGATTACTATTGCCACATTTTGAATCTTCGGAGTGAGATACCAAATCCTTTCAGCTGCTGGAGAAGTTAAGCAGGAGTTTGCTATGCAGAAAGTACTTCACATTTTACAGCTGTAACGTTCTTTTAAGGCCCGATCTTGCATGTGTCAGCTCTTGCAAGAGTTTTGCAAGTTTAGCTTCTTATGAGCTCCTTGCACCCGTTTTTTAAGATAATAGCCTACTTCTCTTGGAACTTCATTATCTGAAAGTATTTGGGGCTGACTGTGTACTGGGATTCGTATGGCTCTGAAAATCATTTGTCATAAGCAGAGGAGGCTTAGGAATGGGCTGTGCAGCTAAATTCAGTCCAGACCTCTCTTAGTTCCTGTTCGTGTTATAATAGCTCAGCAAAAGTATCAGCAGTTAAATTTATTGAAAATCTCATTTACTATTGCTCTGAGGATTCTCAGGCATTGTCTTTTGCTTCACTTACACGTTCCTAAGTCAAACTTCTCTTCTTTCCTCTTTAAAGGATATCATTCCTTTTGGCAACAACCCTGTTTTCCGTTACCTGTTTGGCTGGATGGTTCCTCCAAAAATCTCTTTGTTAAAACTCACCCAAGGAGAAGCGATTCGAAAGCTGTACGAGCAGCACCACGTCGTACAAGACATGCTGGTCCCCATGAAGAGCCTTGAAAAATCTATCCAAACCTTCCACGTCGACCTTAACGTAAGAACACCCATTTTTAAACCACAGCAAATTCCAGAGTGCATGTTACAAGGACGGTGACCATTGGTTTTAAAGCATGATAGTCTGCTTGTGGGAAAGGTCATTATCTTATCGGGGGGGGACTGTTCTTTGCAACTCCATGACACAAGGCTGCAGGAGAGAACATAGCTTTCTGAAGAATATAAACATGACATTCAAATTCTAGTTAGAAGGCCAGCACTTCTAAAAGATTTCATCACTTAGTAAGGCTTGAATTGATTTTTTTCACCTAAATCACTGGCAGTCATGCTAAAACCATATTGTGGAAATTGTTTTCCCTTTCTTGCTTTTATTTCTGGATTTATTTTAGTTTGTATAAGTACAAATCTGGTTATTTCAGTTTTGGACTGACCTGGTAAAGAAAACACTTAGTTCTCTTTTTATTTAGAATGTATTCAGTCTTTGCTTTGGGATTGGGGTGGGGGGGTCATTTCTATTTTAAAGGTACATTCTGGTCTTTAAGGATTTGGAGGGGCGAATGTAATTCCTGGATCACACTGCACATACTCTGAGCATCTTAATTAGTTTGTGCTACAGTCGTCAGAAAGTGGATCTAAAAACCACAGCTAGAGAACGGGAGAGGAAGAGCTGTGTAAGATCTGATCCCAAACTGGGGCAATGTCCTCTTAATTCTTCATTTTGTCGCCTTTATTAAGAGATATTCTCAACAAAATGGTCATTTAAGCTAAGTGACGGGATGTTTCCTTACCTCTGCAGGTATACCCTCTGTGGTTATGCCCTTTCATATTGCCCAATAACCCTGGTATGGTCCACCCAAAAGGGAATGAGACAGAGCTCTACGTGGACATCGGAGCTTACGGAGAGCCCAAAAGGAAACAATTTGAAGCCAGGGCTTCAATGAGGCAGATGGAAAAGTTTGTAAGAAGCGTGCATGGGTAAGGTTCCCACTCGTTAGCGTGGTATCAGTGCCGTATAACTGACAGCTGTGGAGTTTAATCACATTTATTTCGCAGTACAGCACTTCGGTATCGCAATAATTTAACAGCCACCGTAATGAAAAGCTAACTTTAATTACCAGGCTTGATGGTACAATTTTTAAATACAATTGCGACTTCAGTGATTTGATTGCAAACCCAAGCTAATAAACGGGCTCGCTGGCTGAAGTTCTTGGCAGTGTGTTTGGGAGCTAGGTAGCTTCCAAACGGGTCACCCATGCATCCTTTTAAGCTCCAGCCTGCTCTGGGAGTAGAATCTGCTGCAACAAAACATGTCCACACAGGCAGAAAGACCTCGGCAGGTCTGCACTGATGGTGTGGAAACCAGTTTCTGTGCTGAACTGGTGTTAGCGTGGGTTGGTGACCACTCGCCTCCCGTCCTTAGGAGGGCAGGCACTGAGCTTGCCCACTGAAGCTGACTTGTTTGGAGGCTGGTTCAGAGCAGGGGCAGCACAAGAGCTGTTCTGGCCGCAGCTGGCCACAGCCCCTTCAGGAATCCCGCAGGCTGTTAAAGCTTGGACAGCTTCCCGGGCTGCCCTTGGGGCTGTCCTGCTCCCTGCCCTCCTGGCAGCGCCTGTGGCAGCTCTGCCCCGTCCTTGGCTGCTGCGTCCTCGTGCGGGGAGCTGAGCCTTGACTGTTCACCCTGATCCCTAGGCGGTGGGAGCCTTTCCTCTCACAGGTGGCACTTCCAGAGCCTCCTTCTCCCTGCCCTGCTCCTCGTTACACAGGACCACAGTGAGATGTGCACCCACCATCTGTCAGCGACTCGTGCCAGCCTAATTTGCTGTAGGAGTGTCAGTAGAGAAGCAGTTACTTGTTTCTCAGGAACAAAAAACCAACTCCGTGGTATTTTTACACCGTCAGTACAAGTTAACTCCATTTCTATTTTGACCTATTTCTCAGTCTAACAGTGATTCTGTCCCGTGTGGCTGAGTAACAGTGGTGAGTCTGCTTCAAGGTGATTTGGAGAATGTAAATGACTTTTACCTACAATAAGTGATCCGCCAAAGAACAAAGCAACCAAAAGTTATTTTTAAGCTTCTTTAATTAACTTGAAATTAAGCTTTTAATTTAATTCTCTTTACTAGCCGAGTTTAGTCTCTTCCGTACCCGTCACTGGAAAATAAACAATGTATAAAAGCTTGATGTCGCCGTTCATAGTCACAGCAACAGAGCTTTTATGCACCTGTATTTTACTGCTTCCTCTGATGCTAGCTGCATTTTGGAGAGAAGAGTGAGTGAGTAAGAAAGAGTCCACAGCTAAATAATGATTCAGTTTGGTTTTTGTAAATTGATCCCTGTTACACTGGGCCTCTTTACGCTATGAACTTACAGTCTTGCCCTAGTCTGATCTGGCAGACTTCTGCCTTCACAGCTATAGTCTCAGTGTTGAGGTCAAAGAAATCTTAAAACCGAAAAGGACACACTGCATCTGTCCTGAATGCATTTTGCAGTGCGGCTGGCATGAGATGCAGTGACTGTATCTCCGTGGATCATAAGAAAGCATGCAGGAAAAAAAACAACTTCATTTTTTTGAAGCTGAAATTAAAAAGCTTTCAACAGAGGAAAAAGGAATGCAGGCTTTCCAAAGCAGACAGAAAAGTATTTGTCAGGGATCATTTAGGTCATGTGTGGTTTTCAGTGCTGGGGGCCAGACTCCTGGTTTGGGGCAACTTCTGAAGTTCTCTCCAGACTTGTGTTTCCGTGAGCACGAGCTGTGAGAATACATGGCTTTGGGAGATTTGGCTGCAGATGGTTATGAGATCTAAACATGAACCACAGTTTTATATACATTTTTTAGTTCCTCTCCTTTTCTCTTTGTAGTAGCAAAACTAATAAAAGTGGCGGTACACTGATGGCTGAAGACATTTGCTGAACCAAACCTTAAAAGCAGCAGTTATTTCAATTGCTTCCTTTTCCCATCTTTACCAAAATGACTGTATCAGTATTCTGCTGTTTACACCATCAAATGTTATTTACTCTTGGAAGAGAAATCCTGATAACATTAAATCCACAAAATATAATTGGCTGAGTGTCCCAGCACAATCCATATGAGCCATTAGATTTGCGTGGTTTTAAAAAGCCTTTTTTTTTTTTTCAAATGTTTGCTCTCATAGCCTGCCCTGTTTTCTTTTTGATTCTGTTTCAAACCCTGCGGCACAATTAATAGTGAATCTGTCTCTTTCTTCCTGTTTTTTGTTTTTTTTTTTTTATTTCAGCTTCCAGATGCTGTATGCAGATTGCTATATGACCCGTGAGGAGTTCTGGGATATGTTTGATGGCTCGTTATACCACAAGCTGAGGGAGCAAATGAATTGCAAGGATGCCTTTCCAGAAGTGTATGACAAAATCTGCAAAGCTGCCAGGCACTGAGCCTGAACGACCTAATTAAGCAATCAGGGAAAGATGAATTTACCTATAGCTAGTCAGTCTATCCTTTTTAAAGAAAAGCTTTATTGCCTCCAAATAAGCTCATTCTTGTTGACGTTTAAAGATATGAATTCATGCTTTATAAACTTCTGTTTAGTATTTCTTAGGATGCTTTAAAACCATTTTTCCGAACTCGAAGTGATTGTTTTTCAAAGTGCTAGCCTCTGTATCTTGGATCTAATGTAGTAACATGGGTGAATTCACCAAACACGAGAAAAATAACTGGAAAAGATGACACCGAAGCAACACCGGCTATACGCTATAGCTGTATTTAAAATTACTTTTGAAAGTGGTAAGGAGGTGACAGAAATAGGTGCCAAAGCTGAATGAATTGTCGAATTAATCATGATGTTGAAAACATTTGCCTCCAGCCAGTGACCTGTAGGACGGCTTGGTGACAGTACCGCGACCTGGCTGTGCCGCGCCGCGTGATGCTGCGTGGTGCGGGGTTGCTTGGGCTATCCCGTGCTGCAGTCCCAGTTAAACTCCCCAGCAGCTGGTTCGGTTCCAAAACTGAGCATTGAGGTGTGAAGCAAATGCTTTTTACTTGTGCCTGTCAGGTTTGTGCTGATTTTGATTATAAAACGTAAGTGGATGTAGGGTTACTTCTTTAATGATTGATAGCATATTGTTTTTTTGCCTCAAACTGTCGTTGTTCTGGCTTTGTACAGCTGAAAAAATGCTGCTATTTCAGATAGGCAGGTATTAATTTCAGTTTTTTACTTGTTGTGGGTCAGTTTATTTGGATTTTTTTGGTTTTGCCTTTTGTTGGTTGTTTTTTTTGGGGGGTTGTTTTTTGTTGTTTTTTTTTGCTTTTGCTTAATTTTAGTGCCTTATAAATACTCAGTTGGAGAAGGACGTGGGTCACCGGAGACCATTCTGTCCTGTCCGGTGGGACAAGGGAGTGTGTCCTCACAATTTAAGGCTTTATTTTCACAAGGTTTGTTAGAGCAAGTGGCTGTGGGTAAGAAGAAATCTTGCTGCGGAAGCTCGGTATACACAGGCATTGGTTCTGACTCGGAGAACGTTTTTGCTTTGAATTTTAGCTAGATTAGATTGATAGGCTTTGTAAAAGGACTGTTTCGGTCACCTGGGGAGGAAATCAATAGCAAGTACTGCTGGATTTCCCCTTTTGATGCATGCTGGTGAAAACAGCGTAGACGTGCACTTCACGCAGCCAGGTGCAGAGGCGTGGGAGTGCTCTGACTCCACAGCTGGAAGCATGGTGCCAAACTCAGCCCGTGTCTTGTCCAAGCAGTACATAAATTTGTTATCCTAAACCCTGCTGAGCTCCAGGGAGTAATTTTCTCGAGGGTGGCACAGAGGGCAACATGGAGACCTCGTAAAATGGTTTGCAGCGGGAAACTGTGTTATTTTTATTTGAGTGCTAAACCAATGATTTTATTTATTGATAGATGGATGTCTATGGTCCAGATGAAACCAATGATAAAGCAGTGACAAGATTAAGCTTGGCCTGTTACTCAGTGATGCATGCTGGGCAAATTCCCTGCGAGTAAGGTACCCCTGAAAGCCCTGCCGGGGCAGGGAGCAGCCTGCCGAGGGGAGACACAGCCAGCGCAGTGCCCGCGGTGCTGGCCAGGCAGGAGGCAGAGCTGTGTCAGTGATCCTGGAGCATCCACTGCACCGCTCCAGGCTTCGGGGTACCTGGGAAGGCAAACGCTGATCCTCACACTTGTGATCTTCTCTTCCCATCCCGGTGAGGGAATGGCACAGGAGCAGCTTCCTTGTTCCTGTGCGAAGCTAGGATTTAGCCCAGTGCTTGTAAGATGATCTGTGCAGAGCGAGAATTGGTTTGGTCAGTTTTTAAAGGGCAACGTTAAAGCAGCTAGAGAATATGCAAATACTTCTACTTAAGCTGTGTTTCTCTCACTTATGTACTGATGACCTTTAGGTATGCACTGTACTTGTTTTTTCATTCCTCTATTTATTGGCAAACTTGGTATGGTGTGACTTGGTACTGCAGCTGTACCAGTCCCACACATGCACATGCATAATTGCTGCTGGTCTTGATTTTTGGCTGTAAAAGCTGTTTAAAATAAAAATATAGCCCGTGTACTGTCCAAGGTGGTGTCTCTTAATGAATTATAACTTTCTTTTTAAGAGCTCTTTGTTTATTCTTTCTTGGGCTTGTTGTATTGCTACAAGTGCTCAGCAATTACAGAGAAAAGCTGCTGTCTTGGTCAGAGAGCAGAGGTGTTGCGAGGCTGTTGGATGAGCAGCCTAACGCTGCAAACAGCTTTGGAGGAATGTGGAAGAGCCCTTATATCTGCCCCAAAACACACCTTATAGCTGAGCCTTAACCCTTCACTTTTGTCCCATTAGCTTTAAATGCTTCTTAAGAGCCTCGTGACGCTGTTTTTTTCCCCCCTTGCCTCACCCTTTCCCTCTGCCTTCATGGCACAAGAGAACAAAACTACATTTTGGATTCAGCTGTCCACGTCAGGCGCTGTAGCACCTAACTCATTCCTCTATTTAAACTGGTCCCTGGTTTGAATGACCGGCCGCAGAGGTGAGGATGAAGACACAGTGCCCTCTTCAGCCTGAGTTTATGTCCACATCTTCTCTGTTTCCTTGAGAAACGCCTTTACAGCAGCTCTGTAAGGACGGAGGTATTCCTGCCCTGCTACGCCTTGCTCACAGCTCTCACATCTTCCAGTGCTCTTTCCAGGCAGAAGTTCTTGTGCTTTCTCCTGAAAATCCAGGCTGCCAAATGCCCTAAACCCCTGAAACGTCAATCTAGGTGCTGAAGTCCTATGTTCCTTTGACCAAATGAATTTTTAGCCCTGGCTTATGCTGCGTTTCGCTATCCTGTGTTTTTCTACCCCAGCAGGATTTCTATAGCCTGTACTCACCCACATCACTGCCCAGGCATTTCCCTTCAGAGGCCTCCTTTTTCCTTTGCTTGCCTTTCTATTACAATAATCACTATTTCTTTAAATTACTATAGTTTTACCTGTGTTCAATTATCTCTCCCACCAAAGGGTAATTGCAGATTAATTAGCATATTTAACCAGCCACAACTACCATGTAATTACACCTAAATTTAATTATTCCAGCCTGGTCTAAACACTGGTGTGAGACTTCGTAAAGGTTAACCAAGTGAACCAGCGTGCTCCTGGTATACTTTTATGGCCACTATTTGTGACAGCCGACACAATTTTCTGTTCATCTCACTTTGTTCATCGCCTCCAGGTCTTAATACCCTGCAAAAGTTGGAATGATTGCACTGACTTCCCCCTAACGCCCTCCAGCTGCTGATAAGCAGTTGAGTTTTTAATTCAAGTGGAGCTGTGTGTTACAGCTCCGCTGAGGGAGAAGGAAATGCTCCATACTGAATGAGCTGTGGGTGCTAGTAAACTTTCCTTTCATTGACTTACACTGACATCCTCTTCTCAACTGTGTCAAGTTGAAAATAAGAAATAAAAATAAAAAATAAAAAGAATTACTCAACAGGCAAGTTAGAGTGATGATGGTCTAGAGTGTTTTATTACCGCAGCACAAGACTCGAGCTGTTTCCTACCTCCTGTTGCAAGTATTCTCATCTACACCGTCCCATCTACTGGCGTGTCTGATTTATTTACTGATCCGGGCTTCCCAGCGCCACCTTACATGTGGAAAACAGCAGTGGTTTCTTCACAAATGTCCGGACAGCGTGGAGCAGAAATCAAATCTCCAGTTGTTTTTCACAACAGGCCTGAGCCGCTCACTGCGAAAAGAGGATGTGATTCAGTGGACTCCAATTATTGGCTGGATTAATCTCATTAGTCTTAATGAGCGTGGAGGTGAACAGAGCTCGTGAAAGCCTGCCTATTCCCTTGAAGGTACAGCTGTAGCTTGAAAAGTGATTTTGGAGCTAGCGCTGTTTGATCATAGAGCAATTTGGTGCATTTGAACATCCTGCTCGCTGTTCAGATTCTTTTTTATTATTATTATTATTCCTAACAGAACTGCAAACTTAACAAAGCCGGGCGATACTGACAGCTCGATTTCATTGTGCCTCCTTCATCACAGGCCAGCTAGCGGAGCTGCCCCACTGAAAGCCAAGTCATATTCAGCTGAGGCACGTTCCTAACTACTCTCTGGAGATCAAGACAGCCTTTGCGGAGCTGCAGCCCCCAGTGCCACCGCAGCAGTTTGCTGATCTTGGCCACAAGCAAAGGTGAAAGCGGAGGGCTGTCCCGAGGTCCCTCATTAGCACAGTCCCTAACTGCCTCGCGGGGCTTCTCACCCTGGCGATTTCAAAGCCCTTTGTGACGGAGCTGAGCCTTGTTATCTTCCTTCTTCAAATGGGTAAACCAAGGCACAGGCTGAGAGCGCGGTTTTTGTTCAAGGCCATTGATCAACCAGTGCTGGGGATGAACCGAGGAAGCTTGGCCACCCATCCCCTGTCCAGTTCCTTCCCAGGCCGCCTCCTCTAATGGGGATGGAAATTTTATCTGTACCTCCACGGCATATAACTTGCATTTCATGAAATTCAACCACCGTAGCATCCTGGAAGTGCCTGGATAACCAGTACTTTTTTAACCTCCCTCTGCCCTTGCACGGCCAGGAAGCACTGAGCTCTCCTCATTTTTTCATAGACATTAACGTGCTCGTTCACAGAGCAAACCTGCAGTGGGGCCAGCAAGTGTTCCTTCATCTCCACAGCCATCCCTCCTGCTATTTAGCCTCTCACATCAGTTGTAAAGGATCAGCAACCTGTCCTTGGCCTCAGGAGTTGCTCTAGCCGAATGCTTTTCCTGTGGGCCGGTGTGAAAGCACCTACAGCCCCCGTTGTGTCAGACTTACAGCAGGTAGGCGTCCTGCTTCGGGTTGCTGAGGTACCGCTGAGCGTCGTGCAGGTACAGGGACTGGTACCTGAGCTGCTGAGGGCAGCGCTCGCCCTTGGTGACATCGTAGCGCCCGACTCCTACAGGGTTCTGGAAGCAGAAGGTCACACGCCTGGTTTCCCATCCTTGCAGGGGCACAACCAGGCAGTGGCTTTCTGTGGCGAGGCCTCCAATTGCACAAATCCAACAGGATGTGGAAAATCTTAACTAAAAGAGGTCTGTATCGCGGGGGAGGGAGGAGGAGGCGTGCTGATTGGTGTCAGCCCTGCCAGGCCCCTGCACAAGGAGTTCCTCTCCTCTCACCGACCCTCAAATGAGCTGGCCCTGATTAGCTCCACTGGCTCAAGCATGCTCCCCAGTTGCCTACTGCTAGCAATAGCCACAGGCTGCTTTATCACAGCCTGGCCACTGCAGAGTAATGTGTGAGGTTCCCCCACAATTATAAAGGTGTCTTGACCTCTTGCAAGTTGCCTGCTCCCCACGCAGCTGCACAAAGGAGAGAGAGAGCCGCGTGGAAGTCCGCTCCTCGTCCCTAGCCAAGGTGGGCTGTTTGAGAGCAAAGCTTCCCTTGCCGGCTTTGAGCCCTTCAGGCTTTGTTCTGGCTCTCCGTGGGGAAGCTGCGCGGCTGAATACAGCTCTGGGAACAGGTACTAAGGGCTCTTCGATGTGCTAGAGGGAAAGCTGGCTTTTAAGTAGCAGAGCACAACTTTCTGGGAGGATACAAGGAGCTCCTGGCACCTAAAAGGACTCAGAGCAGCCCGAGGGCAGCACAAGCTCTGCTGCAGGAGCAGGAGCACAAGTTTCTGTTGAGCTGGCAGGAGTTTGGGCCATGTGCTTTAATTCACCGTTTATCCTTCAGCAACACGTGCTGGGCATGAAGGGCACCCAGAGAAGGACTCATCTCCCGTGTGGTGACATCGTGTGGTGGCATCTGGCTCACACATCCCTGTCCTGCTGCCTTCCCTGCTCACTCACCTCGTTCCCTGCTCACTCACCTCGTTCCCATTGAAGAGGCGGTCGGACTTTCTGTCAAACCTCTTGGCAGACGACCAGAACGGGGGCTGGTTGAAGTCTGCGGATCCCTCAAAGGGTTTGGGATCGTACGAGCCAGGTCCCACTGCATACTGTGCAAAAGGAGACCTTTGATGCTTCATCCTGTGTGCAGAAAGCTGCATGGTTGCCCCAGGGCCCCGGCACCCCCAGGTGGGCTCGGTGGCTCCGTCGGGACAGGCAGACCCCACGGGGACGGGGTGGGGACACCCCGCTGCCACTGACCGCATCCCTCGGGCACTGGCTGAGCGTGGCCCAGAAGATCCTCTCCGAGGGGCAGCCCGGGTTCCTCGGCAGGGTGCTGAAGCAGCCTTTCTTCTTGTTTTCCTTTGACACCAGCTCGTCCAGGAAACTCTTGGCAGTGCCAGCGCCCAGCTCGGTGCCTTTCCTCTGCCGGGGCAAGGGAGCGGCGTGAGGGGCTCGGCTGCTGGTGGTCTCTGCAGCCATCCCTCGAGGGCTGAGCCTTGCCCCTGCTCATGGGCACGATCCTGCTCCCCTTTGCTCTGCCTGCAGCCCGCTTGTTCCCCAAACAAGAGCAACACTCAAATAGGGTCTGGTATAAAGCAGCTCTCCACCATGCCCCGACCCATTTATGGGGGCAGTGCCACAGCTTGCTGATAAACCCCATCCAGGCGTTTTGTCCCAGGGCTACGCACCTCCCAGTCGTGCCGCCGGCCACCGCTGGGCTTCGTCTTGTCCCCCGAAACCTGGTGGGGGATGCGGCCGGCCGCCCGCCTCAGCCCCTCCTCGATGCTGCTGGGCAGGGAGTAGGTGCCGGGCCCCAGGCCGCTGCCCTGCAGGCACAGCGGGGAAGGCAACGGGGCTGTGGTCAGCAGAAGGATGGGGTCACCCCTTGGATGTGTCCCCAGGGCGAGGGGCAGCACGTGCCATGGCTGCTGGGAGGACACACTTCTCCGTCCTGCTGTCCATCAGCCCGCGTGTGCTGGCGGAGCGCTTGTCCCTCTCGTCCAGCGGGGTGTAGGGGTTCCCCCGGGGGCCGTAGGTGCCGGGGCCGGGGAAGCAGTCCTGTGGGAGAGACGGGACGGTGTGGGCAGCCCCCGAGCAGCCCTAAAAGGGGGAAGGGTGCCCGCAGTGATGCCAGCAGCTCCTGAGGTGGGTTGAGACGGACCCGCCGGCCAGCCCTGAACCTCGGCTCCCGTGTGTCGCAGATGCCCCGGAGGCTGGAGGGCTGCGTCTCCTGCAGGGATCCCCTGATGTTGTACGTCCCCGGGCCCAGCCTTGCCTCCTGCAAGAGAAAGCAGAGCGTGAGGATGAGCTGGGTGCTCCCGGCAGCGCTGCCGGCATCACTCGGCCCCCAGGAAATGTGCACGGAGGGTGGATCGACCCCAGCTCTTACCTGGAGCTTGCGTTTCTTCTTCATCACCTTGAAGTGGAAATGGGGCAGCTGGATTGTCCGTGAGCCCGGCTCTGCTCCGGCCCAGCAGCAGGTTGGCACTCTGCCCTGCAAGGCAGAGCCGGAGCATCGTGGTGTGTATATTGCTGCCCCACGTCCCGCTGCTCATCCCGGCTCTGTCGCTCATCCCGATGTAAGGCACCAAGAAAGGGGGTTGCTTTTGGGTGGCTGGACTTCACATAAAGCCTGCATGTGGCCTGGAAGGTGGCTTCCAGGGAAAGCTGGGCTTTGCTGTGGATCCTCAGTACCCATGGACCACAGGAGCAGCTGCTCTGCCGAGCTGCACACTCCCAAGCTCAGGATATGAGCAGCTTACGTCCACGTTGACACCCTAGGGTGCTCCCGAGCCCGAGCTGGGTGTCCCCAGCTGCTGTGTGCAGAACGGTCACAGCCGATTTGGGAGCTGCACCGCTAATTCTGGCTCTCCCCCCATGTACCCACGGCCTCACCTGGCTGCCCATGTCTCACGCAGGTGGCTCTGCGGTGGCAGCCCACGCCGTGGCAGCCCTCACCATGGTACCCACGTTCTGTGGGGCCAAGCTGAGCTCCCTGTCTGGAATGGGGGCTGCAGCCTGGCAGCCCAGAGCCCCCCACCCTGCCTGTAGCAGGTCCCTCGAGCCCTCTGGGGTGATTTAATTACCGTGTCTGTACCAGTGTGGTTTATTTTCAACGTGTCGTCTGCTCAGGAGGAGCTGTCTGAGAGCTCCCAGGGGTTGCTCAGCAGAGCCTGCACCTTGGGTAGCTGCCAGGGGGCAGAGGACTTGTGGTGCTGTTATATCCCCCAGGAACTTCCCGAAAGGACAAGCCCTGCGATTACTGCCTTACCGGGCATAAAAACATCATCCTGGAGCTGTGCGATTACAGTAACATCACTGGAGGGAATGGAAGCTCTTGGGAGATTTACCTCATGAGATGTGCAAGGCAGCACTGTGGGCACGCAGACCCTCCAAGCTGTGTAAGACCATGCCCAGGGGCAGCCAGGATGCTGAACCCCAGGCCCAAACTGCAAATCCTCCACAGAATGGAGCGAGGTTTGGCTGCTGAACGACTTCACCTCTCACCTGCCCTGCTGGCAAGGAAAGAAACATTTTCCACCACCCAGTGAGGATCCAGGACTGTGGTTTCTCCAAGACCAACCTCCCGCTCCGCTTTGGCACGGTCCTGTAGCTAGAGTGGCTGGGCCAGGGCTGACACCATTATTCACTCCCCACCCAGCAAAGCAGGAAAAAATAGACCACAGACAGGCTTTCAGGCACAAAGCCCCAAGCTTAGCTCCTCATCCAGTGCTGCCTGCTGGTTTAATAAGAGATATCAGCTTTCCCTGCAGACCATGCCTCCTGTATAGCCTCAAACCCTCGCAGTTAAAACACCGCCCCGGCAAATCAATCCAAGATGGTTTTGTCTCTTTGATCAGCGCAGCAGGCAGTAAGTCACTGAAGGAAAAACATTTCGCTTCCGCGGCTGGAACAAGCGATAGAAACAGTGAAGAACAACTCTCCGGCCCTGAACCGTCTGGTGAAAACCTTCCACTTGCTGAGCAAGCAGGAGGTGGCCATGGGGATATCCACCGTGGCACCAGGCATCCTGCAGGACCTGCAGCTCAGCCGCTGCATGTCTCCCCGACAGCGTTTCCATTGCTCACTTGATTGCGGTGAGAAACACGTAGGAAGAAGTAATTACCTGGCAAAACCAGTGGAGGCGGTTTGGGAGTGAAGTTGTTATTTGGGAGCCAGGAAACCACAGCCAGATCCTGGCTCAGGCACTGAGCTGCTGAGAGACCTGTCCCTCTGGGCAGTGCTTTACAGGATGCTGAGGCCTCTTGCAGGGCTGTCTCAAGCGTTTAGTGGCTTCAGTGCACCTAAATCACTCAGGAGCATTAAAAACAGCCCCTTTAATCCCTTATTTTTCCCATTTCCACATGGCTATAAATGGCAGTGCACCTCAGTGTGTATTCTGTGTTATAGAAAAATAACGAAGATTTCCTCAAATCCCATTTCTAAATAAAACAAGGGTTCACTCTCACTTCCTTATATTTTAAAATGATAATTTAATTCTTGGTAAAATGCGGGTCAGTGAAGTGAAATCTCCTCCCCTGGCGGCGTACTTTCATATGTGCTTACAACTGCTCTTTGGAGATTTTTTTCATTTCCACTGAGCTCCAGCTCCAGGCGGGAGGCTGAGAAGCGCAGCAAGGCGGCGGTCACCGGGCACGGGGGGATGTCCACCCAGCTCCCCTCAGCGCCCCGCGGCCTCCGCACGGCAGACGGCGCCCTCATTGCCTTTCCCTCCCCGTCCCCGCCATGACGGAGCCTCCCCCACGGCCCTTCCCGCCTCCGGCCGCCATTTTGTGGGCTGCGCCCGCCGCCCCCCTGCCCGCTCCGCTCCGCTCCCCTCAGGGCCGGCCGCCGCCATGTCGGGCGGGCTCCGCGGCTGGCGAGCGGCGGCCGGCCCCTTGCTGCAAGCCTCCGGGGCCCCTCACGGAGCGAGGCGGCGGCGCCTGCTGCTGTCCGAGCTCTTCCAGCCCTTGAACCTGCAGGGCGAGGGCAGCGAGGCGGGGTGGGAGGCGGGCAGCCGCAGCCACAGGCTGATGGTGCAAGGGGGGCTCATCCACCCCGGCAGCACCGGCTGCTACTGCTACCTGCCGCCTGCCGTCCGCGCCATGGACAAGCTCGTCCGCCTCATCGATGAGGCGATGGAGGCGGTGGGAGGGCAGAAGGTGAACATGCCCTGCCTGAGCTCGGCAGAGCTGTGGCGAGCCAGCGGGCGCTGGGAGAACATGGGGCCGGAGCTGTTCCGCCTGGCAGACCGGCACGGCAAGGAGTATTGCCTGGGTCCCACGCACGAAGAGGCGGTCACGGAGCTGGTGGCAGCGCAGAGCGGGCTGTCCTACAAGCAGCTGCCGCTGCGCCTCTACCAGGTGACGAGGAAGTTTCGGGACGAGCCCAAGCCCCGCTTCGGCTTGCTGCGCAGCCGGGAGTTCTACATGAAGGACATGTACACCTTCGACACCTCCGAGGAGGCGGCTCGGCGCACCTACGAGCTGCTGTGCGGCGCCTACCGCCGCCTCTTCGAGCGCCTGGGCTTGCCCTGCGTGCAGGTGCGGGCGGCCACGGGCAGCATTGGGGGCACCACGTCCCACGAGTTCCAGCTGCCGGCGGACATCGGCGAGGACCGGCTGGTGCTGTGCCCCCACGGACACTTCGCGGCCAACGTGGAGATGGTCAGCGGGGAGCAGGCTGCGTGCCCCACGTGTGGGGAAAAACTCGCCCAGACGAGAGGGATCGAAGTGGGGCACACGTTTTATCTGGGTACCAAGTACTCGGCTGTCTACAACGCCGTCTACTACTCCCCCGACAACAAGCCCCACCTGGCAGAAATGGGGTGCTACGGGCTGGGCGTCACGCGCATCCTGGCGGCCTCCATCGAGGTGCTGTCGACGGAGGACAGCATCCGTTGGCCGAGCCTCATCGCGCCCTACCAGGTGTGCTTCATCCCCCCCAAGAAAGGCAGCAAGGAGGAGCAGGGAGCCGCGCTGCTGGAGGCCATCTACGACGACTTCGTTGAGGCCCATCCGCACCTCGCGGGTGACGCGGTGCTGGATGACAGGACGCAGATGACAATCGGCAAAAGGCTGAAAGATGCCAAAAAGCTGGGGTACCCCTACGTGGTCATAGCTGGGAAGAGGGCTTGCGAGGACCCTCCGGTCTTTGAGGTTTGGGATCAAAACTCTGGCGAGGTTTTGTACCTCACCAAGGAAGGTGTCATTGAGTTACTGAGTAAAGTGCAAGTCCCTTAAATTCCCCGTCTCCTAATCTCTCATTTTTGCTGCACTCAGTAGGCCTGAGCAGTTTAAGGAGCTGCAGGCTGTCAGCCGTGGCTCTGGGTGAGCAGAGCCATACCCAGTTCACATCTGAGCCACTCACAGCATCTTGCAGCAGCACTAGGAGATGGGGTGAGCTGGGTCAGCCCACGCAAGCCCCAGCAGAGGCTGCAACAAGGGGAAATGGGAGGCCTTTCCTTCACCTTCTACAGGTACTGAATTTGTTAGACGAAGGGTTTTCAGAGGGAGAGAAAGGAAAGTGCCTTTCCCTGGCTTGCATGTTGTCTTTGGAGACACCCAAGTTCTGCAAATGTGGAGTTTAATTTGCACATAAATTTACAGCAAAAGGGTGAGCTGGAGAGCCTTTTTCAGTTTGAAAATGCCTTAGCACTATGAATCTGCAGGAAAAAAGGTGATGAATGCTGTCAGGCACCCACACCCAGCCTGCAAGTCAGTTCAGCTGGTGAGACGTGGATCCACTAGGTTGTGGCAGTGATGGAGTGGTTGTGGTGGTTGCTGGCTTCATGGGCTGGGTCATTTTGCGTTTGTGCCCAGCCAAGCATTCCTTTCTGGCCCTGTTACACATCATGGCAGCATCTTCTGCTCATCACCAGTCCCACAAAGTGCCCTGCTGTCCCCACAGGGTGTGCTGTCCCACACGTTCATGGCTGGGCTCCACCAGCTCCAACAAGCAAAGGATGTGGCAGTAGCCCCAAAGGCAGGGACAGCGAGATCCTTCCCAGCCTTGTTCCTGCAAGCATTTGACAGTGCTGAACACTGAGCATGCACCCATCCCTGACACACTGCTGACATCTCCCCATGAACCCTTATGTGACCGCTGTCCAGCCCTGGACAGGGAGATCTTTGGGGAGAACTGCCTCGCCCCATGCTGCAGCTGCTGGATCTGCTGCATCTAGAGATACCAGCAACAACAGGGCCACTGCCGTGTAGGACTTCATGGCAGAGCTACTGCTCTCCTTGTGCTCACAGAATTTAGGAGATCCTCTAATCCTTCCCATGTCTGAGGCAGGATCAGCTCTATCTGCCATCTTCACAGGAGACAAACCAGCTGCTGAAAGCCTCTGCACGAGTGCAGTGAGCATAGTGACCCTGGGTGCAGTGAGGGGTCTGTCCCATCAGCGTGGTCTGTCATTGCCCTCAAGACCTGCCTTACACTGCAGTTACACTCAGGTGCAAAAGCAGTGTAAGGTCACAGCAACGGCCTTATTTGTTGAGGTAAAGTTATCAACTCAGCAAAACCTGTTGTGGTTCAGAAGGGTGCGAGCTTTGGCTCTTTTCCTGGTAAATCACCATCTGCTCTGCTGGACAGGGGAGTGGGGGGCAGCTGGGGGGCTCTCACTGACACCAGAGAAATTCCAGCAAATGTGTGCAGAGGAAATTTCAAACATGCGAGTATTTTCCTTCTGCAGGTCGAGTGGTATTTGAAGGTGGGGTAGTGTTTCCACAGACAAGCACGTTGCCAATGTGGAAACGGAGCTCCCTCTTCCCCCAGGATAGTTTACAGCACAGCCTGGACGAGGATCTTGGAGCCCTGTGCGTTACTCTTGTGCTTTCCTTCCTCAGGTGCAGCTGTAGCGGTGTATGCACGTTGTGTGACCAGGTCCAAATTTCCAAACAGGTTTGCCCAATTTCTGCACCTGGCTCAAGGAGCCAAGTTCCAGAGGGGCTGCACGCAGCGGCCCTGCTTGCTCCTGCTTGTGACTCCAGAAACTCTTGGGTGCATTTTCTCTGTATATATTTATCTCAGGACTGATAACCACTGCAGAACAGCTGTAAAAGGTGAAACCAGCTCATTCCCCTGCCTCAGAAAAGCTGCTTTGGTCCCTCCCAAGGGTCCTGCGATGCTCTGGTTTCCCCGAGCTGCTCCCACCACCTGGACAGACCCAAAGCAGACCCTGCGCTACCATCATAGAGCTAAAAACAGGGCAAGGCATAACCGAGACCCTTCCACACCACCGGGACGGGCTTTTTGGGGCTGTACAAAGAAACAGAGCAGGGTTTGAGGGGCTCCCCCGGCTCCCCCTCAGGCGCCGGGCGGGCAAAATGGCGGCGGGGGGTGGGGGGGGTGTAGGAGAGGGCGGGCTGAGGCGGCGCCGCGCTGAGGCGCTGGGGCCGGGCCGTGAGGAGCGGGGTGGGCTCGGCAGCACCATGGCGGAGCCTGAGGAGAGCGGCGAGGCTCGGAGGTACCGGGGCGGCTTCAACCCGGACACCTGGGAGCAGGTGAGGCGCTGTGGGGGAGCTGGGGGAGCGCAGCAGCGAGATGGCGGCGCGGGCTGAGGCGAGGCGTGTGCCCGCAGGAGCTGGAGGCCATCCCCATGTTCATGAAGCGGTGCCCGGCCGAGATCGACGCGGCGCGGCAGCCCGACCTGGCCTGCCTGCAGTCCCTGCTGTTCGACGAGGAGCAGGAGCCCGCAGGTTTGGGGCTGGGGGGTCCGGCGGGGGTCGCCCCTCAGCGCTGGGGGTGCCCCCGGGGGCGGCGGGGCCGCGCGGTCCCCCCCTGAGGCAGCTGCCCCCGGTGCCGCCCTGCAGAGCTGGCCAAGATGTACAAAAACGAGGGCAACGAGTACTTCAGGGAGAAGGACTACAGCAGGGCCGTCGTGTCCTACAGCGAGGGGCTGAAGAAGAAGTGTGAGGACGCGGAGCTCAACGCCGTGCTGCACACCAACAGGGGGGCCGCGCACTTCCACCTGGGTGAGG
Source organism: Aythya ferina (assembly GCF_964211825.1). Classification (NCBI taxonomy): domain Eukaryota; kingdom Metazoa; phylum Chordata; class Aves; order Anseriformes; family Anatidae; genus Aythya; species Aythya ferina. The sequence goes on along the minus strand of NC_140304.1, from coordinate 28,397,468 downwards.
GGTCCGGAGCTGCTTTCCCTCTGTGCTTTCCTTTTTTGAATCTCCTTTTCTTGTGATACAGCATGATAAATAGCTTATTTGTGGTAAAAAGATGTCTGGAACCCTGAAAACCTGGCTCATGCTGGAGCCCAGCTGTGTGCAGGGCCTGCACTGCCCGCAAACATCTCCTGAAGCAACAAATTCTGCCACTCACTGTGTCCTAAAGCTACCCCCTGTCCTACCAACACTACTGCTACGGCAAAGAGGCTGTTCTTGGCCTTTTCATGCTTTTGCATGTTGCAGTTGGTAGATTATCTCTTCAGTCGCATGGCTTATCTTTCACCTGTCTGATTCCTGTCCTTGCAGTTCTTGCTCTAGGTTTGCTCCTTCTTCCCCCTCTTGTCTCCTGGTGAACGTAGAAATGGTGAACTACAGTCCCCACACAAGCTATTTTGTTGCTTAGGGATTTTGCTGCTTGGATTTGAAGTGTAAATCAAAGTTTCTAAGCAGTTTTGCTTCGTTTATAGGTAACTACCGTTCTGCTCTCAATGATGCGATCCAAGCAAAAAAGCTGAAGCCCACCCACCTCAAAGCAATCGTAAGAGGTAAGTGTTAAAGCCTGTGTTACTGCACGGAGTACAAGGAACATCCCCTCAAAACAGCTTTGAGTAGGTTGTGTTTACTTGTTACCCTCTTGTAGTTACAAACCTCAGAGTGGAATTTTGTTGCCTTTTTTCACGGCATGTTTCTGTGGTTTAAGTAACTGTTTATAAACCTTAAATTGCTGCGAGTGTGCATCTTTCCTTCAGGACTGCATTCATTTCAGAACAGTGAAGCAGTTACAGTACTAGATCTCTTCTCTTGTTCTGCTGTTGCTGTTTCTCTCCAGTACATAGCTTTGTGTTTTGTATTGGCTTTTCAATCAAAGTGCTATCTTTTTGCTCTTCAGTTTCCCTATTTGTAAAAGAGGCATTCACTGAACCTTTTTGCGTAGAAGATAGCATAACTTTTGCTGCTTTCCACAATACTTGCTTTTAGTGCAGGGTTGGTTTTTTTTTCATTATTTCTCATTCTGTATAAATTACTGCTTTATTTTTCCTTTTGAAACATACTGAAATGTTAATTGTAATGACGAAATTTTGCTGGTAACAGACACTACTCGCATCCTTCACAGACTTGTGACTAGACTAGCGAGTGGTGCTAGAGCTGCTAAAATGTTTTAGATTTTCTTCTCGGCTTACCACACCTGCTGGAAGTCTGTGATTGAACATGACCCCGCAAAACAATAGCATGTGTTGCCGTACATGCCTTTGGAAGGCGCTAGGCCTAAAGCTGTGTTTATAACCACCATGTTGTATACTAGTCATATACCGACTCCAATGCCAGACACTTAAAGTCTTAATCCTTCCAGGAGCGCTCTGTCACATGGAGCTAAAGAATTTCTCTGAAGCAATAGCATGGTGTGAGGAGGGCTTGCGAATAGACTCAAAAGAGAAAAAGCTTGTGGAAATGAGAGCTAAAGCTGACAAATTAAAGGTACGTATTACGGGAGTCTAGCATCTACTGTGCTTATTTCAGGATTGGTTCTGCCTGCTTTGCATCTAGAAGCTCTTTGGCTAGAGAGTACTCTGTGCAAGTGTCTCTGCAGTGTAATTTCTCCCCAAAGCAGAACTGAGAGGTGGTTCTGCACAGCATGTGTTGTTGAGATGTGGAGGGAAAAGAGCTGGAGCCCTTCTGGAGATCCAGGCTGATTTCTCTGCTCAGCAGCAGAGTGATGATGGGCAGTGGCTTGCTGTGTTTGAACGTGGTGCAATCTTCTCTTACACGCAGCGAGCTGCGGAGCGGGACGCGAGGAAAGCAAAGGTGATAGAGAAGAAAGAACAAGGTCAAAAGGAAACTTTGCTCGCAGCAATAAAGGTGGGTCAGTGAGGGGATTTGTGTATTGTTTTTTCTTTTTTTTTTTTTCCTCTTGTTTGTCTCTAAGGAATTGTTTTCCTGTGCAGATTTGAGGGCTAGCACCAAAAATACTGAGAGACAGCCCTGATTCTCCTTATGTGCTTGGTTCTAGCCCCAGCTCCCAGGGCTGTTTCCCTATTTTAGGTAACAACTAATGCACAATACAAACCTAGTGTTAGGAGATGGACCAAGCATCCAAGAGGAGCACTCAGGAGCCCAAGTCTGATACTGTAGGAAGGTTTTTGGTGGTACATTTAAGAGCAGATTCATTAACAAGAGTGACACAGTTTGTCCTTTTACTTACTGCTAATTTTTATGATCTTAACTCCACACACACATTTAAAAAAAAAAAAAAAGTCCTTCCTCCCTGCTAGGAAAGAAATATCAAGCTGGTTTTTGAACCCTCAAATGAAGAAGAGGAAATATCTGATGGTCTGGCTGAGATATCTTTAGATGGGTTCCACTCCGACAATGCCACGGGGGCCAAGGTGCACTTGGATGCTGATGGCAACCTGAACTGGCCTGTCCTCTTTCTGTACCCCGAGCACGAGCAGACAGACTTCATCGAGGCTTTCCACGAGAACTCCAGGTAAACGCACTGTCAGCAGCGTTCTGGCATGAAGGAGAAGCTTGAGTGAATGTCTACAGCCAGTAAGTGAAACGGTGTCATGCCAGTGAAGTAGCTCCAGAGCTTGGATCTTGTAGCTGACCCTGCTTTTGAGCAGGAGGTTGCACTGGATGACCTCCAATTCAGGTTGGAAGGGATCTGTGACTTACAGATGCTGCTTTAAAGTATTTGAGGGCCAAAATCTAGGTATTGCTTATGTTTATAGTTCAGAGAAACACATCATACGTGTCTAGCCGGTATGATTAAAGGGGCCTACCCTGCAAGCCTAGGCCAGTGGGCAGCGATATTTGTGACCCATCTGCATGCACGGATTTCAGAGGTTCACCAAGGCACTGCTTTGAAGCCCTCCAAATGCATGGGTCTTGACAAGAGGATTAAACTAAAAAAAAAATGTAAAATGCTTCCATAAAGGAGCTTCTTGGGATCACTAATGAGCCATTAAGCTTTTCTGAAGTGCTGTAAACCTTACAGACTATAAGCGAGTGACTGGCTGGGACCTCCACTTTCCTGACATAAACTTCAGTTTCTGGTCTGGCAAATTTAAACAAACTCGAAATTTGTAACATTTTGTTGTAGGGACATATGCATTCTTCAGATCCACTAACAGCATTACAACTTAAAAATACAGTGCAAACAGATTAGTAAAGCTGTAGTTCTTACACAGTATTCTTTTCATGACCAAAAACAGTGAAAATGGGTTCTTGGAACAAGTTCCAGGAGCTGGTGCTTCCAGTTCTCCCGACGTGCCAAAATAAACAAGTGACTGACACATGAGCATATTCTGAGCGCTGATCTGGTGGAGCACGGTGCTGATGGGACCAAGGGAAATGAGTTGTAGATTAAAAAATCACAGAGTTTATTTTCACACCTTTTTTCAGTGTGAAAAGAAAAACTAAAAATAACTTGCTCCTGCACTGCTCAAGTTTGTAACCAGTAGTATGAGTTAAACCAGGGCCTTGGTCTCATGGCAAAAGCAATGAGCTTCAAAGGAAGAAGCTATTAAACTTACAGACATCTAAACTTATTTTCGGTCCATAGACTGATTTGTTAACATATTTTTCCCATTATTCACATGCCAACTGTACAAATTAAACTGAACACTAAGCTAACAAGTACGATTTGTTTTTTTTTAGATTTATTGATCATTTAACAGTGATGTTTGCTGAGTTGCCTCCTTGGGATGTAGAAAGAAAATACCTTCCCGGCAATCTTGAGGTAAGAAACTTGACTTTCCTTCTATTTGAGTTTGTTTCTTTGGGAGGTTGAGCATCTCTGTATGTATGAAGGCAATGGCACCATTATCTGTTTACCATCGGGCTGTTAGGCTACTTGTTTGTTTGTTTGTTTGTTTTTAACTTCGTTGTGGTGAAATTGTTCAATACAAATAATAAAATAATTATAATAATAATAATTTCAGATCTAATTGATGGCAGTTAAACACCCACCCAGTTAAACCCATCAAGTCAGTGTGGTTTTGTTGTGGCTACAGCAGGTTTGGAGCGCTTTTCAGGAGCTGTACCTAGAGAGCTGTTGCTCTTTGTCTCATTTTCCCCTTGACACGTGCCAGGCGGCAGGGCAGCGGGTAGTGTGGTGGGCAGGCAGGTCCAAAAGGCCAACGTCTGTGTACTTTGCCAGATCAGAAACTGGGATTGTGGCTGCATGCGTGTACGGACAACATAAGGCACAGCCAGATCTGAATCTCTTCTATTTAAACAAACAGAATGGATTTCTTTAAAACCCACTCCGTTTAATTCATGCCGTTGCTACGTTGCACCTGTTAAAAGGTGAAATCCCAGGAGATTGGGGTTGCTGTGCTGTAAGGCACAGGAGCAGCCCCTGTGTTTTGTGTTCCCTCTGCCACGAGAGGCTAAGCTGGTTGGTACCTGGAAGACTTTGAATTGACACAAAGTGTTGTGCATGGCTGAAAACAGCGTGTGACACGGTCAGGTCAAGGTGCAGAGGTTTGATAAACCTCTCGTAGGTTTCTGCTGTGCTGCTACTGGGCTTGCAGCAGCGTAGTAGTTTGCCTTCTTGTATCCGAAGCCTGCAATAACCCTCCCAAATTTCTTCAGCTCTACTTTGAAGATGAAGAAAGAGCAGAAATGTACGAGCTGAACCCAGACCAGACGTTGCTACAAGCGCTGCAGCACCAAAGGTGAGGCTGTGCCTGGAGCACAAAGGCACCGAGTACCAGCTTTCAGCTTGAAGGGCAGTTTTTTCCTCTGGTTTAACAGCCCTAACTCATCTCAAAGCGGGGAAGATGTAAGGCACCAGGACCACGTGGCTTTGTGGCTGGTTTCAGTGACTTGTTTTTTGTTTTCTTCCCCCTCCCCCAAAAAATGCACAGCTCTCTCCAGGGCTGGATAGAGATGGGAAGGGGGAGTTGGGCTACACACAGCAGCAGCGTGTAAAGAGAGCGTGGTGACGGTGAACAATGCTCTCACTGTTCGTAACGCTGTGCGGGCAGGTCCCCACCCAGCATGCAGCACAGTTTCACTCCCTGGAATTGCCTTTCAAGTGGTGTTCAGAGAAAAGAATTGGCTGTTTGTGGAAAAAAAAAATGCTGTAAAGCTTGTGCTGTTAGCTTGCACCGTCTTGTAGCTAGCTGGGGAAGGCCCGCAGCACGGCAGTGGTTGCTGGGAGGAGCGTTGTGTTATCAAACACTCCTCGGATGTGTGGTTGGCTCTGCCAACCAGCCAAAAAGCTCATCAGCCTTTACTGAGCTGGGCAGCAGTCGCCTGCTTTGCTTTGCAGGACCCTTTGCCAGATGCAGGGAAACGCAAGCACTCCTTTTAATCTTTGCAGGTATTTTGTGAAGGCCGGGACGCCGACAGTTCTGGCGTTTGTGAAGCGTTCTCCTTTCTCCAAGAAGTACTTCACTGGCAAGAAGGTGCATCGGCTGCGGCGCTGAGAGGGAAACAAGGAACCTGGTGCAAGAAACAGTTGGTTCCGTTCTGTCTCAGCCACAGAACGCAAACTTCTGCTTGCACACAAACACCTCGCACGCTTCAGGGGAGAAATAATCTTGGCACGTGGGGAAACTTCCAGCAAAGAAGCATAGGAGGAGAACGAAGGGCTTACAAGAGGGGATTATTTGTTGAAATAGAAATCCAGCTGGCTTGCAGAAGGTCTCCTCTCTGACAGGCTGTGTGGGGTTCTGAAACAAACCTGAAGCGCTGCCAGACGTTGGCTGCAGCTGAAGCCACAGCAGCTGGGAACGAACTTACCTGTGAAAAATCACGGATTGCCTGGCGAGGCGGGCTGCAGGTGCCAGGGTTTTACAGCAGTGGTCTGGGGCGAGAACCTGCCTGCTGCCACGAGCCGAGCGCGGGCAGGCTCCTGCACGGGCCTCTCTGAGGATTCAGCAGCAGCTGCTCAGCCCTGCTGCCAGCCCCAGGAAATCAGAGCTCTTTGTCTGCAGTGGTGCCTCGTACTGACTTTTGCTACCTATATGAAAGGGAAATAAAGGTGTCTATTTTAAGCAGCCTGACTCCTGCCTAATCAATGTGATCGTTTTTTCCTACCCAGGTGAAATACTAAAAGTGAACGACAAACGGTCATTCTAGACCCAAACCCAACAGCCTTATCCATCACTGGTAGTGGCAACGTAGCCCTCTGTGCTGCTGTAGGAGCTTCCACTTTAATCAAAATTAATTCTGAATCCCAAATTGTCCCAAAGCCGCAGGTTTGGAATTATCACGTTCAGAGGGCACCAACAAGCTCTCCAGCCATAGCAGCTTCTGCTTCGATCATGGAGGACGTTTCCCTTTCCAGTTCTGCCTTCGGACAGCTGGAAATCAATCAAGCAGGTGGGCGTTCTGTTTGGTTATTTCCAAATCGCTGCGCTGTGCGCAAACAGAGCTCCAGCACCTCTGGGGATGGTGAAACCCCGAACCCCAGGGTCACTTTGCAGCGGTGCTCACAGGGTGGAGAGGTGGCTGGCCAGGCGGTAGAGGCTGGCGCCGTTGCAGGCGATGCAGCAGAGGTCGCAGAGGGCGGAGGCGGCGCGGTAGAGGCCGAGCTGCCGGGCCAGCTGCCCGTAGTCGGGGTTGGAGGCGCGCAGCTCCCTGCGGGCCTCGCCGCCGAGCAGCCCCACCTCCTGCCCCAGCCCGCGGGCGCGCTCGATGCGGTGCATCTCCGCCGCGATGTCGCAGCTGGCCTGCCCCAACCACTGCGTGTTCAGCGCGGAGACGGCCACGCAGACGAAGAAGATGATGATCTGCAAGAGGGGAGCAAGGCCCGCGGTGAATTAAACCCACCCTGGAGGCTCGCTGAAAGCTGGATGCTAATTTTTTTTTTTTTAATAAGCCACGTGTGGAGCTCGTTGCTGTTTGCAGAGCGGAATGAAGCTGGGGTTAGGGCCGCGGGCTGCAGCCAGCTGGCCTGTTAGAGCAGGGGGCTGCTACCTGCGTGGTTTCCTCCTCGCTGAGCAGCTCGCTGGGGTGGTGCATGGCAAACAGGGTCAGGTTGAGGAAGGCGCAGGTGGAGCCGATGTGGAAGTAGTAAGGGCTGAGCTCTCTCTGCACCAAGCCGGAGGTGTGGCGGGGGAGGCGGCTGCGCAGCACCAGCCCTGCCGAGGGGGGGGACAGCAAATGGGTCCCGGGCACGCAGCCACGGCCAGGGGCGTGCGGGGACCGCAGCCTACCTGCCACCAGCGTCACCCAGATCTGCATCCCCCAGGAGGCGGAGAGCAGGAGCAGGTGCAGCAGTTTCACCGCGTTGGAGGGCTCCGTCGTGGTCAGCGTCGGGCCCTGCTTGGGGCCGGGTGTCTCCATGTCAGCCGGGTCACCCCGCTGGGGCTGCGGACCGGGTTTCTGAGCCCCTTATATCCCCGGTGCGGGCGCTGCGTCAGCACCCGGGCGCTGCCTGCTTTGGGTGGACTTACAGCAAAGTCCGGCCAAAGCCCACTCTGACCCCTGGCAGCACGCAGGGTCAACAGGAGGGGGAAAAGAAAAAGCCTGGGCAGGTATCAAATATCTGGGAAGATACCAAATACCTGCCCACGCTGCGGGTATTGAAGAGACACCTTTTTTGGGGAGAAGTCTGTGGTGCCCTGCTGGGGGAATCCTGCTCAGGCACCCTGAATCCCCACGCTGGCACCAGGCGGGGAAGGTGGCAGTGAAGGGGAGCATTTGGGGACGAGCTGGGAACGCCTTTATCTCCCGTGATAACACCTCTATCTCCTGTGATAACAGGGCCGGGGAGGTGGCAGCCCGGTGGGGGCCCCGCAGGGGATGGCCGTGGGCTGAGATACGGCAGTGATGGGGCTGCGAGCACCTGGCCGGAGCCCCTGGGTTTATCTGGGGGCAAAGCACCCTCCTGGGGACCGGGTACGAAGGTGACAGGGGGAAAAAACCAGGCAGGAGCCCCCCCAGCCCCATCCCCTGTGAGCAGCAGCCTGGAGCAGCCCCGTGTCCGTGGCCCCACCACCCCCAAGCAGACGCACAGGTCATTATATATTTTTTTCCCTTTTAATGCACTTTTATTGCTGCCCTTCCACGTGCCCCTGCGGCCCCAGTTGGCAGCAGAACAGCAGGGCAGCCTGATGGGATCGGGATTTCAGCTCAGCGCAGGCGTCCCGTCAGCATCTTGGGTGGAAAACCCAAGTTTTTGGGTGTGGGAGAGGCACAGCTCCAGCATGGAGGCGCGGTGGCAGCCCAGCCTCTGCTTCCAGCTTGCCCAGAGCTGAGAAAAACCCCAAACCCTGCAAGAACATCCCATTTTCTGCCCAATGTGTCCATTGCCTTCTGATCTGAGAGGGCAGCAGGGCCCCAGAGCCGTGTCCCAGCCCGGCATGTGCAGGGGGGCAGCGGCACCTCCGTGTCTGTGCCCGCCCCGCTGCCATGAGAACATTTCCCCATAAAGAAAGAATTAAAAAATAATAATAATAACAAATCAGTTTGGGGAAGAGTTCGTATCCTACAAAGATTCAAGTAGCATTAATCGAACTAGAAAATCAAGTCCTGTACAGCAGCTTACAAAATTAGAAAGAAAAATAAAGAAAATAAAAGGCCAGGTGTGTGACGTGTCGGCGCGAGGGCGACGCGTTCCCGTGTCCGTCCTCGTCCCTCCGACCTCTCTTGGGCCAAATTCCAGGGGGAGGCAGGGCCCGAGCGCCCCGTCCCACCACCCAGGTGCCCCTTCCTCCTTGCCAACCCCTTGTCCATCCATCTGTCCGTCCGTCCGTCCATCCGCCAAGCCCCTCGGGCGGCCTAGAGGTCCCTGAGGCGCGCGATCAGGTCGTCCTTGTTCTTCAGCAGGAACCTCTCGCAGGCCTCGAAGGTGGCGCAGAAGCCGGAGGAGAGCCCGGCCACGTTGGTGGTGACGTAGGCCAGGTACCCCGGCGTCGCCTGGTTGTAGTAGGCCACCTGCAGGGTGCGGGAGACGGGGATTTAGGGCCGGGCACGCGGTGTGTGAACGGGGCAGGGCTGCGGCAGCTCACCTTGCTCGTCTCCTCCCCCTCGGGCCACACGCAGAAGCCAGAGCAGAGCGTCTCGCCCCGCGTGAAGCTGGGGCAGGCCGGGTGGGTGGGCAGCGTCACCGAGCGAAACGCCACCACGTAGGGGTCCCTGGGGAGGAGGGCAGGAGGTGAGAAAGGCCACGGGGATGGGGACACGGGGACACGGCAATGCTGCCACTCACCCTTTGTCGCAGGGTTTCCGCCGGGACGCCAGGATGACGAAGTCCTGGGGCTTGTTCTCGTGGCTGAGCGTCTGGCTCAGCACGTGGTAGATGGCGTCGTCCTCGTCCACCTGCTGCACCAGCTCGGCGCTCCTGCGGGGTGGGAGAGCACTGGTCACAGGACGTTCAGCCTCAAGGACGTGTTTTTTGGGAAGGGGGTCCCCTCGCAGCACTCACGCGTAGTGCCGGTCCCACTCGTGGCGGCGCCGCAGGTCGGAGAGCAGGGAGAAGGCCTGGCCGGCGGCGATGCGGACGGACATCTCGATGCGGAAGGACAGGAACTTGTCCTCCTCCAGCGTGTATATCCGCACCTGGGGGGCGCAGGGCAGGGCTGGGGCGCACCCACGGCACGTCCCCGTTTTGGGGGGCGGCTCGGGGAGCCGGGACGGGGGCCGCTACCTTCTCCTTTTCCCTGGCAAGCGCCCAGTTTGCTTTGGCTACCAGCGTCTTCAGCGCGGAGACGTTGTTGTAGCTCAGGTAAACCTGCGGCAGGGCAGCGAGTCAGGGGCTGGAGGTGCCGCAGGCAGGAGGCGGCGCTGCCCGCGGGCTCCCTACCTTGTTGCTTTGGTCCCAGGGCACGGAGAGAGGCACCTCGTTCTGCTTGCAGGACACGACGTATTTCCTGCAGGAGGGGGGAACCGGTCCCCTTACGGCAGGGCACAAACCATGCCCCTGCTCCCCAGCGCTGGGGGTGGCAGCTCCCGGCTCCCCGCTCTCCTCCCTCCGTCCCCAGGTGTTTTTTCCACTCACCGGTCCAGCCGAATCTTTTTCCTGGCGCTGGCTTCTCTGTACCTCCTCTCTCCGTCCTGACCCACGGGAAAAGCACAGCGGGGTAAGAGGAAAGGGGGCGGAAAAACAGCTTTGGGGGAAAACGTTCAGCAGCAAGGGGGTGAATGTTGAAGCCCCATCCTGCTGGAGGCTAACCGAGAACCATTTTGGGGTGTCGGAGATGGACACGGAGCCCACCAGCAGCAGGAATTTGGGAAATCCCGGCACTCCCTACCCCGAGCTGGGATGTGCTGGGTCGGTGGAAGCAGGGCAGCGAGAAATCCTGGCTTTAGGGCCCCGAACCCAGGTGCAGAACCACGCAGGAGGCTGCAGCCGCGTCACTCCCTCACACGCTGCGGTGGGGACAAATTTGGGGACAAAATATGGGTTTTGCTCCTTACCCCCGGCTGGGGCACGACCATGGGCAGGGTGCGGGGCCGGCCCTCCTCGTCCAGCACCACGAAGGTCATGAAGGCGCTGTTGATGTGCCTCCTGCTGACGGACATCTCCTGGTCGTACGCCTCGGCGCAGACCCCCACCTCCATGCTGGGCAGGGGGCAGAGAAGGGGTGAGGCACAGGGGGCCGTGGGAGAGGGGGTCTGGGGGGGTCCTTTTGAGGGCACCCCGCTGTTTTTGAGGGCACCCACCTGTTTTTGAAGGCGTTGTTGACGATGGCTTTGAGCACCAGGCGGTCCCCGACCTGCGACGGCCCGCGGAAGTGGAACATCTCGATGGCACGCAGCGTGGGGTGGGCATGGCACAGCCGGCTGCGGGGTGGGGGTTATCCCATGGGACCCACACCCCCAGACCCCATACGCCCCTTCCCAGCACGGCCAGAGCCAGGGGACCCGTGCGTGCCGTGAGCTTGCCCTTCCCCACACCCCGTGTGCCCACCCGGGTCCCCAGCACCCATCTGCAGCCCCCCCCCCAAGGCACCTGGCGGCGATGGTGGCCACGTTCTCCATCCAGGCCATGATCTGCCCGCCGAAGGTGTTGCCCTGGTGGTTGGCGTGCGGGGGCAGCACCAGCTCCACGCTCTCCACCCGCGTCTTCTCGGCCGGCACCACCACGCTGCCGTCCCGCGTCTCCAGCTCTGCTCATGGGGGACACCGGGGGGGGCTCAGCGCCACTTCTGCCCCCGCTCCCGGCGCCCCAATTCCCTCTGCTCCGCCACAGGGGGGGGGACGCACGGTACCGGTGTCGCGGGGGCTGCGGGTGAGGAGGTCCTTGAGGGTGTCCTTGTGGACCAGCCGCATGCGGCGGCGCTCGGCGGCGATGCTGTGCTCGATCTTCTCCTCCTCCGTCTGCGGGGCCAGCGGCTTCAGCTTCACCTGGGCACGGGTATTGGATGGGGTGGGTGGGTGCCCTGTGCGGGGCAGCGCCCCTGCTGCAGGGGTGGGTTCCCCGCTGGCCGGGCGCGGGGGCTCGCTGAGCAGCGCTTACCTTGGTGCCGGGGGGCCCCTGGGCCACGAAGGTGGCGTAAGCCTTGCAGATGCTGCAGTGCTTCCCGCTGCACAGGTCCTCGTAGCTCACCTGGATGCCCACCTGGCAGGGGGGCACGGCACAAGGGGCCCTGAGCCGTGGGGTGAGCACCCAGGGGGCGAGCACACGGACACGGCACCGCCGACACGGGGCAGGGGGGTTGCAAAAGCACCCACGGGGGGTTCCTGACCCCAAATATCCCCCCATGGAAGGTGCACGTGCGAGGGTGCGCAGGGCAGGCACGGGGGGAGTAGAGGGGTTTGTGCCATACGAACCTCCATGCTGGAGTTGAAGGCTCGGTTCACTTTGGCCTTGATGTTAACGACCTGCCCCACGCTGGAAAACACAGAGAGAAGGGAAGGAACAGGAGGTGAGTGGAGGCTCACAGCCCACGGCTGCACAGCGCCGAGCGTCTCCCCGCCGAGGTGTGTGAGTGCCCGCGGGCACGGGGACACCCCGCTGAGCCCAGGGACCTCACCCCCAAACAGCCCCGTGCAAACGGGTCCCGAGGGGCTGCAGAGGTGCCCGGGGGGACCGTGCACCCCCTGCCTCGCGGGCACGCACGCTCCTGCCAGAGCAAACGGCTCCTCTGTCCTCCTCCTGCCCCTGGTGTCCACAATTTTGGGGTCACGCCTGCTGGCAGCAAGCTGCTGGAGCCCTCCCGGCCCTCGGTAGGCTTCAGGGTAAACACAGAAGCAGCTGCAGCCTCATGCACGCCAGGTTGGGACCAAGCAAAGGGCAAACGTGGCTCGCTGGCAACAGCGAGAGGAAAAAGCCTTTGGTTAGTGTGTGGCCAGATGGGGAGTGCTCCTCGTCCTCTGAAAGAGAGCGGCGCTGGGAAGCGAAGAGGAAAAATGAGCCCTTACTGCCTCCAGGGGTCTGCACCACCAAGGGCCGCGTGCCCGGGCGTTAGCGGGGTTATGCCAGCAGCCGCGGGGCCGTGTCAGTGGGGTTAATGCTCCCAACTCACGGCAGCGCCGCGTTACGCCGGCCGCTCTAGGGCTGCGAATGTCCGTACCCGACACCGCTCCTCGCGCGCTGCTGCCCGGGGGGGTTTGTGTACCTCTGGCTGGTGCGGAGAGAAAGAGCGAGATACGGGGCGGTTAGGGACGGGGCAGGGACACGGGGCAGGGCTGGGGGTGCGCAGCACCCGGCGTGCGGCTGGTTAGTGTTTGAGCAACAGGCCCAGGAGCGGAGGAGGAGAAAAAACAGAGGCGACCTGCAGCTGCCCAGAGCACCCTCGGGCTTCACGGAGCCCCACACGGCACGGGGCGGCTCGTCCTCACCCGTGAGGTGACAAAAACGGGGGGTTAGAGCTTCCTGGGGGTGATGGCGAAACCCGGGGCGAGTTTTCCAGGTTTGGCCGGGTTCGTGGATGCTCCGCCACACCGCTTGCTCGCGTCCAGAGGTGCCAAGAACCCGGCACCGTGCGTCTCAGCGCGGCCGCGGGGGGCTGAGCACAGCCGGGTGGGAAGCTCTGGGCACGGCCAGGCTCTGCCCTGCCCAGCCCGGCTTCAGGAGCACGCCCCGGCCACGGGAGCGGGCAGAAAGCAGCGCATTTACCTAATCGTGTGCTCAAAATAGATATCGTCCATCGAGGCGGTGACGCACGGGCAGCCGGCGTGCCTCTCGGCTGGAAAGGAAAAACAAACGGCGTCAGCAGCCCGCAGCGGCGCGCCTGGGGTGGGGGGGGGGGGGGGGGAGAACCCAGCTGAGGGCAGCTTTTGGGGATTTGTGAACGTTTTCTGAACGTTTTGCCCCAGGTTTGCCCCGCGGGGTGGGCGCGCTGCAGCTCCCAGCCAGGTCGCTCTGCCTGGCTGGTGGTTTGGCAGCGGGGATGCGCAGCAGCCGATGGCAGCAGCACAAATATTTTAAAGCCACCCTGGCGGCTCAGCTTGCCCTCAGGACCACAGAACCACCCCCAAACTGCAGAGCTGCCCCGTTTTCCTGCTGCCCTGGCTCTGGCTGCACCCCGTATACAGAGAGGGAAGTGTTTTGGGGGGGAAGCAGCCGCTGCATTTGATGTGTCCCCACCGAGCCGCGTGCGCTGCAGAGCTGAGCCTCCTCCCCCTGCGTCCTGCTCCCGGCCGCTCTCATTACTCAGCTTGCTGGCACCGAGCCCGGCCCGGCTGGCGTCAGCACCGCCGTGGGCAGCGGGGCAGGGACGGGCACGCTGCCGCCCGCACGCAGCCCCACAACACCCAGCACCAGGACCCTGCCCTCCAACCCCGCTCACCCCGCAGGAGGACGCAGCCTCTCGTCCCTTCTGCTCCCCATCACCCCGTGCCGCCCCAAGCACCCCGCAGCAGCCCGTTTGCCTCCCCACTTGGGGTCCCAAGCTCAAACTGAGCTCTCCAAACCCCCACCCGTGGGTTTTAAGGTGCCCAGGGTGCCTTACCCGAGAGGCAGGCGGCCGTGTCGATCCATTTGAGCAGCTGCCCGGCGCTGAGCTCGCCGCGGTGGTTGGTGTGGCAGGGCAGCACCAGCTGGCTCATCTGCACCTCCGTGGGGCTGCGGCCCCCCATGGCCCCTGGCGCCTCCTCGCGCTCCCCCGGCTCCCGGCTGCACGAGGTGGAGCCCTGCGGAGGGGCGAGATGCTGGTACGGGGCTGTGGGGCGTTAGCCCGGCCTCGTTAGGATCCGGGCGTTATGGGGTGGGTGATGAACGCTGGGAGTGCGGCCCTCAAACCCTGCTGTTTGCTTTTCACGTCCCAAATTTTGGCTGCAAAATCTGCTGCAATAAACCCCCCCCCCCCTCCCCGGGACCCCCCTGTGCAGAGGAGTGGGATGCTTCGGGCACCGGGGCACCCAGCTGCTGATCGCCAGGGAGAAATGGATAAAAATGTTCTGAATGCAACAGGGAGCAGGGCAACCAGGAGGAATTTTACAGACCTCAGCAAAAAGGAAAAAAAATAAAAGAGCTCTTTGGCTGCTCCAGGCCATCCATCAGCACTGGTGCAGCGCAGGAGCTGACCCGGTCGCTTCCCCTCCCCCAAAAAATCCCCCCCCCAAGCCCACCGGCTGGGATCTCACCCCCCGGATCAGCCCCGTGCCGGAGCTGGGTTATCGGGGGAAGGCGCCTTTGTTCGGGGTGCTGTAGGGCCACGTCTGCTCCCTGGGCTGGCCCCACACAGGGCTCGGCGCAGGGCGGTTTTGGAGAGCCTGGGGTGGCCGCGGGGCCGTCGGGGGGGTTGCATTACACCGAGTGGGCTGCGTTACACAAGGGATGAACTCAGTTAGCCCCGTGAGCAACCGAGGAGACACGAGAGGGCCGTCTGGGCGTCATCACAGCGCTTCCTTCCTCCTCATGCTCCAGCCGCGTGCCCCATTTACAGCCCCCGCTGCCAGATCCCAGCGGCGGCGGCTCCTTTTCTCCCCTCGGCTCTCCCCCGCCGCCTTTGCAAGCGGCTCGGAGCGAAGCCTTCCCTCCCATCCCGTCTCTCAGAATAGCATTTTTTTTTTTATTTTTTTTTTTTTTCCGCAGCCGCTCTAGCAGGAGCCCTCTGTTTCCATAGCTACTGCTCCAAGACATCCCAGGAACGGCACAAAAAACCTCGGCTCGGCGGGGACGGCAGCGAAGGCGGCGAGCTGAACCCTACGGGGAAGGGCGCCCCGTCCCACGGGGACGTCGGCAGCCCCAAAACTCCCCAAAAACGAGCCCCCCCGGGGCTGGTTTGCGGCGTGCCGGGGCGCCCACCCGGGCAGCACGCAAGGACAGGGCTATTTCTGGAGCCGGCAGGCGCTGGGGCGCCAGCCAGCAAAGAGCTCCAAAGATTTCTGCAGCGGAGTTAGCAGCAAGCCTGGCCAGAGTTTTAGGCAGAAGCCAGCACGCCGTGTTATCCCCCCCGGCCCCGCACTGATGCTCACGGGGTCGGGTGTTATGGGGTGGGGAGCGGTGGCCACGGGGCACGGGGAGCGTGCGGGGTGCTCGGGGTGACAGGCACGGCACGCGGGGTACCTGGAGGCCATCGCAACAGAAGCTCAGGATGTCTTCAGGGACTATGCTCCCCTTGACCATTTTTAAAAGACACCTGGAAAGGAGAAGAGCGGGCTCGGGTTAAGAGAGGATCGGCGAGACGGGGGCTGGGGGCGCTGCCATAAAGGGGCCCCGGGGGCACCCCCGGCACCACCAGCGGTGGGGATATGGGACACACACGGCACCCTAGGCACGGCTCAGCCTCTTCACATCGCCTAAATTCCCTTTTAGCCCACGCACGGGGGCTCAGCCCTGCTGGTGGCTCCCCGTGGGGATGCAGCAGGGCCCGGCCGGCTGCGGGGCCGTTTGGTCTCGGGGCTGGGCGCTTGGTTTGGAAGGAGCTGGCTAAATCCACGAGTGCGAGCAGAGGAGCAGAGCGGCGTGGGCAGGACAGAGGCTGCTGCCAGCAGCTGGTAAACAGACAAAAGGTGACAGAGAGGCTCGGCACAGGGCTCGGCACGGGGTTTGGCCACACCGGCTCGCCCAGGCACCAGGGATGCTCTCAGGGTGGTCCTGGCCGAACCCACGGCCACCCAGGCAGGATGTGGGAAGCCGGAGCCCAGCCCCGAGCACAAAATACGAAATCCAGCAGGAGCAGAGAGGGCTCGGCCACCCTCACCCACCTGGTTCAGCCGTGTAGGGTCCGTCCCCGGCCAGCACCGCAGCAACAAGACCCGGGTGCGTGTTGGGTGCTCACAGCGGGGTGTCCCCTGTGTCCCCTGCACCCCACACTGACGTCCCTCTTTCCCCAGGCCGCCAGACTTAAATCCCACAAGGGCAGAGCCTGGGCTCGCACCTGCCATTCCCCAAGGGTCAGGCCCGGCGCTCGCAGCATTGCTGGAAAGACTCCCGGCTATTTTTGGGGCACTGGACAGAGCCCAGGGGTGGTGCCGGGCCGATCCCACAGCTGGTGACACCCCGCTAATACTTTCCGCATCTCGCTGCCGTGGTCACAAGACGGCCGAGGTGTCCTTGGCAGCGGGACGGGCTCACGCTGACAGCAGGGCAGCAAATGGGATCCTCCCGTCCCCGGCCACACCGCTGCTCCCGGCACAGAGCCCGGGGCCACGCCGAGCCCTGCTGCCCGCCGAGGGCTCCGGGGGTGGCCCCGAGCCACCCCACAGCCACGGTGGCCAACGCCAGGAACACGCGGCTCGCCGTGCCTTGGAAACCCAAAGCTGCTCCTGGCCCTGGTGGCACCCTTCGTGTCACCTTGCTCGCTCCAGCGTTAGCAGGAAGGGGAGAGAAAAATAAAAGAGCCGCCTGCTTTGCATCCCCCGGCTGTCCTCGGATGGGGAAGGCTGTGGGGTGATGTGGAGCTCACCACGGCATCGCCCTGGCCTCTGTCACCCCTCGAGCGACCCGCTTCTACCCCAAAATAAAGTTTGCCTTGGAAAGAAAAAGCCTCCGAGCAAAACATTTCCCCTGCCCCCTGCCACGCTCAATTCCTGCGTCGCCGAAGAGGGGGGAGAGGCACAGAGAGATGCGAACGGCCCCACTAATTTGGGGTTTGGGGCTGGGGAGAGGGGGGTGCCAAGCGCTGTGTGTCCGCGAAGCCAGTTGGACTTGAATAGCAGGAAAAAATAGCAGAGAGCATTCGATAGTAGGGAAAATGGGGATGTTTGGTCATTTTCCCTTTGCACAGAGGTCCCCAAGTCCCTGAGCCCCCAGCAGCACGGGTGAGCCACCCCCAAACAGTTGTGGGGTCCCCGGTGCTGGCCCTTTGGGGTCTGGGCAGGGCAGGGTGCACACGACGGACCCGTCTGTCCTCCACCTGGCTCAGAAACATCTCCCCCAGCTCCTGGCCAAGATGTTCCTTATCCACCTTTGCTCTCCCACCTACCCTCCATCCCCGCGGTGCCCCCTTACCCCTTTTTGGGAATGCTTAGAGAAAAAAGATTGGGGAAGGAAGGTGGCGACACGAGTTCTCGGGGCAGGGGGTGGATTATCGGTGTGTAATTGAACAATATCCATGGTAACGAGCAAATCTGCACGCAGTAAAAAAAAATATTAACCTGACCTACTTAGGGAAATCCTGCCGCCTCGACCGGGCAGCGAGGGCCCCGTGCCGGAGAGGTGAGATCCCAGCACCCTGCGGGAGCTTTTTTGGGACCTCACGTCACGCCTTCCCCAGGGGTTTCGTGGAGCAAAGCGAGGCGGCGGGCCAGGAAAATGCAACCTGAGGGCCACGCGTGGTGGGGGCCGCGAGGACGGGTCTGTTTGCTGCGGGTTGTACATCAGCAGCCCGTGGGAAGCCTTCGCTGCTGCCAGAGCAGCTGGGGCCCCTCCATCCTCCTCCTCCTCCTCCTTCTGCTCCGCTCCTGGTGGTGTCCGCAGCCCCCAGCCCCGTCCCTGCCCGTCCCCAGCCGTGGGGGCAATGGGGCCGCAGCTGCCCCGGCAGGGAGCCAAAGTCCCCCGGGTGCTTTGCGGGGGGACAAAGGTTCCCCAGCGCCACTGCCGCCAGCCCCAGGAGGGAGCAGAGCTGCACCTGAACCCTTGTGGGTGCCGCCAACACGGCTGGGGACAAACGGCACGGGTGTGGGGACACCCGACAGCACCACCCGGCACGGGGCTCCCTGCTCCCCACGGCCAGGACCACCATGGTTTTGGGACCACCATGGTTTTGGGACCACCACGGTTGGGACCACCACGCTCAAGAGCCCACAGTGTCATGCAGCCACCCCATCCGTCCCCCCACGCTACCCAAACCATCCCCATAGCAGCCCCAAGCCCCGTGCATCCCCTGGGCAAGCAGGGCAAGGAGGGATTTCCCCCCCAGGCCCTCTCCCCGCAGCGCTGGCACCGCAGGCACTGCTCCAACACCCGCCGTGGAAACTCCTTGGGGCGGCACAGGGCGCCTCGTCCCACTCGTGTGCCACCGTCCCTCGTGTCCCTGTCACCCCCCGCGGGTCCCCTCTGCCCTCACCTCAGCCAGAAGAAGCTGAGCATTTGCAGCGCGGTGGAGCAGCACAAGGAGGAAGAGGAAGACGAGGAGGAGGAGAAAGAAGAGGAGGAGGAGAGCGAGGAGGAGGAGGAGGAGGAGGAGGAGGAGATGGAGGAGAGGCGTCCGGACACCTGCGTGCGGTGCCGGGCTCGGCCAGCACCCGGGGCGCGGGTGTCGAGGCCAATTCTCTGCTGCCCTTGGGACGCAGCCAGCGCACACCCCCTGCTTCCTTTTAAATAAGGGCTCAACTTTTCTTAAGGTAGCGCTTTGCAAAGATTCCCTACCCGGGGAGGTCTCAGGGATTGCCGTGGCACCCGTCTCCCCGTGCCCTCCGTCCCGGCAGCACCTGGACGGGCTCCTGCCAGCTGCCTTTCCCCCGGAGCTTCTCCGATTTCCTCAGCCGCTCCCTGGCCCCACTGCATTTGAGGCAGATCTGGCCGGGATCATAAAAAAAAAAAAAAAAAAGTTTCCAGAAAGAAGGAAAGAAAATGCAAATTGCCGTGTCGCTGCGGGAGCTGCGCAGCCTGTTAGCTTTTCGGGAGGTGTTGTTGTGTTTGCATTTTATTTACATGCCTCGATAAGCGAACCTTTGGCCATCAGCGCACAAGGGTGCAATCAAAGCCCCTCACGGGCACACCCAGCACTGGAAAGCCAGCGGTGAAATAATTAAACAAACTCAACGGGAAGCAAGGCCTCGCTTTGTTTGGTCAATAAAATCATCAGGTTTTGGAGGGGCCGCCCCGGGGACAGCACGGGTGGGCCCAGCGGGTACCGAGCATCCGGACCTGATGCTGCGGGATGCGGTGGGGCCAAATTGAGGCTGGAGGTGGGAAATGCTGGAGGGTGCTGCAGACACTTCAGGTGCTCGACCTGTGCTCCTGACAAAAGTTTCGAGGCCAGGCTTGGGGTTTTTCCAGTGCAATTAGAGCAGTGCCATAATTAGGGCCTGTGGCCGTCGCACCGACCGGGTGCGTCCTCGCCGTGGCTCCCACCTCGGAGCCCGCACGGGTACGAGCTTCTCGCTCCCTGTCCACCACCCCCTGCCCGTCTGCCACAGCTCACGGAGCGGGTAATTAGCTAAATGAATTAATTGACATCCATACGTGTAATTAGCACACGGTTGCGAGGAGCTATTCTCCTTGGGACGGCTGAAATTTCTCAGGGACTAGGGTTAAAAGACTGTGCAGCCCTGCAGAGCAACGAGGGACAGTCCCCATGAAGCCAGCAGAGGGGCAGGAGGGGCTGGGGAGGCTGTGGATGAAACCAGGGATCCTCAGCCCAGCCCCGTGTTGGGCAGCGATTATTAATTACACCCTTAATTACTCCAGAGCAATAAAAAAAAAGCTGACCTATTCGCTTCGGTGCTGCTCGGAGCACTTTGAGCGAGGGCTGCGGCCGCTCACGTCCTCCCCACGAGGCCGGCCACGAGGCCTGCCCTGAGGGAGGCCGGTACAGTCCTATTTGGGCCCATTGGGACCAACCCTGCCCCTGGAGCAATTTTGGGGCCCCCGGAGCAATTTTGGGGCTCCCAGAGCAATTTTGGGGCCAGGGGGAGCACGGCTGGGCACACCGACAGGCTGCGGCATGCACCCACGCTATCAGCGGCGAGATCTTGGGCAGCCCGGCGCCTCGTGGCGCGCTTTGCCTTAATGGTTAATTAACGCAGTGGCTTTGCCTTAATGGTTAATTAAGGCGGTGGGGCTGTTCCCACGCCTCGCACGGCCCCGGGGGGCAGCGGGGGGAGGCTCCGTTTGCTCTGCCCCCAGCCCCGGGGCTCCTGGGTGCCAGTGGGGAGGAGGGAGGGTGGCATGAGGGGTGCCCCCGTGGAACGGTCTCGTTATAGGAAGGGGGGATAGGGCAGTGTGTGAAGGGGTCTGAGCCCCGGGTCACCCCGCTGTGGTGGGGGTGATGGTCTGGTGGGATATGGTGGCTGCAGCAGGGCTGGGGTGGGACGGGTGGGGTGGTGGGATGGAACCCTAGAATCCCAGAACCATTAGGGTTGGAAATCCTAGATCACCTGGTCCAATCATCCCCTACCACCAATGTCACCACCAAGCCACGTCCCCAAGCACCACGTCCAACTCTCCTCAAACACCCCCGGGGACGGTGGCACCACCACCTCCCTGGGCAACCCGTCCTGATGTCTTTGTGAGGAGAAACGTCTCCGAATTTCCACCCTGAGCCTCCCCTGGCGCAACGTGAGGCCGTTGCCTGCAGGATGGGGCGTGGGGACGGGTTGTGGTGGCGGTGGGATGTGGTGGTGGGATGTGGGGATGGTTGTGGAGATGGTTGATGTGGGGATGGGACGTGCTGTGGGATACAGTGACGTGATGTGTTGTGGTGTGGACACACTGACAGAGCCCTCACAGCCCTCACAGCCCTCACGGGGCCCTCAGGGCTCCCTCACGCAGCGCCCGCCCCGCCCGGGGCCGCCAGGGGCCGCCATTGCCCCGAGCTCCCGCTCCCCCCCCCCCCCGCCATCTTGTTCCGGGGGGGGGGGGGGTTGTGAGGCACCCGCGGGCCCCGGCGGGGGCGGGGCGGGGCGGGCGCGCGGCCAATCAGCGCGCGGCGGTTTCAAGAGGCCCCTTCCGCGTCCCGGTAGGCCACGCCCCCTCTGTGCTTAGCCACGCCCCCTCCGCCCCCCTCCCCGTCACGATCCGCCCCCGGGGGAGCGAGGGTGGCACGGAACGGATCGGGACGGGACGGGACGGGATGGGGCGGGATGGGAAAGCCCGGAACGGATTAGCACGGAACGGACTAGCCTGGAATGGAATGGACAGGCCTGGAATGGGCCCGGCCCGGCCCCAAACCGGCCCGATTTGGCCCCAAACCGGCCCGATTCGGCTCAAAACCGGCTTGGCACGGCTCGGCACGGCCCGGCTACCCGTAGCAGGGATGTTTCCCCGCCAACGGCCCCAACCGTGCGGCCGCTGGGGTAAACAGGAAGCCCGCACCGCAAAGGCTGCACCGCGGCTCCCTTGGGAACGGAAAATAAGAGCCCGTGAGGCGAAAAAAATAAGCCCTGAGCCCAAAAAAATAACCTTTGAACCTCAAAAATAATCCCTGAACCCCCACAAAAATAACCTCTGAACCCAAAAAATAACCCCTGAGCACCAAAAAAATAACCCATGAGCCCCAAAATGTAACCCCTGAGCACAAAAAACAAACCCTGAACCCCCACCCCCAAAATAACCCCTGAACCTACCCCAAAAAAATATAACATGACCCCATCCAGAAAAAAAATGTGAACCCAAAAAAACAACACATGGACCTCACAAAATAACCCTTGAATCAAAAAAAAATAACCTCTGAACCCAAAAAAGAACCCATGGACCCCAAAAAATAACCCACGAATCCTAAAAAATAACCTCTGGTCCCAAAAAAGAACCCGTGGACCCCAAAAAATAACCCATTAATTCAAAAAAATAACATCTGAACCCCAAAAAATAACCCATAACCCTCTCCCAAGAAATGACCCTAAAAAAATAACCCATGAACCCCCTCCAAGAAACATGACCCCCTTCAGAATAACCCATGGACTCCCCAAAAATACCCCATGGAATGAAAAAAATAACCCATGAAGCCCCCCAAAAACAATGAACCCCCCAAAAAATAACCAATGGAATGAAAAAAATAACCCATGAAGCCCGCAAAAAACAATGAACCCCCGAAAAATAATCCAGGGACCCCCAAAATACCCCATGGAATGAAAAAAAATGACCCATGAGCCCCCCAAAAAACAATGAACCCCCTCAAAATAACCCATGAACCCTATAAAAATAACCCATGGACTCCTAAAATACCCCATGGAATGAAGAAAATGACCCATGAGCCCCCCAAAATAACCCATGAATCCCCCCAAAACCCCAAACCCCCCAGAATCAGAGGTGAATGCCGGCCATCGAGGGGCCGGTTGGGAGGGGAGGTGGGTGCTGGCGCCCCAATTTTTGGGTGCTGGCGCTCGTGTGACCGTCACCCATGTGGTGAGGAGGTGTTGTAGGACGCGGGTGCCCTCCTGTCCCGGGAGGCCTCGCCGGTGCCCCGAGCAGCTCGGCGACCCCACAAACAACGGGGACAGAGGGCTGGGCCCCGGCGGGGCCGGAGGCAATAAAACGCTGGGAATGATGCAGCAAAACAGGCCGGGGCCGCGTGGCGAGATAAATCATCCATGGAGGCACCGCGGAGGAGGAGGAGGAGGAGGATTTCTGCACCGGTGCTGTGCCGGGGGGCTCCGAGGCCCTGGCCAAGGCAGGAGCTCGTTCCCCATCTCCTGCCGTCCCCCTCGCTGTCCCCTTGGCGCGCGGCACGGCGCGGAGCTGCCAGGAGTGATAAAATGGCTGCCCCCCAAATGGATGGGGTTTATCGGGGAATAACCCCGGGAGGTGAAGCGGCCGTTGAGCCGGGGAGGAGAGAGGATAACGCGCACGGGGAGCCCAGCGCCAGCCCCGGGGGGCTGTGCTCCCCGTGCCCCTGGTTTTGGGATGGCACAACCCCAAATGGTGCAAATGGGGCTGAGCCGAGCCCATGAGAAGGGGAGAAGGGGCCGGTGGAGAAACCAGGCGAGGTCGGCGTGCTAGTAGGTGCAAGGAGGGCTTGCAGAAACCCAATTGCTTCTTCAGTTAACCAGCTTGGGGAGAATGAAGCTGAAGTGTGAAAAATGAAAGTGAAAAGATAGGAACCAACCCACGGCTATTTATTCTAAAAATACTGACCTAAATACTTAAGCGCACATATAAAAGTAGTTGTCTTTTCTGATTTCCTTTACGGACTCTCCTGTTTCGGCTATTATTTCGCTCAGAAACCAGAGGGTTGGGCTTCTTGGGGGCACCCTTTGCGCTCTCAAGGAGTTTAATGAGTGCTCAAAGCCCCTCCAGGAGCCCAGCTTTGAGGTTTGGCCGTGCCGATGCTGCTGGAGGGTTGAGGTGCTCCGAGCAGCTCCCGTGCCACGGCTCCTCGTTTCGGCGAAGGCAGAGGCTGCGAGCACCACGGCGCAGCCAAAAACGAGTGGGAGGAAGCAGCAGGAGGCGGGAGAGGTGCCCGACACACGCAGCACCCCGCTCACAACCCCAACAGCCCTCTGAGGAGCTGCAGGGGCGAGTTTCGGTGCCAAAAACCCCGCTCCCTACGCGGCGGAGTTGTCACCTCGGGACACAGCCCCTGGCTCGCTGCACCCAAAAACCAGCGGCTGTTTGCCGAAAAACAAAGGTGCTGACATAAAAATACACCCAGCAACGCTGAAGGGACGCTCCTGGCCCCAAAATGAGCGCCGCGGGCAGCTCCTATCAGGCGGGGACACATGGAAGGGGCGGCCGATAAGGGACTCAGCTGGTGGGAGAGGTGGGAGCGATACAGCCCAGAGCGGCGGCCGCGGGGAGCGAGGAGCAGGGCTGGGGAAATGAAAGGTGCCAGGAATAGCTAAAAATCCACACTTCTGGGGCTCCGGCTCTGGGCTGGAGTTACTCGCCCGAGCGCTGGTTTGAGCAGGGAGGGGATGTTTAATTGCAAAACGTCCCTCGGGGGGAGATGCAGGCCTTCCACGTGTGTTCGTCTCGTCTGCTAAGCCCCAGCAGTGCCAGCTCCAGGAGCACCAGGGGAAGCCCAGCACGGCCCCGGGGACAGTGGCTCCCGTGTGCCGTGTCCCACCCCACTGCTCTGCCCTCTGTAGGGCCGCTGTGTGGGGTGAGCAGAGCACAGGTATCGCGGGTCCAGGACCAAAGGCGCCGGGCAGGAGCTGCTGGGGGAGCGCTGCTGCGCTTTCCATTCACAGCCCATCTATTTTGCAATAACTTCACCGTGACGTTCCCACGTAGACAAGCCTAAGCTAGCATAGATAATGAAATGGGTTAAAGGAGACGGGAGGAGGGAGAGGAGAAGAGCCAGCAGCTCGTAGTAAATCAGGGAGAGAGCAGGGTTGCTTTACATTCAAGGACTCAGTGGCAGGACGAGTTTGGTTTATGCCGAGAGGCTCCGGGTTGCCAGGACGAGGAGCAGCCCTGGCAGCCAGAAGCGTCCCTACGGCAGGGCTGCCGACCTGGCTGCGTGTCCATCGCACCCATCCTGCTAATCTCCTTCCCCAAGTGCCTGCTCCACGCGTGCCACCAGCACTAAGACCAGCAAAAGGCACCTGGCTCACCTGCGGGGCTCACAGAGGCGAAGTGGGTGGCAGGGGGACCCCAAAAGAGCCCCCAAAAGAGCCCCCAGGCAGTGGGGTCTGCACCAGGGGAAGGTGAACGTGAAGGTGAAGGCAGCCCCAGCAGATCATGGACACCAGGGGACCTGCACGCTGATGCTCCCCCACCTTTGGCATGGGTTTCGAGGCAGTCCAAACAAGCTAATTAAATGCTGCTCGGCTTAATCAGAGCCATCGAACAGCAGTCAGAAGAAATTAATCCCGCGTTGTATTAAGATGCTGCTCGGAGTCGCGTTTTGGCACCTCGTCCCCGCTTCTCATCTTCTGGGGAAGGAAGAAGGACATCTGCGGGGAAGAGCGAGGGCGCAGCAGATGGCAGCGGGGATGATTCAGGGCCTCGAGGAAGGAGCTGCGACTCCAGCGGCGTCCCTGGGGAGGGGACGAGGAGGACGAGACACCTCTCCCTGCATCCCCCGGCCTCCACACCCCGCTCCCGGCCACGACTGCACGGCCGCCAGGCGGGCAGGGATCCCCAAAAGACGATTAAATTGCACGGCGGCGGCGAGGCCGCGCTTCCCACAGCGGCTCCCTCCCGAACCTGCCCTTCCTGCTGCTCATCCCTGCCCACGGGGATCCCACAGCAGCCCTGGCCTGGCCTCCATCAGCTCCCGGCATGGTCGCTGCCTTCCCCTTGGGGTGCCTTTGTCCCCCCCGGGGGAGCCGGCAGCGTTTTCTCCTGCCTTCGGGGCCGTTTCGCTGGGTGATGTGGGGAGGGAGGCACCCCGGGCTGTGAGCCGGCAGACGGGTGGTTAAAGGCATCGTCGGGCTCTTGGTTTGGGGTTTTAGCCATTTCTGATGCCTTCATGACAGCCATCCAAGGAAAAATCCCAACGGAGAGAGGCACGGGGTGAGGGATTCGGTCCACAGGCTGCCCTCAAAGCCTTGGGAGTGCTCGGTGCCACCTCCCGTGACCCGGCTAGACAGAGCAGCCGGCTGCGGGTGTTGGGATTTCTTTATTTTTGAATTTTCCTGTCATAACTTGCGTTAAAACTTCGCAGAGCCGCTTAATTGTGCTCTGCGGTGGCGAAGATATGAAATTAGTCTCCCTTCTGATCCTCGGCGAGGCCGGTCCAAAGCGCCGGCTTGTCATTTGCCCCGATCCCCTCACCACGGGGTCATGGCAGATGTGGGGCGAGGCCGAATTCACACAGGACCGGGGTCCCCACCCTCGTCCTGGCATCGTGCTCTGCGTTTCCCCGTGCCGGGGAGGCGATATTTAGGATTTTCTCTTGGTACCACTCGTGGGGAGGCTTCCGACCGGCCGCGCTTCTCCATCTCCCCTAGCAACAGCCGAGATGGGTTCAAGGGGAATAAATCCGGGTGAACGGGACTGGATGTGGAGCTCGATGCGCCTCAAACACGAGCAGCCACGGCTGACGGAGGGCGTTGCATTTAACGGGGATATTCAGTAAACATCTCCTGTTTACCATCATTACCCTGGGGGGTCACACTTGGCTCACAGCCCCTCAGGAGGCCCCTCGTTATTTCCAACCCTGCCAGAACGCCACAGGAGCAGCGGGAGGACACAAAACCCGTGGGTTTTGTATCCCAGCCCTCATGTCTGTGCCCTGCAGCCCCTGACACCTTCTGGACCCCGCTGCCACCCAGCCAAGCCTCTCCACAGAGCACACCGCGTGCTCCCAGCCAGGTTGTGCTCGCTCCTTGCAGCCCGGCTCTCAGACAACCCCAAACCCCGATAGCTGGGGACCTACCGCAGCGCACACCGAGCTTTTTCTCTCGGCATCCGAGCGAGTTGGGCCCTGCTCGGGCAGGTCCCCATGGCCGTGGGGATTCCCACGGGCGCCGTGGCGCTGGAGGAGTTCCTCCTACGCCCGGCGGCTCCCCGATCCCAAAACCCGGCCAGCCCCACAGGAGGCTCCCGGGGCTGCCCTGAGCCCTGCTCGCGCCACCCCAGCGCCTCAGCCCTCGCAGGACCAGGCTGGATTTGCACAACCGGCGTTTGTTAAATTCGGTTTGAATAACTGGTGTTTGTTAAACTCGGTTTTAACAATTGTGACGGGGACACGGCTGTGACAGGAGCCGTGGTTATGGGGTCGCAGCCCCACAGCGCCCAGACCCCCCCCCACAGCCCCTCAGGCGGCATTTAACACCCCCACAACACCACACACACTCCATTTTACTCCATTTTATTCAATTTTATTCCGTTTTATTCCATTTTACTCCATTTTCACTCCATCTTTATTGTGTTTTTTTTTCTATTTTTAACCACACACAAGCGGCGGGGCCCGCCCGCGCCAGCCTCGCCCCGTCACCAAACGGCCGAAACCCGGCAAAGTTTCGCAGCGGGGCGACGGCCCGCCCGGCCCCTCGCCGCCCCTCGCGGCTCCCCACACGGCTCTCCCTCAGCCGCGGGCCGGCCCCAGCGGGCGGGCGGCGCCGTTACCGGCACCGGGGCTCCCCCCGCAGCCTCCCCCCCACCCCCGGGGGGCTCCCAGCCGAGCGCCGCGGCCCTGAGGCAGCGCCCGCCTCCCCCCCTCCTCCTTCTCCCTCCCCTCAGCGCCCGGCGGGCGGTTTCAAGGCCCCCCTCCCTCTGTCCCCCCCCCCCCTCGGCGCCGACCAATCAGCGCGCGCGATGCGCGGCGGTGCCGCGCCTTAAAGGGCCAGCTCCCCGCCGAGCCCAGCCGGCCGCGGCGAAGGGGGCAGCGGGGCGGCGCTAGGACCCGCGCGGCGCCGCGCTCCCCCCCCCTCCCTCCGCGGGAGGCCGCGCGCGGGCGGGGAGGGGGGGTGGGTGGGCGCGAGCTTGGGGGCGTGGCCACTATCCGAGGGGGCGTGTCCACCGCTCTCCCCGCCCCTTCCTCCCGGCGATTGGCCGCGCCGCCTGTCAGTCGGCGGGTGGGCGGCGCACGGTGCGGCCACGTTCGGCTGCGCGGCGGCGGAGCGGAGCGGAGCGGGGAGGCAGCGGCGGGGCCATGGGGGCGCGGCGGGGGCCGGCGCTCTGACAGCCCCGGGGGCGGCCAGCGGAGGAGCTGGGCAGCGGGCACAGCGAGGAGACCGGCAGCAGGAGGAGAGAAGGAGGAGGAGGAGGAGGAGGAAGGCGAGGAGGGCGGCGGCGGCCCCCGCAGCTCCGCGCCCAACATGTTCGCCAAGGGGAAGGGCTCGGCCGTGCCCTCGGACGGGCAGGCGCGGGAGAAGTAAGCGGGGTGCGGGAGGAGGATGGGAAAGATGGGGAGGAATTAAGGGGTGGGGGGGGTGCAGGGGGCGCTGCCCGGCTCCGGCCGCGGCTTTGTGCGGGGCGGCGGCTGCTGCTGCTGCTGCTGGAGGTGGCGGCGGTGCTGGAGGTGCTGGAGGTGGTGCCGGTGCTGCCCGCCCCCTGCCCACGCCGCCGCTGCTGGGCTCTTGCAGGCTGGCCCTGTACGTCTACGAGTACCTGCTGCACGTCGGCGCCCAGAAGTCGGCGCAGACCTTCCTGTCCGAGGTGAGCCCCCCCCCCCTCCCCTCCCCGCCGCCCTTTGTGCTCCGCCGCCCGGCCTCCATCTTGTGCGGGCGGCGGCCCCGGGGGGGTGTGTGTGGGGGGATTCCTGTGTGGGTATCCCTCGCTACGACCCCCTCCCCCCGGGTCCCTTTTTTCTCCCCTTTTCTCAACCCTCGGCCTCTCGCTCCCCCCCCCCCCCCCTTCCTCCTGCAGATCCGGTGGGAGAAGAACATCACGCTGGGCGAGCCCCCCGGCTTCCTGCACTCCTGGTGGTGGTAAGTGAGCCCCCCCCGGCCCCCATGGGGTCCCTGTGGTTTATAGGGGAGGGGTTGGCTCCTGGGGAGCAAGGGGGTGGCAGCCCCTGGGGGGTGGGGAGCATGGTTAAGGGGGCTGGGGGTGGGTGGTGGGGCTGGGGGAGCGCCCATATGGCTGGTTCCCACCCGCTGCGTTACCCACGCGGGGTCCCACAAGGTTTGGTGCCCCCCCAAAACCACCAGGGGTTGTTTTCGGGGTGCTGGGTCCCCCCACCGGGCTGGGGGATGCTCAGCGAGCGCGCCGGGCACTTGGCGTCGGCATCGGTGGTAACCGGAGCTTTTTGTGCCGTGCAGCGTGTTTTGGGACCTTTACTGTGCAGCTCCCGAAAGGCGAGACACTTGCGAACATTCAAGTGAAGCCAAAGCCTTTCATGACTATGTGAGTAACAAGTTTCTAATCCTCGCGGTAATTACAGAGTTGGGGAGCTCGGGCTCCTTTCGGCGCGCCGCGAGCGAACGTAACCAACTGGCAAAAGCGTGTTTTTAACCAACAGCCTCCTGGTTTGACTGAGCAGTATTTCATAATGTTGCAATTATGTAAATGAGCCCCGATACTTATCTTAAGCACTTAGAGGCATTCGGGCTCCTGGCAGAAGGGAGCAGGTTTTTTTTTTTTTTTGCACGGCAGTGGACAACAAAGCGTTGGCCGTGGCGGATCGGTGGCGATGGGTGTCGTGGCGTGTGGGCAGGCGCCGGGTCGCAGCTGGGAGGCGGGGAGGGAGGGGGGGGGATTCCCCCAAATGCCATCCCCCCCCTGTTTTCAGCCTCCCAAAACCTCGCTTTGGCTTTGGCAAGGCTCGGGGCTGCCTTGGTTGGCTGGGGATCCTCCCTCGGGAGGAGGCAGCGTGGACGTAGGCGCGAGCTGCTGGCGGTGGTGCAGACCTGCCCTCTTCCCTCTGCGGTCGGTGCTGGGTTGTTGTTTTGGGTTTTTTTGCCTGTTGGTGCTGCGGGCTTCTGGTCCTTGTGCAAAACGTGGAGCAGGATGCTTGGAGGAGCCCCAGCTGTGCTGCTGCTGCTGGACCCGCTTTGCCACGAGTCCGCTTGGTGGAGCAAACCTAGAGGTGCCCCCAGCTCGCTGCTCTCCAGCCTGGTGGCTCTGGAGCCCCTGTTCCACCACTGCCATAGGTGTGCAGCTCCTCGGGTGCCTGGTGGCAGCAGATGTGGCTTGCCCTCTGCGGAGGGCTTGCTGGAAGCCAGCAGATGCTCCTCCTCGCTTGGGATGCTCGGGGCCAAGGTGTTGTGCTCCCAAAAAGCGTCCTCGTCCCGTGGGCATGGAGCTTGTTGGCGCCAGCTGCGGTGGGAGCGGGGTGGGCTGCCCGCTCCCCTCCTGCTGAAGTCACCCAGATCTGCAGCGCCGATCTGCAGCGGGGAGGAATTTGAATCAAAGGATTAGTCACCTGGCTGTGGGCTTGGACTGGAGTCAAGCGAGTTGAAATGGTGTAGCAGGAGCTGTTTTTGTCTGCTCCTGGGAGCCTACAGTATGGAAACCATTTTTCCTCCCTTCCCCGCTCTCTCGTTGCCTCGACATGCCTGGGTTGAGCTGCTGGGAGATGCGCGAGGTTGGCTGGGAGCTGAGCCCTGCAGCCTGGCCCTTCCCCTCGAGGTGCCCAGGATGTGGTGGCTTGGTTGTCCCCTGGGGGAGCTGCT
This sequence comes from Aythya ferina, assembly GCF_964211825.1. NCBI lineage: Eukaryota > Metazoa > Chordata > Aves > Anseriformes > Anatidae > Aythya > Aythya ferina. The sequence continues at coordinate 28,367,471 of NC_140304.1, read as the reverse complement.
CCTGGTCTGTGCTGGGCGTCCGTCCGTCCGTCCGTCTGTCCGTCCCATGGCCATCCCCCACCTCCCAGCCCCTGGCTGCGCCGCGCCGCTTCCTGCGTAGCTGGTTTGTATTTACTGGGTCAGGTTAAAGCTCTGAACTCCTGAACCGAGGGTGAGAGCGAGCTGACAGCCCGGGGTTTGTCAGCAAATCCATCAGGGCTGCTCAGTCCTCTGCTGAGCGCTGCCTGCCGCTTGCCCCTCGCGTTTTTGGGGCCAAATCCTGCTGCTTTGGGGCCTGGTTGGGCGGGGAGGCAAACACAGACCTTCAGGTAAGGAGATCCCCAGGTGAAGATGCCATCAGCAGCTAAGGCACCGTAATGCTACGTTTGCAGCCGCCTTCTAATAATATCTGAGGATTTAGTGTGTTTAGAGAAATTAATCTTTTTCAGCTTGGTAATAATCCCAACAATGGGCACGAGCGCATTAGGTGATGCACGTAAACTTCCTTAATACACGGTGCTGTGAGCTTACAGGGCAGGGACACAATCCTGGTTGGTTTTAATTCTCGCTGTAAGGCAGGTTTGCAGCAGCCCCAAGTGCTCTACCTCTTGGGTTTCGCTGCGAAGACTGGGAGGGAGATTTTCAGCCCTCCCTTGGCTTCCCTGCACCGGTTTTTGTCCTGGTGGGCCCGTTTTGGCCCCAAAACGGGTGCTTGCGTTTGGCTGGGGATGCTCGCGGCGCTTTCCGAGTGTACTTTGCAGGGCAGGGACCTGCCGGGCTAAAACTTAAATATTGACCGAGGAGAGGAACCAGCTGATAAACGTGGCGGGTGAATAGCTCCTTGTTTTTTGGGTGCCGGCTCCTGGGACCGCGGCGCCGAGCCCCGCACCCGGGCGCATCCCGTGCGGGGTCGGGGAGCGCCCCAGCAGCCTCACCACGCCTGCTGCGAGCCCCGGGCTGGGTGGACCGGTGAGTAATTTCATCTCTTGGTTGCGGTTTAAAAATATCCCGATCTAGGCCTTGCCCCAGATTCGGAGGAGGTGCTGTTGAAACGTGGCCAAGCCCAGCGCTGGCTGCGCCGCGGTCGCCCCTGCGCGCCTGGAGCGTGGCTTTCGCTTCCCAAAAGGCGATGGGGTGGCTCTGTCCCCGTGGGCATGAGGCAGAGGGGGTGCCCCGAGGCTCCGGCTCCCCAAAAAAAGAGCCTTGGGGGAGCCGGGGGGCACGGGGAGCCCCGGTTTGGAGAGCTACGGGCTGTGGGAGCGGCGCTTCGTTAGCGGAGTGTAACCGTGGGATCTGCCCGCTGTGTAATTCCCAGTTTGTTTCCCAGCCTCGCTGTAGGAGAACTGTTGGGAGCAGCAGGACAGATTTCCAATCTCCCCCTCCGGTTTTTAATATTTAATTCTTTTGGGGAGAAAACCCAACAGGCAAACCAAGGCTCACCCTCTCCTTTGGGGCCGCTCGTTGGCTGCCGCGGGCTCTTGCTGTGGCCGAGGAGTTTCCCTTTCCCTTTTTCCTCCCCAGGCGGGCTGTCAGGCTGCTGGGACGCTGCGTAGGGACGGTGGCCACTGGGAGAGTTGTGTTGGGATTGGGTCTGTGCAGGCAGAAGGGACACCGTGGTTTTGTCCCCAGTTATTGAGGTGCGTTGGTAGGGTCCCACCAGTCAGCATCTTCCACTTGTACCAGAGAAATTAAAACGCTCCAGGTCCCTACTGCTCCCCACCCAACTTTAAGGGCTTTACGGGCTGTCCTTGACCCACAGCAGTTTGATTTAGGGTTACCTTTATCACATTTATCACATCCTTCCCCAAGTGGGCAGCTTTCTGCTCCCATCCTCAAGCCCTGGGAGGTGTTCGGGGGGCGCCCAGCCCGGCTCTGCCTCCCCACCCTCCGGCAGCGCGGTGCCAACCTTATAGGGGATTTCAGCCCCCGTGTTCTCGGGGAATTGGCCGCTGGCTGGTTGCAGCTCAGCCTTTCAACACGGGGAAAGCCAATACAATTTGAGTTAGCGGTGATGACTGCCAGTTTAAATACCGCAGTGAATTTCTGTCAAAGAGCTAATACGCAGAAAGGGGGAATTGCAGCAAACTTGATCACCAGAACCACTTCAGTCGATTTTGGCCTCCGGCTACAGAAAATGAACTTAAATCTAGTTGACTGTTGCTACATACTTTTTGTGGGATTGCTCTGCCGGCGCGGCTAGCTCGGAGCGGGGCTGGGAGGGGGAGAGGAGGAGCAGAGTGGTGCCAGGGCCTTCTGCTCCCCCCGTGCTCCCCCCAGGAGAACCCGCACCCGAAAGATTTACGCAGCGGCGGCTTCGGGTTGCTTTCGGGCACGCCGTGTGCTTGTTAGAGCAGGGCATTGATTTATTTTCTTTTTTAACCTCAGGAAAGCGATGCAGCTCTTCCTATAGAACTTTTCCTGTCTGGAAGGATGCTCTGGCACGGCAGCAGGGTGGCCGTGAGGAGGCCCCGAAGTGATGGGGAGCTCGGTGGCAGCGCCTGGCTGGGGGACAGCCAGGGCTCCTCCTCCTCTTTTTTTATTATTTTTTTTTATTTTTTTCCCCAACATCTGGAACTTTTCCTGTAGGATTCGGATCTCGGCGAGCAGGTTTCCCAAGTCGGGAAACCTCCCAGGGCCGGGATGGCCACCAGGGAGGATGCTGCTGGGGGTGTCCTCTGGGGACAGGGCTCCGAACCCAGCCTCGTGGGGCTGGAGGGGCCTTCCAGCTGCGCTCGGGAGGCGATGCACACAAAAGGCTGGTCCCGTTGGAGCTGTTTGCCAGCTCCTCTCTGCCTCTGGCGCTGTCCCCAGGCTGTGGGGAAGCTTCCTCCTTTAGTCACAGCATATTTTGCCCTATATCCAGGTAGGGGGGTTGGTGTGGGGTCCCCTCCCCGAGTCCGCCTGCTCCAGGAGCACCAAACTGGTGCCCCGAGCACCTGAGGCTTTTTACGTGCAGGAGCAGTGCAGTGGAGGCTGATTTTAAAGGTATTTCAGGGGAGAGCTGGTGCTTTGGGGCCAGACCTGGCGCGGTGCAGGGCTGTGGGGTGGGCATGGCTCTTTTTGGGGTCCTGCCTGCCCCCACGGGGCTCCAGCGATGCTCCGGCCCCTCTTGGCACAGCTGGGCCCTCTCCAGCCCCGCTCTGCAGGGACAGGGATCCCCACAGGTAACCGGAGAGAGGAGTTTCCTCCCGGAGTGGCAGGCTGCCAGGAGCAGCTGCAAAACTCCAAATCGCTTCTTTAAATAAAAAAAAAAAAAAAAAAAAAAAGGGGAAAAAGAGAGAAATTCCCTCTCCCAGCAGCGGGCTGGGTTCAGCCTCCCCTCCTTCTCCGGGGACAGGTACGGCTTTGCCCCGCTGCGTGCGAGCACCCCTGCCCGCCCTGCCTCTCCCGGAGCTCTGGATTCTTCTTTATTTTTATTTTATTTTCATTCTTTCGACCCATCTCAGCAGTCGGTGCGGGGCAACCTCCACTTTTTGCACTTTGCGTGGCGCGGGGCGCCAGGAACACGCGGTTTCAGAGCGCCGCCTTCCCGGAGCTGCTATCGCTGGAAAAGCCAAGTGTGCTCAACTTGAGGTCAGAGCAGAGAGCTTATGTCTTAGTCTTTGACTGGGGAGCCTAAATATTTATCCTGTTCTGTCCCTAATGAAAACAAATTGTCAACAGTTGTTCAGTAACTGACTAAATTAAAATCTGTAATTAGTCAATTAGATTAAAGAGTTGGCACAACCTGATTGTATCATGCTGGTTAGGTTATTAAGAGAAAGGGTGTGATTTTTAATTACTGAATGCTAATTTTGACAGTTTCAAATGGAAACAGACGTTTTTCCCCCCCTCCACTCGGAGTGCCTCTGTAAAAGTAAGGCGCTGGAATGCGTTTTGTGTCAACAAATGGTGTGAAGATGCAAAGTTTTCTCCGGCTCGAACCCACCAGGGATTTCCACCGAAAAGTGGGGGCGGGATGGGGGAGAGAGGAAGCTGCCCGAGATGGCGCAGGGTTTTGGGTTCTGCTTGGCAAGGGGGAGGCCGGCTGGGTTTGGAGATGCTGGGGGTGCGTTTTGGGGTGGCAGGGGCGTGGGTGCCCCCGGGGCTGGGCAGCGGCGCTCGGTTGGCACCAGCAAGCGGCTGGCTAGCGAGGGGACGCACCGGAGCCTTTTTTTGTGCCTCTGCTTTCTTTTTGTTTTGTTTTCAACCCACCCGGCACCGCGAGAGGGGCCGGCTCTGCTGGAAACGAAGCCCAGCATGGTGAGGAGGAGGAGGAGGAGGAGGAGGAAGGCCGCGCGCGCTCCCATTGTCTGCCCCGCAGCCGCAGCCACGTGCGAGGGGACCCGCGTGCCGCGGCCCCCGGCTCCTCGCCGCCCTCCCCGCGGCAGGGGGGGGCTCAGCCCCCGGCAGATTTGTGGCTCTGGGCTCGTAAACCTGCCCCTGGCTTCCTGCCGGGGGTCCTCGCGCAGGAACAAAGGCGGCGGGGGCTCCTCGTGGTGCCCGGGGAGGGGGCCGAGCCCCCCAGGGCTGCCTCGGGGAGGTGGCGTTGGGTACGAGTGAGGCTTTCCTGTTCCCCTGATCATTTCCTTCCTCACCTTGGAAACTTGGATTTTCTCCTACCTTTTGTTCCATATATATATATTTTTTTATTTTTTTTTTTTCTCTTTTAAAGCAGCCCCTGGCTCTATTGGAAACAGCTGCCGCGCCGCTCCTGGGAGCTGGGGCCCGGGCTTGGGCTCTTTCTGCTCCTTCAATCCTGCTCCCTGCTCTCTGCCCTCACGAATTAAACTGCAACCGGCTGCACAAACCCTTTTTTTTTGTGCAGGAACAGGAGCTGCAACCCTCAGCACATCCCACCCTGCTCCAGCCCAGCCTTCTCCCTGCTCCGCTGCTGCCGAGCATCGCGTGGGCACCTCCGTGGGGCCAAACCCCTGGGATGGGGGCGTTTTTGGGGTGTTTTTGGGGTGCCGTGAGCCCTCCTCGTGCCATCAGGATGGCGAAAGCCGTGCCCGAGGCTGGGCTGATGCACGTGGTGCAGCCCTGTCAGGGAGGAGGCAGTGCAGCGGCAGGAGACGGGGGGTGCCCGTGGGGAGTCTGGCTGCTGGAAAAAAAATAAAATATACCCAAATAGCCCGTCCTGCACGCCCCGAGGAGACGTTGCTAATTGGGTTTCGTGTTTCCAGGCCATGGGAAGGGCTGGCACGGCCACCCGGAGCATCTCCTGGGGTGGTGCTGGCGGCTTCCCCTCGTGGGACGGGGCTGCTGGGTGCTGCAGGCACCACCTCGGGGGCACAGGCAGCTCCCTCGCCCCCTTTTGGGGTTTGTGGGGGCCCCAAAAGGGCGCTGGGGGGCTGTGCCAGGAGGAAACGGCTCCTTCCTCTGCAGAGCAGCCCCGGGCTGCTGGGGGGAGAGAGAAAACGGCTCCTGTGCGAGTAAACAAATACCTCCCCGCGGGCTCGGTTGGGGCTTTTTTTTTTTTTTGGTGTTTTTTTTTTTTTTTTTTTTTTTTTGCTTTTTTTATTTTCCCTTTCGAAACCCCTGCTCGTGGCCGCAAGCGGCGGTGCCGGGGCTGTTTGCTGGAGGGGCTGGTGCCAGGAGCTGAGTTAAAAGCTTACAGATGGGTGGCTTTTTGGGGGGGGTTTCCAAATCTCGGGGTGGGCGCCCGGCCCCTATGGGACCCCGGCTCAGGCAATGTCCCTGTCCCCAGGCTGTGGGAGCGACCCGCAGCCTCCTCGGGACAGGGGGAGGAAGGGGCAGGAGCCCCCCAGGCACAGCGGGTGCACATTTTCCCCACATCCACCCCATTTTTTGGGGCTGGGGGGCTTCCCGGAGCCCCCCGGCGCTGCGTGAGGCCCTGTCACCACAGCCTGCGGTGTCAAGATAAAGTCCAAAGGAAGACCTCTGGCTGTGTCTTAAGCTAACATTTTCTTTCTAATTTTTTTTTTTTTTAATGTTTCTGCATAAACCCTTAAACATTTGATCTCGAGCGTCTCTCCTCCCAGGGTGCAGCAGCTTTCTGTAGTGAAAATGAGCTCTTGCTGCCCGGCCCGGCCGCCTCTCGCAGCTGCTGGGTGGTTTGGTTTATTAGTAGGATTTTTATTTTTATTTTTTTTCCCTTGTCTGTTTCTTCCCCGGTTTTCAACCAACCTCTCCGGGCTGGGCTCGCGCCTCATTGCTGTTTGTTGTGGATTCAGAGAGAGCTTCCAAAGCCAAGGATGAAGGATGCTCTGCGGCAGCCCCTGCGCAGGAGACCGGCCCCGCGGAGAGCCTCGAGCCCTCCGGCCGCGGCGCGGTGCTGACGTTTGCTCCCCAGAAGAGCTAGGGGAGAATCAGGAGGCTGCTGCTGCTGGTGGTGGTGATTTTTTGGGTGGTTTTTAGCCTATAAAATGCTGCTGTGTGCAGGAGGGAAGGGGCAGGGCGCTTCCTTGTAGGCTCCTGGCTCCCTGGCAGGGTGTGAATGACTCCAATCCTTCTCCACCAAGCTTTCCTTTTGCCCAGTGGTGTCTGTGGATGTCTCAGCCCTGCCCTGGAGGATGGAGGCAAGTCCTCAAGGTGCTGCTGAGCTGCTCAGCACCGGCGTTGCTCTGGTTTTGTATCTCCCTGGTGTTTTGCCTGTGTTGCTGGCGGCTCCTGCGTTCCCCGGGGGAGCAGAGCAGCAGCTCTGGGGGTGTGAGCTCCTTCCCAAAGGAGCAGCCTAGGGCTCTGGCAGCAGGGACTTCTTCCACCTCTGTGCACAGCAGGCTTGAGGACAATTCTCCATTTAAAAAAAAAAACCAAACAATTGCAGTTTTGTCCTGTGCTGACGATGCCCAGGTGCTTCAGGCCTTCGCTGTTCTCCTCTCGGAGAGGAGATGCGAGCTGGGGCTCTTTGCCTCATTAAAAACCCATTTGCTTGCTTGTCCCGGAGCCCTTCTGGGTGTCACGGCGTGTCCTGACAGCTCGTCCGTCCTCACCTGCAGCCATCGAGGAGTTTTCAACGCGACTTCCACGCGGCCTTTGTACTTGGATTGCTCCGCCGTGCCGCACAATGGCTTCTTTGTCATCACGCCAGCTAATTAATTTTAACTTTCACTGGTGCTTCAGCAGGGTAGGCTGCCCGCCCGCTCCATTTGAAGCTTCCCCATCATGTGCAGGGTTCTCCTACCCCTCGGACTTGTTGCTGGGAAGGAGCGAGGCCGGCCGGCCCCACTGGTGCCCTCCTCCAGCAGGAGCTGCCCTCGCGCCTGCATCCACTGGGGGCCGTGGGGAGGGCTGAGGAAAGCCATTAGGAGGCCGTGCTGCAGGAAAGTTGTCTCCGGTGGCTTATTTCTCCTGGCTGGCAGCTGGAGGTCCCCACGGAGAGCATCCTCTGATGGAAATTACAGGGTTTTTGCTCCCCGCCTGCTGGCTGCCAGCGCGAGGACCCGGGGAGGTGAGCGCACCGCGGGCATCCTCGGGACAAAAGCCCCGGGTGCATCACCCCACCAGGGAGCTCGCTCCGGGCAACGTGGGCGCAGTCAGATTTAACCAGTATTTCTGGAGGGTTGGGATGTTTTTGTGTGAAAATCAGGAGTTTTCCCCCGGGATCCGTGTGCCGACCTCTGCTCCCCACGTGCTGACACCGAGCTGATGGCCGCGGCGTCCACATCCTGGCCGATGGGAGAACCTCGTGCCAGCAGGAGGAGGGCCGGGGGCTGTGCGTGCAGAGCCAGGAGCTTAATTTGAGCGGATGGGTTTTGTCTGCACGGCGGCGGAGGGGAGCTCCCCTCGGCTCCGGGTGGGAACGGCGGCGGGTCAAGGAATATGAAATTGATGCCTTTGTGTTTAATCTGGTTATAAGGACAGCTATTAGAGATAATGAATTTTGCCTGTCCCCGTCGTTGTAATACAAGAACCTAGATGTCTTTCAACGCGGGGAAGGTCACTCCTCTTTATTTCGGGTTGTAAATTTGGTCGGTTACAGATGTTTGGCGTTGATATGCGGAGCTAATCAAGTTCCCCCGCGAGGTGCAGGGCAGGAGGAGAGCACCCCCGGTGCGTGGGAGCCCTTTGCAAGGCTTGCCTGGCCACCAGGCAAGCAGGTTTGCATGGCCCCTTGCAGCTCCTATTATTATGATGATGATTATATTTTTATTTTATTTTTTTACTGGAAGTTTGCGTTGTCCTCGAGCTGTGAGCACGGGGTCCCGGCTTCCCAACGCCGACCTCGTGCCGCGGGGATTTGAGGGGTTCTGCGGGGATCCCTGCGCCCACCCCGAGGCTGGGAAGGGGGACAAGGAAACGAGGGCCCCGTGCAGCTGCAGCACGTGGCTGAGGCGCTCAGCACGAAGCCTGCTGAGCGTCCAAGCCTCGACACCAGCAGCCAAGCAGCTCCCGGCGCTCCTCGGCGAATCCCTTCCCTCGAGCATCTCCTGCTCCCGCTGCCAGCGGAGGCTTCGCCTTCCCAAACGAGACCCCGGCTGCAGGAACAGGGGCATGGAGCAGATGCTGGGGGAGCCTCCACGTCAGGCCGGGCGTGCAGCCTTCTGATAAGCCCCCGGCACCGCTCCCCTCCTTATCCCGAGCCCCCCCAGCAGCACGTGCTCCTCTGCCTCCCCAGCCCCGCTTCCCTCCTCTCCTCCAGGCATTTCTCCCCCCCTGCGCTCCTGATTTATGCTGCTCCACATTTTCTCCTCGTCTCCGTGCCTTTTTCTCCCCTCCCTGGTGTTGTTTCCCCCCTCCTCGTGCTGCCTGGGCATTGCCTGGCTCCTTTTTTTCGTTGTTCCCAGTCCCCGTTTTCCCAGATGGGTGCAGCGTTCGGGGCTCCCTGCTTTTGTGCATTCACCGTGGGGTTTTTATCCACCCTCCTGGGATGGAGGCAAGCTGGAAACCCCCAAAATTCTCTGGGATGCTTCAACTTTGCTCCTTTCCCCGAGCAAGAAACCCCCGGGGTGGAGCACAGCTCATCGCTTCCCCCTCCCCTCGCACCCCTCATGCACCCCAGCTCGCTTTCCCCGCGGCAGGATGAATTCCTGGAAAACCTCCCCCAGATGACAAAACCCCCTAAACCCCCCAGATGACAAAACCACCGGGTTTTACCCTCGTTCAGGGCAGTGGCAACGAGGGGGCCACTTTTTATGGGGCCACACCGTGGAGCTCCAAACCTCACCGGGGAGGGGACGGGGAGCCGGGGCGCAGCGCCGGCCATCTGTCCCCGCGGGGCCGCCGGGGGTAGTAAAAACTTCTTTTATTTTTTTCCCTTTTATTTTTATTTTTTTGCTTTGTTTGTCCCCATTTCATATGCGCAACCCTTTTTTTTTTCTTTTTTTTCTCTTTTTTTTTTTTTTTTTTTTTTTTTGCATTGCCTTGCCAGGCACATAGAAAGTTTGCCGGGTTTCGCCTGCGCGTGCATACGCTGAATAATTTTCTGAGCCGCCTGGAAGGGAGCCAGGGCGGCGTGCAGCGAGCGGGGAGCCTTCCCGGCCGCCTCTCCTTTCCCTTCATTTTCCTCAGCCGCCCCCCTCGGGCCCCACCGGGTCGTGCCATCGCCGTTACCCCATTATATTTTCCTTTCATTTTTCCCCCCATCACCACCACCACCTTTTTTATTTATTTATTTTTTTTCCCTTTGGCTCCTGAAAGGGTTAAAAATTATGGGGAAGTTCAGCTCGCACTTGCAAGATATGGTTGCCTTAGCAACAGGCCTCCTAATCTGGTAGGTGACCTGAGAGACTGTGGAAGATGCAGGGCTCGCTTTGGCATTTCATTATTTCATGAGGCTGCGGCTCTCCAGCTGCTTGGCTCCCGGCGCCCGGCGCCGCGGGCATTCCTCGGCACGGCCCCCCCCAGGCCCGGGCTGCCCCCGTTGCTCCTCTTCGGGCTCTGGTTTGTTTTTTTTGGGGAAGGTTTTCCCCTGGGTTGGAGCGGGGCCCGATAGCCCAGGTGGTGGCTGTGATGTTTTGGGGTGGTGATTCGGGCTTCCTGCCGCGCTCAGCGGGGTGTGTGATGCGTGGCCCCCTGTCTGCAGCTGTAAATGTGCCCACAGCCCCTGCTGAAACCCCAGAAACCCCAATTCCCTCGTCCTGCCCCAATCCATCCCTCCTTATCCACCCGGAGCTGGGGCTGGAGCAAAAAAAACAACACAGTGGGGCGCAAGGAGCGGGCAGGAGGAGGCAGTAGGAGAAGTGATGCAGTGAGATGTCCCCATCCAGCAGCGTTTTGGAAGCATTTTGGGGAAGAAGAGCTGGTTTTGGGGCAGCACAGAGCAGGGCAGTGTTTCTATGGCCACTGCAGGCTTCTGGATTTTTTCTGATGGCAACCTCCCCAAAGTTGGCTTCTCCCCGTGCCGTTTCCCTCGCCATCGCGAGCACCCGTGCGAGGCTGCAGCTGAAGAAGGGACGCCAGCAAACTCCCTCACCGATTTTTGGCCTCGCCAAGCCCTCGAGGCCGGGCACGTGGAGCTGTGTGCGTGCACCCCAGGGCAGTTTGAGCCCCGCCAGCTCCTCCTGGCCGTGCGTGGAGCAGGCGCCTGGCTCCCCCCGACCCCTTTTGTGCCCCGGCAGCTGCGTGCGGACACGGGGAGGGGGGGGGAGCAGCCTTTGTGCGTCTGCAGCCACAGCACAGCGAGGCTGGGCTGGGCTGGAGGTGCTGATCCATCAGCTCGGGGCTTTGCTTCACCCCCAGACGAGGCTTTTTGTCCCTTACAACCGAGCTCTGCTGGAAGCAGGCTGCGATGCCCAGATTTAGGGCTTCGCAGCGCGGCTCGGGGTGGCGGCTTCCACGGGGAGGCAGGAACCTGGCTGCAGCCACCGTGCCGGGAAGCGGCACCCCTGTAGGGTGCTGTGTGCTCAGGCCCAGCTCCTGCAGCTCGGAGAGGCCCCGCGGCTCCACCTCCAGAGCAGAAAGCAAAAGCTCGTCGCGCTGACCCGGCCAGGCGCTTCCTGCCGGCGCTATCGCGCGGCTCAGCGGGGCCCCGCTGCCTCCAGCAGGACGGGGCCGTGCCGAGGCCACCACGGCAGGCAGAGTGGCACCCACAAAGCTCTGGTCCCCGTCTCGCCCCCTGCTTTCATCTCATCCCCACGTCCCTTCCCCTTGGGGCGCGCCTCTCCCAACCCCCTGCCCTCCTTCGAGGGTGGCGGAGGCAGAGGGTGCCCCTCGGCGAGCCGGGGATGAGCGATCAAACAGGAGAAAATCCAGGCGAGCGAGCAGAATCCCTCGAAAGCCCTCGTTTTGATCGCTTCATCCCTTTTTTTTTCCCTCTCTCCCCGCTTCCTGAGGCTTGCTGGGATTTGTCCCTCCCGACGGGGGGGTTTCCAGTGGTCAGCCTGGCGCTCGCGGGTGGCAACCGGGGGCCGCGCGGAGCGCTGCGCCCTGGGTGCTGAGAGCACCCCAACCACGGGCTCATGCCTGGTTTGAAAGGGAAAAAACCTCCAAATTCCCAGGGAAAGGGAAAAAAAACCACCCCGCCGTCTCCCCCCCGCCTCCGCCCTTGCGAGGAGCGGCTCCGTGATGGCGGCTGGGAAGCGAAGCGGCGAGTGCTGTGCGTGCCATCTGCTGCGCTGGGAGCCGGCAGCCGCCTCGCCGGGGGGCTCAGCGCTGCCCCCAGCACCCGCTCCTGCAGCCCCCGAGGCTCCCCGGCCCTGGGGTGCACCCGTTTGGGGCGCAGCCTCTGCACCCCGTGGGGAAATGCCTTCCCCAGCAAGGGGAGACGTGGGGCGGTCTCCAAAGGGGAGCGTGGTTGGGGTTGTGGCTGGGTTCCCCCTCACCCTCCGGGCACAGCGGGGCTGGCGGTGTCCTCGGCTGCTGGGGGGCTGCAGCCTCCTGGGGAGGAGCCTCCTGGGGCTGGCTTCTGGCTGATTTGCCATCAGTTTGGCCAAAAAGGCTGCAAACATCCCCAAAATGTGTGTGCTCCCAGCTCCAGAAGCTGGGAGGTCGCTTCTGGCTGCGCGCGCGGCGGTTTTGCAGCACACAGTCCTCAGTCTGGGCTCCCCTGTGAACCTGCTGGCCCTGAAGCTCAATTTATTTCGTTTTCTGCTGGGGAAGGTGCTCGGAGCAGGCACTCGCAGCCTCTCCAGGTGCTTCAGCCTCCCCTCTGCGCCGGCTGCCTGAGCTGGCTGCAGCACAGCCCCGGCGCTTCCCTGCGCCGGCGATATAAAAGGCAGCAGAGGAGTGGGTGGGTTGAGCGTGGGGAGAAGGAGGCGCCTTCCAAACACAACCAGAGGGCCCTTGAGGAGAGCTGGGAAACCTGAGGACGCCTGAAGCCGCCGGGGAACACGTGCTGCGAGCCGAAGGCGAGCTCTCGGCGCCTCTGACACAGGATTTGGTGGTGCCCTGGGCTGGAGAAGGCTCCGAGCCCCTGCTCAACCCCGTGGACCCGTCCAGGTCCATGAATCCCCCTCGCTGAGCCCCCACTCCCATGCTGGTGCTGGCTCAGCACCCTGCCCTACACCTTTGGGCACCGTCCCAATGGGGGGCACCATCCCAAAGGGCACCCCCATGGGGGGGGGGGCAGCCCGTGGCGCGGCGGCGACCCCTGAGCGGGGCGCTCAGAAATTCGGTAATTGGGCTGGAACAATTATTTTTGGCTTTTGCAGAGGGAAACGCTATAAATAATCACCCTGCAAGCTCGCACGGTGACTTTGCAGCGCGCACGGGGTTGGTTTCTTTTTTTTTTTTTTTTTTCTTTTTTCTTTTTTTTTTTTTTTTTCTTGCTGCCGTCCAGCTCGCTTTTTATTGGCAGCCGGGAGTGCGACACTTTATCTCCAGAAAATGCAATTTGAATTGATTAAAGCAGTGCCTGCCATTGGCCGGAGCAGCCGGAGCCAAACTTTCTGCAGAAACGGTTACGTTTTCTCAGAAGCTGCCCTGGGAGCGGGCACGCGTGGCTCAGGCCCCCCCCCCCGAAAACCAGCCGAGGCGGAGAGCACGCCGAATATTTCGGTGAGATTCATAGGGTCTGAGGCAAACTCTTGTCAGGCAGTTTCTGCGCCCCTCTTCGTTGCCTCCTCATCGTCGGGGAGCGAAGCAGCAAACAAAGGATGCTGAGATGGGGATGACCGCCCTGGAAGAGCTCGGCAAAAGGTGGTGGGGAGATGGGCGCGGGGCTGCTCGGAGGAAAAGCAGAATTTGGTGGTGGTGGCGGTGGTTTTGGACACACTTCTGTACCTGCCCTGCTCTGACTGACCCACTTGAGCAGCCTCGAGGCTGTGAGGGCTTCCCGGAGCTGCTGAGCCGGGCTGGATTTGCCCCAGAGGCTGACCTGGAGGTGAAAGTCTCGGGATCCCATTACCAATCCCGCCAGCTACCCAGTCACCCATCCTAATACGCTCTAATACACTTGGGAGCCACCTCACAATGGCGCAAGCCGAAGAAAACAGCATCTAGTGCACCTTCTTTTGTAAGCCCTCTGTCGCATCTCAAATAAATTTGCATCTAAATTGACAGGCTGCTTTTAATGCCTGTATGGCGCTTAAAGGCCCAGCTTCCCGGCGAGGTGAGCGGGGAGCACGGGCCCTGCCCGGGTCCCTTTGGAGCAGGGGCTGAGGGTGCCGTGGGTCTGAGCAGAAACTTGGCCTTCCCTTTTTTTATTTTAAGGTGTTGGGGACACTCGGTGCCAGATCGCTCCCTGCCCGGCCCCTCAGCCCCCGACCTGTGCAGGGACGAAGGTGGGGAGCACCACATGGGTCTCAAAAGGTGCTTCACCAGGGAGAACTTCCCTTTATGTTGGATTAATTTGGGATACCCGGCACAGCTCCTGGTAGAGGGCACTCCTGTAGCCCCCAGGATGCTCTCATGGCCTCGTGCAGCTCGGCGTTGAGCAGGGTCCTTGGGTGCCTGCTCCAGGGGCCGCAAACCAAACGCGTGGGGAAGGCCGCCCGGTGCCCCAGCAGCCTCTCCGTGGCAGCTCTCCTTCCCCATCCATTATTTATTCCCTTCTCTGCAAAACAAACTCATTGGCGGGCACTGATCGCAGCGTTACAACGAGGTGCTGGGTTCGTGCCCGACCCAAAATACTCAAAAAAAAAACAGCCCGGGAAGGGCTGCGGGCGTTTTTCTGAGCCACAGGGGGCTGGATCCTGCGGCTTGGTGGCTCTGCCCTTTTGGGGCCGCCCCAAGGGGTGTGAGAGCAGCACACGGAGGAGGTTTTGGGAGGAGCAGGAGCAGGAGCAGGGCCCTGCGTGCTGGGAAGGGGCTGGGAGCGCGCGGCGGGGCCGGGAAGTTGGCGGGGAGGAGGGCGAGGGAGGAGACGGCGAGTCGGAGCCGTGTGTGTCAGGATGGAAATAACTGTCAGCCCCATTCAATCTGTCGCCTCGTTCCCGGGGGACAATTGCAAAACAGGATTACTGGTACTTAAAAATTCATAGAAAACGTTTCTTATCACAACGTCATAATTGTTATGACTCAGAAGAGTAGAATTGCCATTTTCCTGTGCCTTTTTTTTTTTTTTTTTTTTTTTCCCCCCTCACTTTTGTTGCGCGCTGAGTCCCCTAGCTGCAGCTGCAGCATCATAAAAACAGGGCGACGCTTTATTTTATGCTAACTGCTGCATTTGACTTGAAAATGACGTCCCACTGGGTCTTGTGGTCAGCACATTACGGCGTGATTGATGGCTGTCAGAGCGGCGGGCGCTGGCAGATTGCGATGGGTGGAGGAGAACAGATGCCCGCTGACTTCAGGGGCTTAGCGGAGCCCGGGACCGAGGCGCACGCTGGAAAACAAAAGCAGATGGGAGGGCTCTGCACGGGCTGACTCCTCTCCTCCGGCTGCCTGGCGGCGAGGAGGGCTCACATCGCTCTCGGACCCGGCAAACCGCGGGTGAGCCGAGCGCCGAGCTGGTTTCCATCCCGTATTTCCACCTCCTGCTCCTACAAAGGGTTTGGAGAGCCCCCGTGCTCCCCTTTCCCTCCCCTCCCCTCTTGCTCTTCTCCCCGCCAGCCCTGGGGTCCAGCCGAAAGCCGGGCAGGCTGCTGCCGTCTTCGCCGCTCGCCGTGGCATGGCAGGGTTAACGGGGAAATTAAATTTCACTGCTGGTTTTCAATTAATTGAATCATCAGCGTGGGTAACGGGAAGCGGCGGTATCAGCATGTATTGGATATGGGGCTTTAAGTCAGCGCTTGCTGCGCCGTCTCGAGCGCTAGATCTGGGCGTAAGGGATCGCTGACTGATCCCGGGCGGCTGTGGCCGCGGCACGAAGGCTCCTGCGACGTCCTAAAACGCCGGGGTCGTAAAGTGGAGCTGCTTCATGGTGCGCCCGTGTGCCGTGGGTGCTCCCCACGGTGCTCCTGGGTCACGCTCAGAGCAAGCCCCAGCCACCGGGGCTTCTCCTCCTGCGGGCATCTCCAGCCCCGGAGTTGCTTCTCGTGGCCCATCCATCCCTAAAAACTTTAGGGTTTCTCCCAAAGGAGAGGCAGCACCGAAACCATCTCCTGCGGGGCTGCGGGTTAACGGAGGGCTGCTTGGAATGAAAAAAGGGAAAAAAAATAAAAAACTTGTGGTTGGTGTGGAGCTGCTGCCAGGTTTTCACCCAAGCCGCGTTTCTCCGTGCTACCCTACTAACCTGCTGTTCCCCTCGATGGCTCTTTACTCCGGAGAGCGCGGTTCTGTAAATTACCCTCTGAGTGCATCCGGGCAGTGTAGGGCCGTGGCTGCAGCGGGGCGCTTCAAGGCGAAAATCTCGGGGCTGCTTAACCAGCTGCAGCCTCTGAGGAGCTGTCTCGGCGTGAATATTGATCCCGGGGTTTAACCCTGCTCTACCCGCCCTTCCCGAGCTGCCGAACCTACAAACCAGCTCGGGATGGGCTTTGGGGGAAGCCAGGTTTCACCTCCCTGGCCTGATGATGGGAAAAATGCGGATTTGGGGATGAATTTTGGGGGAGGATGGGTGAACATTTGGCACTTTGGGGTCCCATAGATTAGGGCCAAAGAGCTCGTCCCAATGCAGCGATCCGGACCTGGCGCTGCCGATCGAGGCTCACCTTTGAGGAGCGGCACGTGGCGGGGGAGCACCCGAACTCGCTGATTATCTCCGCTCGTTATGTCCCTAATTGCGTGCGACGGGCCATATGTTCTCCGCGGGGAGAGCGCCGCAGGTGGGGCTGGGTGCTCCTGAAACCTCTCCCTCCTCTTCCTGAGCCAAAACTCCGCTCGGTCTGAGCGTGCTGTGGGTTTTGGTGCCGCCACCCACCTCACCTGGCTAATTAAAGGACGCTGAGCGTGGCTCCATCATCCCCACCTCGCTCCAGACCTTCCCGCAGCGGCTTCGTGCTCTGTGGTGCTTCACCTGCCGCCTTCTCCAGCCCCCGGCGGGTTTTCCCCACCCGTTTTCCTCCTCTCCTCCCTCTGGCCAAACCCCAAAAGTTATGGGGTGGCCCAGCTCGTGTGCCCTGGCAGGCTGCAGCCGAACCAAATCCCAGCAAAGCGACATTTATTGGCATAGCCCTGAACTTCATTTCAACAGGGCTCTGCTGGTTAAACAATCATTTGAGCCATAAACCAGAAGCCCTTAATTATGGCTAATTATTTTCTGCGGTGGATCCGTGCAGGGGCTGGGCAGCACCGGGGCTCCTCTGCCATGAGCCGCTCGCGTGCCCAGCCCTCACCCGGCCCCGGCAGCTCAGGGACTGCTCCCCAGTAGGGCCAGCAGGACCCCGGGCATTGTACAGGGTCTCGACTGCTCGTCCCGTTTCTTTGGAGACCACGAGCAGCATCTCAGCCAGTTGCTAGGAATTTCTCTACGAGCCGGGGCCGCCAGGCGAGAGCGAGGCCGGAGCGCTTCGGGACGCGGACTTTAAACCCTGCGGCTTTTCGGCTCTGTTTCAAAACCAGCTAGGTAAATATTTGGGAAGCAGCTACGCCGGGGGGCACCCCTGGGGACCCGTGCCACCCCACGCCGTGCCGGGACACCCCCAGAAACGGGGACGTGGCCCGGGGAAGGGACCCGAGGCGCTCCCGGCGGCGCCGGCACAGCTGTCGGCGCTGCTGCCGCCTGCGCCACGCGGCCTCGGCCTCTTCCTTGTGGCACAGATGGTTTTAACGCTTTCCTCTTCCTCCTTTTTTCTTTCTGTCTATAATTAACTCTTGTTTGCAAGTGGGAAGACACTTTTTTTTTTTTTTTTTTTTTTTTTTTCCCCTCTCCGCCAGAGCCATCCAAAGCTCCTCGGCGATGCGATTCTCTCCCCCAACCACATTCTGTTGTTTTTCCCGACCACGCGAGGCGGGCTGCGCCCCCCAGCCCTCCCTCCTTCCCTCTTACATCCCTCCCCCTCCTCCTCTTTTTATTTTTTTTCTCTCTCTGCTTTCGCCCGGAGGTGAAATCTGCAGCAATGGCAGGCGAAGGAGACAGCAGAGCCGCTGAATCCGGCCACGGCGGCGGCGGCGGTGGCGAGGGCGATACAAAAGCCAGAGCCTGGGGGAAGATGGAGAGGCCCTTCCCTGCCACGGGAGCCTTTAGAAACCTCCTCCTGCTTTGTGCGGCGTGGCGGGGGGCTGCTGGCACAAAAGCCCCCGCTCCCTGATGTCATTTCCTCGCCGCGGCCGGCCCAAGTTTTCCCAGGACGGCGCCGCGGGGCGCTGGGGGCAGCCCCAAACCCGAGGGGATCCGGCACCGCTGGGGCCGTGCTGCCCACGCGTCCCCATCCCTGGAGCTGCTCTCCTTTAGGGCTGTCAGGCAGGGGGTGAGGGCAAGAGGGGAAACCCAAAGCCTCCTCCAGCAGCTCCTGGCCACCAGAGCCTTGTCCTGCTCGAATCTCTGCCTGGCCGGGCTCACCCGCAGCGAATTTTCCTCCTGTGATCCCAAAGCTTTGAGTCTTTGTGGTTTATTGGGGGCAGGGGGCTGCTCGCTGGTGTTATGGGGTACCCCAGAGCCTGCTTCAGAGAGCTCCCAGCGCATCGATGCGGGGGTTGCCTTCACCGCCGCCCTTGGACGGGGAGAGCTTCTCGTAGATGTGAAATAATTTCATTTTGTGAGCTGGGAGGAAACCAGAGCTGGGAGTTTCAGCTCCCCAAAGCGCCCCGGGAGCACGCAGGGATGAAGGGAGGGCTTGGAAACGGCACTGGGATCCGAGTCCTGGCCTGGCAAGGGGATGGCTCCCTGGGACGGGGCTCCGTGCGCGGTCGGGAGCTCGGCTGGCGCGGGTGAAGCCCTGCAGCCCAGGAGATGGGGTTTCCTTTGGGTTCCTCCTCCTCCTGCCAAATCCCTTTGGGGCAGGGCTGGGAGCCCGACCAGCCCCAAACCCGCTTAGCCCCTGGCTCTGCTGGGCGCGAAGGAAGCCACCCGCTGGCGCTGGCGGCTGAGTTACGCGGCGGTTACGTCGGATTTACTCCTCCTGTCCCCTGCTCTGGCTGCCCTATTAATTTTCAAATGCCTCCAGCAATTACCGGAGCCGGGAAACTGTATTTTTCGGGGCAGCACCCGCAAAGAACGGCCATAAACAAACCCTGCTGGTAAAAAACCAGAAAGGGGCAGCCACGCTCGCCTTGGTTGGGAGAGTTGTTGTGTGACTTTCCACGGGGAAACGCACACGGGCAGCCTGTTGTAGGGCAGCATCTTGGGGTTGGAGGTGTTGTAAGACCACCAGGGATCCCATTTCATCCCTTTGAGCCCCCCTTTGCGCGATGCTTCCCCGGCATCACCGGGAGCATCCTTTTGGGGCCGAGCGGAGCGTGCCTCCCCCTACAGGTCCCCAAAACCCCCCGAGCGGCCCCTATGGGGTAGGGCAGCCCCTGGAAGGGTCCCCACGGCCCCGTGCCGAGGTGGCGGCCGCCGAGCCGCCGGCTTTTTGTCTCGGGCATCTTGCGGGGGCCGGGCAGATGGCGTTCACCTGCTCGGGACCGGCCCTCTCCCCCTCGCCTTTGGTGTCGGGGAATAATAACAGACAGCTGCCGGCAGGAAAATAGGCTTAAGCAAATGGGATATTTGGGCATTCAAAGCGCCTGACAAGAACGGGAGGACGGCCGGAGTATTTGCATTCATTTCGCCCCTTTCCCCGTGGCGGGAGATAAAGCACCAAGTCTTTAGGGGTGTTTTGTGGGGCCGTCCTGGTTCGAGACGGGGCTGACCCAGGGCACCGAAGCTCCCGGCTGTGGCAGGGGCTGGGCCGGGCCGAGGTGGGGCAGTTTTCAGCTAAACCACACCAAAAATGGGGTCTGGTGAGGAGGGCAGAGAGTTTTGGGTGAGGGTTGGGTGCCCTTCCTGCCCCAAACACGGGGCCGGCCCCGCGCATCGCTTGGTGCCTGGCTAAGAGCACCGCAAGCAGCAGCTGGGATTACGGGATAAAACCCACTAGTTGGAATGGAAAGCAGCAAAAAATATATATATATATTTATTTATTTCCCAAATGCACCCTCGAGGCACGTTACAGTGCACTGCCTGCCCTACATGCCCGGCGACATCCCCCTTAGCCATCGGTGAGCCCCATTAAACCCCAGAGCAGTGGGGCGGCCTTCTCCTAACGCCGTGGATCCTTTTTTTTTTTTTTTTATTATTTTGTCTTTTTAAATCAGATTACCAATGTAAATCTAGCTCGCCTCGAAACCCCTTCCAGAATTCACTTGGCAATTTCGAACTCCAGCAAGGCAGGAAAACCAGAAGCGGCGACGGAGACAGGCGCTGTCAAACAGAAGCCCGGCTGCCGAAGCCAGCAGGCTCCTGATTGGGGAAAAAAAAAAAAAAGAAAAAAGAAAAAAACAACAAAAATTAAAGCTGCATCGCGTGCTTTCAGTTTATTAATGTTTACATAGCATCAGAGCTGCGTGGCGCTTCCCAAACAAGGTCTGCTCCACGTCTTGATGGGCTCAGAGCCGTAGCCTGTCCTCAAAGCAGCCGGCCCCAAAGCTTCGCTCTTTCTCCCCAAATGCTGGCGTGGCTCGTGCCCAGGCTGGGAGCAGCTGGGGGGGCTTTCCTTAAAATTTATCCTTGATTTGTGCTTGGCAGAGGTGGGAGAAGTCGCTCTGGGGAGCGTGGAGGCCGGTTTTTGGGGCACGGGTGAGCATGTGGCTGCGGCCCCAAACTCCGTCGAGTCGCTGCCAGCAGCGCTGCTCCCCTTTCATTGTAAAAAATAAGAAGCTGGGGGGGGAAACCAAATAAAAAAATGGATCCGTGAGCTTTGGGCAAAGCTTGCGGAGGTGCCTCGGGCCCAAATCCACGGGGAAGCAGGAGGAGACGCGGAGCTGAGCACCCCCGGCACGGGCGGCACCCTGGACGGGCGGCAGATGAATAGTCCGGAGCGATTGCGTTATCTAATGAAAATTGGAGAGAGAATTCTTTGCTCTAACTTTTTTGGCAGGTGGGCCCTGAGATGGGTCGTATCGATCGCTGGAAAAGCGCCTGGCGTGCCTGCCGCTGGAATGATTGGAGGGGAACTCACCCTAATTAATACCTGCGTAGTGAGAGCGCCTTCCAGGCTCCTTGCGGGGCAGCGGGGAGGCTCCCCAAACCTCTCCGCGTGGAGATGGGGTGCTGGGGACGGTGCTGGGGCTGGAGCAGCTTCAACCCGAGAGATTTGGGGGCAGCAAAGCTTTGCCAGGACTTAGGGACCCGCACTGAACTTCCCCAAAGTTTCCCTCTGCACCGAGCCCGGCTGCGTTCATCCCGCCTTACCCCTCCTGCTTTCATCATCCCCTCCCCTCCTTTATTTATTTTTTTAATTTTTTTTTTTTTTTTCCCCTTCTTCTCCCCTTTAATTCGGCTGCCGCGAAATTCTGCGGCCCTGCCAAGTTCTTTCCTCGGGATATATTTAGCTAAAGCCAGATCAGCAGAGAGCGATGTGTGTTTGCGTAAGGATGTTTGTAAATGTTAGCAGCAACACTGTCAGGATCGCGGAGCAGATGTCCGCGCGATGCTACCAGGAGCCTTATTTACAAACTTGTAAATGACTGAAGGGGGTTTCCTTCCCGGGGATAAGGGGGCCGCCTACTTAAGAGATTAAAATCCTATTGTTTTGTGGCTGAAGCCGCTCTGGTGGAGCTGCTGTCTCAGATTATCCTTTACAAGGGGGAAAAAAATAAAAGAAAAAAGCTCCGTATTTGCTTGAAACACCGTTGAATGTTTTGCCTTTTTTTTGTTTTTTTCCCCTCCTTTCTAAAGCTCAGCCTTCAGATGTGAAGGTGCAGGCTGCCACTTTCCTTCTGTGCTCCCTCTCCAGCTCTTCCCCTGCTCTCAGGTGATGCTTTTAAAGTCGTGCAGGAAGGTCCCGAGGCGTAATTCAGCCCAACCTGCCCTCGCCAGGGCAGCACGTGCCGGGGGAGCGCCACAGCCCGGCCCCTGCGCAGCCGAGGGTTTGAGCGATGCGGGAAGGGAAAGCCAAGAGTAAATCGTGCAGCTCCTGGTTTTGCTTTTAGGGGTTTTTAGGCGTTCCTCCGAGGAGGCAGCAACCTGTTGTGGAGCTCTGGGTAAAGGCAGGACCAAGAAAACCCCTTCATCCAGAGAGCCTGCGCACGGGGAGGCTGGCACCTCGCTCCCGGAGCTCTTCCTTTCCTTTTCTCTCTTTTTCTTTTCCCCTGGGGATGTGCTGGGGTGATGCAGGGAGCTTTCAGGAGCTTTGAAAGCAGCTCTGGGGGCACGGGAGGATGCCCACCTCCAGCTTTGAGCTTGGCCTTGAGGCAGCGAGGCGAGGTGGGGACGTGCCGGGCGCCAGCCCCGTGCCACGCTCGGCGTGCGGCCGCCCCCCAGCGCTAATCAGGTTACGGGGAGGTGTGGGAGTGCCCTGTTATTAAATTTAAAGCCTCACCGCAGAAGATGAAGGCAGCTTTAATGAGATGAAAAGGCTTAACCGGAGTCCGATTTAATTCGGTAGTACCTGTTTATGCAGCCTGCTTAAGTCCTGGCCTGCACGCCCGGTTCTTTCTCAGGCTGCAGTGCCCGTGCTGCTGGCAAACAACAAATAACAGCGGACAGGTAGGGACCAGCTCCGTCCTCACCATCTCTGCGAGCTCGTGGCAGAGAGGTGGGCTCCTGCCAGGGCTGATAAAGGACACACGGAGCAAAGCTGCTCCAAACTTGGGCTTCTCGTGCAACTTCTCGCATGCCGCACACCTTGAGGGTGCCAATCCTGCTGCAGGGCCCGTCCTGGAGCTTGTGCTGCTCCCTCTGCAAGGTGCAAGGTGCAGCTGGAGACCTCCGTGCTGCTCTTCCAGCCCTCGTGGAGAGGAAAAGGGGGGCAGAAAGCTCCCGTGCCAGCAGTGTGAGCTCTCAGCTGGCCGCAGCACCTCTCCAGCTCCGTGCTGTCAGCTCCCTGCACTGCCCACCTCGTGCCTCAGCCCCTCTGCTGGCTTGCTGCAGAGCAGCCGGTGCTCGCGGCGCTTCCCAGGAAGGAAATGTCCTCTCTGAAGCCTCTTGGCGTCTTGCACCGGGGTTTTGAGGTTGTTTGCAAAAAAAAAACACAACAAAGAGGGGTTGGTGAGAGCCAGCCCCTGAAAGCTGCATGCACGGCACCACCCCAAGCGTGCACGGGAGGAACCAGCTCCCGCTGAGCAGCAGGGCGAGTGCTGCCGGGCAGAGCTGGGACCTCGGCACCGCGGGGAGCAGGGAGCCCGGCTGCAGGGACAGAGAGGACACGGGCTTGTGGCGAGCTGAGGCACGGAGCAGAGCGGAGCCAACCTGCGTCAGGTCTCGGAGAGCGGCCCTGAACCCCTCCAGCCGCGGTGGTGACGCATGGGAAGATGCTGATCGCAGGTTGAATCAGCCCGGGGGGGGGGCAGGAAACCACCGCTGCCGGCGCCGGGAGGGGCTCGCGCAACGCCCGCTGCTGCCCAGCCCCGGGGCCCAGCAAAGAGCTCAGCTCTCAGCTGGAGAAAATGCACAAAGCCTCGATCCTCGTCCCGCTGGGACATGTCCCTTCCGTCCCTGCCGTGGCACGGAGGAGCGGAGGCGAGTTGCCATCAGCCCGGTGACACCGAGGTGCCGCGGGGCAGCCCGGGGCAGGGGAGCCAGGGCACGCGGCGCGGCCGCGCCGGCCTCTGCCCTTCCGCCCCTACAGGCAATTAGTAGGGTTGAATAACCCGGCTTCTTCTGACGGATTAGGTTAAGAAAATAAGGCTGTTTTAATAGCCCTTTTACGTCCCGGATAGATTGGAGCTGGAAAAACTCACCGAGATTTAAAGCTTTCTGCCCCCAGGCTCCGCGCTCTGGCGCTAAGCGCGCACCGATCTCACCCGGCGCCTCCGATGGCACCCTAATTTTGGGAGAGCCATGTCCTGCCTCCGCTCCCTGCCTCTCCAGACAAGATGTGCTCACACTCCCCGGCCACAGCACGTCCTTCTGGCCTCCCCTAAACCTCCCGCAGGTGGCAAACCCCACAGAAAGGCTCCCGGCGTGGTGACCGTCACCTCCCTGCCACCACCACATCCCCGTCGGGGCTGGCACGGCCCCGCTGCGGCGCGGGGCATCGCTGCCTCTTGGCAGCACATCCTGCAAGGTGGTGCTGAGTGCCCCGGCCAGCGGGGTTCCTGGCAGCGGGGCCAAGCCACGCGTCTCGTCCTTTTTTTCCATCTTTTTTTCCCCCGTAACCCCGTGTCGGTGGGCCTGCGTGAGCGGCCTCCTCCGGATAATTTAAGCCTCCAGCTCCTGGCTGTGTTGTTTTGTCCAATTCCGATCGCCTCCTGACCTACATCATTCTTTATTTGCAGAGCTATACTCGCAGGCAGCAGTAATAAATCAATTAATGACTCTGATGAATCGCTTAATGGCTGACAAAATAACACTGCAGTCAACAGCTTGGATCTCTCCGGCAGTACCAGAAGACGCTGGTTGACTCAGGGTAGGGAGACGAAACAGAGACTGTTAGCTCAATTAGTGCAATTAGTGCGCGATTTAAGGGCTTAGACGGCATCTGCCGGCGCACCGAGGCGCTGTGTTAACCGAGCGCCTGGCTTCGGAGGCGCAGCGCCGCGATCCACAGCGCCAGCGTGCTGCTCACCTCCAAAAAACAGGGAGAAGAACCTCAAGGGGGAGAAGAACCTGGGCTGGGGTGTGCGCCCTCGGGTTTGGGGCACGCGTTTTTGGGGTTAAGAGGGTTTGTTCCTGGTGCTCGCACTGCCCCGGCGCATCCCGCGCTGCGCAGGGCTCCGAAAGGTGCCTCGGCGCTCACCTTGGCGGCGGCGATGGGGAGGGGAAAAAGAAAAGAAAAAAAAAAAAAAGAAGTAAAAAACGTCACTTCGCAGCCTTGTAAATCATTCATCAAGGGCTGACCAATTTGGCTCCCATCCTACAATATGCTCAGGGCACTTGCGGGTTTTTAATTATTGAGCCCTGCCAAGCGCCACATGTGCGCGGCGCGCTCAGCCCGCGTTGAGGCGGCGGGCGCGGAGGTGAGGTTTGGGGGTGTTGATGGCGGAAAAAAAAAAAAAAAAAAAGGTTCTGTGGTTTTGTGGAAAAATGTGCATTTGCTTAAAGATTTTCTTTGGCTGCGGCGCCCTCCTCCCCCTACTCCCTGTTGCAGAGGGAGGAGGAGCGCAGCAGACTTTGGTTCAACACAAAGGCAGAAAAAAAAGCTCAGATTTGGTGGTTTAGCGGACCGAGGCGCTTTTTTGCACCAAAAAGGGTGCAAAAAAGCACCAGAAAGGGGCTTTCTGGCCGCTCTGCTCCCTCCGCGTGCCAACCCTGACCCCGCTGTCGCCCCGCTCCCGTGGCTGCGATCCCAAAGCCGGGCCCCGCACCGTGCCGGCGGCAGCCCCCGGGTGGGCTCGCGGCGCAGGGGGGACCCGTCTTGCCGCGGGAGATTCCCCGGCAAGGGATTATGGTGTGCTGGAAATCTCGTGAAACCATAAAATATCACCTTGGCAGCTTTACGGCGCCGCGCGCCGCCTTTGGAGAGCGGCGTTTTGCGTGATCGAGGGTTTAATAAAGGAAATTCCAAATGGGCTCGCTGCAGTCGGGGGCTCGCTCTCCTCTATTTCTGCGCTAAGAGCATTCATCTGCTTTGCAGAGAAACTGCAATATGCTCATGGCCTCGGATTAAGATTGGGTTTTACTTTTATAGCTGACCCACTTGGGGGGGACGGGAGGGGGGGGAGAACTGGGTTCACTCCCTCTCCTTTCTATTTTTGCTGCCGTCTGAAGTATAAAAAGAGCCTGGAATGGGTAGGCTGATTTTCCCTGCCAGGCCTTTTTTTTATTAACTGCAGAAGCGCTCAGATCTGGCCCTCTCCGCTGCTTTTGCGGGGAAGGCTGCTCGGGATGCCCCGCTCTCCCAGCCCCTTGTGGGGTGGTTGTTTCACAGAAGGCTTTTTTTGGGGGAGATTCGGCCCCTGCTGTCCTCTAGGACGCTTCCAGGGGTGGGCACAGCAGCAGCTGGCACAGCGCAGTCATCTCCATCCCACCTTGGTCATGGTGTGTGCCTGGAGCTGGCCCCGCTGCCGGTGGGACTCGGGGTTTGGCACGGCCATGGTGGCTGAGTTTGGGTTCAAACCGAGCTCGGGATTTCCTCGGGGTGATGTTTTTTACCCCCATCCTCCTGGGCGCTTCCTCAGCGCCGTGCCCGCGGGGCCGGGAGGGTGCCCTTTGTTCCGGGGCTGGTCCCCCGGCCAGAAATCCTCCTTTGTGCATCGCTGTTCGTGGCGGAGAGGCAGTAAATATCAATCCAGTCGCTAAGCAGGGCTGGCTGGGCAACCCAACGCCGTCCCCTTCCCCTTCTCGTGGCGAAGCCGCTCGTGCCCGCGCCGGGGCTGGTGGCAGGGAGGCGTGAGCCAGGGTTTGGTGGGATTTCTGTGACAAAAACCCCTGGCGGCGGTGGTGGGGAAGCAGGGGAAGCGTCTTTGGAGGCCAGAAGCGAAGCGAGAAGGGTGCGTGGGGGGAGGTGGGCTCCGAGAAGCGTTTAAAAAGCCTTAAAATAGCTCCTGGCTGGCGTGACGCGCTAGGTGAGGCTCCTGGGTGGCTGCTCAGACAAACAAATGAGCCCCGGGGCCATCCCTGCTTTTCGCACGGCCATCTTCTCCGGGGCTGAGCTGGTGTAGGATCGGGTGAGCGTGGCGAGAGTGGGTGAGCTCCGCTCCCAAACCCGGCCACCAAAACGGCCCCGAGCATCCTCTGCTCCTGGCTCCGGCCTCGAGCGATGCTGCGGGGACCGTGCCGATCGACCCAGCGCGGCGCGGCCGGGGAGGGGGGACGGCTTTTTGTATTATCATCTCCTCCTGAACTCCGACTCGAAACCAACGTGTCTGTCCTGGTTTTGTTCCCCGCAGAGCGCAGCTGCCGCCCCGAGTCCCGTGCTTGGAAACATTCCCCCGAACGACGGGATGCCCGGGGGCCCCATCCCGCCAGGTTTCTTCCAGGTAGGCTGCCGCTCCTCCCGGCGCCCGCGTCGACGGGGCGCTCGGGTCTGCTCGCGCCTCGCTGCCAGCGCTCGGGTTTTGTCCCCGAGGGGACCCCGGCCAAGCAGCATGCCCACCCAGCTGACCCGTTGGGGAATAACCCGTGGTCTGCCCTCCTCCCACCTTCGCTTTCTGGTTTCCGTGGCCCCAAAGCGGTTTTGTTTCTCGCTTGCAGAGGTTTCTGTGTATTTGCAATCGATGTTTTTCCAAAGCTGCTTGTTTTGTGTTTGGGTTGAGATTGTATTTGTTCTTTGGTCCTAACAGACGCGCGTAATTGAAAACATTCTGGATTTTGATTCCTGAAACTTTTTCCCCCTCTGGTTAACCACTTGATTTTTTCCAAATGCAATCACTGAAAGCATTAACAAATGCTGGCGTGGGCTGTGGCTGCAGGCAGAAGCGGATTCGATCCAAGCGCACGGCCCCGAATGCCATGGAGGCACCTTGTAAGACAATCCCTAGCCGAGTCCCCAAAGTTGCCTTGCGCGTTCCCTCTCCCACGCTGAGCTCTGAGTGAAGACAGGGGGACGTATGACTGAGTGCTGCTAGCGGAGAGGGCTTCAGCAAGCGCTTGGAAAAGAAGTTTTCAAAGCCTTAATCCTTTTTATTTTAATTTCTTTGGGATCTCTCTTCATGGCTGATGCGCACTGGGTCGTAGCGACGCAGGCTGGCAGTGCGTTCAAGTCTTCCTTCTTGAGGAAGAAGCACTTGTTCGTGTAACAAATGGGATAGCGGTTGGAAGGGATATTTGTTTTGGCAAGCTGCTTTTTGTTTTTTTTTTTATCTGGGTTTGCGATTTGTGTATGGGAGAAACTCTTGGGCAGCGGGCTCGTGATTTCTGGTGGCGGTACCGGAGCGCGGTATCGCACCCGCTGCGTGCGCGGGGCCAGGGAAGGAGAAGGGGATTGCTTCTGGTTTTAGAGAGAGCCCGTTTCCTGAACAGGCGTGTGACAGAACGCGGGTAGCCGATGGTGGTGGGTAACCCTAAAACCCCAGCCCGATCTTGGAGCAGCGCCCTGCGACGCGGGGTGAAGCCAGCAGAAGAGATGCTATCTCGCAGGTCATAGCTGCTGCCAGCAATTCCAGTGCCAAGTTGCTACTTCCAACAAATGTGTTTCCAAAAGTCCTGATCTCATCCCGTTGCAAAGATGACTGTCCTCTCAGGCTCCCACTTCGCACAGCTCTGCGAGGGTTGCAAAATTGGCAAGGAGTTAGGGCACGGCTTCAAAAGCCGGGCTTGGATTTCGCCGAGAGGGGAAGGTGAGGGAGAGAAGCTGCGATGCCCCAGACACGCTGCTCATGCTCGGGTCTTGACACTTCTCCTTGACACCCTCCAAGGCCTCTTCTCCCTCCCCCCGCTTTCCTTTTTGGCTTTTTGTAGCTTTTTGGCACTGAGGGGTCTGATTCAGGAGCAGAGAACCCATCCCAGATCTCCGGCTGCAGCCGGACCAGGAGCTGCCCTGCCCCTTTGGGGCCGGGGTGCCCCGACGCAGCCCCTCTCTCTCAGGATCTTTGCTGGGGAGCTTCCCTAAAAAACAGCAGAAATAAGGGGCCATGTGCGGAGCTGCCGCCCACCCCTGGAGCTGCAGGAGGAGAGGGAGGGAGGGAGGGAGGGAGTGTGGTCGCTGCTCTTGGCTTAGGTGAGGAGGAGGAGGAGGAGGAGGGCCGGGCGCCGATGCATATGGATCGCATGTGACGTCTCGAGAGACTGCCTTTCCTGAAAGCCCTCCAACATCTGGTTTCTCCTCCCAGCCCCGGGGAAAGAGGGGAGGAGGGGAGAAGAAAAATCCCACCTTTTAACACAGTCAGAACATCACCCCCCCGAAAGCCCGGCTGATTTATTGCGAGCCTTCAGCTCCTTCCAGCGTCAGGACGTGCTGGAGCCCAGCTCTTGCAGAGGTGTGCTGGAGCCTCTGCATCGAGCTGCCTGCAGCTCAGGGTTAATTTCTTATCTCTGAAGGAAATAAAAAAAGTGCTGAACTTCAGAGGGCAAAACCAAAAAGGTCACAGGAGGTGCAGAGGACTGAGGCAGTTGGGGTTTTTTTCCCCGACCCTTTATGTGCCAGCCCCGGGGGTGGGCGAGGTTTCCAGCAGGACCACCCCGTGAGCCCACCTCCATACTGGGGGGACTGGAGGACGGAGGGAGCATCGGGGGACACCAGCTCCTCTCCAGCAGCACCGGGCTGGCTGCGCAGAGCTGCCTGCACCCTTCTGCTCCGTGCCGCAGCCACCCGGAGGGCTCAGGTTGCCTGAGGACAGCAGGCGTGGGCGTCCTGGGACGGGGACAGCTCCTGGCCTGGCACCGCGGTGGCACCAGGCCAGGAGCTGGGGTGGCAGCGGCAGCAAACCAAGGTTGTTCGGCGCTGGCTGCGGAAACCCTGCGCTGCCTCCCTGGGGGGCACGGGGAGCAGCCCCGTGGGCTCAGATGGCAAAGGGAAGGAGCGAGGAGGAGCTCGAGCACGAGCTTGGAGGAGCAGGGACGCGCTGGCGAGGCGAGAGGAGGAGGCCGGGCTGCAGCACCCGCCTGCAGCTGCTGGCTTGCAGGCAGAGAGCCTTCCCCGTGCTGGAGCTCAGCAGCGACCTTTAGGCTGGGGGCCAAGGGAAATGCAGCCCTCGGCGTCTCCCCAAACCCCGTGCCCAACAGGAAAGGAGAGGCCCTGGGCACCTTTTGGCTGCCTGGGCTTTGCGTGGTGCCAGCAGGCTGCAGCGCCCGGCGTCGGGCTGCGCTCCCCACAAGCGGTGGCCCGGTTCACGGCTAGCGTGGGTAGGTGCTTGTATTTAAATCCGTCTCTTTGTCCCTTTAAGACGAGCAAACAAACCCTTCTCTCATCCTCCTAAAGGTCATCGAAGTCATTTCTGCTTTTGTTTTGAAAGCTGAATTGATGCCCGCTCGCAGAGCCCTGGTGTTTGCCTCCTCTGCTCCAGCACTGGGGAAGGGGAGTGCCAGGGAGAGGCGGAAGGGAAAATTACAAATTAGAGGCTGGTGGTACAAAATCCTTCCCCCGTAGTAAATAACGGGGGTGTGGGAGGTTGGGGGCTGCTTGTCCCAGCCCCCCCCCCGTGGCTGCTGCGCCTCCTCTCCCAAACGCACGCTCCCCGCCTGGCTCTGTACCGCTGGCTCTGATGAAATGGAAAGTTGCACATAAATCAATGTCTGTGGCCGTGTTAGCTATGCATCAGCAGCTAGCCTGCGAGATGCACCAAAACAAAGCGCCGGCCGCTCGCTGTTCCTACACTGCCCCCTAATGCAGAGAAAGCCTCCGGAGCCGGGGAGGACAGGGGCTTCCAGCCCGGGGGCAGCCCCTCTCCCAGCCAGGGGGGCATTGCTGGGGGGGTGAGCCTCCTGGGAGCCCTGCCCCTGCCTGATTTTGGGAGACGGGAGGCAAAGGAGCAGAACCAAGGGCACCCCGCTCACAATCACAGCCCGGAGCAGGGACCCGCGTGGCCGCAGGATTGGGGTGTGCGGCTCAAGTGGCTCCTCCTGGGCATGCCTCAATTTGCAGCCCTCTCCACGATCCCTTCCTTCGGCTGGCTTCATGAGCTCCCCACGGGATGGGACCAGTCTCTGAGCATCCCACTGCCCGCGCTGCGTAACCCCACAAGCAGCCAGGAACCCCACACCGTCGGCTTTCCTGGTCCCGCCAGGGCTTCTTTTGTAGGGGAAGGTTTCTCCTAGGCAAGATTGGAAGGAACATGGCTTACGAGAGAGAGCAGGGCTGGAGGGAAGAAAAAGCAAGTGTCGGAGAAAGTTTTTTTTTTGCTTTTTTTCTGGAAGTTTAGCAGGATGCCCGAGGCTTTTGTACCGAATGTCTGGAGCATATGGTGGGATTTGCAGTCAACTTTCTCTCGGGTGCTCCATCCAGATGGAGGTGACTGTTCTTGGCTTCGGCTGACACGGGTTTGTTTCCTGAAGAGCTTGTGTTTAACATATTCCTTCAAACCAGAGCTCTGCACTCGGGAGCCCCAGCTGCAGGCGAGGCAGATCTCCTGCCCACGGCTCCGTTCCCGGCTGCTGGCGAGCTTGGCCGTGCCGCGGTCTCAGTGCTCACAGGAAGGTGCAATTGGGTCTTCAGGCAGCACCTCCTGCCTTCCTGGCGTTGCTGCCCTCTCCTTTATAACCTGGAGGTGACCTGGTGTTGTCCAGCCCCGTCCTGGTGGGCTCCAGGCACTGCCTTGCTGCACAGTAAAAGACATCTGGCGTAGCGGAGCGTTTTGGCTTTGTGCTGGGCTCGGGGGTGTTGCAGCAGGCTCAGAGAGGCTCTGAAATTCAGATGTCAGGAAAGACGGGGAGGAGAGCTCTGTGGGGCACAGAACTTCCAGGAACGGGAAACTTATTCGGCTGTGAGCTGTGTCCTCCTGCGAGCTCGCAGCTGCCTGGGTTTGGCCCGTTGTCAGAGGGTTGGCGAGCTCCTCCAGCACCCGGTGCCTGCTGAGTCCTTCTGCACCCTCGGGCTGCGGTGTGAGGAGGTGTTACGGGGCTGGCAGGGCAGGAGGACACTGGCTAGCTGGTTATTTCTCTTCAGGCTCCTGGAGGTGCACGCTAGGGCTCTGAAACCTTCCCCGAAGGCTGGGCTGGCGTGGCTGAAAGCACCGGAGGAGCCTGTGGAGCTGGAGGAGCCAGCAGGAGCCCCAGGGCACTGCACGGTGGCCGTGGTCCTCCAAGGGCTGCAGCTCCCGTGCACAGGGAGCCCAGAGCATCTCCCCTGCACTATTGCTTAGGGAGATTCGCTTGTTTACATGTCACAACACCTCCCTCTCCCTTCACGAGAACAAAGCTCCAGCTTCTTCCCCCGTAAACTCAGGCACTTCTCTAATTAATGCCCGTTTCGTTTAGTTTGGTAGTTTCTAATGGTGAAACCGGTAGGGCAGAGGCAGGTATGCTAAAATGCAAGACGCCTTCCTGTTGCTGCCTCTAAACTGTTGGCATCTCGTTGCGTTGCTGCTTTGCCTTCTTCTACCATTCTTCATTGTTCTGCCACCCCCAGAGGTACTTGAGAATGTTTTTAAATATAAAAACTCCCCCATTAGCTGAAAGTATGTAGCCCGTAAAACATGATCCATTTGTGGTGAATTACTCTCGGAACATAAATTGACACATACAGAACTCCGATCGCTGGTGCAATTTTCCATGTTTAATATTTTACAAGAAGTTTGAGGAGTTGAGCTCATGAAAGACGGAGTGGAAATAACGTGATCGCATGGAAACTCCTGCTGCAAGGCAGCGGCGGCAGCAAACCTCTGCCAGCCGGGCGGCCAGATTTGTCTTTTAAAGCCTCTGTAGTAAAGAGGGCAAAAAAAAAAAAAATGAAGCAGAGAGGAGGTAGACAGGAAGGCTGGGGTTCTTCTAATGCTGGTTTAAGTGGTCGGTTGGTTGTGGGGATTTTTGGAGGTGAGGAGCCACGTCCAGGGCCTCCTCCTTGGGGCCTGGGAGAGGCGTGGAGGAGGAGGAGGGTGCGTGGGCCCGGCCTCCTCCTGCGGCAGCGCCGCTTAATGACTGCTAAACACACATTTTTAACCAAAAAAAAAAAAAAAAAAAAGAGTCGTCCCGTTGGTTGGAGCCCACATGTCGTCTCTGCAAAACATTTGTCTCCAGCGCTGCGGTCCGTCAAGATCGTCTCCTGCTTGTAATGAGGGGAGCCCGCTGGAGGAAAAGCAAGCAGGCGTTCCCGGCCGAAACGCCATCTGCACATGGTTTCGGCGATAGAGAACCGCCGATGGCCGCCTCCAGAGGCTCGGCGTTCCTCACCAGGAGCACACGGCGCTGGGCAGCCCTGCCATGAACAGGGGGCCCGGCCCCGCGACAGGAAGGAGGCGGCATTTTGGGTGTGCTGCTCTGTGCCCCTGGGAGGATGAAAGCACACCTCCTCCTCCTCATTGCCTCAGAGGAATTCCTTCCAAATTGCCCTAAATTTCTGAAAGCAGGGCAGCCCCAGGCCCAGCCTGGTAGGCCTAAAATGGCCGCGGGCCTCCTGCCTCAGGGCACAGGCCCCATGCACGGGGCAGGATGGTGCCCTGGGTGTAACGCCTCACAGCAGCCCCGACATCGCCTCACAGCAGCCCCAACAACATCGGACCCTCTCCAGCTCCAAATACCGGGGCTGGGAGCAGGGAAAGCAAGCGGCAGAGAAAGTCTTGTGAGCAGCACGGCTCCATTTCCACGGCCGCCAGAGCCGGGTGGCTGGTTGGAGTCTGTTTGGCTCCATCTCCCCGCGTTCACAGTTTGCAAAAAAAAAAAAAGAAAAACCCACCACACACACACACACACACACACACACACATACAACCCTCTTACTTTATTTACATTGCACTCAAGTTTCCGCGGTACAAAAGATTTGCAGGTGCAAATATGTCCTGCCTTCATTAACTTCCCCTCCCTTTTTAATTTATGTGATTTCAATTTTCCTTCCCTGTACTGTTAATTAGGGGACCCTCTAATCAGTACCATTATCACAGTGGTATTCATGTTTAGGAAAGCTGCTAAACAAATGCTTGCAAAATTGCTAAATGGCTAATTAATGTCTGTTAATTAAGAAAATTGCTCATGGTAACAAACCATGCCATTGCTGGCAGCAGCTAGAAGGCGAACACTTGTTGAAATTAGTAACGAGGCAGGTAGAGAACATCTGCTCCTGCGCCTTTCCTGGAGTGTGTAGTCGCTTCGCATAACGTACTTACCGAGCTTATTTGCTTTCTGTACCAATTACACGTTCTTTGACTCAAAAATACTTTTTTTTTTAATTATTTTTTTCCTTACGTTAACATGCACTGGTATGTCCTCGCACCGAGCTCGCAGTTCCTCCGAGCAAACTTTTCATTTTGTGCTTTCAAGAGAAATTAAAAAAAAAAAAAAAAAAAAAAGTGGGCGTTCAACCCCAAAATGTCAGCAACTGCTGCATTGCAGTGCTCGAAACCTACACCAACTAATCTTTCCTTTTTTTCCCCTAGACGGCCTTAGTAGCGTTTTACCCGAAAGACATTTTCCTTGCACCATTAGGCAACCCACCTCGAGGAGGGATGGTGCATCCGCAAAGGGGAACGTAAAGGGCCCTCCAGCACGCCGCGGACCCTCGGGTGGCAAACCCTGGGAGGTGCTTCCAGCTGTCAGGATGTGGGAGGAGAGAGGAGAAACTGTTTTTTTCTTTTTGGTTTGGGGGTGTTTTTTTGGTTTTGGTTTTTGTTTTTGGATTTCCCCCCAGCCTCTCTGACCCTCTCCTGCGTATTTTTCTTGCTCGTTGCACGCCCTTGCGAAGTGTTTCCCTGTGTGTTTATCATTGCAGACCTGGTTGAACTACTGGACCGTTGACTGTAACGTGGCTGCTGTGCTTTGACAGATGTTCTGAATTTTTTTTTTTTGCATATATCATTATTCATTGTTCAGTTACAAATGAGTAGAAACTCAACTAAAAGGAGAGAAAAAAAAAAAAAAAACATTAAAAAAATTGGCAAACTGCCTTCCCGACAAAACAGCTCCACCCGTGAATCCTTTTTAGCTCTTTCTGCGCTTTCATGTGCTAATCTATAACCTCCTTCTACTGTCTGACCTCACAGGGACCGCCTGGTTCACAGCCCTCGCCACACGCACAGCCTCCACCCCACAACCCTAACAGCATGATGGGACCCCACAGTCAGGTAACGACACTAGCGATGGGTAGGGCTGTGAATCGGGACGCGCTCTCCATTTTGCTCTGCAAGGGCGCTGGGAGCGGGCACCCGCTGCCCCCAGCTCCGCCGTGGGATGTTGCTTTCCTCCCAGTTTCTGATTGTTTTTGCTGGGTGTGCAGGTGACAGTGGACTGAGAAGTCACTCGTGGGTATCAGATTGTTTTGCCTTCCCCAGGTAGCCTGAGAAATGTAGCTGGATGTGGGATTTTAAGCTTCTGTTGGTAGCAGCAGTTGTAAAACAGTAGCTTAAGTCTTCTTTTTTTCGATGAGTAGCATTGGGGATTTTTTTTTTTTTGTGTGTGTGTGCGTGTCTGTATGTGCTTATTTCCCACCTTTTTTTTTTTTTATTTAATATTTTTATATATGTATTTAAACACGGTATCTAACACTCAGGGTTTCCCGTGCACTAATTATAACAGCCTCACAGAGTATTGCCGAAGTATGTCAAATGCTCTCGAACAATAAACCGACAGAAAACCTTAAATAAACGGACTCCGAACACTTTTTTTTTTTTTTTTTTTCCTTTTTCAACTCAACTTTTTTAAAGAAGGATTTCTCCAGAATAATAATAATAATAAAAAAAAAAAATAAAGCGTGTGAAGTCTAACCGGCGTGTGTGGGGCACGTGCTGTCCCCCGGCGGTGTGTCGCTGACCTGGGTTTTGTGTCATTGCAGCCTTTCATGTCACCGCGCTACGCAGGAGGTCCCCGGCCCCCCATCAGGATGGGAAACCAGGTACTGTGCTCCCGACCCCGCTCCCCGGCTGGATTTTCCCTGCCATCCCAGCAAATCGAAGCCGTGGAGATAATCCTGCTGCCGGGCTCACCGCCTCGGCTGCGGGGTCAAGCGGGGCAGGTCGCTCCTGGATTTTGGGGCTGGGTTTATCCTCTTATCCCATCGAGGCGGCAGTAACCCAACCACGGGGCACTTGGCATTACAGTGAAATTAAAGGAAACACGCAGATCCTTTGGGTAGCAGAGGTAATTTAGGAAAAACTGTCTCGGGAGCTTGTTTTGTGCTAACACTTCTCCCAGGCACAAGGAGAAGTCACGGACCTGGACAGGGACAGGCGCTGCCTCCCGGCCCCCCCAGCTCTGCTGGTGGAGGCAGAGCTGCTGCTGTTCCCAGTGCTTGTTTTCTTAGGTCCTACCCAAACTTCTCCCTAAAGTTGTGTCTTCATCCCACCTCGCACTGCACGGACACATCCAGCGTGCTTGCAAGCAGGGACCGGGCACGGTTCGTGTAGCAGCGTGGTGCAGGGGCTCCAGGGCTCCCAGCCTTTGCTTTTCCCTGTAAAGTTAATTACAAAGATCCCGTTTTTTCCCCAAACACCACATATAAAACCCAGGTTTGCGCATAGCCAGAGCTCGGTGAGGTTACGGTCACAGCCAGAGGGGCAATAAATAAACGGGAATAAAGAGGAAAGCAGAAAAGTCAGGGAGCAGACATCTCAATACCCGCCACTGCAACAGCCCTGGGTTATCTTTCTCCCCTTTATCTGCTCGGAGCAGCACGTGGAAGGCAGCCTTTGGACTTTAAAAAGTGTGTGGCTTTGGGGAGGGGGGACAGCCAGGGCCGAAAACACAGGAGCAGATGTCCCCTGAGCGTTTGGGGACAAACCTGAACCGTCACCCTCTTGCAGATGTGGCGTTGGCACATCGCTGGCAAATCCATCCCTGCTCCTGGTGGGATTTGGCCGTGGTGCCAGCCCCTGCCCTGCACAGCCCCCTCCTAAATCACAGAGGGGGCTGCGGGCAGGCAGGGGGGAGAGGAGGAAATTCTGGCATCTGGTTCAGGTTTTTAGGAGGTGTTTGCAAAGGGAACCGGGAGCGGTGCCAGGAGCTGGGGGGATGCAGCGGGTTGCGGCTCTTTGGGACGGGAGGGGTGATGGGCCCCAAATAACCCCCTGTGGCCTCGGGAACTGGAGAACCTTGACCCAAATCTCTGCCTGGGCAGTGTTTTCGCAGTTTATTTGTTGTTTCATCCGTCCCCACCTTGTTTTCCCAGCCTCCGGGGGCCGTTCCTGGTACACAGCCGTTGCTGCCCAATTCGATGGATCCCACGCGACAGCAAGGTAAACCCTCAGAGGGGGATTTGAGCGTCTCCCCCGTTTTGTTACCTGTTCATTCGGGGCCCGGAGTCGCCCTTCTCCCCCCTAACGTGTTTTCTTTCCTCCCGCAGGGCACCCGAACATGGGCGGCCCCATGCAAAGGATGAATCCTCCGCGAGGGATGGGCCCCATGGGTCCCGGTCCGCAGGTAACCTCGGCAGCACCAAAGAGCCTCGCGCAGCTCTGCCAACACCAACCACCATCTCCACGGCCCCCGGGGGCTGGGAGGGCTGGGAGATTTCCCCCTTCCATCCCCCCATTAGTGTTAATGCATTTTACATTAGTCCTGCAGCTGGAAATCCCTCCTTTTAACGTTAGCGAGGTCTTCAGGGCTGCACGTCCTCATTAAGGGGATTGCAGCCCCCCTCTTGCCCTTCAGCCGAAGGGGATGCCACTTAGCACCGAGCCCCAGCAGCCTCTGAGTGCATTATGCAGCGTGCCTGGGAAATAGTTCTGACCCTAACAGCAGGAAAGGGGAAGGATGCTTACATTAAAAATAAATAAATAAACACAAATGGAAAGGTACCTTCAGCAAGGAAATAGCCCTTCCCTTTGCTGGCTTCTCCTCCTCCTGCCCTGATCTGCAGACTGCTTGAGCTCTCCTCTTTTCCAGTCATTTCTTATTCAGAAGTTTTTTTTGGAGGGGCAAAAGGGGGGAGAGGTTGGTGCAGAGGAACTCCTCAGCCTAGGAGGAAAGGTGGGTTAAGGGGGGCAGATTTCACCTGCGACTTGGGCAGCCCCTTGGCACTCGCACCCCAGCAGTGCCTCTTCTCTTTCCCTGCACTTCAGAGAAGTTGGGTCACCTTCTGGCCTTTCCAGAGATGTTTCAGAAGCTCTGCTCCTGTCCCAGGCACTTAAGCTCACTCAAACTCTAACACTCGTGTGCCGTGGGGGTCAGGGTGCCTGCACTGGTGGTAGCTACCCGGGTGGTTTTCTGTGGATTCCACAAATCTTACAGCTCCCTGCGCTCTCACTGCACCCAGCCCCGGCTCAAAGAGCTGCTCAGACAAAATCAGAGTTTCCTCTTACACTGCAATAATCCCAAATCCTGCTCAGCTGCTCGAGGAAGGGGAGGCAGGGTGGGGAGAACCAGCCCAAGGAGGAGCGAACTCTCAAATTAAGCAGATCTGGGTTAATATATTCTGCCTTTCTGTTGATTCATTTTCCGAAGTGGATTTGCATGCTGCTCTGTTGACTCACTTCTGTTTGTTCCTTCGGAGAGCCTTCAAAAACAGATTACCACATTTCGGTTGTAGGTTTATCCTCTCTGCATTGTCGCCTACGTCGAGTTTTTAGCGCGAGGATCAGAGTCTGTCAGGAGACGGGCGCGTGTGCTCGGGTTTTGTTTTGTTTTTCCCCTCGAGACTGTTGAGAGAAAGCGAGCGTAGCGTAAAGAGAGTCGTAAAGAGAGTCGTGTGGTTCCCTAACACAAGCCTGGGAAGGGAGGAGAGCCCAGCTTCACGTCCACCCAGCCTAGGACAGCGATAAAACCCCTCACACATCACCTCCCGGACAAACCCGTGCCCTGACAGCACCGCGGTGCCAGCCATGCGGGACCTGCCGCTCCCTCGCAACGCTCCCTGTGTGGAAGATGGCAAAAAGAAAAAAAAAAAAAAAACACACAAAAAAATGGCATTTGGTAGCGCGGCCGGCGCCAAGGGGAGCGTGCCGGGAGAGCTGCAGGCGCTGGCAGCGTGCGGCCGGGAGGCTGCTGGCTTCCCACTCGCAGAGCTTGCTGCGAAGCTTGGAAGCCGCGGCTGAGCGCTGCGTGGGATGGCGGCAGGGCTGGGAGCCGGGAGGAGCTGTGAAATCCTCGGAGCTTTATTTTTGACTCCGCCGCTCCCTGTGTACGTACATTACAGGGAGCTTTTTAGAAGCGTGCCCTTCCCTCCGAGAAGCGCGACTGCGGCGCCGGCTGCCTGCCTCCCCAATCTGGCGCTGCCTTCCCGAAACGGCGCGCTCGTGCGAGGGCTGCTGGAAAACATTGAACCCAAACCAGCAGCCCGCAGCTCCTTGCCCTTTTTATTTTTGTGAAGTGTTGCAGCGGGACCTTCCCCAACCTCAGCTACAAGTTACTGCGCATCCAGCACCCAGCCAGGCCGTGCCGGGGTCCTGCCAACTTACGAACCATCCGTGAATCGCCTCTTACAACCCATCTCCGCTGCTTTTCCCCTTTAACAGCCACACTTTGAGCTCTGCGAGGCCCCGCTCGTTGATGCCAGGATCAGATTTGCCAGAGCCTCTATTAAAAGGTTTTGTAGCTCTCTGGCTGGCCCGGCATCCAGGTCGCTCGGCGCAGCTGCGCTCCCTCCCCACCCTCCTTGAGCATCTTTCAGATGGCTTCGTTTGCCTCCCTTTCAGCTCCAATTAAACATGCTGAGCTTTTTTTTTTTAACAAGGGGTTTGATGCTGCTATTCAGCGTAAATGGCTGGAATTTTGATCAATTAAGGCCTTGCTGGTAATTTGTTTGGGGAAACCCTTGCCTGCCTCCTCAAAACAAACTTTGTAGATGCCCGCAGCAGAGCAGCGCGTAAATCCGGGGAAAAGTCAACGGTGCTGAAGCAGGAGCTTGAAATTTGGCTTGGAGGGCTTGGGGGGCTGCGGACTAAGGAGCATCCAGCAGTCCCCCTCTGCTACCTGGGTGTTTTTGTTCTCTGAAGGGCAGAAATGCTGCCAAAAACGATGTGTCGCGGGGTGATTGACCCCGACGGAGGTGCGTTGAGGTCGATGGATGTGAGCGGAGCTTTGGGGTGTTGGGGGCACCCTGCTCCTGGGGGAAACCTCAGCCCAGGCAGCCAGCGAGCACCGCAGCTTCTTCCCACCCCGACACCTTCCTCATCTTCCTCCTCCTCCTCCTCCTCCTCCTGCAGCCTCCCGGCGCTGCAGGGCACGGGGACTGCAGCACTCAGCTTTTCTCCCCAGCCCGTGTCCAGGCTGATCCTGCTTTAAAAAAAAAAAAAAAAAGAGTTACAGAAAATGAAAAACTACGTTTGGGAACAGGCTTGCTTAGTGGGGGAAGGCGGCGGCGCAGCTCTCCCAGCAGCAGCACCACGACCTAAATCAGGCAGCAGCGCGGCGCCCAGAGGGCAGGGAGCAGAGCGCGAACCAAATGGAGCGCGGCATTGGGGGATTCCTGTTCCTCCAGTGCCTTGGGCTGGGCTTTGTGCTGGATCTGTGCTTACCAGATTAAGGGCGCTGATCTGAGGCTCCCCGGCCCCGCTGGAGGCCGAGCGGGGCGAGAGATAAGCCGGGAGGGGAGCCCCGAGGGGCTGGGGGCTCGGGGGGCTCCCCGTGGCTGCAGACTGGCTGCGGGGGGTTTCAGCAGAGCCGTGCAGCCGGGGGAAAACAAACCCTGCTGCGTGCACTGCCTGGGAGCAGAGGAGCCTTGCCTCGCTTCGGGTTTATTTTTAAATTTCTTTTATTTTCACGTTTTGGCTAGTCGCCCCTGCGTCCACATTTCTCAGCCCGTAATTTTCCTCGGTGCTCGTTTCCGCGAACTAACCCTCTCGTTCTGTTGTTTGTTTGTGTCTTCTTTTTTTTTTTTTCTTTCCCTTCTCTTTTCCTCTCCGCTTTCCCTTCTCGTTATGGTAGACTGATCCTTGGTTATCGTTGCAGAACTATGGCAGCGGCATGAGACCTCCGCCCAACTCGTTAGGCCCTGGCATGCCCGGAATTAACATGTAAGCCCCCGGCCCCACGCTGGGCACACGTGGCCGTGCCCTTTTGGTACCCGGGGCTCTACCCGGCCCCCCCCCGTGGCACGCAGGGCGATGGATGAAAGCAGAACTTTTGTTTTTTTCTGTTTCCTTTTGTCTGCAGGGGGCCGGGAGCTGGCAGACCATGGCCCAACCCCAGCAGTGCTAACTCAGTGAGTATGCCCCGTCCTCCTACCTAAACAACAGCGGGGCTGCTCGGGAAGCGCCCCAAAAAAACGGGGCGTCCAGCCTAGGGCTCGCTGGGTGCTTGGAGGAGCCTCCTCCTGGCCCTGGCGGGGCTCGGGTGTCCCGGAGCCTGCAGCTGTGTTGCTCCACGGCTGGTTTCCCGGTGCCTAAACCCCGCTCTTCTCTCCGTGTAGATCCCATACTCTTCTTCATCGCCTGGTACATACGTGGTGAGTCCGCCGCCGCTGGGTGGAGGTGGTGCACGTGGGGCAGCGGGCGGATTTGGGGCCGGGAGGGCTTTAGGAAGCAGGGGGCAGCGGGGGATATTCCCTCTGCTTGCTCAGATCCCCCCGTTGTTGGTGCTGGGGGGAAACCAGAAGGCTTCAGAGCCGTGCTCAGCTCTGGGGGTGCCGTGTCGGGGGCGCGGGTGGGACAGGGCTGCGGAGCGGTGCCGGCACAGCTCACCCCAGCTCCATCTCTCCTCAGGGTCCTCCCGGCGGCGGCGGTCCTCCGGGGACACCCATCATGCCCAGCCCCGCAGGTAGGAGCCCAAACCCCATCCCCAAAGCCAGCCCTGCCTCCCCCGGCCGGGTTTTTGGGGGGGGGCTCGGTGCCACAGCTGCAGGGGAGGAGCTGCGGCGCAGGCTGCGGCTGCTCCTTCTCCTTCTGCATTTTGATGAGAAGCCCTGACCTACATTTCAGGCTGGGTCCTAACAAAACACCCCCGGCGCTTCCCTGCCCCGCTGTGCCCTGTCCCCTCGCAGCCGGGGCACCTCGCTGCCACCAGGCTCCCTCCCACCCCACCCGCCCGATATTTCGGGATATTCCTCTCTGCTTACACAGGTTCAGTGGGACTGGGGCTCGGGGAGGTTTCGGGGTGTGGAGCGACACACGGCCACGAATTTCTGCCCCGCGCACCCCCTGACAAGCCAGCCCCACGGTTCCCGGTTAGAAGTTGAATTATTTTTCACAGTTGAATTTCCGTGATTAAAAACTTTGTGGATCTTCATTAAATACAAATTAGCCAGAAAATGGTGGTACTTAGAGGGAATTTTAGGTGATAAAATACAAAAGAATGAGTTCAAGTGGCATGAGTTTGTTTTAATTAAGAAATGAATTAATCACCCGACTTACTGGGCTTCACTGTTCCACAGATTCAACAAATTCAAGTGACAACATCTACACAATGATTAATCCAGTACCGCCCGCAGGCAGCCGATCGAATGTAAGTCTGCTTTCTAATAATTTACATATCAGATACCATAACAAATCATAATTAACTTCATCAGTTGAGAGCAAAGCAGTTTAATTGATTTCAGCCATTTGTTACAAAACAGAAATAAAACAAACCATCAAAAAGCGATTAACTCTTTGGCGACTTTGTTCGGTTTTTGTGCTTACCGCGAGGGCGGCCGTGGCAGCTGCACACCCCACGAGCCTGCGGGTTTTAGGGCATGTGGGTGACTGCAGGCCTTGTTCTTTGGGCATTTGGAGACAGCCCTCAGTGCTGGCACGGTGTTTGGGTTTGCACACCATGATTTGGCCAAATATTATGGTCCCGAGCCCCGAGAGGTGTCCCGCAGCCCTGGGAGGTGGCCACATCCCTCCTCCAAGCCCAAATTGGACTGTGCTGCGGGGACGGGTCACCCAGAGCCACCGTGGCCACCCCAATGTTGCTTTTGGGCTGACGTGGGTGTTGTTTTCTCATCCGCAGTTCCCGATGGGCCCCGGCTCTGACGGCCCCATGGGCGGCATGGGCGGCATGGAGCCCCATCACATGAACGGATCCTTAGGTGAGCGCCGCCTCCGCGCCCCGCGAGCCCCCACAGCTTCCAGACCCCAGGGGAAAAGTGGAAGGGAGGAGCGGGGCAGGAGGGAGCCAGGGCTGCGGGTGCACCTTCAACAAGGCTTTTCTCCTTTTGTCCCCACGCCACAGGGTCAGGAGACATAGATGGACTTCCAAAAGTAAGTGAGCTGCTGGGCGGCTGCGTGAGCCCTCTTCTCTCACCGGGCCTCGGGTGGGGACGGGAGCGGGGCTGGTGGGGCCGTGTCCCTGCCCCGTGGTGCTCTGGGGGCGCGGGGACCTGCTCACCGCCTCCCCGCTTCGTCTTCTGCAGAATTCTCCAAACAACATAAGTGGCATTAGCAATCCCCCGGGCACTCCAAGAGACGACGGGGAGCTGGGAGGCAACTTTCTCCATTCCTTCCAAAACGACAATGTGAGTCCCCCGGGGATGGGCGCGACTGCCGCTGGGTGCCCGGCCGCAGGCTGTGCGCCGGGGAGGCCGAATCCCTCCCTCCTCCTTTCTCCCTTTCTCACCCAGGCTTTGCTCTTTGCAAGCTGCTCCGGGACGAAAGGCAGGGGAGGAAGGGAGACATTGGGTGGGTGTGGGTGGGTGCAGGCTTGGGTGCGCCCAGGGTGGCGAGACGCAGGGGGAACGGAGGTGAGGAGGACACCAAGAGGCTCCCATGGGATGGAGGCCAGCTGGGAAAAGCAGCTCAGCTCCCTGCCTCCTCCCTGGAGCTGCTTGGGTTCCTCCAAACCAATTCCCTCTTTACCAGCGCAGGTGAGGGCACCAGGCTCACCCCGAGCACCTCATGGCGGGCAGCCCGGTCGTGGCGCTGGCTCAGGCGCTGTGCCCGGGCCTCTCTCCTGCTTCCACCGTATTAGCATCGTGTACATGCGTGCATTTTAATTATTTTTTTTAATTGCTTCTTACGCCATACTGCTTTGGTTATTTTCTCCCTGGAAAGGCAAGTTACAGAGCACATTACGTCCTGAAAAATGAGAGTCTCGAGCACACTCTCCGTGTGATTTATTAGCTCCAATTACCTGGCTTTGTGGTGCTCACAAGCCCGAGTCCTGCTGCCGCGTCCCCGTCCCCAGCCGGAGCAGCGCGGTGCTCGGGTCCGGCCCGCCTGGCGTCTCACCCTGGCTTTGTCTCTCTTGCAGTATTCCCCCAGCATGACGATGAGTGTGTGATTTCCCTCCCCCTCCTCCTCTCCAGGATAAAGAGAGTCAGCTGCCGTTCGGAGGATCTCAAAGAATTATGCAAGAAGAAGCTAGGTGTATTGGCAGGGAGACGCGTGGCGGGGGCCAGAACCCCAGGTTTAGTTTCATGCAATAAAAAGGCTGAACTTTTTATTCCATAAAACATGAAGGACAAAACTTAAAATATTTCAAGACATGACAAGATCCTTCTTTGTGCAGAAGGGTTTATATATGTACATGACACTTCTTTTTGGAAACAAATGGAAGCCTCTAGCACCCAACTCCGATCTCTTTGCTTTGTTCTTTTAAATAAAGACAGAAACAGAACCCTGTTGTATGTTTGTGCCGTGCGACACCAGGAAGCTAGTCTAGATATGAAATCTCATGTTGTCTCTGTTGTAGTCATTTTTTAAATAAACTGGACAGTTTACAATGGTGGTTTTCGTTCAGAAGGCCTGTTTTTTTTGGATTTTGGTTTTTTCCTTTTTTTATTTTTTGGTTTT
Source organism: Aythya ferina (assembly GCF_964211825.1). Classification (NCBI taxonomy): domain Eukaryota; kingdom Metazoa; phylum Chordata; class Aves; order Anseriformes; family Anatidae; genus Aythya; species Aythya ferina. The sequence continues at coordinate 28,324,100 of NC_140304.1, read as the reverse complement.
TGGTTGTTTTTTTTTTTTTTTTGGTTGTTCGTTTGCATCACAACGCTTCCTCCTCCAGTAACAAGATCTGCTTGTGGAAGAGACTCCACCACCTCATTATAAACTTGTTAATGCAGGTGACCCCTTACAGGATCACATCCTCGAATTAATTGTGATCTTACTCTCTGTGACTGTGGCATGCACTGTGTTAGTCTTTCCCCCCCTCTCAGAGTACAAGAAGAAATCTCTGCCCCTCCCTTCCCGAGAGTCCTTGAGCTGGTTCACTGCAAAATCAAATTTGACTTTTTTTTTTTTTTTTTTTTTGAATCCACCGAAAGAAAGGAGAAAGAAAGGGTTAATCTGACCTGGGACTTTGAAACTGTGATCTCCAGCTAACTTTGGTTCTTTTGGGGGCTTTGTTTGCTTTCGTCTTTTTGTTCCGTTTTGGTTTCTTTCCTCTTGAAGACGTGCTTTTGTCAGGGTTTCACTTCTCTTATGATTTGGAACTGGATGGAGATATTTTTTAAGGAATTATTGTTGTTAAAAAAAAAAAGAAAAAAAAAATGTATCCTTGCTATTCTGTAGGCTCGCTCTGTCATAAGAAAATAAAAAAAAAAAACTTAACGGGAAGCTCAGAAAAGCCCTCCCTGCTCCGGGGGAGGCGGCTGCCGAGCCGTGTGGAGGGAGGCTGGCGGAGGTCTGGGCTCTCTGTACATTACACTACCCCTGTAGTTGCTCTTTGTTTTTTCTCAAGCTCCATTTCTGCTCCATGTATATCATATTATGTAAAATATTATCTCCCTGGATTGACCCTTGTGCGGATTATTGAAAGCATTGTATCTTGTTTCAGTGTTTTTTCTTACCTTGTAGTCTGGTTCTGAAATACCGAGAGGGGAAAAAAAAAAAAAGAAAAAAAAAAAAAAGTAATTATTATACATTGTAGTTTGTGTACGATATTTGTTGATAATGTTTTATTAAAGGGATGTCTTTTTTCCGCACCCCTTCATTGAAATGTTTTTGGGAACATTTGGCTTGTTTTTATTATTCTGACTGCAAGACATGAGATGACAAAACTTTTTTTAGTGTGTAATACGAATTTTTTTAAATGTTTGCCTTCTTTTTCCTAGGCATTTTAATTGTGCTTTACCTGTAGAAAGTCGCTGGGTAGGGAGGGCGGGTGGGACGGGGGGGGGCTGAGGGTGTCAGTCTCATAGTTACAGTCAGGTTAATATTTTAAAAGTAATGCTAAGAAATGACCGAATGAAGATTTGTTGCATCGCAAAATGCGCCCGTGGGCTCCAGAAGGGGTCAATTTTTTTTCTTTTTACACTTTCCATCTTGTTCAGGTTTTGTTTTGTTTTGTTTTTCCTTTTTTTTTTTTTTTTGTTCTGACGCGAGGAAATGAAAGGACCGGTTTTAATGTATTTTAAAATGAATAGCTAAATTATTGTCTTCATTGGTATGGGATGGTTTTTTTTTTTGGTTTTTTTTTTTGAATGAAACGGTTCTCCCCCTTCCCCCCCCCATGCTGTAATAAATATCGACATAAACATTTGACCCCGGTGCGCTGCAGTTTGTTCCTGGTGCTGGCGGCTCCTCGAGGAGCAGGCGCCGCGCGAGGCTCGGAGCCCAGCGGGGTGCTGGGGGCACGTTTTGGGGTGGGGGCGATCCAGGGTGAGATTTTGGGGCAGGATCGTGCTGTGTAGGTGCTGCGCTGGCAGCACAGCCCCTGGATTTAGACTGGAGACAGCCCGGAGAAGCTCAGCCGCCCGTGTCGGGTTCATACCTGGAGGTGTCAGGGCTGGGGCCGTGCGTTCCTGTCCCTCTTGGAGGAAGCAAAGTTTGGCAACGTGGCCCCGTGGGTGTTTAGGGCTGGTGCACGCAGGGACCGGGGACTGTCACCGGGGACCGTGGTGCCAGCGGCAGGGCCCCTCCTGCCGGGTTTCAGGCTCATTTTGGTAAACACCACACGGAGAACTCGCCACGTACCCTCCTTGACAGGCCTCCTGAGCCCGAGCTGAGGGATAATTGCCTCCCACCTCGGTTTTCACTAAATTAAAAGCAGGAGGAGGCTGTGAGCAAGCAGGGCTGCAGGTCGGGTCCAGGTGAGCCTGGGTTTGTACCAGGCGAGAGCCAGGGGAAGGTGGTGGGGCAGAAATGCTCGCCTCGCACGGCACGAGGGATTCAGCCCACAAAATACTTGCTCTGCGTGCTGGATACCTGTTGGACTGCTGGCACAAGAGCTGGGCGAGTGGGAGCAGCCCGAAAAGGGTCCCTGGGGACAGCCTGGGCAGTGTCACAGCAGGCGTTAGCAGGAGGGCTGTGCCATCAGCCGCTCGGCCACCGGTGCTGTCACCACTTTATCCCTTGGCTGGCTCCATCAGCGTGTCCAAAAGCACTCACGGAGGTGGCACAGGCCACAAACATGGCTACCGGGGGCTGTGGTGGGGAACGGCCGTGTGGTTGTGCACATCCCTGTGCCCCTCCGGGCACCTCCGGGTCCCCCCAGCAGGCGCGAGCCGCCCCCTCCCCGCACGCTCTGCTCCCCGCCTGCCGCTCATTAAACGTTAATGGCCGCTTCTCGCTGAGGGAATGCCGCTCAGCTGCTGACGAGCCTTATAACTTATTGATGCCCACCCAGATGTGCCTCCCTGACCCGTCCGTCGTCTTCCTCCTGCTCCCACCTCCCTCGTACCCGTGCCGGGAGCCCTGCGCTGCCCACCTTGAGTCCGCCTCAAGTCATCTCAGGTGGATTTCTGAGGCCTCTTGTGACCAAAGCCAGCACCTGAAGTGAGCTCATTCCCCTTCTGACTGCCCAATATCTCATGGCCTCTGCCATTTTTCAAGCCGGCCGCACTCTGCCCTCATCCATCCCTCGCTGTGCTCTGGCTTTGCCTCTGCGGAGTCCTGGAGAAGGCAGGATTCCAGCTTTAGCTCCCCTTCTGCCACCCTTGCTTTGTGGAGCGGTAAAAGCATCTAAAGGGGCTTTGGCTCTGTCCCATGAAGTTCATCTCCAGACTCCCACATCTACAGGCACGCAAGGTGCTCGGTTTCTTCAGCCCCTGTATCACCACCGGTCTCTCAGCGTGTTTTGTCGGTGACCGGGGGCTGCTCGGGAATCCTGACGTGGCTGTGACCGCACCGCCGGCTGCGCAGCGGGGTCGCCGCCCTCAGACGGGCCCTGACCCACGGAAGGAAGGTGAGGGGAGGGCTCCAGCCCACGGGCTGCTCCCTGGAACTGTGCAGCAGGGTCCCTGCCACACAGCAGAGCCAACCTACGTGAAACTGAAGGGAAACGCCTTCAGAAACCACCATCCCCACACAGCACAACTATTAAAACGCGCTCCTAAATAACCGGGCAGAAATTACAGATTTAGGCAGATGAGCTGAAACGGGCAGCCCTCGCAAAGGCAGAATTGTTTCTCTTTGAAGCATTTTGCCCCCAACGACTGAGGGATTTTTTTAATTTAACTTAAGGGATGTATCCCAAGTCATTGCGTGCAACTGTTGATCTCGAGTGTGACTAGTGAAAATCTGTTTTCTGAAACCTGCAGCGTGGGGCTGTTTGATAGCCTGAGACGGGAACCCACAACTGGGATGTTGATCCAGATGGGCAGGCAGGATCACAAAGCACAGACCAGTCTCTGACACAGGATTCTGCAGCGACTATGAATTTCTTGGAAATGTGCTCTTCCCCGCCTTAAAATAGCGCAGGCTGTCCTGTGCCTTCCCATGTGCTGAAGGTGCAGAGCTGCAAAACATTTTACATTTGGTTGGAGCTAATTTAGCCTTCATTTTACAAAAAAAAAAAAAGAAAAAACACACTTAATCCTCCCATCTTAAAAAGAACGTGCTTCCTGCTCACTTCACTCTGGGTGGCAGGGAGAAATTCCTGTTTTTAGCAGCAAATACCCGTTACCAGGCACCAAAGTTTCATGCTACGTTCTACATCGCTTTCCCAAAATGGATGTTTCTTCATCAGTACCGGGAAGAGGTAAAAGAATTGTGGTTCTAAATTTGACAAAACAAGCTTGATGATTAAATAATTTGGGAACTAAGCATGGGGCGGTCCGTGCAAGCACACGGAAGCAGAAGCTGTGCAAAGGACGCAGACAGGTTGTAGGCAGCAGGAGGACGCACTGGGTGACTCTAACCAGACACCAGAGGTAAGCCCCTCAAATGAAAACCTCTTCATGCACAACTTTGTTTAAAAAAAAATTTATTTCAGTAGCAATATAATTTATTTTTGAACCAGTCCACCTTTCCTTAAATAAGTGATGGCTCTGGCAAAGAGAAGCAGCAGGTACAGTTGGTGAAGAGTCTTCTTTTGAGCTGAATTTCACACAGCGCCGTGCAGATACAGTGCCAGAAACTTCTTGAATGTTTCTGGCTGAACGCCATAGATTCCAGCGGGCTTCTGCAGAGGGAAGACACGGATGCTCAGTTTGCAGCGAAGTAATTAATGGAGACAAACAATGGCTTTAAACGCACTCAAATAAGACTTCAAAGGGGGTAGCTTCCGAATCGTGCTCTCCCTCCCCAGACGGTTTGTGTGCGGGTACTTCCACTGGCGTAACACCTGCTTAAGGCTCTCCAGTCAGAACGGGGCCAGTGCCCGTGTCAGCTCCCTTCAGCTGGTTTAAAACCCGGGCCACGGCCTCCTGCCAGCTCCCAAACCTCTGGCAGAGGTGAGAGGGCTGTAATTCCAGGGCTGCTTCCCACCTCAGGGCTGTTTCGCCCCCATTTGCTTACCGTAACAACTCTCTTCTTGACTTCTGGAACACACTGGGCTTTCTCATACAGGTTCTGATCAGAGTCAATCCAGACGAGGTTCTTTACGCCATCACTAGACACCAGGTCTGTTGTATTTAACTGGAACACCATGAACTGGAAGAGCTGGCCATCCGTGCCAACGCTCTGCACCACTATCGGCTGCTCCAAAACCTTGGGATCGTTCTAGGAAAGAGGGAAAACGTTTAAAAAGCCAGTTGCCACAAAAACTGTATGACTAGTTGCTGATTCTGCATCTTCGGCTTGGTTTAAAGCCAAGTTTTTAATAAATGTATTGTTACCTTGCCCAGAAAATTACTCTAGTCAAACAAGTTTTGAATGTAGATTTTGGATTTTAATTAAAATTCTTCCTTCAGCCTGCAATGAAGCATCAATTTGCATACCGAGCTGTGGGGTGGGTTCGAGTTCTACAGTTAAACCTACACCCTGCTGCCTACCTATTACCGCTCCGGTGCATGTTACATCATGAACACGCTCCTTGCCGAGGTGGATTTTTGGATCAGCAGTAACCATACCTGAAGGTTGGTTTGACCCCCGGCGTGGGAAGCTACGCTACAGTGTCATCAGAGCAGATCTGACAACTCCTGTACGAGCCACGGCAAGGGAATTTCACAGCTCCTTCCCCTGGCTGCAGTGCTAGAGAAAGAAGAAAGCAGGAGAGCGGCCGTCTCCGGTACGTACCCCGTAGAGCACCCTTGCCTTCGCCAGCGCGTTGCCGAAAGCAAACATCAGCATTTTAGCACGGAGCTGTTCTGGTCTGAACCTGTCAGGGTGAACGTTGGCCGATTCCAGGAAATACAGAGTGTGAGGATGAGGGTACGGATAACCATCTTTGAAACCTGAACGGCAGATAAGCACGTCAGAAATCCCTCGGTACGAGACACCACAGCCAACGTTTTCTCCCATATCTTCAGGAACCGTTTGAGTAATCTGCCTGGGTTTTTTTCCACAGAACTGCCTAGGCCAGGGTAAACTTGCACACCCTGCACCCAGCTCCACTGCTCCCTTTCCCATCCACTCCCACAGACGTCTGGCACAAAGGCAAGGGCAGACAGAAAATTGTTTTCAACTGCCAGACGTACCTGTGTCGTTGAGCTCTCTGTACACGTTCACTTCCTGAAGATCAATTGTAGGCGAGATGGGATAGAAGGTCTCCAGCACGTGCTCTTCAGTGGCCAGTATCTCCTCCTTGGAGGCTACTGGTGGTATCGGGGCCACGGAGTTCATGAGTATTCCATTCAGGCCACGGACCTGAAGGAGAAAGGATTCTGGGGAGGGAAATTAGGCTGCATTCAAACGTCACTAAAACAACATCAGGGCAAGGCGTACGTTTCCTTTTGGTAACAGCATCCCAGTAAGTCTTTGTTCTGCAAGGCCCACTCTCTCCCCGTCACCTCCAGACTAATCTTACATAGTAGCTCTGCTGCAGGCTCTTTTTCCAAAATAGCAGCGTTAATTACTAGCGTTAGTTTCTTAACTAAGCATATTTACGAAGACAACAGAACAGATTTGGATGCCAAAAATAAATAACCAGTTCTAAGACACTGCTTCTTTTCTCCCACTGTCATGTTGATGTTGTCTAACACCTTAATAACCTCCTTGGGGCACGTATCCTGTCACCATGCCTATCCTTACAGCACTATTTAAACCTGGAAGAATTGCTCAGTTCCAGAACTTGTTTCATTTTTTTCCAGGTCTTCAGCTTTCAAGCTAGTGGCTTTGTTACCCCTCTCACCTTAACCAAAAGAGACAAAGGCTTCCACCCCAGCAGCAACCAACCTCTTTCCCACACAGCTGCAATCCTGTAGTTTCTAGCCAACATTCTTTTAGCCAGGGAAGGATACTTCATTGTCATTAACCGGCACAAATGTATCAAGTCTTCGAACAGCACAGGGCTTTAGAATAAGGAGAGAAAAAAAAAAAACAGTTACATAAAGTAAAAATATTATCATGGCAGGCAGATGCTGCTGGGACACGAATGCTATAGAACATTACTGTCTGTAAAATATATAATAGCATAACATTTCCAAATGGTTAACACAGATTTCAGACTAATACCCAACAAACCAGCCTGGTTCCAAGTTGGCAGAGGTAATGCTTACCATTAGTTATTTTTAAAAATGACATTCTCAATCAGCTAGAACTGTATCTCAAGCAGAAACAGAGACCTTGGCCTAAAAGGAGCTTTAATAGAGTGTATGTGTTTACATTGGTACTACCGTTGACATTCAGAACTGTGTTGTTTTGTTTTTTTTTTATAAGGTGACAGCCTTATACAAAGGCTCTGACAGTTTTGCATGGTAAGTGAATCTCTCAGCAGCAGATCCATGCATGAGCTTTCTTTGTAGTGTTAAAAACTCTGGTTCTTAAACCATCTTCTTGGTGGTTTACACTAAAGCCATGCGCAGGACTGAGAACTTACCAATACTTTTCTCTCCTGGGAGCAACTTCTGTCGTCTCCCAGAGCCGCGCGTGCGCGATCGCACGGTGCACCGCCTCATCCTGGTCCTGGAGCTGGTGAGCGGGGTCATTGACGATGCTGAGCACCGACGGAGGCAAACCTTGCACCAGCTTTGTCTTGGTGAGCCACTGCGCTTGCCGAACCCCTGGAATCAGAGAACTGTTAAGGTTGGAAGGGAATTCCAAGAGCAGCTGGTCCAACCACCCCCTGCCACCAATGTCACCACCAAGCCACGTCCCCAAGCACCACGTCCAACTCTCCTTGAACACCCACAGGGACGGTGGCACCACCACCTCCCTGGGCAACCCATCCCAGTGCCTGACTGCATTTTATGAGGAGAAACATCTCTGAATTTCCACCTTGAGCCTCCCCTGGCGCAACTTGATGCCATCCCCATTAGAAACACGGGCCTGTTACCGAGACCACTCGATGGCTTGGCAGGGGTTCTCAGCATTGATTTTTAAGCGATAAACACAACATATTTCTTTGATTTTTGCACCGAGGGGGGCTGCCAGGCCCTGCGGGTACCTTCCAGCATGCGGACCCGCTGGTGGCACACGAAGCAGCCGCGCTCCTTGCGCAGCGCCATGTCCTCATAACGCGGCCCGGGCGAGTGCCAGGGATCGTGCCAGCCCCGCTGCCAGGCCGGGAAGCGGGGCCGGGCCAGGCCGGGCACCCGGTGCTGCCGGGCCTCGTAGGTGACCGTGTCCAGCTCCACCTGCTCGCGGACCGGCCGCCGCTCCGCCCTGCGGGACAGCACCTCCGGGGGCGGCCCGCGGGTGGTCCAGGGGGTGCGGGGCAGCGGCCCGCGGGGTCGGGGCGGCCCCGTGTGGGTGACGATGCCGCGGGGCCGCGGCCCGGCCCCCGCCGCCCGCCTCAGCGCCGCCGCCGCCGCCATCGCCTCAAGGGTCGCCGCCGCCGCCATCTTGTCGCCCTCAGGAGGGCGGGAGGGAGGCGGGGCGGTGCCTGCTGCCCGTGGTGAGTGACGGGGGAGGGAGCCAATGGGAGGTGAGCCCTGCGGGAGGTCAGCCAATGGCGCGGCGGAGGGGGCGGGAGGAAGGGCAGGTGCGGGGGTAAGTGAGGGGAGGGGGAGGGAGGGGGGAGAGGGGCTCGGGGCGGGGGGAGTTGCGGCCCCTCAGGGCGGCCCGAGCCCCCGGGCGCCTGTAAAGCCCCAGAGAACGCACAAAGCACAACAAACAAGCCGAGCCCCTGACTAACAGCGCCTTCCATCTTTGTTTCTGCCCGAATTTCCCCTCAAAAAGGCCCCTCGGGCAGTTTGTCTGAGCAAAACGCCCCCGCCGCGTCCCCAGCCTGAGCAATGGCCGCTCGCACCAAGCCCGGGTACACAAAGCTGGGCGCACGGCCGGCGATCCCCTGCCTTCCTCTTCTCCCCCCCAAAAAATCCAAATTATCGTCCTTCTCGCGCAGGGGTGAGGATTAATTGATGCTTGCACAGGAGCTTGCAAATGAAGCTGCTCCGAGCGCTATAAGCGCGCTTTTCTCCAGCCTCGTCACCCGCGGCTTTATAATTTCCTCCAGACCTTTTGTTTAAGTGGTACCGGTGTAAACGTGCTGGGGATGCTGTGAAGCCGTTGTATAAAAATAACAGAGTCCCTGAGAGGTCGGCATCCCGATTGTTGTTGGAGGAGCGCTTGCCGGGTGTAGCTCTGTGTGGGCCAGGGGTAGGAGATGAAAATCACGCTGTGCGTGCTCCTTGCCTTTTCCTACGTGTCTACATTTAAAGCCAAATCTGCTTATAACCAAATTGTTTGTTCATTTGCCTGTGAATTTACTGTTTTCTTGTAGCTGCTTGGCTCTACGACCCACCTTCAGCTCCATGGCCCCCCCCCGCTCCATTTTAAAGCCGTGCTCTGGCAGTGCTTGGGGTTGGCCAGCCCTTGTGGTGGACTGAGCTGCAGATTTTTGGGCCACTTTTTTTCTAGAAATCACCACCTTGGTGGCAGGACAGCAGAGGCAGCGGGCGCGTGAGCAGAAACGGAGCATTGCAGGCAGCAGTTCAGCTCACGGGTTTTCAGTTTTCTGCTTCCCCTGAGACACGCACGCAAGATGCTCGAGAGAGATTTCGCTGTCCTTCTCCAAGTAACACTCAGCTGATGGGCACGTGCTTCTCTTCATCCCGCTGTTTGTGATGCAAGGCTTGTGTTTTGCAGACAATGAGTGGAAATGAGGATGAGTGGCTGGCTCTCAAGCCCCAAGAACCTTCTCCATCCCAGTGCTGTGGCAGCGGCTGCAAACCCTGCATTTACGATGTATATGAGAAGGAGCTTGCACGATGGGATAGGGCCAAAGAAAAGCAAGACAAAAGCCTCCTCACGGAAGAGAAGGAGCAGGTCAATTTGTCTTCGTCGTGTCCTGGGGCCAGCGCTTTGATCATACACTTGCTAGCGAGTGAGGCTGTGGTGGTGGGTGAGGGACGCAGCGACAGATTAAAGCGGTGTCTTAAGACTGAAAATGAAATTCCCCAAATCAGCCTTTCCAGACCCGCTCCCCCTGCCTGCTCTCCCTCCTGTAATGTGATTTTCCCAGTGTCGGGTTCGCCCTGGTGTCTCGTTACAGCCCTGGGTCTGCAGCTTCTGCCAGGCCATGTGCTGCCCCCAGGCAGCCGGAGCAAACCTCTGTGAAAAGTGGGAAACGGGGGGAAGATGCAAAGAATCACCATTTTCACTGCTGATGGTTTCCTCGCAGAAGTTCCACTTTCCTGACCTTTTTTTTGTCTTTTCCTGTTATTATCCCTTATTTGAGAATGAAAAAGCTTGCATTGTGCGTGGCCTGGTATTCAAATAGTTGTCTTCAGAGTGTAATTTCAAGCTTGTCAGAGCCCTGTTACGTAAGATTTACTGTGCTGGGTCAAGCAAAAATGTTCAGTGTTGAAACAGCTAACGGTATTTCCTATTCCGAATGGTCATCAGTAGGTTTCCAAGTTGCCCCCAAAGCAGTGCTCAGCTCTTTTAGCAGTATTATTTCTATTTGTTTCCAGACAGGAGAAAATGAGTGCAGTGAGTCATAATAAGATGACCTTGCTGTAAGGTGTAAAAATGTAATTTTAAAGGGGGGGGATCCAAGATCCCAAAGTGCATACTGCAGAACACCGTAATGAATCAGCAGAGAGCTGAAATTTGCACTGGGCCCTAGCATTTAATATGAGCTCTTCTGGAGTCCTGAGTATCTCAGGCACTAAATTAGCATACACGTTTGCTTCCAAAGAAAAATGAAATAATAAAAGACACCATCTAACCAAGTAATTATTTATTGTTGTTCTTGCAGAGCAATAATTCAGAACTAAATCCAGATACATTTACTGCATTCAACATAAGCTCAGTGGAGCAGCTAACAGAGGACACCTACCAGTACAAATTTGAATTACCGGGAAATAGCAGTCTGCGATTGAGTTTAGGACAACATATCGTGTTAAGGTATTGTTCTCTGTGCTAGTTAAACAGTCTGCATTATGTAACCTAATATATAGGGTTTTGTCAATAGACAAAGCCTGCATACCAGGCAAATCATAATTTCTATAGCTCCATGATGATACAGATGAAAGGCCTCGTGAGCTCATTAGTTCTACTAATTTTATGGTAAAAGCCATTCCAAAGCTGTATTTTTCTTCAGCATTATCCTTGCATCGGTGGGTCAGAAAGAACTAGGTATGATTAAGAAAATCCATTTGCAGAAAAAAAGAGTCAAAGAATAGATGTTACAACAGATGATTTACTCCAGCGTGTTGGAAAGCAGACAATGAGCTGCTCTAACCCCAGGGCTCAGTATTTTAGGGTCTGTATCTTGGGGTAACTCAGCACCCACGGTGTTATTTCTGATGTCCAGGCATCTCCCGATTTCTGGAAAAACAACCCTCCTGTGTAGCTTACTGCTTGCCAGAAAGGGGTCACTTGGGAAAAGTTTATGTCTCTCTCAGCCATCTGTGGTGATCATTGCCAGTTAGAAAAAGTCGTGTTATGATGCCATTGATCTGTATCTGTTGACGTTATTTGTACGTTAACAGCTGATGTATACAGCTGGCTGGCTGCTGAAAGTACATGCTTCCCATTCCGCCCTCTCTCCTAATGCAGCCGGGGAAAGGGTTTGCTCACGTCAGTCAATTAACACAGTCGGTAGTGAAGAGCAATGTGGATACATTCTGTGGAAAGGGAAGACTTACATGGTAATACAGTCTATATTGACAGGAGCTCAGTTTAAGACTGTGCCCTAAATTTCATTAGTTAATTGCCAGATGCTGTCCAAACACAGAAAGAAAGATACACCCCAGCCCAAAAGGGATAGCACACTTACCAAGAAAGCATTTTCTCTCCCCTTTCCCGCTCTTGCTCACTGAACTGTTTCTCATAAAACATCTCAAGCCTCCTTCCACGGATGTGTCCGAGAGCTGAGCGTGGGGTACAGATGGGGCCAGCACCAGGAAAACAATAGATGCATTTAGAAGTTATGTCCCCCATCGATTTGTACCTCTCACAGGGAAATGTTTCGCATCTGTGCACAGGCTGGGCCATTGGGAAGAGGATCTGCTGCCTCCCTCAGCCTTGCCTCATCTCCCCAGGGAAAAGCACAAGTGTTGGTAATACCTGTCAGTGACACGAGTTACAGTGGCTTCCTATATTTCTCTTCTCAGAGGAGAGGTGAACGGTTTGGAGGTCCAGCGAGCCTACACCCCGATTAGCCCAAGGAATGCAGAAGGTTACTTTGAAGTTTTAGTGAAAGTAAGTAAGTCTATACAATATAGATTAGAGTGGAAGGTGCCAGGGATGGTGTTTTCTTTTAGGAACCAAGCACACTGTCAGTACTTCAAGTGAGACTGTCAAATCCCTCATGGGCTGCTTCTGTGTTGTTTTGAAGCAGTTGTGCTTTGCTGATAAAAATTGCTTTTTCTTTTTTTTTTTTTTTCTTTTTCTCCCACAAAACTGAAAGCAGAAGAAGGTGACACACAAACAACTGCTTTGCAGCATAAGCCCTGCAAAGCATTTGAGAGAGCCTCTCGGGAGCCTTGCGGTTGCCAGTGTGGAAAGAGGAAAGAGGTGCCCATTCCACCTCCATGACTTCATTCTGCCTTTTCAATCTGTCTTTGAAATCACACCCAGTAGTCCGCCCAGTTGAGCCACTGATTTTGGAGAGTCTTTGCCCAGCCCTGTCTCTCCCTGCTTTATTTTGCATTAAGGACACTCCTCATAAAAAGCTTTCATTTTGGTGAAAAATATGGGAAGAAAACGGGCAGCTGTGCCTGGTGTGCAGGCTCTGGAGCTGCCTACAGTCTGAGAAGTGTCCCCTTGAGTTCGAAAGGATTTTATAGGAGAACTTAGCTGGAAAATTGTCTGAATAAAGTCTGCAGGGCCCTTATAAATAGTCATTTTGTGTGGCGAATATCGAAGTGAAGAGGATTTTTCTGATATTGTATTTGTATGTCACTAGTGATTCCTCAGGGCAGACGCAGACTTTAGTATAGGTGTGAAAGTCTGAGAGCTGAGCGTCCCGGGTGGCTTGCACAAAATGACCATTTGTCCTCTGCCTGTCCTCCAGGATTTCACATTTTGGAGGTCTATTATGCATTGTATGTTCAAGCGCAAGCCCTGTTCTTTAGAAATGTGTACAGCTTGTATAAGACACCTGTGGGAGGGTCCTTTCACCATTCTTGTGGCAATTGGTGTGTGGTAGGGGAGAGAAACGTTGCATTTGAGTTGTATTAATAGGATACATTCACAAGATGACTGTGAAATTTCATGTATACTTGCTTATTACTCACAGGTTTTGCATTTCAATAATAATAGTAATGATTGTAATGATACCTTTCCTTTATATAGAACCTTTCATCCCAAAGGGAGCTATAGTTACTCTCTGGCAGTGACAAAAGAGGTTGGTAACACCCAGTGTAAAGCAGCCATTTTTATAACTCTCTCTGTAGGTTGTGGTGTATTTCACACTATTCAGGCAATTTTGGAAAGTACTATATTATTATTATTACTATGCAATCCAAGCACTGTTCAAACCCTCTGTCTCCTGTTATTATAGCATTGCATTTGTGATACTACAGTTAAGTGTGAGGGAGTTGCCATTTACAGAGCATAACCCTCTTTTTGAGTGATTTTATAATGCTAGGGTTTCTCTCCATGTAAAACTGGGTGTAGAAGTTTTCCCCCAGGAGATAATTATTTTTTTTTTCTCTTTGTTTAGAAAAATTCATTTTAAACCCACTCAATCACTTCTCACTTCAATTTTTGGAAATAATTTTGGTGAAAGAAGGGTTGTTTTAGGTGCCATTGCCATGGTCTGTTGGGAACGGGCCATAAGGTGGGGCTGACTTTTCTCCACTTGCCTTGGGTTTCCGTGTATGGTTGAAGAAGGCGAGCATCAAACACCATTCCTTTGATGCCACTGCACACTCTTTGCACGAGACTAAGTGCCAGCCCAGGGCCCTCTGAACATAAAACATTTCTGACAGTAACTCAGATTCTGGATGTATGTATATGATGCATTTACATTTTGAATCTAACAACCAGTGCAAATAGATCTTAATGGCTAAAGTATCTTATTTGAGGTTGTTACAAGGGGAAGAGTATCCGTGCTCTTTATTAGCCAGCATTGCTTGCAAGCACAGACACACGCTTGCTGTCTCACTTTTTCTTAGCTGCTTTGTGGTTCACCAGTTTTGTTTGCCTGCAGTGCTGCTTGGTGGCCAGCCAAGGCACTGAGGTGTGGAGCTGGGCTTCTGTCCATCGTGCATGCAGAAAACACCCCAAAGTACCTTTACATCAGGTGATGTGGGCTGGGGACTTCGAAGGCTTGTATCAAATCCCATCTTCTGCCCTCCGGTTGTGCGGCTCTTCCTCAGGCTTATCAGTGGCATCACCTCTATGCGAGACCAGTTGTCTGCCACCACTGTTAGCCTTATCTGCTCTTGTGGGGTGGGCCAGACGTTGTTCTCCGGCCAGACCACATAAAGTGTGGCCATTCCTTTGTGCATATTCATTCTCATCAACCATAAAGTCATTGTACAAATAGGACACACACAGAGAGCGAGCAAGAGAGCACATTACATCCAGCAACAAGGCTGCTTGGATAAGCCCTTCATTTTTCAGCATCTCCTTGCTTCTCTTTTTCTTGCAGGCACTGACCCTTTCTCATCAGTCACAAGTGAAGCTCGCATTCCTGTGGGGAAAAAGCCTCGATAATGTGTTTTTTTTTTTTTTTTTTTTTTTTTTTTTTTTGTGCTTGGTAGAAAGTGAAGCTTTTTTTCACCAATGTTTTTCTTCTGCAAGGCCCACATTTACATTTTTTTTTGACATGTGGAGGCATCCCTTAGCATCCAGATGATCTGTTCTGAAAACAGAGCTTTACAAATGAGAAACCTGACTTTGGGTCACTAATTGTATCAACACAGCATTCGGGAGACCGAAATAAAGGAAGAGCTATGCAGTGTTTATATAACTATCAGTACCCAGAGGGCATTTCCAGATCCCATACCCTGAGATCTGGAGAACACTTGAAGACTTGGACTGTGCTTTGCATTCAAGACACTCTTCTCTGTGTGCTTTGTAAGCAAGAACTCTGATAAGCTTTTTCCAGTTTTGGAAATTCAGACTGCATGAGAGTGGGTTGTGTTTACATTATAGTCAAGCTGGAATGGATCCAATATGATTTAATTTAAATGTCTTTGTTTGGGGTATAACTTTGAATTATTTTTTCAAATAGAGCGATCTTTCTTTCTTTTTAAATGCAAGAAATGTTTTTTGCCCCCTTCTCGTTTAAATGTAGATAACTTTATAATTGACTTTAAGCTGGGAAACTTTCCAGCAGAGTATAATTATTCTTTTCTTTTGTGCAATGTTTTTTATTAGTGCTATGAAGCTGGGCTAATGTCACAATACATAAAAACTTGGAAAAAAGGAGACACGGTCTTTTGGCGTGGGCCGTTCGGAGGGTTCCCATATCGACCTAATAAGGTTAGTTTCCTAAGAGGCATTGGATGTTTCAGCTTGTGGCAGCTCGCTTTGTTTAATACTCCAAAGGGAAGACATCAATTTGATTACTGTTTTCATGATTATTTTAGGGACTTCCTGGGTTATTGTACGGTGCTACAGCATTAGCAGTCAGCTGGAGAAAGCAGACCTTATTGAACTGCAGCATATTTAAGGAGGAAGAGGAGAGGGAGGTGGGTGGGAGACTGGAAAATTAGCAAGGCTGTCTGTTCATCACTTGCATTAAACGTTCTGGATTTGTTTAAGAAAGGGAACTTATTCTGCACCAGCGATGAGTGCAGATTGGTTTTGCCGTGTTTGAACCACGTTGCTGTTTTGTGACTGAGCACGAGTGAAGAAGAGATGTTGATCTTCTTCTCTCCTGGGTGTTCCCTGAACTACAGCAGCTCCAGTGAGGTGTCACATCATCCAACCACTCTGCAAATGCTGATCCTATCTACTGATACTAGGCTCTCTGCAAAGAAGGGCAGATCCAGTTTCAGGGGAAGGCTTCTCACACAGACTAATTTCGTTACTAAATTCTGACCTTTCAAATGAGAAGCAGAATCGAAACATTGGTCATTAGGATCCCAAAGCCCCATTTCTTCTTGTTCTTTCTTTTCTTCTTCTTCTATTTCTTTTTTTTTTTAACCAGCAGAAATAGGGCTGTAAAATCCCAGTGGCCAAACTCCATGCCGAGCAATTGTGTTCTGCTTCCTGAAATAGTGTCCCTGCTGTGTTAGGCTACTGTTCACTTCTGTTCCTAAAAGCTTCCAGATCATCTGGGACAGAGCACAGCAGCCATGCCTAGAAGTGGGTGCATTCAGGGGCTGGCTGGGTGATCCTTGTATGTGCAGTGTACAAAGCACCTGAGCAATCCTTGAAACAGCTTGCTGTGGAAGAACTGTTAATATTTATGAATTATAACAAAGGTCCTGAATATAAATTTCTGAGTAAAATTCCTTTTTTTTTTTTTTCCCTTCCCTCTATTTGCTGCCCATAGCATAGGATTTAGATTCAGGCAGATCAAAGCCATTCGAAATAAACTGCCCCCAAAGCAGCCCCTGAGCAGCAGCCCCTTCCCACCAGCAGCCTCCTCCAAGAGGCTGCTGACTGTCAGGATAGGTGAGCGTCCAAACTGCAGAGCCTGTTTCATGGCAAGGTGGTCAAACTTCAGGCCTGACCTTCCGAGATCTTACAGACCGTGCGTTCCCACTGGCTCTGACTAATTAATGGTTTGTATAGCACAAAGGAAGTCATTTCAAATTCAGATGGATGTGTGCATGAGAGATGTGTTCAAGCTCTCAGTGAAGTTGGTAGGAGTTGGACCAGTTCCTGTCTGTAGCAAATCCATCTGGACGCTGTTCGTGCTGATAGCTTCTCTGCTATATGTAGTCGCACTCCACATCTTGAAGCCCTCTGGCTTCCAGCACCCCGTCAGACTTTGGCTGTAGAGGGTTGGGGTTACCAAATCCCTGGCTGTGATGAACAGGGCAGGCGTAAGATGGTTTAGGAGGGAGGACCCCAAAACACAGGGTTAAGACCCACTTCTGGGATTGGTGCACTGGTAGGTGAAGTGCTGGGAACCAGCACCCTACTGCCTGCATGTCAACCCACAGTGGGTCAGCACAGTGTACAGCTGAACTGAAACTGAAATATAAATGACCTGGAATGAAGGCTAAAGTTATAAATGTTTATATTTGGATATAATCCAGTTTCATTAAGTTTGGTATATAAAAATCATGCAAATGCTGTCTGTAATACTTGATGGATTTTGTAGAAAAATGCATTCTGAGATTTGCATTTACCAGTTCATGCCCTGGTACCTGATGTGGTCTCTCTGTTGGGACCCTTTACCAGTGTGGCAGAAGGAGGAACTGGCAACGAGCACGTTTGTTTCCAGCCACAATGGTTAACTCAAAATTCTGTTTTGTTGTTAGCACGGAGAACTCCTCATGCTGGCTTCTGGCACTGGCCTCGCACCAATGCTTCCCATTCTCCAGTCCATAACAGATGATGAAGAGGATGAAACTTTTGTGACTCTTGTTGGCTGCTTCCGTACATTTGAAACAATTTATTTGAAACCTCTTCTCCAGGATCTGGCTCGGTACTGGAACATCAGAATATTTTATGTCCTAAGCCAGGTAAGTAAATGGATATGAAGTGGATTTATGTGAGGGTTCTGTCAGCTGGACAAACCTTTTCTGTCAGTGATCTTAATTCTTTCCCAGTCATCAAGGCTACTTTGTGATCTAGCAGCTGCTGTTCTTAAATGTACTAAATATTCTCATGCTGCTAGCAGTCTGAAGAATTTCAGGGAAGCAACCATTGCTGCTTGTCCCTCTTTGACCCCCTCAGTAGCCCTTCTGTTGGCAAGGACCCACTGATTCATAGTCACCATTGACCATTTCCCCCCACTTCAGACAGTTGTTGCTGCACCTAAGCATTTATGCAAAGAAAACTTGACTCTGGGAGACTCGCAGCAAATAAACTATTTCTTTTTTCCTAATACCAGTGCCTTAGTCTGTCCTTATCTTCCATTCATTGCTCATGGCTACATCTCTCTTCTTCTAGGATGTTAGCACCAACTTCCCAGCAATTATTTTTCCCAGCTGACCCATTTTCAAACTTTTTAAAGTTGCGTCCCACTCTCTAAAATTATTTTCTACTCCAAATCCATGGGATGAGGGCATACCTCTCTCAGTGGTCTTATGATTTGAGCAGTCGTTTTCATTTTCATTTGGTCCCAAAGTTGCCTGTGTTCTGCACAGATTTGGTAGTTGAAAATTATTTCCCTCAGAAATGAGGATTCATTGCAGGGAGGATATAGAAAGAATTATTTATGCTAAGGGAATGAATCCCATTGCATTTTTAGCTCCTCAGATGAATCATTTTTTGTATCTCATGGTGGATCTGCCTCATACATTATGTTCCACATATGGCCTTGGCAAGTTGAAATTAGGTATAGAGAAAAGTACTTGTGACTTAGGCATCCCCTCAGCCGTTCTGTAGGAGTGTAATCAGCAATTGTCTCTGGTGACACAGGTTAGGTACCCTTTTCAGGACGGTGCTTTCTCAAGAGCCTGAGGAGGTCTTGAAATTCAACCCAGGGAAGGGCAAGAAACCCTTCTGACCCCTGTCAACACAGCCTGCACATGTACATCTCTCCCTTTTGTCTCTTCTCTTAACGGGTTTGTTAAGAGAAAGCTCTGAGTGGTGCATCTTCCTTTTTAGGATTATATGTGCCTGTCCCAGTGTTTCACTCTGCTGCCAGAGTGAGTACTGCTCCCATCACATCTCAACACTTCCATATCTAATTAATAGCAGGGGGGGTCCTGCTGGATCTGACATTTCTCACGGGATCAGCGCCGTGTCTGCAGCAGGGCTGGCTTCCTTTCAGTTGCTTTGGTCAAGGGAGATGGGACTGAAAGAGGCTTGGGAATGGAAGAGGCAATGGGGAGGAGTAGTCTTGGGACTTAGGACTGGGGAATAGAGAAGGCATGGTGGGAAGTGGTTCCCAAAGGAGAAGGTTCCGCAGTGCTTCTTGGCAGTAGTTACACTCTGGTTTTGTTCAGTCCCCTCTGAATTGGTGGCCAGATCCAGTGGCAGGGAAGGATTTAATCTGGGCTTTGCAAGAGTAAAACAGCTCTTGGAATGGGTCATTTCTACCCAAATGGAGTCACAAGGGTGAAAAATATCCTGTGGGGAAGAGGGAGACTTGGCTGTAAGCAATTGACTGTCCTTTTCACTGTGGCACACTGCAAAGCTTTTTGCCTTTTCAGGAAACGTCACTGGAAAAACTTCCTTGGAGCTATCAGGAAAACACGTACACTGGTCGCCTAAATGAAGACTTGATGAAGACGATAATAAATTCCTGTCGAAGAAAGCCATTCGTATTAATTTGTGGCTCTCCTGCGTTCAGTGAGGATATGAAGAGATATCTGAAAGCTGCAGGGATTGAAGAAAATTCCTGTTTTGTCTTTTAACAGGATATTCCTGACTTAAGAAACCTCAGGCCAAGCCTTGGACATCCTTGTTTCAAGACGTAGATTATCTAGATGACTGATTTTGAGCAGAGATCCTTGTGCATATACTTTCATAGGCCTTTGGCTCAAATATTTGCCTCCATTATGATTCTCAATCTTGAGAGTGTTTTAAGGATCGGGTGGCCTTCCAGAATGACTGCTGCAACCACCCAGATGTCAGGGAACAGCATACTAATTTCAATAGAAGTCTTCACATGCAATTTTGAGAGAGATCTCTTAAGGGTACTAAGAAACATCCAAGTATAGAGCTCTGCTGTAATATGAAGACTAATGATGTGCTTTGAAATCCATGTTAGTCTGCAGTGGCATTGTGCCCTGTTAAATGTACCCTGGGGAGATTTAATCCTCGGGGAGAAGATTGCGTGGCCAAAGGAACAGCAGAGCACTGGCACAGCACTCTGCAGTCTGTGGGGTTCACAGAGTTGTGTTGTTATCTTGCTGGGTGATACCAGGCAAGCCACTTCAGCCTCTGTGTGCCTCAGTTGCCTTGTAGAACACTAATATGGGATGAAAATCCTGCTTTCTGTAAAGCGACTTTTTTTTAAAGAAAAATCTATATATGAGGATGGAATTACATGTGCTGCCCAGTGAGGACTTGCACTGCCTGCTCTGAACCTTAACCCTTGCAGTGCTACCTGGGGGGAGAAAGGGAGTGTCCTAAATGTCATTGTGAGAAACCATCGGGGCTGTAGCTGCTGTCTGTCAGGGAAGATGGCTCTGTGCTTTTCATGACCCCTAAGTGTTGTGTAACAGCCCTGGTTCATTAAATCAAAGTTTTTTTCCAAGTTCATAGCTGTTTCTTTTTGTCACAGGACTTTAGCAGAGTGGAAGTGCTCTAAGCATATGAGAGCAACACCCAAGGAACAAAAGCTTCACAGGAACCCAGCTTTGCGGGGATGCTCCCCTGTGGGGCACAGCAGAGCCATGCTCTGTGCAGCCCTGGGGCTGCCATGAAATTGCAGTCCGTGCGCTCCAGCCCCTTCATTTTCTGTCCAAGATGCTGTTGCCCTTGCTTTGAGATATCCTCTCTCTACTCCTTCACCTTTTTAGATCACCATGTTCACTAACTTCACCTGCAAATACAGCCTTTCTGCACACCTTTGTGTTTTTCCCTTCATTTCTTGTTCATCCCGTGTTGGGATTTCCCAGGGTGACAGATTGACAGATGATGATGCATCGTCATTCCTGGCCCGTTTTTACCATCTCAAACAATACACCTCGCACAAAGAAGATGCGCTGTGAGAGTTACTCACAAGAAGCAGAGCACACTAAAGTGACGGGTGGGTCTGCCTTCCCATGCTGAGCAGGGTCGGAGCTGAGAACAGTTTTGGCCCTGAGGACGCAGTCTGCAGTGCTTGCCATTAAACCACAAGGAGTCCAATGCACTTGCACAAGTGTGAGCATTTACAAGGCATGATTTGGTCTTAAATGGCATGAGTTCCCCTCACATCAGTGAGATTTGTCTCAGTTACCAAATGCCAGGGCTGACTCCAGTATGGATGCAGCTTTTATGCCGACTTCATCAGAGCAAGGGCCTGCAGGAAAGCTGTTCCCTTAGCCCAGAATGGGCTTTGGCTTTTAATGCAAGCAGATGCCATAGAGCTGCCCACATGAGGTCCAAGACAAACTCTCAGCTCCCCTCCAGACCACGTTTCAGCCACCATAAACCACTCTGTAGTGGAGGTGTTTCTGTGCAGCAGCAGGCTGAGAAAATAAGGAGTTGCTCTCCCTGCTTTGTCCCTAGCTAGGAGCACAAAGTATTTTCCTCAGACATCACACGCTCTGAAAACCTCGCTCTTGCTTTAAGCATTCTGCCTTTCTGAGATTTTGCTACAAATCCACAAAGCCTTTTTGCAAAAGGCCCGAGGTAAAACTTGGTGCCTGCTTTGGGAAAGCGACGAATTTCCGAGCAAAAGCTGGGACTGTTCCTTTAAGCGCAACCCCAATATGTCTGGGTATTTCAGCACATATGGGCCACGATGGTTAAACCCTACCCAGCTGGTCTGGCCATTCTGCCGCGAAGCCTCCTGTCTTTGTTCGTGGCTAAAAGGGAGGGTGGTGAGAGACAGAGCAAGCTGTGAATGCTGCGGGTTGCAATCCTGCAAAGGCAGCCTGCAGGGGAGCGGGAGGAGGCGACGCGCTGAGCCGCCGTGCCGGAGGGGACAGGGGTCCCTGCAAGATATTCTCTGTAGGGGAGGTGATGTCCTTGGCATGGTGAACTCGGAGGGGCCTTTGAACAGCCCCCGGCACTTTGTTCTGCGTTTTCTGCCCTTCTCTCTCCCTTCCCCCTCTCTCCTTTTGTCATTTTTCAGGCTGGATGTCAGCGTGCCGCGGGTCCCCTCTGCTGCCACAAGGCACGCGGGATGGAAAGGCTCTGCCCCATGGCAGGAGGAGGAGAGGTTTCCTTCTCTTCCGAGGTCAGGGTGGCCGCTGCCGGCCCTGCTGGGTGCTGGTAGGAGGCTCGGGTGCCCCGGCCACCCCAGCAAGGGGCACGGGGACCGGCCACCCCCGGAGGCCCCCACAGCTCTGCTGGGGAGAGCGGCCTCGCTTCGCTTTCTTTCTTCTTCCTCATGGGCAGCCTAAATACCTTCTTAATTTCATCTCATTATTTCCTGCCTAAATAATTCCCGTTCCTCCTGGGGACCGTGTTTAAACCTTTGATCTTCTCTGAAGTCTCGCAGCCCTGATCACATCCTTTCTATTTAAATGAATCAAACGCCTTTTTGACTCATGATTTATAGATTTGCCCGCCGAGGAATTCAAGGAGCCCCGGTACAGCACGCCTCAAAAAAAAAAAAACCCGCAGTGTCTCCAGCCCGAGCCAAGGCACCCTGGGCTGAGCCAGAGCACCTCTGGCAAGAGCTGCGTGCTGCAGGCCCTGCCTGGCTCCTCGTCAGGGTTATTGCTGCTCCTCGGCCTCCCTTCAGCCCTTCTGCCCTCCAGCCCGCTCTGCCGGCTGACGGATGGCGCTGCCTGGGCTCGGGCCCAGCCTGGGAATTGCCATCCCCAGGTCAGGAGAGGGTGAACGTGCCTGAGGCTGATGGATGCTGTCCCCCGGGATGGGGTCACAGCTGCTGTGCTGCACAGCCTCAGCCTCCTGTTTCCTGGGGGGTACCGGGGCATGGAGCAGGACGGCTGAGAGCGGCCGTGTAGGGGTGGGCGTGATGGATGCGGTGCCCAGGCCAGCCGTAGATTAACTGGAGGGAGGTGGGTGATGCTGGCAATGGGGTGATGGCGAGGACGGCCATGTCACAGCGATGGAGAAGCCAGGAGCAGCCTGTCCCTACACCCAGAGACCCAAGGCTTGGAGGGCTACTCTCAGCCCCTCATGGCCATGGCTAGGGCAGCACGCCGGGCACACCAGGCAGCTGGAGCGCAATCAGCCAGCACCACCGGGCATCTCCATCCACGTGCAGTCCCTGGGATGTGCTCCCAGTGCTCACCAGCACGGCTCCAGCCAGGCCGGGCATGGGGCAGAGAGCCCGGACGAATGTTATTGTTGTTGTTATTACCCATAAATATATGCAGGCACTTAATGACCCTGGCACAGAGCACTTCCTGGCGATTAATGGCCAGTTGGTGTTAATGGTCTTCAGCGGCACCTCGGGCCATCGGCTCCTCCCAGCCCATCATTAATCCACAGGAAATGTCTCAGGCATCGATCCTCATTGCTTAATTAATAAACACAACTTGCCTCCCCGGCTGAGATTTAGAGCTACTTGCTGCTTCTTTCCCCACTGCTCTGAAGGTGACTTCTAGAAGCACGGGTCTCTCTCGCACCTTGCTTGATTTTTTGAGGCCTTTGTGGCTTTTTCCCTCCCAGCATTCATTCAAGAGTGGGCTAAGACGTCTTTTTGCTCCCGGGCAGGCTATGAAAAGCCTGATGCTGGGAGGTTTGCATCTTCTGCCCTCCATCCACTGCAGGACGGTGAGGTCCTGGCGCTGCAGCATCGCGCCTCCAAGCCACGGCCGGGCATCCAAAGCAGGGCCAGAGCACTCGTGGTGTTTCTCCAGCTTTTATCAACAGTTGGCTTTGTGCAGCGAGTGCCGCAGTATAAATCACGTTAATTCCTGAGGTACTTTTCCGTGGTGAGTCTGAAATTCCCATTTTGGTTCGCTGTCTTGCCTGGCGAACTAAATTATTTTCATGGCCCCTTAAGGGCATATTGTCAGCCCAGACTTACTGCCGTTATACACCATATCTGAAACATTAATATCTCTTCTAAATATAGTGTATTGACAAGGTATCTGGTATAGTGTAAATCCTTGGGACATTTGATCCAGATCATTAAAACTGAGTGAAGGAAGGGAGGAATAGATCAAGTTACCTTGCCGCTCTTAATTCAAACAAGCAATGAATTATTCATTCCGCTATTAATTCTGCAGTCCTCCTGCTTTTTATTTATTTCTCCCTGTATTTATTTTTTTTTCTCTCCTGGACAGACAGCTCTGGAGGGATGCTCGGGCACCGGTGACGGGAGCGCTGCCCGCGCAGGGAGGATGGGGCGCAGGGGCACGGGCTGCCTGGCGGCGCTGGCCCTGCTCTGCGGGGTGCTCGGGGTGGCTCCCAGCACAGGTAAGAGCCTGAACACCACGGGGACACCAGGGCTGGCCGGGGAAAGGATCTGGCCCGGGAGCCATCCAGGTGTGTGCAAGTGTGTGAGACAGGAGTGCACTTGGTTTGCTGCATCACGTTGGTTTTATTGAAGATTGAAGTTAGGGATTGTCCAGCTGCGGTTACAGGCACGTTTCTGAAGGGGTTATTAGCTCGTGGAGTTGCACACGTGTGTATGTATACCCACACACACATATAGATGTGTATATATACACATAAATGTTGCAGTATATGTGGTAAACCCACATTTTATCTGTACAAGGTGCCCCTCGGATGCAGGGTGGGTTCAGCACACAGCACAGTACCTGGGGGACCAGGGGGGCAGCTCAGCCCAGCAACTCGCTAACTGGCAGCATCCCTCCCCCCAAAAAAAGGCACCAAGTCCCTAATTACCCAGCTGCCTGCACCACGGCTGCTCCCCCTTCCTGCAGACTTCCCTCCTGGAAGTTTAGTTCAATAACTTCAGTCCTTTAGCACAGCCCCACATCGCTTAGTCACCTCTCCCCGGTAATTAGCAAAGCAGTGGTGGATGCTCCGGTGGTGGGATGGAGCTGGCGTTGTGCACCCTGTCCCACTGCCCAGCCACCATCCTTTTAGGGTTTCCCTCAAAATGGGGTGTCACATCTGCCTCCCACCCCTCTCTCCTGCCACCCAGGCATCAAATGTGGCGGGGTGCTCTCGGCACCCTCCGGCAACTTCTCCAGCCCCAACTTCCCGGGGCCGTACCCCTACGAGACAGAGTGCACGTGGCTGATCGTGGTGGCCGAGGGCTCCTCCGTCCTGCTCTCCTTCAGCCACTTCGAGCTGGAGTACCACGCCGCCTGCGCCTATGACTACCTCCAGGTCTACAACGGGGCCACCCGTGACCGGGGCAACCTCCTGGGCACCTTCTGTGGCCACAGCGCCCCGCCGCCCTTCGCCTCCGCCTGGCATGTCATGGCCGTCGTCTTCCGCTCCGACCGCCACGTGGCCAAGCGTGGCTTCGCCGCCGCCTACCGCAAAGGTAGCAGGGGATGGCGGATGTATCTGTCTGTCTGTCCATCCGTCCTCCCTCTGACCTCAGTTTCTGTGTCTCAGATGCCTGCGGCGGGCAGCTGACGGGGCTGTCCGGGGAGATCACCAGCCCGCGGTACCCCGAGAGCTACCCCAACGACGCCGAGTGCCGCTGGAGCATCGGGGCGGCTGGTGGCCCCGTCACCTTGGTCTTCGCTGACTTCCAGGTGGAGGGTGGCCAGGGCTGTGGTTTCGACTACGTGGCCCTCTTCGACGGCCCCACCGCCGCTGCCCCCCGCCTGGGTCGCTACTGCGGCAGCGCCCGGCCGCCCCGCACTGTCTCCTCCACCCAGCACCTCCTCGTCCTCTTCAAGTCGGATTTCAACATCGTGGGAAGGGGCTTCAAGGCCCATTTCTACTCGGGTGCGGGGTTGAGGGGGGCTGGGTAGAAGGATGTGGGGAGGGGTGGTGGTTTGTAGTGCCTTCCCTCCTGCGGCAGCTCAAGGAGATGATACTGGAGGGAAGATCTTTGGGGGGACTCCATGAGGTGATGGTGGGAGTTATAGACCATGATGCAAAGCAAATAGCTTCATTATGGCTCTTCCAGGCCTTAGCTTGACTTTCTCTCAATCAAGAGATGCCCTTCTTATTGCTCATGATGTGCCATGGGTTAAGTGTCCCCCCTGTCTTCCCCCATAGGACACTGCCCATGGTCTTTACCCAGGTTGCTGCCATCCCCCAAAACTCATGGGTGGACATTGGCCAAACACAAGGCCAAGGAGCAGTAATGTGGAGGGTAGAACAGGCTTTAGCAATAAAACAAGTGCTCAGCAGCCAGGAGACTTCAGCTTTCCTCTTTTCCCCCAAGCAGGAGAGTGCCAGGAAGTCTACACCGCCATCAAGGGGAACTTCTCCAGCCCTCAGTACCCCAACTTCTACCCCAACAACCTCCAGTGCCAGTGGAGCATCCAGCTGCCCCCAGGCTACCGGATCAAAATCTTCTTCTTGGACCTGGAGCTGGAGGCCCGGAGCAGCCTGACCGGTGGCTGCGACTACGACCGCCTGTCTGCCTTCGACGGCGGGGCCGAGAACGCCTCGCTGCTGGGGACGTGGTGCGGGCACGACAGCCCGGCGCCCGTCACCTCCCACGGCCACCGGCTGCTGCTGGTGCTCCGCACGGACCGCAGCACGGCCAAGAGGGGCTTCTCCCTCACCTACGTTGGAGGTAAGGTGTCCGCTCCTCCTGGTGGGGTGCAGGAACCAGGGGGCTTTTAGGGGATGGAGGAGCCAGGGGAGGTGGCCAAGCACTCAGGTGCCAGCTCATGCATTAACACCAGTCACTTTGTGGCTGTGCCATCACATCACGGCTTGCCCAAAGGCCACCAAGTGCCCTGCATGGCACAGCCACAGGTGGAAATGTTGTTTTCTCCTCCACTGTGAGCGGCACAGGAGGATCAGGACCCTGCTGGCCCCATGGGCTCATCCCCACTGCATTTGAGCCCCATCTCCCAGCCGGTGCACCCAAAGTGGGAGGAACGCTGTGCAGAGATTTGTCAGCCTCCGCAAAAGCTAGCGAATTTATGGAGTTCGCTGTATTTCAAGATAATTACATCTGAGCTGACCCGTGTGTTGGGGATGATTCATGCCTGTGCTCGGCACAGGATGAGCCTTGGGTCCACAGAGTGGAGGAGCAGCCTCAGCATCCGCGGGTGGACCCGGGTGCAGCATCCTGCAGAGCTGCTCGCACGGCAGCACAGGAGCCATGGCTGCTGAGCCAGGTTCTCAAGCTTTTATCCCTCGGCAGCAGAACCGTACATCATCTGGGGTGTAGCAGGAGGGATTTTGGAGTACACGGCTGTGGGAGTCGGAGAGGGGATGGAGTTTTCCCCTAGGCCTCTACAACCTGAGAGGGAGAGAGCTCGTACCAGGCACCCAGCAGGGCTACATATCATCCCCAGGACCATGGAGATATAAAAAAGGGGCATCTCCGCTTCCACAGCTCTTAGTCCATGCAAATATTTCCCTTTTGTCTGGGCCCATGAAGTGAGTTGGGCAGGGCGTGTGTGATTTACGGCCGTTTGCATGAAAGCCTTCACGCCGGGAGAGAGGATCCATTTTCTCCTCCTCCTCCTCTTGATCTAATGCACTTTAGTTATTTGGTAAATCTTCTAATGGTTTTATAATGCACTAAGTGTAGCAAAGTGACACTGTTTTTTCATATTGATTTTATTGCATCTTACCAGTTTCGTAAGGCCAGGATTCAGAGGGAGCTGGAATAATTCAATAATTCATACTGCCCAAGTGCTTAGTTCAAGCTCAGCGAGGATTAACCTTAGAGGAGTGGGGCATTCTCCTCCCTACTGCCCTCCCTGCACTGCTGCTTTCTGCACCCCGAGGAGCCACACAGGGTGCCAGAGGGAGGGCAATGGAGAGGGACTGTATTTTGTATAAAATAACACTTTCTACATTACAGGTGTAGCTCTTTTTTTCCCCTGAAAAATCATTTATTTGCTTTGGTCCACAAGCCAGAGCTGTGGCAGTAGTGGTGGGTACCGCACGAGGCACAACAAAGCTGTGAGGCTGGCGTCCCCACCAGCCCCAGTGCCACCACCAGCTCCGTGTGTCACGGGGACAGTGGTGGTGGCTCTGGGCCGAGTTGCAGTGGTCTCTGTAGGTGGCACAGCTGGGGAAATGCCAGCAATGCCTCACCCATTTCTTGTTTTCTGCCCCAACAGTTGTGCCCATGAACGTCAGCTGCACACGGACAGACTTCCACATCCAGATCCCCGTGCGGGCCCTGGCCCAGCTGGAGAGGAACAAGATTTATTTGGGGATGCCCTCCTGTGCGGCCCACATGGTCGGCTCCAACTTCAAGATACACACCCGCTTCGACACCTGCGGCACCGAGTCCCAGGTAAAGGTTTGGCAGACATTCCCTTAAAGCCAGCCGGGCAGGGGCTAGCCCTGGTCCCTCTCAGAGACTGCTCAGAGCTGCCCCATGGAGCTGAGCCCTGAGGAGCCTCAACCCTTGTCTTGCAGAGACGAAACAACACCAATATCATTGTCAGCACGCTCTACATCGACTTCTCAGCAGGCAACCAGGAGGACATCCACCGGTACGAGGTGCAGTGCGAGCCGAAGAGGAAGGAGGCCGCGGTCACCCTCATTGCTGGCCCCGGCCCGCAACGGCTGAGCCAGGCCGAGAACCTGGTGGAGGCCCAGCAGCGGGAGGCAGGAGGGGTGGACACCCGCGAGGCCAGGAGCCAGGACACCAGCGACATCGTCTTCATCAGCATCTGCATCCTGGCCGGGCTCCTCATGGTCATCGCCGTGGTCGGGCTCGTGCTGCTGTAGTGAACTCATCCCTGCTCAGCTCGGAAATGCCCCCCAAAATTGTCCCTCAGCCCAGGCTTAGCGCTAACGCAGCTGCTGAGACAGAGGCCCCGAAATGGAGCCCAAGCCCAGCCTCCACCTCCTCCCCGCGCCTGAGGGATCTGGGCAATAGGCAGCCGCTTCCCTTCCCCATCGGTTTTCCTCTGTCTCTCAATCTGTCCATTTGGCTCGGGAACGCACTTCTCGTGCTCCGTAACTCTTCCCGCACCTGCTTCCATTTATTTTCCCTCTGGTGCCGCTACTTTCGGGAAAGTAACGTTGTTTGCCGATGGCTGCAAATAATCCTGTCAATTATTTCTCGCTGAATTCTTGAGCGTACAGACTACCCCCCAAATATAGCAATATTTCCAACAAATATTTTCCGTGCTCCCATCCATGCCTGTGTGGGTGCCATGGATCCCTGCTGGAGGCGGCTGCAGACGCCGACGTCTCCCCTTGGCACGCAGCGATGGGTGCAGCGCACGTAGGTGCTTCGGGGAGGTGTCTCCGGTGCCCATATGCGGTGTCTGAGCGGTGGGGATGTGACGAGACGCGTTCATCCTCGAGCTCCCCACTGCTTCTCCACGTGTCGTCTTCTCACAGGGCTTACCTGAGCGCTTCAGCCACCCAAAGGCTGGAGAAAATGAGAGCAATCTGTCCTTTCCCCTGTGTTTTCCTCCTTCCCAGTGTGCCCAGGAGAGTGGTGTGCCCCTCAATCCTAAACCCGGGGGCAGGTATCGCTGAGCACCCGGGGAAGTGTCTCTTACATAAAGCAGGGCGATGGGTCAGCTCCTTCTGATTTACACCGACCCCTCGCTGGGGGCTGGATGCTGCCAGTTCCAGCTCAGCATCGCTCTCTCCTTGGGATTTTGCTGTAAGGAAGGCTGGGAAATGTCTTGTCCTGCCCCGATGCAAAACAGGGACAGGCTGGAGACCACCCGAGGTCTCCTGGGTGGGAAAAGTGGTGGCAGAGGCCAGGAAGGGACTTTTTGGCCAGCAGTTTTTAGCCACAGCCAGACACCAGTGATAAACCACCCGCATCCCCATCCCAGGGGCATGGTGCAGGACCAGCCCCAGTGTCCCCTGCCCCTGCACGCAGGAGCTGGCCACCGGCACGTCCCCTCCCTGTCCCCAGGACGGGGCAGGTCACCGTGCTGGCACTTCCCAGGCTGGACAAAAGCCCCTTGTAGCCAGCTGGGGCGCGGGGCCGGAGCACAGGCTGGGCTCCCTGCCACCCTCCTGGCCTCGGACAACCTCTCGCCATCAATGGGGCTCTGTGCACAGGGTGCTCGCCGAGCTGCCGAGCGTGACGGGGGACGGCGAGTCCCAGGATGCGAGGTGCTGGGTAATCACGGGGATTTGTTCCACCTTTTATTGTGGCTGCCCAGTGCTGGGCATGCCGCACACTCCCAAGGGCATGGTCAGCAGCTGGGGTGCTGTTTAGATCTGGTGCCTTGTCCATCTCTTTTCCAGGGGTGGTTTATAAGGTCCAGGTTTGCACGCTAACCCGGCCATAAAAGCTAACGCCGTCCCGATGCTTTCCCAAGCAGATGTGTCGCACACTCTGCTTGCCGGGGATTTATGTGGCCCGAGGGGCACAATTCTGCTGATCCTCGCCTTTCTTTCAAGGTAATAATACAACGGTTGTGGGCTTGGTGGCTGCAGAAAGAAATAAAACCCTCTGAGCACTGGCTGGGTGCTCCCCACTTAGCAGGCAACCCCTCTTTGGTGGATTTCTCCATGAAATACCCAGTGAGAGCTTTTTCCTCGGTGATCCCAGCAGTGCCCAAGGTGCTGGTGCTGGGCACAGCCCCCGCTGCTGCAGTGGGTCCCTCGGTGGGGCTGTTTCTCCTTCCCACCAAGCACGCCCTGTGGCTGGTAGTGTGCTGCGGTATGCAGCAGCACCGTCTGCCTTGGGGAAAAGACGCTTTTTAGCGAAAACAGCTCCAAAATACTGAGCAGATGCTGGTGCTCCCTGTGCAGGACACATTTGGGGTTATCCAGGACACCGGGGTTTGTAACACCGGCAGCCCCAACGAGCTGATGTCCCATGCAGGGGCCGTGAAGTCTGGCTCCGAACCTGCTTTCCCTCTTTATCTTATTTTTTCCCTTCTCCAGGAATGCCAGGAATGAGGCAGCTCTGCTCCTCTAATCCACTCTCCCCGCCCAAACCTGCATCCCCTCCTGGAGCAAGCCTCTGCATTTCATTTAATAGCGACTGCCCCGGGGCGGCGGCACGGGGAGCTGGTAGGCTCCCACCTCCTTGCTTGCTGGTTTTTGGGGTCACTTAATACCAACTTCCCCGAGCACACGGGGGTAGAGGTGGGCACAGCACAGGGACACGGCCAGCCCCAGCCCCCTGCCACCCTGTCACCTTGCAGATTCAGGCACCTGCCGGAGACCCTCGGCGGCACAGATGAGGAGGCAGCCGCTGTCAGCCCCGCCAGCTGGGGAGACATAATGGAGCAAGCATATGGACAATTAAAAATGCAACGGCGGCGTTTACCGGGAGTTGTTTCCCGGTTTATTTTCAGCAGCGCTCGCTCCCATTTCCTGGCCATCCTGCCCCATGGGGACAGCAAGGTCGTCCTCCCCCCCATGCTTCCTGGGGGTTTTGGTGTGTAGAGGTGAAACGGGGGCATTTGGGGAACGTGGGGAGCAGTTATTTGGAGGAAAGCATCGCCTTGCAAGTCACCCCAAACCCTGAGCTGCCAACAGCCTTGCCTGAGCACCCCTGGGTGCTGGCAGGGCTCCCCGCTGCAGCACAGCCCTTGGGGTGCCCGCTCCCAGCCCTGGCAGCATGGCAGCTCCATGGGGTCTGGCTTTGAGGCTGCCCCTGCCTCCCTTTTTGGGCTGGCCCTGCCCCTCACGGCTACTCTCCTCCTCCTCCTGCCACCCAGGACAAGAGCGCGGTGTTTGCAGCGTGAGCGTTTCAGCTGAAGGAAAATATTGGCTGCAGGAAAAAAGGGCTTTGCCATCTGGGCTGGCTGTGTTAAAAGAAGAGGGTTTGTCCATCAGAGGGGCACCCTTTATGGGGAGATAACTGCTCGGTATGTAATAATATGTAATTAGCAGGGATTATCCCGTAATCTAGTCTAATTGACAGCGATCGTAGATGTTGTTCAGTGCACTGCCAGCAGAATTAGCGCGTCATTAATTGCAGCGTAACCCTGGCATGGGCTCCCCCTGTTTGCATCCTCCAGCCTGCCGGAGCACCTCCATGCCTCAGTTTCCCCTGCTGCCCTCATAACCCAGCTCTGGGGTTTCGGGAGCTGCCTGGCCAGGCTTTTGCAGCTCTTTGTTGGCTCCGTGAGCCAAATCGGGTCTGTCCCCACCACAAGAGCTGCAATACTGCAGGGGGAGGTTGGGGACAGGGGGGGGCTGCGGTTCCCCTTCATCGGGGAAGGGGCACGGGGGGGATGTGCGAGGACATCTGGGGCTGCTCCTTGTCCGAGCACCTCCCAGCCCAGGGCCAGCCACCAGCCAAGCAAACCCTTCGCATGGCCGGGCTGCCAGTGAAGGAGATCTGAAAGTTTGGGTTCTTTGTGGAGAAACCTTTGAAGAGCCTCTCGGAAGATGAAAAACGCCGAGGCGCTGCGTGCTGCCTTTCAGGAAGGACGGGGAGGTCTCGGCTACTCCCTTCTCCTCTCGCCCAAGCAATTTGCAGCGGGATGAAGCTCTCCTTCCCCCGCCTGCTGATGGGGATCGCTGCTCACCTCCGGGAAGGGCTTCCCTTCTTTTTGCTCAGTGTGGCAGGACTCTCCAGATCCTTCAGCTTCGTGTACTCTCTGAAAGGAGTGTGTGGGCTGTGCTTAATCTGGCAGGAAAAGGGGAAAAAAGAAGTGCCTTTTCTGTAGTTTGGGTGCCTCCTTGGTTTAATGCTCCCCTGTAAAAGGGCACCAGCTACTTGAAAGGCACTGCACCGGGGAAACACAGCCCAAGGGAGCCACGGCTCAGATCTTCCATCCCTCCTTTTAGGCTGAAAGGGTTTCCCCAGCGTGAAGACAGGAGCTTGTGGAGTCCCTGCCTTTGCCAAGTGTCTTCCTGGCACCCTGCGACTGCCACCACACAGCAGTTCCAGGGTAAAACCAGAGGCGAAAGCAGAAGTGCACACCCAGATCAGTGAGACCCAGCCCCAGGATGCCTGAGGGGCCTTTTTGCCCCCCAGCTGGGTGTGTGACCTTTGTGGTGGGAGAAACCAAGCTGGGGATGGTCCTGCAGGCCCCCATGTCCCTGAACCATGGCTCATCAGTGCTGCTGGCACAGGGACGTATTGCAGGGCACTCAAACCCATCAGCTCACTTCCAACAGCCAACTTCCAACAAAGAGAGCAAATCTGGTCTTTATAGAGTAATTAAAAACTTGGCTGCTGAGTACCAAGGTGCTGAGCATCCCCTCATCACACTCAGCATCACTCTTTGAGAAAAGGAAGCCCTATTTTGTCCTATTGCTTTTTCTTCTCAGTTTTTGTCTTTTTTTTTTTTTTTCCCCACCTTCCTGGTTTTGTCCTCACACCATTCCCTTGTTCTCTGGTTCCCCCTGTGCTGCACGTCTCAAGCCCAGCCCTTGGAGATCTCTTCCAGTTCCTCCAGTCGTGTGTAATGCTCAGCCTGCAAATCTTCATCCCAAACGTTGCTGCTAGCTTCAACATCAGGTTGCAAGAGCTGGACCCAGAGCTATATGCTTAGGTCCCTTAGAAAACAAGTTGTAAAAGTATTAGTCCTTAAACTGAGGAAATTTAGATGAGTTTTCTGTTATGCAGTAACTGCATCCCTGCAGTTAATTCTCCAAAGAAAAATATTTGGTACGTACTGAGAATGAGGCCAAAAACTCTTCTCTGCAGCATGTGCTTCAAAGAGCTGAAAGGCATCCATCCAAAATAGATGGAGCAACAACAAATCTCTTTTCCCTGAAGCCTGTTCAGAAAAGAGAGGTATCAGGGACCAGGAGCGGACGTGATAAAGTCACCTAAAAGAGATGGGCCTGGCAGAAGTTTGCTTGTACCCCAAAACAAAGCCTGATGGCATAGAAGAGACGGAGCCTGTAGTTTGTGTGGAGCAGAAGGGCTCACGTGCATCTCCAGGTTGTTCAGCTCTGTGACTGCACTGTTTGGGCAGCTCGTGAGGTGAGCAAACGGAGCCCAGGCAGGCCTGCTGACAGCTGCTATCTCTGAGGGCTTGCACCACTTCGAAAGCTAACGTGCACAGGCTGAGATGCAAGCAGGTTTTGCAAAGGAAGTACTCTAGGCCATGGTAGGTCCTCGCTGATGTCCACATTGACCTTGTTTTTAGATTTTACAGTGCTGTTGTGAATGGTATCCCTGCCCCAGGACTGTTTACTAGTAAGAGAGGAAAGCATCCCCATCCCTCCCCACTACTGCAGGGGGTTCCCGGAGCTAACCTGTAAAAACAGAAGCGGATTTTGCTGAGTTGTTCTCTGAGTTGAACTGCCACTGCTGTAGAGCAGCTCGCTTTCAGACTGCAAGTGGGGACAGGCAGCTGCTACCTGCAGACAGGTTGAGCTGTATCTATTTGGGTGATTCCTTACTCTCTCCATGAGATGAGTTTTGCAATCCAAGGCACAGCACCACATAGGTAGGCCGAGGTTCTACTGGTGCACCTGAGCTGTGTGGGAAACTTCTCTGCTCTGGCTTTCATGAGGACCAGCAGTTCCTCATTTCCCACATTTGTGCTTCTCACACATTACCTAAATATAGCCAACGCAGCCTAGCACCAGGAACAGAAAGCTGAAAATAAGCACTGCAGGTCATGGCATTGCAGCTCTGGAAGCAAAACCTAAGACACTCATTGATCCTGAAGCCCTTTCATGACAGTCCAAGACACGTGAATTCACTTATAGCTGTGCAGTCTGAGGTTACTTACATGGGAAATGGATCTGATTGCTTGTAAGAAATTGAGGGGTTTCACATCTCTTCCTACAGACTGGTCATCAGGTGTCAACGTCTTCACTGACGCGGTATCCCTATAGTCACCACTCAGGCTGCCAGTTTGTGGTGTACTTTCTCCAACACACCTATTCTTAACTTTCTACCAGTAAAATGTCTTCAAATCTAGGCTCAGCCAGAGCTCTGGTTTTGAGAAAACCCAGCTGAGGACACCTTAGCAGCACACACAACAGAAATGCTCTTGCACTGGCCCAAGCAAACAAAACAGGGTTTAGATCTTATTAAGAGAACCTGCAATTGCATAATAAATTTTACAGAGTTCAACATTTAAGGTAAGTTAGCCTTTGTTAGTGTTCAGGGAAGAAAAAAGTATTTAGCAGATCCACTTACTGACCCCCAGTCCTGTTTAGGATGATGTGAACAGACTGATGGGCAGTTCTCCCACTGCATTATCTGTCCTTAAGTGACTCTCTTGAGATCAGAGTGCTGACCATGACAGATCAAAGCACACTCCCTTATGCTATACTAGACTTCTCGCCCCTGTTAACTCGGAAAATGGTTTGTGGCCAGTCCCTTGTACCAGCACAGAGAACAGAGAGCGCTTTATTGCCTACCAGCAGAGAAAGACTGTGCCTGTCACAGCCTTAATAATAGCACACAGAGAACAAGATGACTTGTGGCACTAAAGAAACCAGAGTAAGTACGAAAGGCAAGATTTTCAGTTTTTAATAACCAGAAGCAATTCATACAATAGTTTGCTGCTTAAATTTGTTTACACAATCATTCTGAAACACGATCTTTTTGGAGGAAAAAAGCCTTCACATGGAATATTTTCCTTACAACCTAATTACAATTTAGAAAATTAATTTCATTTTATTTTCTTGTTACACTAAAAACAAGCACCAGATTTTAATCATGGGGGAGGTATGGAAGTCTGAGTGAGTTGCTCATTAAGCAGAGGTATTAGATAGCACCTATACCCCAGGGCATTTTGGTTTCCACCCCAGGGTTTCAGAAAATGCCCACCATCGCAGGCTGACTGAGCCTATGGAAGGATGGATAGAGAACTACTGAAACCCATTTTGTATCCCACTGTGGAATGCACGGGAGGTCACTTGGCTTGGGTAAACAGGTAGCTCTTGCCACATTCAGGGTCCAGGTACAGCAGGCTTGGCTGATTTATGGTTAACCAGGATTTGCGGTTATCCTCTAGGAATCCCCTCCCATGGAACAATTGCCCTGAATTCCCACTATTTCCTATCAGCCTAGCACAAAGCTGTTAAATGTTATTCAAATAATTACACCTGAAGACCCATCTCAGGGATGGAGCCAAACTGAGGCATGACAAACTGACAGACATAACAAACAGGTGAGTCTGCACGGATGGCTTTTTAGCAGGAAAATATACAGCGGAGTAGAAGAAAATCTTTGAGCAACAACCCTACGCAGACTTCCACCAACTCGGATTTACAGCACCACTTTCATCATTAGTAGTTCTTGCCTTCAGCAGCCCTGCTAATAGAGCGGTGCCAAGTGAGTCACACTGTCAGCACTTCTGCACGCCCCTTACGACAGAAAGGGTTCCCGGTTCCACGGAGATGCAGGCACATGAAGTTCTCGTTCAGCAGCAGGCACGACACCTCACTTTTTATGGCTCTGTACAAACGCGGGGACAGTGAGCGTGCCAGTCTTGACTTCTGCTCGGATTTCAGGTTTGTGCTTTAATGAGAAGACAAGAGCTCGCACCGTTCTGCGATACGGCGTGCTAATGAGACGGGAAGAGAGATGAAAAGCTTCTCGCTCAATATTTTCAGCCAGTGGGTGATCAATCTGAAAACAGCAAAGTATAAAATTAGATCTCTCCATTTAATAAGGAGACCGACTGATTGAAATTGGAGTTTGGTGTTTTTCAGTGCTTCTTCGTTAATCAGCATAGATTCGAGGAAATCTACTTCTCATCACAAGTGCAACAGGAAGAACAATTTAATTCCACCCTAGCAATTAAGGAACACAGCAACACGGTCAGTAGCAGGGAACATATTCACATCTCCAGCTGGGTGGCAGCGCTTTGCCATCACGACAGGAAACTAATCTGCAGCTAGCTTTGGGTATCCAGTTGAACTACAGCTGTAAGCTCCGCTGTACTGTCTCCACTACGATCACTTTTTGATCTCACTGATATAAGGCACCTTGGATACTATTTTAAACCCGATTCCAACAGCAACTCTAAGACACGCCAAACACTTGGCAACTCTGCCTGGCGCTATAAAGGGAAATGTGGGCTCTGTGTGTGTGGAAGGAGGTATAATTAAGAACGCAGAAAGGGATTTACTAAATGTTAATTACGTAGTTATTGCTTCAACATGTGCCAAAACCTGTAATTTAGCACAGCTTAGAAAAAAATCCCCTGCCCATCAAGAAATTGTTTTAATTTCACTTCTGCCTTTTGTTACAGGGAATCTCCCATGCTTCACATACAGGAGATTCCCACATGCCAGCCAGTATTCCTCCAAGTCCTTTCCCAACACTTTTACTCTCTTTTTGCTACCCATCATTAAATTGTCCCTCTGCCAGTCTGCGCTAGAAGTTCAGCTGAATCCATTCAGCCCCCACTCTCCCTCTTCATCAATCTCTCAGGTGTCCCTGCTTTCCATTTGCTGGACCTCTGTGGCTCCCTGTCCTATCTGTGCTGTTCATCATGCTGATATAAGCTCCCTCTGCAGACACAGTGGTAGCTGCAAGCCAGAAGGGCAGCTTTCCTCATCATAATTTCAGGTGAGTCCTGTTCTGAGGTGATTCTGCCTTGTCCTGCCTTACACAACAGTACTTGTTTGAGGGTGATATCACAGCCTTCATGTCCCACAGGCTCAAACTTTACCAGCAGCCTTATTGCTGTGCACAGAGCTGCCTTCCACAAATTAAGCTTGACCCATCAGCCCAGCAAAAGGGAACTAACTCCCCATAAAATCATTCTGAGGCATTCCCACAAAAAGTCATTCTTTTGTCCTGCCTCAGTCCAGGTGAATGGGAAGTTGGAGAGGTTCTCATAGAAGCAAACACACAGCTTTGCAACTCGAGTGCTTATCACTTTTCTTGCCATTTAAAGGATAACTAATGAATAAATTAAAAGGATAATTATTATAGAGTTTCATAGACTAGTCATTAAGCCTTACAGTAAAATCCTGTTCGTTTACTTAAAGATACCAGAGGGATCTGGTATTTATCGCCACTTTATATATTGTCAACCTTGCCTCTGTGTTTTCGCAACAGATGTCAATTTACAAATGCTTAATTACTTAAATATGAAACACCCAGAAGGTCCCAGTGTTGTTTTAACTGCTGATAAGTAACAGTGAAAACTTTGTTCTGCTAACTTCTTGTACAGCCCGGCTGCAGGCGATATGCAGCTATTCTGTTGGCTGGTTACGTAAATGTGCAATATACACCTCGCTTACAATTAGCACGTTTACTTGGTTAATAATAATAATTAAAATAAAATCTACCTTTAAAACAAAGACACTGATAAATGGGGACATGGGGAGAATCACTAAATACAAGAACTCTTGTCCCCACTCTGCCAGCAGGACCAGCTTTATAGAAACTATGACTGAAAAAGGCTTGTCCAGCTTGTTCCTACAAGGAATTATCCTCTGAGCCAAAGATTAATGCTACCTCAAGATCCAGGGCTTCACAAAGCAGCTTCCGTGCGTTCTTTCTGAAAGCCTCAGTCTTGGGATCACTCCTGACTTCTATGGAGGGCCTGTTTGAATGGTTTTTGATGAAAGTTCGCCACTGCGTGTAAACATCTTTGGCAAGGCTGGCCACGTCGTGATCTGAATGTTTGCGCATCTTATTCACGGTGTGACCTGGAAAACAGCAACAGCTCCTTCAGCTTCGGTAGGGGGACCAAATACACCAGACACCAGCCAAGCTGGTGCTCAAACAGCCAAACATTTTTAATTCAGGCAGCGTCAGTGAAACAAGCAAATCATTGACGCAAAGTTAAATATAAAATTACTAGGAATGAAGACTGAAGTTCTCACTCATTGACTCCTGCAAGTGATTTTGCCTGAGCAATTAGCAAGGAACTGAGTTATACAGCTGAAAATTACTTCCTCACATCACCAAGGTGTGAAGAGACACTTACATATTACTGAAATTTTCTACACAGATAGTGGATCTGGTGAAAGTGTTTAAAATTGGCCAACAAAGAGTACTTTTTTTTCTTTTAACTGAAGTTGCCTTTAAGGAAGATGTTGCTGGTGATGGCTATAGTGTTTTAGCATACAAACATCACGGTGACACAAACAGAATCTTTCCAATCGACACAAGCTTGGCAGTGCAAAGACACTTTCCTTTGAGAGACAAAAGGGATCTTTTTCCAGCGTGGTATCTCTCTGACCAGTAGCGCCGTTGGCCAGAAGATGTCACTGTTAGGCTTCTGTGGATCTTGCAGCAGCTCCTCTATTCCCCCCTTGCCTTAGAAAAGGAGATGCTATCTGTGCCTTTCCCCTTGTTTCTGAGTTGTCGCTTGCCACGTTTGGTTCATTCAGGCTCTTCCTGAGACTTTTTCAGTGCCTGCCTGAACGTGCTGGGCTGCAAGATCCACAGAAGCCTAACAGTGGCATCTTCTCACTGGCAAAAAGAAAAAGGCCAGCATGACCGTCCGTCACTCCTGGACATTCTGTGCCATGTATGATCTGCACAGGCAGGAAAGGCAGGGACCATGCAGTGTCACATCATCCCTCCCCCAAGTCCCACAGAAAGCAGCCAGGCACAGACCTGTGCTATCTACATGGTGCTGCCCTTCTGCTGGGGATTTCTCAGAGCAAGGGTGCAGTAAAGCATCCTCTTATCTTTAAAAAGCTTGGGGGAATGGTCTTTTTTGCACCGACAAGCCGAGCAGACACAACAAGCAGGTGAGATCAGAGATGTACCTATTTTTGTTGAAAGCAACACTTCCTTGGAAGGTATTTTCTTCTTCAGCTCCTCCAAAGCCTCGATCAGGTTCTCCTTCGGCTGCCCAGGAAGCTCCAGCATAGACTTCCACCGCTTTATGTCCTCCACGACCACAACTCTCTGAAAACGAGAAAAGCATTTAGGAAGGCGGAATGGTCTTGTGATAATTAGGGACCCCAACTAACGGGGTTGCAATACGTGAATTACTGATTACGGCACGCAGCGGGGCAGGGGACACACCACAGAGCTGCTCAGGGCAGACAGAAGGGGCAAGGTATTTGATCTTGTTACGTCAAATTTAAGGGAAACGGTGCAAAACAGCCGCTAGAAAGGAAAATTTTGGAATTTAGGGACACTTCACTACGAGTATCTCAACAGCACAAGGGTTTGGAGGCGTGTTTGCCGCCGTGGGGGCCGCAGGACCCCCCCCACCCCTCCCAAACCCCCTGAGGGGCCGCGACCCGCCGGGACCTGCCCTGAGGGCCTCGATCGGGGCCTGCCGCAGGGCCGGGGGCTGGGGCCGGGCGCTGCGGGGGCGCTGCGGGGAGCGGGCCCGCCGCACCACGAAGCGCTCCATGCCGCCGCCGAGTTGCCCTCCCGGAAGCGGCCGTGTAGTTCCGCCGGGCGCCAAGCCCCCTTAAGGCATATGGGGCCGAGCCGCGGAGAGGACTACATCTCCCAGCAGGCTGCGCGAGGAGGAGAGGGCGAGAGGAGGGGGTAATCTCGCGAGAGGGCCGCGGGGCGGTCCCGTCAGCGGGGCGGTGAGGGAGGAGGAGGAGGAGGAAGATGGCGGCGCTGCCCCTCGGGCTGCTGCTGCTGCTGCTGGCCGCCGCCCGCCAGGCCCGGGCCGTGCCCGCCGCCTCCTCCGAGGCTTTCGACTCCGTGCTGGGCAACACGGCGTCCTGCCACCGCGCCTGCCAGCTCACCTACTCCCTGCACACCTACCCCAAGGTACGGGCGGGCCCCGCCGTGCGGTGGCTGCGAGGTGTGGGGAGGCCGCGGGGCGCCGCCTCAGGGGGCGGCGGGGCCGTGGTGCCGGTGGAGGGGGTGTGTAGGGGCGGGCAGGGGGCTCGGCCTCGTCGCGGTGTGTTCCCGCTGTAGGTGCGTCAGGTAGGGCCTTGTGAAATCAGAACTATGTGGCAAAGTAAGTGCAGAAGGAAATGAGGTGATGAAAATCATTATATTCGGTTGTTTTGCATCTAGCATGAACAGAATTTGTATGTAGGCAGCACATGTATGCAGTGTGACTTTTTTTCTCACAAGCCAGGACACGAAAAAATACTTCTTTCAGATTCTGCATTCCCCAGTTGTGGGGAGAGGTCCCTCTCTCCTCCTGTTCCCAAAGAGGCAGCTGTCATTTGGCGTAGGGTGCTGCATCGTTTGGCTACAGCAGTGCCCGGGACACCAACCGGGATGCCAGGGTGACTCTCACATTTTGAAGGATGAAGCATAAAAAGTGGCCAGGGAGTAGCCTGGCAGGACCTTCATTCTGTTGTGATTCGTTTGCACAGGGTTTCTCCCGCCTCATGATGAGACAGTGGAACAATATTTAGAGAATACAGCTGCCTGCTGCAGAGTTCACTGTTGGTTCAAAGGTTTGTGCAGCTCAGAACCGCTGCTGTGAAGGTGGAAGAGCTGTCACCGTGACCTCATCTCCCCTGTTTTGTTTTTTCACTGGCAATGTATCGCCTTATCAGCTGCAGCTCTGTAGCAGTCTGAGCCCTGGATGAGGGGCGTTCTTACGTTGGCTTTGAGATTTCACTTGAGGGCAGCAGACAAGCGAAAGTAGTGACAATGTTAGGTAACGGGGCTCTGTTCACTTTCACATGAAACTAAAATCAGCTTTTTTCACACAGCAGCTGGTGCTGGTATCTCCACAGAGGGAAGTAGCAGGGCGTTGTGTGCCGTACAGGTAGCATTAGATCTGTACGTGACATATGCTTTGGTGCCTCCATGCAATGATAGGGAGGAGAAGGAACTAATCTGGGAAATTAGGCCTAAGCATTATCCTAAAATATTTCCAATTAGTTTTTGTTCTATTTGTCACAAAGCTATCAGTAGAGTAGAAGAAAATTGGTTGCGTTAACATTGGAGAATAATAGTCAATTTTCACTAAGACTTTTTGTGGAGGACTGCCACAGAAGTGTTTTTAAAGTTAAGTTTGGTTGGGTATCAAATTATAGAGTGTGGTTTTGGCACCAGTGTGACTGTTTGAGCCACCCTGCCTGTGCTGTCAGAATTGAGTTTTGTTCTGTGGTCCGTTTTCGACTTTTCTGCCTCTAAAGCACCTGAACTTGTGCTCTCAAACAATGGCCAGTTTGTTTACAGTGGGTTATGCAGCAAGGTGTGGTCTGTTTGTTTTCGTTAGGTTAATTCAGAGTCTGTTCACCACCTGCAAAGCAGTTGGGAGCAATCATGTGAGTGGCTGCGTAGTTAAGAGTTGAGATGGGTCCAATTCCTGATCAGAAGTCAGAGCACTCAGGCAGAGGAGGCTGGCTGTGACCCTGCAACGGGGAGAGCATCGTCTGTGGGAAGTGCACGTAGGTAGCTAGCCATGGCATTGCTACCGAAGGCAGCCAGAAGTTCATGTTTTATTTCAACAAATCAAAACAAAGTTGTACTTCTAACTAGTCTGGTGGATATATTGTAACACACTGACAAAAAGTCGTTTTTTTGTCCTCACCTGTTGGGTTCTGTGCTGAAGTTGCACGATGGAGGACTGTGCTCGTTCCGTGGTTGAATGTCAGTAAATCTTTTACAGCGCTGTCTTTATTTTTAAAGCCAACACTTTTTCGAAAATACAGCGTAACTTTGCTGTGAGTTGTAGTACTGGCATTGCAAAATGGGATTTGCTGTTCCAGGTCTGGCTTACCACAGAGCAGAGAGCTCTGTCTGAAGTAAATCAATGGCTGTGTTACAGCCTTAAAGAGCTGTAGCTTGGTTTTATTTCAGGTCATCCAGACTGTCAGCTTAGCTGACTTCTAGGTCCAGTGAAGGGAGGAAGGATGGTGTTCTGGTGTGGGGCTTTTTATAGCACCTCTAAAAAACATATTTTTTTCACGTTTTTTACTTGAATGGAGGCATGCAATCTTCTCTTGTGCCTTCCTTCCCAGGAAGAGGAGCTGTATGCGTGCCAGCGAGGCTGCAGACTCTTCTCCATTTGCCAGTTTGTGGATGATGGCATCGATCTGAATCGAACCAAATTGGAATGCGATTCAGGTAGGAATTTGGTGCTCCTTTAACATCCCATAGCATGGAGGTGCATGGAGGGAAGAGCAGAATCAGCATTAAATTGGTGGGATTATTTCAGTTGCTTCTTGTTTTGTTTAACAACTTCTTGAAGGTTATGTATAGGATATGAGAAGATCTTCTTGGAGGGTTGTATGTTCTCATCAGCTTTCCTTCTTCTGTGATCCGTAATGTTACCATTTTCCTGAATTTCTTAAATTTAATCAGTTGTAAATAAGTTACAAATACTTAAATTCACTTTAATTTTTTTTGTCACGGAAAGCAAAAAATGGCTGGAAAAAGAATCCAGTCAATACTTTTCCTTTTCTAATTCCGTGCAACATCAGGCCTGTGTACAATTCCTAACAAATTTGTTTGTGAAAGTGAATTGTTCAGTCAGAGTAAGAACACAGATTGTAACGTACTGTCTGCTTTGTAAAGGGTGGTCTGGGCTAACCCCTCAGGAACAGGTATGTTTTGTTTGAAATAGACCATTAAATGCCTCTGACTAATTGTCTCAGATCCATGTCAGAGCAAAAATCTCATAGTGAAGATAAAATATGTGTTCTACAGGCCAAAAAGTATTATTTTGGTGTAGAACTTATCCAGTAAGGCAGCTGATGAACAGTTTTACTCAGAGATTAGGTGGGACATAACCACCCAGAGCAGGAATGCCAGTAAGTAGGTCCCCTTTATATTCCAAATATAATTAAGCACCGAGTCAGTGCTCAAAGGAGGCTTTTGTCTTCTCGGGAGCTCATAAAAATCAGAGGGCTAGTGGCTGTCTCAGGGAGCTGATAGAAGGTCTGCAAGTAGAAAGCTTGACATGCAAAGATGTTAATGTGATACAAAACTGTATTAAATACTCCAGAAATGGGCTAATGCTCGAGTCTGTCTTAGACTGTGCATAGCTGTGATACAGCACGTCAATCTAGTTGTCAAACCATACAAGAAAGAGTGCCATAAAAAGGGTGATGTAGCAATAAAGCACATGTAGAGGTAATTGAACAGTTGCTTACTTTGAATTAACTCTCCTTCCTGAGGCTGTTGTCTTTTGCTGGCTTATGTTCTGTAATCTGTTACTCTGGTTGGTACCCTGACTAATTATTCTGTGCTTGGCAAGATGCATCTTGGCTGAGCTGCTCAATTCTGTCTTCTGATGTCTCTACGTCTACTAGTTTGGTGGCACTTTTGCCATGGAATTGCTGTTCAGGTGCTGTGAGCTGTGCTCCAACATATCACTGCTGAGGCTGTGCTTATTGCTGGCGTTCTGGCCTTTGGTGGTGCGTTTGTCACTGTGGGGAAATTTGGAAAGCTACTGTCCGTGTTGTGTTTGAGGCTTTAGTTCAAGCAGTGCTGCGATTAGTCCATCTCAGCGCTAGTATTCTGGGAAAGAGCTAAGCTCATAGGTTGTCTGACTGGCTTCTCTGTGTGTAAATGGGAATAATTTCAGGGTTTTTTGGTCTTCATGATCTCTAGTGAACAACTGCTAGAAGATACCTGTAAAATGAAGAACTGGCTTCATTTTTTGTTTTTTAAAAAAAGTAATATTTTCAACGCAGTTTTCAAAGGAGAATGCTCCTTCAGTTTTCTTGTGATACCTGGACTTCTGCTGTTACCTCTAAGGGATTTAGTCAGCCTAAGCTTCCTCTGTCCTTCTAGGATTCCACCTCTGTTCACTGAGGTTAAAATCCATATATTTATTTGACATGACCTGTACATGAAAAAATGCAGTGTCAGGAGGAGGATCAATGAAAAGTTGCAACCCTGTGTTTATCTTTAACGTTTCTGATCAGTTGCTCTGACTGCATTCAGTTTCCAAAACGTGATCTGTAAGCTCTGATTCCACAACCTTCGTTAGACCTCACAGCAAATGCTAACCATGGAATGATTGCCACATCTTTCCCTACAGATAGGATTGTCAGTCTTTTAACTGCTGCTTTGTTTCTGATCCAACTTATGCTGAAAATGTTTTCTTAACTAAAATGCAGAATTTATCTTCTCATTTGGGGAACTTCTTCCTTGCAGCTTGTACTGAGGCATACTCCCAATCTGATGAACAATATGCTTGCCATCTTGGATGCCAGAACCAATTGCCATTTGCTGAGTTAAGGCAAGAGCAAGTAAGTAGATGACATGTTTTTCAAATACCACCTACTTGTTTTCTGTTCAGCATGTCTTCTGTGCTTTAAACTTCTTCAAACGGAAGACAAATCTTCCTAAGGACTGAAATAAAGACAAGGGGTGTGGGGTGAGCGTGAATATGACTTCTGTCCTTTTCATATAAAAACAAATGGAAAACCGGCTAATATATTTGCAGTTAATGTCCCTGATGCCAAGAATTCATCTCCTCTTTCCTCTGACACTGGTGAGATCGTTCTGGAGTGACATGATGGATTCAGCTCAGAGCTTCATAACATCCTCATGGACTTTCTACCTTCAAGCAGATGATGGCAAAATTGTCATATTCCAGGTGCTTGTCTTTTTTTCATTAGGATTAAGGTGTCCTAGCCACTAAAAATATAATTCTGCTCCTTCCAGTCTCAGGAAAAAAAAA
This sequence comes from Aythya ferina, assembly GCF_964211825.1. Classification (NCBI taxonomy): domain Eukaryota; kingdom Metazoa; phylum Chordata; class Aves; order Anseriformes; family Anatidae; genus Aythya; species Aythya ferina. The sequence continues at coordinate 28,279,212 of NC_140304.1, read as the reverse complement.
TGGAGCACTGTCAGAAGTGTTTAGTTTTCAATAGTATTTTGCTGCCTTTAGCACTGGTACAAGGAAAAAAAAATCCATGTATGGTGTATGTCTTAAGGTTAACTTCCCTGATAATTTTGAAAATGTGTATGATCAAGATCAATGGGAGCTTGCTAGCAGGATCTTCTAACCCCTTATTTTGTTTTAGTCAAAGCCAGAAGTACAGTATGTTCCACAGCTCGAACAGGAAACTGGAGACACGAGAGGATCCTTATCACTGAGTAAAACAGCCGGTAAGTTGTTCTTTGTGATTTGGAAGAGCAAATGCAAATGTTCCGTGTCATGGAAGGGAGAGAGAGGGGGGGAGAGAGAGAGAGAGAGAGAGAAACAGGAAGAAATTGCAGGTGGCACATGAAAGCGAATTTTTAGAAAGCTAAAATATAATTGGGACGTATACTTCTGTATGCACACTTAGCAAAGCCTGTGGTAGAAACCAGCCTCTGCTGGAAATAGAAACATGCAAGCCAGGGCCATTTTAAAAGCTTCCTTTTATGTTCTCTGCACCGACAAACTGTATGAAGTTTGGGGCTTCTACTTCTGTTGCTTTTCTGACAGCTGTTTCTGCTGATCTGTTTCAGCAGACCTACGCCCAGGAAGTTCGCAGATGTACCGAGGGCTTTTTGAAGAGCACGGAAGCGACAGCCTGTTCAAGTGTCTTTCCATGTACGTCTGTCATGTACTGTACCCCGTACGGAGCGTAGCGGTGGCTCCTACCTGTGCGTGGTGGCACTGCTGCAGTGTGTCAGTGCTGCAAGTTTTAGCTTCAGGATGCACAGCAGTTAAATCTGTGTATCTGTCGTGGTTTAACCCGACCGGCAGCTAAACACCACGCAGCCGTTCGCTCACCCTCCCCCCTCCCTCTCTGGGACGGGGGAGAGAAATGGAAAGTGAAGCCCGTGAGTTGAGATAAAGACAGTTTAATAAGACAGGAAAAAAAAATAACAAAAATAATAATAACAATAATAATAATGATGATACAATGGTGATAATACGAAAGTAATAATAGTATGTACAAACAAGTGATGCACAATGCAATTGCTCACCACCCGCTGACCGATGCCCAGCCTAACCCCGAGCAGTCCGGCCCCCTCCCCCCGGCTAGCCACCCCTATATATTGTTTAGCATGACGTCAGATGGTATGGAATACCCCTTTGGCTAGTTTGGGTCACCTGTCCTGGGTCTGTCCCCTCCCAGCTCTTACTGCACCCCCCAGCCTGCCCGTTGGCAGGACAGAGCAAAGGCTGAGATGTCCTTGGCTTAGTATAAGCACTGCTCTGCAACAATTAAAGCATCGGGGTGTTATCAGCACTCTTCTCATTCTAAGCCAAAACACAGCATTCCACCCGCTACTAGGAAGAAAATTAATTCTGTGCTAACTGAAACCAGGACAGTATCTGACCTTCTGTTATCGCTGCTTTCTGTGCTAGCCCAGTGTTGTTTGTGAGCTAGTCTGCCAACTTTGATCCTCTTTCACATTTCAGTTGGCAGAATGTTGATAATTCCTACGCTTTGAGTGTGGAACATAATGCTGACTGTTTCCTAAACTTATTTTTTATGAGTTCTTCTGCAAACTGTTTAATCGATTCTGTGTTCTGCCTGTTCTTGACTTCTGATAATGTTTTAGGGCAAAGCACTTTTATCTTGTTTTGGGATTTTCTGATATGAAAGACACTGTTGTGTCTCGTGTCTAGGCTGAAAATGCCCACTGTATCTTTAAGCTTTGCTGAAGATCAGTGCGTTGGTTCTTTCTTCCCTTACTGATATCTAAATTTTAAAAGGAAAAAGTTATGAAGGATCAGTGAACTGTGCCTCTTTTCTTGAAATTGTGAGTGGGAGGATGCTTAGGGCCCAATAAACAGAATCCTACAAGTCCTAGTATCTTTCAAGTCTAAAATAAGAAAAAAAAGTCTAAATTGTATACTAAGAACTCTAAAGTAGACTAGAAACTAGTGAATCCACATGACATACAGTCAAAATTGAACAGAACTTTTTAGGTCCATACTTTTGTATTCAATATATCAAGTCTAGTAATGTTCTTTTCATTACAGAAATTCCAGTTGGATTTTAACCACTACACTTGTCCTGTCAGTGTTGGTGCTGCTCTGGATTTGTTGTGCAACAGTAGCTACAGCTGTGGAGCAGTACGTTCCGTCTGAGGTAACCCTACCTTATAATTTAAAATACTTTTGAATTTATTTGTGATATTGCTTTTATGTTACAGCTTTTTACAGGCCAATAAACATTTGTGGGAGAGGGATCAATTTGAAAGTTCATTTCGCAGATGCGGTTAGCAAACAGATTTTGTTGTTTATATGATGATTTTATATCTGAACAATTCTTGCTCACTCCTGTGGCCGATAGGTGCTCTGAGCCTTACTCAGGAGGACCAGGTGCTACGTCTTTGGCTTGTAGCACTGCCCTCTGAACTTCTAGGTTGCTTTTCACTGGAAAGCAGCCTCTGTTTGTTTCTCTGCTGAGGGTGGGATGGTGTGGGTGGAACCCGGTATGTCTGTCGTTCAGGAGAATCACCAATGAACACAGAAGTCACCGCAGAGTCTGATCAGAGGGAAACCAACTGAGCTAGTGTGCCTAGTGCCCAGAGAGATTACTGTGCTTCTGAAATAAGCAAGACTCACAGTATTTACAAACTAAAGAGTCTGGTACACAAGCACTACATCTGCTATTGTTCTGGCAGACTTCGTATTTTTATTTGCACTCAAATATAGTTTGTCATGAATTTCAGCTGATGTAGAAAGCCTGGGCTAACTTGTGTTGAAGGGTTACAGCCATCAAAACCAAGAATGTAGTTGTGTAACAAAATGTGTTTTATTCTCAGTATCAAGAGCCTTTGTCTTAAAGTAATCTGTTTAAATATTCCAGAAGCTGAGCATCTACGGAGATCTGGAATACATGAATGAACAAAAACTGAGCAGATATCCATCCTCTGCACTTGTTGTGGTTAGATGCAAGACCGAGGAACACGAAGAAGCAGGACCTCTTCCTACAAAAGTTAATCTGGCTCAATCAGCAATTTAAATAAGCCTCCATTGGAATGAACAGACTAATTCTAACAGTGCTAGAAACTCCTGATTGTTTGTGGTGGTTCTTCAGATAAGAAGCTTAGCAGCCAGTCTTTAAATGCAAATAAAGTTACAGAATCAACAAATGTCATGGGATTTTGTTTTCAGGTAGTAGTGAAGATTTCAGACACCTTGACTTTGTTTCCAGACATGATCACTTTCCACTGGTGTTTGCTATGTGTCTTGCTTACCAAAGCTGTAAGCATGCTTTCCATACTTCTGCCACGACACTTTCAAACTTATTTGTGTGTTCTAGGATGTAATGTGTACATTCCGAGTTAGCTTTGTAAAGGTATAAGAAATTTTAAGTGGGCAGGAGATGCCTTTTTAGTGTTGCACTTTCTGTTGTAGTTAAGAGAAAATATTATAAAATTATCTGCTGAATTTTTTTTTGTACTTGTTAATGTCCATGCACAAACAACCCTTTCTGCAGAAATAAATATATTTTTTTCTACAGTGTGGCAATATCCACGATGGAAAGCATTTGTGAGGTACTGTAGGCCAGGACTCCGTTTGTGAAAGATGGAAACTGCTAAAACGTGTGGACATACCCTTCCCCACACACACCACATGGTCAATTATTTTGTCAAACTTTATCCTTTATGTCTTAAATTGCTTGTAAAGTTAGAGCCTGTGTTTTCTGAAGAAAATCTGCTTTCCACTCTTGATTAACTACTCTAGCCTTGTAACTTCATTTACAGAAACAAGTTGATTCCTGAGAAATGAGGACAAATAAAAATGACTGTATAGAAAACGTTGACTACATAGCTTTTTGCTACGGTTGATTATTGACTACGGTATGCTCAGCACTGTCTGTAGCATTCCTCTCATGGGCAGTGTGACCTGATTTTGCTCTGTGATTCACTAACACAACAACTAACAGTGTCCCTCACGTTTCTAATACATTTTTGCTGTTCTTTTCTTTGAGATTGCTATCGCTAGCTCCCTTAGTATTCACAGTCTGTGGATGTGAGATTTGTTTAAAGGGCTGTTTGTAAGTATTTGGGAACTGGCTAGAAGGCATGGTCTCCAACTCATATTTTGTTGATTATGCAGAAATCCTGTGCAGGTTTAAAAGCAGAAACAAAATTTCTCCAGGTTCTGAATTTGGTGGAAATGGTTGATATTCTGGAGAATACAATATATTGTCCCCTTTCTGTTACAAATGGCTCCGTAGCAGTGCCTGATCGGGCTGTGATGCTGGTGGTTGTGTAACTGCAGATGATGCAGCCTTGCAGGAGCCATTAAGCAGGAATGTGCATTGTTGCCTCCACAGTGCTGCTAGAAACCGCAGCCTAGATGCATTTAAGCAGATTTTCTCTCAGTGAGGCTTAAGAGCACCGAGAGGTTTGTTTTAATCAGGCTCGTATCAATGTACAGAAACTGTAAGTTGAAGTCTTAAATTACTGGTACCTCTTGGTGTTAAATTTGTTGTCAGTGAGCAGTGTTGTGGCCCAGAAATTTGGGTGTCACCAGACATCAGCGTGTACCTGTGTGTGGGTGGCGTTATTGCAAAGGCCTCAGACTTGACTGTCGTGAAAATCAGTTGTGTGATGTTTTCAGAACACCGTTAGCTGCGTGACAGCCATGGGAAATCCCTGTCTGCTGTAGTACTTCAGCTGAGCCATGTGTTTCTGCTCATGCAGTGCAAACCTCAGTGCACAGCCCTGCTCCAGCACAGAATGGCATTGTTCTGCGTTATCAGATGAGATGTATGTGAACGGGTGTTTGGAAATCTGTTAATACGGGCTCAGTGGTTGCCCATATTCTTAGCACTACATTGTTCTGGATCGCCTTTCCAGAAGAGACTTTAGCAATCCCATTTTTTTGTAACTGAATAAGTAACATGTAGATGGTTGAGTCTGTTACAGTATTTTACTTTTCTGTTACTTGTAGTTGCAGAGCGAGTGTTACAGCTTCAGGAAAACACGGCTATTGGCCTGTTTTAAATGTGTACAGTACGGCCTCTGTTATGTTGACTTGATTTCATGAATGTGAAACTCCTTTCTGTTCCAAAATGTCTGACTTTATTGCTTACATTCCTAGGTTTGAGTTAAACAACTTCTGCTTTTATTTGGCATTGTATCTGCCTATGCATCTACAACAAAGGAAGAAAACTCTACAAATGGATCAAATAAAGTTTTACGTGTTTTGTCTCTTGTTCGCTGTTTAATAACGACACCTCAGCTAAGTAACGTGTGCAGTGAAGCCAATGATTCAGTTAGGTCACAGGAAACTGTGCCTGTAGCAATCTGTCACTTGGCACTGCTGTTTCCAAGGTAAGCCAGAGCCTAAGGAACTTGTTAAATGCTGTGCTTATAAGCTCATGTCAAAGCAGCTTTCTTTAGTAAAATTGGATACTGCCTAGGCTGCGATAATTGAACTGTTTCTCAAGATTTCTAGTCTAAGTGGAGTATTTAAGCTATCTTGGCATTTGACTTTGCAAAATGGCTTCTCCTACTTATTTTTTTAAAAAACGTTTAACTTCCTGACATCTTCATTTTCAGAGGCTGCAATTTGGGTTTGATCTCTGCCCAAGACCACTATTTAAGTGAAGGGCCTTAAATTATTGAAATCACAGAAAGAAAGCATTTTATATTCTCTTTAGGCTTGTGTTCCATTGAACTTCCACCAGCTTTTAAATAGAGTCATCCTGACATCAGGGAGGCATCTCTCAAGTGTGTGTGATTCACCACTGGCAGAAGCAGCCATGGCACTTCTGTGTGGGTGTTAGGGTTTTTGTTTTGGGTGATAGAATTAGCGGTCTCCAATCATTCTCAATATATTCATCTTTATTTCCTTTTCAATACTCTGATCTTGGGCTTCAGAAGCTTTTGCGCTTCAGAAGGGTTGCTTGTGTGTGTTACCTCATTCTCAAGTCTTTTTTTTTTTTTTTTTTTTTTTTTTTGGACTGGTGGTCTGATGTGGTGTAACTGATCTGAAACCAACTGCCTCCTTGGTTACAGCTGAACTTGATAACCTTGCTGTAGGAAACAGTGGTAGATGACAGTTCTTATGGACATTTGTCTCTAAGGATTGTTTTACTCCACATCTTAAATGCTTTTTTTAAGGGTTGGTTTGTGGGATGTGCATAGGGAGTCTGCTTGACCTGGTGCGTGGCACTGTTGCCAAGCTCGCTATCACCGAAAGCTTTTTGAAGGTTCAAAATGCTCATTCTGTAGCAAGTCAGATTAGAAACTTAAACATCCCCTCTGAAAAGCAGAAGATCTGGAATTTGATACACAGGTTTTAACCCTTAGTCTCATTCTTCCATGGTGTGGTGAGTGCCTAGAGTCACGGACTGTTTGTGAACTGGCGTTTGGTGTTCTCACCCCAAATTCCTCTCCAACCAGGAGAGCTTTCTGGCACAAAGTTTAATTGTGATAGATTTCAGTGAGAAGCTTCTGCTTTGGACAAATGGGTGTTGCCCTGCTGAAGGAGGAAGGCTGTATTTAACTTGGGCTGGTGCAGGTGAGTGCAGGGCTGGCACGTGCCGTTGCCAAGAAGCCTGTAACTCACGGCAATCACGAGTGAGTTGTGTGCTTGGGCATGGAGAGGGCAGTAGTTACTCCGTATCAGGCATTATTTGTTGTTTTGCATCAATTCACTTGGTGAAACTGTCTTGGGGCCAGCTTTTAGGCAATACAGCTGCCAACTTCTCCAAGCCCTGGTTAACTGGTTCTTAGGAGGGAGGATCCTGTGGGGTGGCAACAATTTGGAGGTGCTTGAGTTCTGGGGACCCTTCTGCAAGCATGAGGAAGGTGAGCTCACAGCATTTTGTCTTTGAAATCGCAAATCCGCTCTGCATGCAGTGTTGAAGCCTGCAGCCAGTTCAGAAGCTGCAATCTATTTCATGCGGAGATTTACTGCAGGCCTGGAAACTTGTGTACATGAATAAAAGAGGACCCGGGAGGATTTGCTCTGCCTGTGCTTATGGCCTAAGCGAGGAAGCTGTTCCAGGTGGCTGTATCCTGCACAGCTCTGCCGAGACCTGATCATCCTGTAGGAGCCTGGGCTTATGGCAGAGGCCAGTGTGTCAGCCTTGTTTTGGGAAAGAGGTGGGGAAAGGAGTTTTGGGTGAAGATGACCTGAATTCCCTTCCTCAGGCCTTTTCAATTCCTGTCCTTTGGTTCCTGGCTGGCACCAAGGCAAATTCAAGCTGTGTCAGCTAGGGGGTGAGCATTTGTCTTCCATGTGTGTCAGGAGCAGCAGTGGGGTTGACAGTATCCAGGAGTCTCTGGGCCCTTTATCAGCTGGGAGGGATGAGAAGCAAGCCTGCAAACCCTGCTTCCGACCAGAGCAAGCGCTCAGCCTGCCTTCCCTGGCCTCTCCTGCACATGTGCTGGGCAGCACCGTGCTCCTTGCTTTCCTCCCTCTGTTGCATTTTGTATCCTGGTAACATCGCTCACGTTACAGCCGGTGTATGCTGGCACCATGGTTGAATTTTGGGGTGCAGAGAGCTCCTTGTGGTCCGCTGGGCTGTTGTGAAGACTGTGGCTGCAGGAGGAATGAACAAAACTCACCCCCAGGTATGGCCCTGCTCTGGAAAAATCTGATGTGCAACTGTTTCCTAAAGTACACTTGTTCTCGATAACGTTGTTTAACTTCTCTATCAGCGGCTTCTGAGTTTTGTAGTCATGTCTACTTCATCTGCTTTGATACAAAAGGGTATCAAGTCCGGCACTTGATATCAATACTTCTGTATTGAGTTAGCACATGTTGTACAAATAGGAAACGGAGATTTGGAAGGTAATCTGAGCGCTTTGTGAGCCAAATCTGGGTCAGGTTTCCACTGAGGTAATTTTTGTTTGTATGTAGAATATTTATCGCCATGTCTATCCATATTTACATATTAATTCCTGGATAAGATGGTACGAGAACTAGAAAAGCATACGTTGCATGGTTATCACATGTCACTTCTGTAAGCGGTGTTTCCTTTCCTTCTAGAGGAACGGTGATGTAGCTCCTTTTGATCCAGCAAAGCCCTTCTCTGAAGAAAGAGGTAATGAATTTAATGCCGAGCTTAACGTTTTTGTTATTGAACTGTAAACCAACTGAAACTATCTAGGCAGCGTAAAATACAGGCAGTATTTATGATCTGTTGAGACTGATGTTTTCCCCCTCTGTAGTGAAACATCCAGACTATAAAATTAATAGACTTCAGCTGCTTTTTGTTGGCCTGGAGTTGGCAGTCTTATGGTATAGTAACATGATATGTAATATTCCTCTGTTGCAGATGAGGCTTATAGCTATTTCTGTGGGCTTTCTATATGCTTTAAGCTTCAGCAAATTTTGTCCACACTAAGAAAGAAAAGGTGAGATCACATACAATCAACAGGAAACCTGCAGATTGCCTCATAACAGCGTTTCCTCACTGCTATTATTTTATACTCGTGTCTGTTTGGTCAAAGGCATTGTCTTGTAGGCACAGACACGTTGTAATTCACCACTTAGCTTTTAAACTGAGATGTCCTGCCTTTGATTCCTGTTCATGCCTGATGGAGGGGTTGGTTACTGCAGCCTGGATCCCTTTGTGGCTGAGCCATGGGTGTGTCTTTGCCTTCTACAACACGCAGCAATTGAGCGAGTGTGAGGCACAGCTAAGAAATCCTAACTTTTTCATCAAGGCTCTTCACGTTCAGAAGCACCAAAATCCAGTTATTCACACAGGGTTGTCTTAAGTGACCCGTTACGCAAGTGTGTGTGTTTCTCAGATGACCACGTTCATTTTTTCCTGTCGGTCTGGGAACAGAGAGGAATCTGAGAGAAGTTACTGCTGGGTTTGGACACGCAGCTCTGGCGTTGCCAAGAGCCAAGGCAGCTGGTCAGCTCGTACGTGTGCTGCTCTGTGTTGCAATGGCTGTGGTTTTGGCCTTTAACTTCCTGATTTTGCTTGATTTATGTGGGTAACCTTCTGCAGGCTGGGCTCCCTGGGAGGCTGCAGCCTGTTGTATCCTGCGATGTCTTTGGGGAGGGAAAGGGGCTGCTCGCTGTCCAGTTCTCACCATTTTGAGCTGCTAATTCACCCTTGGGTGACAGAAGTGCCTGAACCCAGCTATTAAAACTCAACTGCTGGCATGGCAGAGGAGTCACACACACACCTCAGCATCTCCCCACCAGTCCAGAGCCCCCCTGGACCCTCCCCAGCCCCTCACCTCTCTCCTTTGCCTCCCGACAGGCTGCTGCTGGCCGCGTGGGGCCCGCCTGTGCTGCCCGCCGAGATGTGTCTGTGTCACCTCACTGCTCCTCCTGGCTGCCATGGTGGCCATCGTGGGCCTGGCGGTGGCGCTGGGGCTCCCACCACGCTCACCAGGTCAGTCCTGTGAGGGTCGTCGTTGGCCCTATGGGAGAGGTGGAAAGTGGTGCTGAGGGAAACGGTGGTGGGGAGAAGGAAAGGGGCTGAGAGGGGTGGCTGTGAACTGATCCTCGGCTGTGGAAATGCCAGGTGGCACAATTCAAGCTGCTGGCACTCACCAGGAGGACACTGGAGATGGGTTCTGGGCCCTGGTTATTTCCAGATGACAAATAAATTTCTGAATTCCCCCCCTTTTGATTTTGAAATCTTCTTCATCTCTTCCCCATACCATCCGTGAGCATGAGACTGTCAGAAAATAGTGTCCCTTGCTTTCCCTTCAGCGAACCGCCTCTGTGCAGCCTCCAATAACCGGACAGGTTTCTTGTGCGATGACAGAGTGACCTGCATCCCGGCCAGCCAGGTCTGTGACAGAACCTCCAACTGCAGAGACGGAGAGGATGAGCAGGAGGAACTCTGTGGTGAGCACTTTCATTGAGATCTTCCCACCCAGGTCTTCCTGCTGTGCTCTGAAGACCTGTCTCACCAACTGGGCTGTAATTTAACCACTTCGTTAGCTGCCTGTCCCTGTTTCAGCAGGCACAGCCATGCCCCAAGAGCTCAGCATGGGCTCTGTCTCTGCCCTTGCAGGCGACCTGCCCCGCAGCCTCCCCACCTACCTGGTTTTCCGCTGCGGTAACCCTGCGCACTGGGTCTATGCTGACAAGAGGTGCAACGGGATCAATGACTGCGGGGACTGCTCTGACGAGATGGGGAGCTGTAAGTCTGCCTTCTGGCTACAGTAAGCAAAGGGCCTGCTCTCATGAGAGACTGAAGAGGTTTTACAGGAGTGGTGCTCACTAATGCTGCTGGGAACAAGTGGAGGCTCGTGTCCTCTTCTGAGACACAAAATGGCTGGGCTAGGTCTTGAGAGAACCTTGTGGGCTCCTTCATGTCAACATCCAAAAACTGGAGGCAGCAAAGAGGGGAGAGACTCCATGCTCTGAAGGTCTTTTCCAGCCCGAATGGTTCTATGACTCTATGGACATGGCTCTAAAGGATGTAGCGTAGTGGTGGGATTTGGTAGGTCAGGCTGATGGTTGGAGTTAACAGTCTTGAAGGTCTTTCCCAACCTAAAGGATTTGATGATTCTTTGCTCCCAACCCCAAAAGTTGTTCCTTCTCTGTGGTTTGTTGAGAACAGAGTATTTCCACCTTGATGCACAGCTGTAGCAGCAGCAATCGTTCAAAACCAGCCTTTGGTCCTTGGTCAGGAGACAGGTATGTCCCGAAGACCAAGGGGGGACTGAGTGTGTCTCTGTGACTTAAATCCACCTCTACTCAAAAATGAGCAGCAGCTTTCTTCCTAAATCACCCCTGAGGTTTTGAACCCCCGGTGAGACCTGTCTGTAACAGCAGCTTTGTCTAGGGTAGCCTGCTAAACAAGTGAATTACAGCTGGCCATTCCTCCCAGGGTGGCATCTCTGCCCCAAGGATCATAAAAATGTCTCTTTGGTGGGTTTGCAGACTCAAGGTCATCACTAGTGTCCTTTCAATAGCTGCCGGCGTTAGGAAGGAGGCTCCTGGTGAGTGCAGCAGCAGCATTTCTGTTCCTGGTTTCTTGTCCCCACAGTGTCCGCCTGCCCTCCGTGCGGGTCAGCGTGGTGGAGCTGCAGCCCCGTGCTCTACGAGTACTGCGCCTGCGTGCCCAGGTCGCTGTGCCGTGACAGCATCCAGCACTGCACCAGCTGGTCCGATGAGTACCTCTGCACACCGTGAAGCCTCAGCACCAGGAGATGCTGGTCGTGGTGAGGTGTTTCCTGCACTGTCACCTCCCATGCTGCTGTCCTGCTCTGGAAGCTCCGGCCCGATCAGCAGCACGGTGTGGGGACAGCAGCGCCATGCTACTAGCTTGTGGGACACCTTCAAGAGCACTTCCCTCTGACACATCTCCATGCTCCTGATGTCCATGGGCAGGAGAAGGTGGTGTTGGTGTGTAAAGCACGTCTGCGGGTTGTTTCGGCAGCTGCTTTGAAGGCTCTGTGCTGATGCAGCTGGGAGGCTTCCTGTGGGGCCTGGTGTTGGGTGACACGTCTGGGGAGCCACCATGTGGGCCACCTCCTGCACAGAGCTCAAACCATGAAGGTCAGCGTGGAGAGAGTAATGGTGAGGGAACTGCAGTGGATGTATTGGGGTTTGTGGGGAAAAATCAGTGTTCCTGTGGGGTGTAGCTGTCCTTCCAACCAGCCTGGGCACTCGTGGGGGACCAGGGCACATCCAAAGTGTGTTTGTCTTGAGGCTGAGCAGTTTTGGAGTGGCAGCTCCACAAACAGCCACTGGGCTGGGATGCATTGCACTGCGTTCAGTTAGCAAGGAAAAAAGGTTTGGGGGGATCCACAGCAGCCTTGGAGCAGTGAGCAGAAGAAAACCAGAAGCTGCAGCCACTGCTGGGTGGCTGTGGGATGACCTGGGATCTGCTCGGTTTGCTCCTCTGCCAGCCAGGCCTTCAAAGCAGTCCGCAGGATAGTGATGCCATTGAAATTTAAGAAAGCTGTGCTCTTTCTCTGCTCCTTTGAAGAAAAGAAAACCAAAACACTCATCTGTGTCTAAAATGTTGATTCTGAGGAAAACACGGATTTTCAGTGAGTGTTCCTACTGTTCTAGGCCCAAAATAAACATCAGGCACTGTTCTCCCCACCGCCATCCCAGGTCACATATCTTTAAAAATAAAAGCCAGTCCACTCATTTCCTCTCTCTTCTGTGATCTGTAACTCGGCGTCTCTCCATGGCTGGTATAAATGGTGGATGTTTGTTCTAATTTGTAGCTGGGATACAGCCATAGATCTGACAGATCTTTTAAAAATAGCTTTGCTGTGTTCTGACTCACGCTTTACCTAGAATGAGACGGCAAAATTCTGCATAATGGAACAGGTACCATGGAAATTTTTAGAGCTGTGTTTAATAACCCCTCCTTTGCCATGCCAGGCCGGGACGGATGGCTTGCTTTCGCTATGTCTGTAAAGCATCACCTCAGTGCTGCAGCTCAGAGGAGGGACTGAGTTTTTTAGGAAAACATTTCTCACTTTCAAGCTTCCAGCCTCAGCCAAAACATGAAATAGAGATGCATGTTTTTACCAGAAAATCACAAGCATCTAACATTTCAAAAAGGCTGATTTGGGGTCGGTAAATCCTGGTTTGTTGTAGTTGCTGTGCTCCTCTTATTACCCCAAAGCATTTCCGGGGGAATCTACAAGGAATTTCTGCAGCACTTCTTCAGAAGAGCTCAAGGAGGGTCGGTTCAGGGGCAACTCTCTCTTTTTTGGGGAAGAGATGCTTTGTGATTCGGATGGGGTTCAATCACCGGCTGTTTGCCTTCTTCATGGGCTTTGAAATCTTCATGCTCAGCACTGAGACCAGCAAATATGGTTAGTAAGAAACTTGTTCTGCCTTAAAAATATTGGGATGACCATGACTTTGTGGAGCCTCTCACCTTTGCTGTGGGTGGGAAGAGGATGCTGGTTAGGCTGGGCCATGTGGCAATTGCTGGATTCCCCCCATCCTGTATTTGTCAGTCCTGTCAGTGGGGGATTTGTGCCTCAGAGCTCTGAGGAGAGATGAGGGGGTTGAGTACAGAGTGGTAATGTGCCTAACTCGTCTCAGGATAAAATTTACACAACGGTGTGTTTAAAAGAGGAAGTCTGCTGGTCAGCACGAGGAGCTAAGAAAAGGACTAACTTTACCAGGGGTGGAGAATGTAATAAGCACAGTGCTCTAAAATGCCTCTTCTGAGAAGTGAAGCTACACCGTGCTATTTTACTGACACTCTGTGACCTGGGCAGGCCATTCATGCCAAATCACAATGCGCCTGTTTTCTGCCTCAAGGTGTCAGCTCCCAGCTGCTTTACTGATGTGAAACGGAGAACACAATGCTCCGAGGCTGGCCTCTGCATGCTCAGATGAGCAGATCTCACAGTCACAGAAGAGCTAGTAAAAGAAATCCACGTTGGCTGCTGAACCGAAAGCCAGCTGCAGGAGGAGGTTTGTGTGTGAGTGTCACAGCCTTCTTCCTCCCTGGTAGCGGTTCTGCTAAGTCACTGTTTGTGCCATTATTTGTCTCAGAAGAGGGCTGATGTAGTCTTCAGTGGAAGCTATAAATAGCCTAGAGTTTCTGTGAAAAAATGTAGGGCTTCCAAACAAGCATACTTGCATTCTTTGTTTGTTTTTGGAGAAACTTCAGCAATACAGAAACAAAGAGGCAGGGGCTTCCCTCTCATCTCTACTTATTTTTGAGGTGAAGTTCCCTTTCTTGGCATCTTTGTGTTTGTGATTGCCAAGGATGGGCTGTTTTCCTTGTTACTGAATTGTGACAAACACTGAACTGAGGATATCTAAATTGGCACTAGTAGAAGAAGCCTGTCCTTGGCCTTAAAGGGCACAACGATGGCTTCACTGTGCACCTCAGTTTTGTTTGAATTCCAGTCCTGTGTTGATGATAAACAAACCTGTAGTGTTACAGCTGTACTCCTGGCTTCAGAAAGACCAAAGCAGAACGATTCTGAGTATCTCTGCCTTTTGCAGCAAGCGCGTGCTGTTCAGTGAACACTTCCCTTTATGTTTTAGATGAGATGCAGTTAGCGTATGGCAAGCCTGCACACACACTGAGAGGAGGCTTTAAGGCACAAAGCACAGGCAGGATTTGCTTGTAAGGCAGGACATGGTACAGCTGTAGAGTTTAATCTCTGCAGTAACCCAGTTTCAGCTTTCATTTCCTGGGTTAAAAGGAAGGAGATAGGGGACTTCTGTTCTTTGAATTTGTGCGACGTTACCGAGGGGTTTCTGTCTCCGCTTCCCTCCCTCCCACAGGCCCGTCCTTATCCTGTTTGCTTCCTCCCTTTGTCAGAGCTCTATCAGCACAGCCTCTGCTTTTACAGGCTGAGCCTTCTGTGCTAGCAGCACTGGTAAAGGCCCGCTGCACTTGACAAGCACAGCACAGCTTTACTTCCAAAAAGTTGCAGTGATTATTATTAGTCTTTGGCCCCTGAGGAGACAAGAGATGAGAAGGGACAAGACCAGTATTTTTGTGAACGGTATCTATGTCAGAAGAATTAGTTAAGGATGACAACAAAAACTTTATTTGAAAAAAAATATGTATTGAAAATATACAGTAGTAACATCACCCTTCTCCTGGACTCTAGCCCTCCCCTCCCCAAGCCTACGATAACACAAGCAGATCACAGCAACCAGCTTTAACAATACTGGTCTGCTTTGTTACTCCCTCTGAACGCCTCTAAAATCCGTTGTCAGCAAGAAAACAACAAACAAAAGACTCGTTTCTTTCTGACTCAGTAGGTATTTAACAAATCCCAGTCCTCCACTGTGAGGCACAGATGCTTCTGTTTGGAAGTCCTTTCTCTCTCTTGTTCAGCCAAAGCTCTTTTTTTATTGTTCTTTGATTCATGGCTGCCTGCAACCTCCTTTTTCAAAGGTGAATGGCAATTTTGAACTTTTTCCTTATAAAACTGCAAGTTTCCAGATGCTTTGGTTTCTGTCTCCTCCAACTTGCATTTGACTGCTTCCTCTGTTCTGCATGTCTTGCCATCTACAGGGGGATAAACAAAAAGTTCAGAGTTGAGGAAAAACAGAATTATGCCTTAAAATGTACATGTGTGTTGCAAATTGTTTTGGCCAAGCAAACCTGGAAATACTGTTTGTTTTACTGAAGCATACATAGGGGAAATGAACATTTTTATTTTGGACTCAGGGTTTTAAGGAGAAAACTCAGTGATTAGATGTTGCCCTGAGCCTGCTGTCATGCTGAATTTTAAGTGAGTTATCCAGCAATCTAACAAATATATAAAACAAAACAAAACACATGCAAAAAACCTCCCACCACACTGTAAAGCAGTTGCACAAATGGCTGAAATTGCACATCTGAGATGCTATTTGTACTACCAAAATGCATGAAAATATTTCTCCTAGATAATTATTAAATAATGTGGTCTCTATTCAACTACGTACAGAAGTGCTGAGCTGCTGTTCTGGATCTCAAGTCCTCTTGTGGCTTGACAGCCTCCATAACTGCCTGCTCCCACTGCAAAACTGTCTGAAAGAAGATTTGAGAGAGTTAAAAATATTTCTTGTAAAGTTTATAGAAATGTCAACAGAAACAACTCTATCCCTTATTATTTCCTATTTGGTGATTTAATACCTCATAGGCATTATATAAGAAACATTTCTAGAAAGTAAAATAGACTTAAAAACCCATACCTGCTCTGCCCATCCCTCTGTTCTGCAGTTACTATGATCAAATTCTTTCAGAGGCACTTCTGAGTGAACCAAGCCTATCTGCGTTTGGATTCGTTTAATGACGGCATTAACATCCTAGTGAAAAGGGAAATGAAGTGGTCAGAAGGAAAGACCATTTGGTTGTATTTGTCCGTTAAACTTAGGAGCTCTTTTACCTTGAGACCTGTCCCAGAAATGTCCAAACAGTTCAACTTCTTGAAACAAAGAATGTATCCAATTCCCACATCTGTGATTTTAGGGTTACCTGTAATGTCAGGTAAAGTTAGTTAAGTTGCAAGATGTAGAAGAAGACAAAATACCAAGAAACTATTTGTTCCAAAACCTAATACTAGAACAAAGGATTTTTGGCCTCTTCTTTGTAGGATGATTCATGTTTGGAAATTGAGTCAAATGTGGTGTTTTTCCTCTAATGATCAAAATACAAGTTTTACAATATTACTTCCCATATTCTTAGAGACATGTACGTAATTAACAAGTAGCTGAGACTTAGAGGTATGACCTGTGCCTTGTGGAAGCTGGCAGTCAAACCTGGGACTGGGTACTAGGCTCACAGGAATTGTTATTAAATTATTTGTATCCCTTCAATATTAAGTAGAAAAAATTCTTTATCAAAAAAAGATACAGTTTGCTTCTAATATTATACCATGAAGCACTTACAAGACAAGTCTAATACCAAAAGATTCTCAAGTCCCTTTTTCAATACTCGTACTGGTGCTGTCATTCTGCGAAGGCCCGCATCTGATAAAGCGTTGTCTTTCAAGAGAAGCCTTTTTACACTGGAAGGAGAAATACAAAACAATTGTTTACAGTCACTTTATTTAGACAGCTTTGCAAAATATCTTAGAACTCTATGCAGAAAGTCTGGGCTCATCTTGTGCCAACCCCTCAGTCTACTGAAGGGTTAATAAGAACTTTTTATTAACATTAATAAAAGTAGCAAGAAAGAAGCCTGGGTTAGTAGGACTGACAAATATTTTTATATTCCTTCTGCTAGCTCAACAGAAGCACTTATTTGAGCAGTTATTCATGGAACTCCAGTGACAAACTCATCCTAGAGCACAAGCATTTGCTAACAGAGACAAGGAGGTTCTTTATAAATTGAAGTCATTTAAATCAGGACTGCCAATCTCAACTTCACTCAAAACTGAAAAGAGAAAAACACTTGGCAAAATGGGAGAGGACAGATTTGGTAAGAGATGCAGCAACAATTTTTAGGTAAACAATGAGGTATTATTAACACAGATGAACTCAGGGAAAACATAACATTACAACATTTTTCAAAGTGCTTTGAAAACAAAATCTCATCTCAAAATGCATCAAAGTATCGAAGTTTTATATTACTGTAATATCCCCTAGTTAGTAGCTATTCTGCCTACTGTTTTCCCTATTTTTTTACTTTTCAATCTTCAGTATCAAACATAATAAAATTTATTTTCCAAAGTATTAATTAACTAAACATCAACCTAGTGCTTACACAGATCTCCATCTGGCCTATTGGTTTGGTTAAAAATTTGTCTTATAAAAGTTACCCATTAAAGAAGGAAATAAAAATGTAAAGCTGTAACAAATGCTTAAGATGTATTTTTTTTTCCTGCCCAATGGAAGTTATAAAAATACACAAGAATTATCTTGCACATTTATAGCACCTTTGAGATTTAGCATGTCCTTTAGAGCATGTTCTTTTTGTACAATAAATTCTGTATTTTGTTTACCTCAAGAACAGGTTTTATCAACAACCGAAATCTTCAAATTTACACACTACTTTCTGTGAAATTTTTCTGTAAAGTCACACCTGGATTCTTTGAACTGCTTGGTGATAGGAAAAGAAAGTGTCATCTTTAGATACACATCAAGCAATTAGTACCTAGACAGAGCCTCTTTAGTGAGGTGTTCTAAAAGTTCATGTTCATCTCCGAGTTTACAACAGGAAAGATCCAAACATGTCAGATCCCGGAAAGACTTAATTTCTTCTAGTTTTTCAGAGATAAGCAGGTATCTGTAAAGAACAAAAAAGCTATCAGTGTTCAGGGCACATAAGAAGGATCTTCAAGTATTCTCAAGTGTCACAAGCATAAGGCAGTTATTTCTCATATGAATCTGTGTAGAAACTGACAGAAACTGGCCAGCTGTTGTAATTATCTTTTTTACACTGCATTCTGCACACAACACATCCAAATCCCCAGCCTTCTCCTTGAATAAATATTGTTTTGTTATGACACAGAATAATGGACTAACAATTACAACCTCAATTTGCAAACACCACTATTAGGGGCCTGTTTTCAGGTTATTACTGTATTATTTCAGAATAATGTAGAATAAATTACTTTAAATCAGATTCACAAGTTGCTCTTCCTTAGTATCTAGGTGGCGTGGAGACAAACCAGCATTCACACAGGTTTCAAATCTATTCTGAATGCATCAGCATAGCTTGCCAAATGGTAAAATTTTACTTTCCACATGTGAAAATACAATACTTCGCTAGAGACGTGGCCCAGCTCACTAGACTAAGTCCAACAAGAAGCCTGCAGGACCCTGGACTCCAACTGGAGCGGTGATTACACCCCAGGCAGTGGTTACTCAGTGGGTTATTTTTTTTGAGCTGCGTTGGTTCCCGGATCCAATTCACTCCGCAGCCATGCAAACATCTGTGCTGGAACTATTCAGTAGGAGGTTTAGAGGTAGGAATGCACTGAAGAATGGCACGCATGAATATGCAGTAACACCCTGCTTGCACGTAGCAGTTACTACCTTACCCCCATCTCCTTTGCTTTTACCTCTTATTTCCACGGCAATACAACCCCTGAATTCACTAATCTGTCCTGAATTTACCTCATAGTCCCCACAGCAAGACAATTGCTGAGGATAACACCTGCAGTGCTGAAATTAGGTGTGTTTACTAATTGCATCCCTCACTGAATGCCTTTTTGCCCATGGAAGTAAGAGCACCTTCTTGGTGCAAGTAGACCTACCAAACTACTCCACCAAATCCTAGGAGGCAATACGTGCAGTCAGAGGGCAAAGCAACTCTCAGTAGACCACAGAGGGCTTGTGAAGAGTGGGCTCTTTCACAAATATGATTAATCAGAAAGTGCTTTAGTATCTTACTTCCTGGATTTCAAAGACTTGATACTTAACTGAGCTTTCTGTAATAGCAAACTATGCCAGAGGTAACTTCACTTCTGAATTAAGCTCATAAAAAGTATCTGTACTAAAAATAAAGAGGGAGTAGGTTTAAGGGATAAAACAAAAGATAATTGACCTCTGATCAAACATTCCTACTGTGCTTAAAACACCCTTGGCACTTCAGATGAATATGCCTGTACTTTGATTCTAAACTGGATAAACCATCCTTTTTAACGTGTATGGATGGAAAATAGTCTCATTACAGTACTTGGAAAGACTTCAGTAGGAGCAAAGCTTTAAAAGCACATTCAGTTTTAAGCTTGGTCAGACTCTCTTGTAGAGAAAGAAAACGTGAACACTGAGAAGGTAGGAAAAAAAAAAAAAAAAAAGAAGCTGTATTCTAATCAGAACCTCATTAAGATATGTTCAGTATGGGGCTAGGAACCACAATTACCGCTAAGGTAAAACCTGCCTGACTTCAAAGGCTCTAACTCTCACCTACAAGACTGTATCTTCTGCTCAGCACCCAAAATGAAACGGGATAAAAAATGAAATGAGTTAAAAACTTATAGTAAATAATCCGAGATGGTCTGCAAGGGTGTATTTTATCTGAACAGTCAGCTAGGCATGTTGAAATGCTTCTAAGTACAATTAGAAAAATGACCCAAGAAATACCTGAGGTAGCATTACACATACAGACTGCTATGCAAATACTGATTAGCATTGTTAAAAAATAGTTGCAAGTTTAAACCTTCAAATAAAATCCCCCTTTAGTTTACATGGATTTAATCTATTACCTGTATTGCCTTGTATCTCTGTGTGAAACCAGCAGCTATGGGCTGTACTTGTTAGGAAAGGAATGGTACGAAGGGAAACAAGCAGCAGAGTAAGATGAAGCTCAAGTCAGTTGACTAAAAATAGGTGGTGCTATAAGGCCTAAATTTTTTGGAAAGTTACTTTTGAGAGAAAGTAAGGGAAAATTTAAGCATGCTAGCAAAAAGCACTAGATATTTGTTACTGAATGCACTTACCTATTCCTCAGACATAATGAACATAGCACCAAATTGCCATATGCTTCAGTAAACTTCTGTAGAGCTCTCAGTCCTGTAACTGGTTCTGTGAACTTTTGTCTTGCTTCGGCAGCTGAGAAGAGCTTTTCAGCAATCTGCTCTGGGAAACCAATCAACGAGTCAATGTGGTCAACGTTGTCAGAGATGTACCCCAGCACCAGGCTGAAGAGGGACTTGGCCGAGTATCGCAGGTTCCCCTCCTTGGTGTACGTGAAGATGAAGTGATCGGTCCTCTGCCTCCTTGCCCTATCGTCCTCCCTGTTCATGCAGAGCTCCACAGAAAATCCTCTGGAGAACAGCCTGAAAGGTCTTGCTTTGGGAGGGACATTGTGTATGCCGCCCGCACCCTGGTTTACCACGTGCAGCTTCCCATTTTCACGCACGTATATCGGCCCGGTATCCAGCCAGCTTTCCGAGTGGAGCCAGCACGACATTCCCCTGGTCCAGTTCTGCAAAAACAAACCGCAGACAGGTAAAACACACCTTGAAACAGACCCCCAAGCCCCGTCAGCGATCCTGGGTGCCCCGAGTGCAGGTTGTCACGTAACCCTGCAGCGCCAGGAGGGCCGGGCTGGGTGCTGCCTGCCATCAACCCACGGACACTGGGATGGCGAAAGGGAGCTGGGGTGTGAGGGGGGCCACAGCTGTGCTGCAGGAAGAGGGGAACGAAGAGAAAGAGAAAGAGGAGGAGGAGGGTAAATGGCTGCCCGCAGCAGGGCAGCCGAGCCTGACCGAGGAGCCCCCTCCCGGCTCTCAGAGCAGGGTGCGCAAGGCAGGAGCGGTGCTGAGGGGTCCGGGGGGGGGCTCTGCCCTCACCTACCTGCCCCGCCGGGGCCGCCCCGCCGCTCCCTCAGCCGGGGCCGCTCTCGCCGCTCCCATCCCGCAGCAGGCGGGGCCGCGCCGGGGGCGGGCAGCGGGAGGGGAGCGGGGCGCTGAGGGGACGCTGAGGGGACGCGGCCCCGGGGTGGGCTCTGAGGGGGGGGCGCCGCCGCCGCCATTTTCTCGCCCCCCCCCCCGTGAGGGTCCCGCTGCGGCACCGCCTCGCCCGGCCACAACCGCGCTGCTGCGGGGCGTCCCCGCTGCCCGGTACCGGCAGCACCGGGCTCGGCCATCCCCTCCGCTCCCGGTCCCAGATGGGGGCCACCGACTGGTGCCGGAGCTCGGCGGGCGCTGCCCTCGTCCTGGCCACCTCCAGCGACCCGCAGCACCCCGCCGAGAACATGGCGGACGGGTGAGGGCGGCGAGAGGGGCCCTGAGGGGGGGTCCCCTGGCAGCGCGGTGCCTCTCCTAGCTGGAATATTTTCTGCCCCCACAACGCAAACTAAAATCTCCCCCAATAATAACGGCCTCGCATTCTTTATTTATTTAAAAAATTTCTTTTGAGGCTGCTATAAATAGTCCTGTGTGGTTTTCTTTTTCTCCACAGAAGTTCTGAAACGTTCTGGACGACGACAGGAATGTTCCCGCAGGAATTCATTATTGGTTTTCCTAAATGTGTAAAAATCAGCAAAGTCGCCATCCAGTGTTACTTGGGTAAGGCTTCGTGTATTGCAGTACGCAATACAGATCATTCAAAATGTATTCGCTTACATGCACGTTCTCTCAGTAGCCTCGTATGTTTAACTAGTCGCTTTTAACATGTTAATAAAGGTACAGCTTAGCAAAACACTTGTCTTGCATGTCCAAAGTTTTTCATAAATGTGTCAGAAAAAGATGGCCAATCTGCCCCAGCTGCAGTTGTTACTGCGTTCTCATAGCAACCTTGTATTGATCTTCTAGTTAACTTCTGTAGTACAGTGGTGGCTGATCTAATTTTATGGATAAAACCGCAATGCTTACTATTTTAATGATTTATTTTTAATACTGATTTTTATAATTGTGTATAGCAACTCTGAATTTTATTTTCTAAAATAAGGTGAGGGAAAATGTGAGGTGTAAGATCAAAAGCACTGTTACAAGGTGAGAGCATGGGTACAGGAGCTTGACTGTCAGCAGAGGCTGCACAACACAAAATGAAAACTTGTCCTTGTTTGTCCAGTCTGAAACAGGAGTGTGATGGTTTTATTGCAGTCCTAGTCCCTTAACTAGAGGAACAATGGATTAGTTAATACTGATGGTTTGTAGATGGAAAGTGATGCAATAAATATCATTTTAAATAAACTGCAAAATTTATGTTTATATTTTAAATGCTATGTATTTTAGTGCGGACCTTGAGGATTGAAAGAAGCATATCTAAAGACCCAGTAGATTTCGAACAGTGCGTTGAAAAAGGTGAGATTCTGAATCTGAAGTGGATGGGGTTTTGTGGGAGTGATATCGATCTGTGCATTTGCTGATTGACTTATTTCAAAGTTTTTGAATAACAAAGCTTTTGTTAGGCAAACCAGGAAGGATTCCAATTGACTTTTATTGTTATTATCCCAGCACGTATCTGAGAACAAGACTAGTCACATTGTCAGGCTTTGGTAGAGCCTTGTGACCTAGATTTCTTCTGATAATTTCAGTTAATATTGATTAGTTTTTTTAAATTTCACTGGAATCCCTGTTTTCCTGCAAAAATTCCTTGTAGTATTGTAGTACAGAGTAACTTTCACAGTAAAGCATTTACATTTTGACCACAGTTGCCTTAAAAATGCCAGTGGTGCACCTTCTGGGGGGAGCTATCACTTCTTGCATAAATGATACCAAATTTTTGGAGTTCCCCATTGATTTCTTTGGACATCAAGTGAGAATATGGGCATGCTGGAAATTAATAATGTTTCCTGGCATGTAGCCTGGTGCTATACAGTGCCATTTTCTCAACTTGAAAACTGCATTTTCAGATGGCTAATGGTACACAAATGCACCAGGAAACAATACATTTTTTTCTATTGTTAAATCTTAGTTTTACGCCTTTCACTAAGTTTGCATAGTGTGTAAAAAATTATGCTTGTAAAATTGATCTTAGATTTTATATAGGTTCTACTGAGACGTACAGATAAAACCATCCTTTTTATCATTGGTGCACTCTGGATTTTTTCAGTGAGTCATTTTAACTCCATGTCGAGTATTCAGGTCTGGCTTGATGATGATGTTATTAGATATTTGTTTAATAGACAAATTTAAATAAAGTTTATGAACACTGATGTTCTGATTAGCTGTTTGGAGATGTAAAATGATGTAGAACTGCTCGAGCCTACTTGTACAATCTTTTTTGTTCCAAAAATTAAAATCAGACTTACATAGTATAATAGAGTGCCATTTCCTGCATTATTATGTTGTTTTTAATGCCCCTTGGGTGATGTTTTATAAAGCAATGTAATGAATTATATTTTTACACTTGGATATTGTGAAGAGTATTTGTTCTCTTAATTAACCTTGTAAAGAACAATTTCTGTATGTTGTGTGACTTCCTGCTCCTTAAACTCCCATGAACTCTGACATCCAGTGAATTTTTTTCACAGCATTGTGCACTGTTACTCATTATTTGCTGAAAATATGTATTTTCTAGATTTGCAACACACAGAAGGACAGCTTCAGATGGAAGAATTTCCAGTGAGTATTTACAGGATACACCAGCAGTGCTTCATGGAACAGGTTGTCTAGGCTAACTGGGTGGAAACCATGAAAAATCAAAACATGTTTATTTATAATTATTGTTAACTCAACATTAGATTTGGGAATTCATAGATCAGGACATAAGACTCCACTTTCCTGCTGCTCCTCTGTAGATTGGGGTATGAAGTTGCACCTAACTACTGCTCTTGTGTGAAGGAGCTCCTTCCAGAAGAATGGTGGTCTTTCCTCCCTGAATTGTTGTGGTGAAGGCTGCAATCAATATTCAGGGGTGGGGAGGGACAACTGTTTTTAACTGGTCTCCTAAAGAATCTCTGAAGCTGGCTAAATTTTTTAGAACACCATGATTTATGTGTAATTTGGAAACAGACATAGGAACACAGGTTCTTCTAACAAACTTCTGCAAATAGTTTGATAGTTATGTTACTACAGAGACTAAAATTAGCTTTTTTTTTTTTTTTTTTTTTTTTTTTTGTCTTCTACAGCTTCCTGAATTCCCAGCCACTTACTTGCGGTTCATCATCAAGTCTGCCTTTGATCATTTTGTATCAGTGCACAGGGTGATGGCAGAGGGCATAGCAGAAAACACTTAAGTCCAGCTTAAATTTGTACCTTTTTTTTCCTTTTTGTATTATATTTTGATATCTGTATTGCAGGGAATATTTATTATTAAAACTTCGTATTAAAGTGCTTTTCAAAGATACAGATGCAGTGTGTATTCACCACTAGTTTAATGTATGTAATGCAGTTAATTGGTAAGCAACTGCATAGATACTTTTGCCAGGGGCTTGTGTAACATTAGTTTTATAAATACATAGCCAGAGTTCTGTTTGGACAGGAAATTGCAGAAATATATGGAAAGCAGGAACGCCTGTAGTGCATGACTGAGAAGTCTGCAGCTTCCACTCGGCTCAGCTTAGAGCGGACACCTCTGAAAAAAGTCAAGACATGTCCAGTTGGTTCATGAACAGAATTAAGAGTCTGTGCTTAGATGTCCTTAATTATAGTAACAGCTGTCTAGCTTTATAATCTGGAGTGTTATCAAGAATACTTAAACATAGCTAAGTCCATTTAAATCATTGTGTTTAGGTCAGGCTTTCTTAATTTATGAATTAAAACCCAGTTTCCTGTGAGATGTTTCCCTTGCACCCTGAGTTGAATGGAAGAAAATACGAAATACTTACATGGGAGGCATTACTTCTTACTCTCAAAGAAGTTATTCAAAAGTTCTAAAACTGGAAACCTCATTAACTCAAAAGAAACTGTGCAAGAATAATAGGATGTGTATAAACGTCTACTAATGCTTATAAATAACCGGAGGGGAAAAACAAGCTGGAGCCATACAATGCTCTGATAGTTTTTTAATAATTGCAGATCAATCCTTTGTTTCTATAAATATTTTCTAAAATCAGGTCACAGCTGTCTGCGCTTTAAGCTATGACTGTCATAACAAATATTAATAGAAACAAATGTTAATAGAGATTGTCTTATTCAGAAGCCTTCTGAAGTCTGTGGAAGTGAACGTTTAAGAAAATTGGATGTGTACAAGAGAGAGAGAAACTTATTAATGTGAAATTGGTTGTTTTGCATGCCAGTTGACTTTTGCAAATATCACCACCCCTGAGGTTTATCCTGTATGGTATTCCTTAGGAATGTAAATGTCGATATCCAATCCTAATAGCTCAGCTACTGTTTGTTACTGCTGCTGGTATAAGTGCAGTAAGACACTACAATGTGATAGATGAGGTTGTAGCGATGAAACCTGGAAACCTCCAGACAAATAAATGATGAACCACACTGTAAATGCTCTTTAGATGCATGTGTTATTCCCTGTCTAGGTGTTCTCTTATTTGTATTTTTTTTTAACAGTTTTGTCCATGAAAACTTATTCATTGAGCTTTTTTTTATCCAGCTAGTCTTTACTCTGAAGTCCTCTTCTTTCTTTTTCTATTTCAGTTTTTCCAGGATGGCGCGTATTTCCTGGGGGTGATAGTTCCAAGGCCCCACTCCTCCCTGCAAAGGCAATAAAATTATACAGTAATGCTCAAATACACAGAGCAGAAGTCCTTTAGAGCACAGCAGTTAAATCAGAGCTGTGGGTAGGTGTACTTGGGTTTCTTTTGCTTGGCAGCTGTCGCATAGGAGGTGGTATGCGCACAGGTCACACCCTGCTGTGTAGCTGGGGCAGGGCCAATGCTGGGATCCTGGAGCTGGGGAGTGTTCCTGGATCTCACAGCTTAGACGTAGCTAGGTTTTCTAATGAGCCGTGGGATAAATATTTGAGCAGGACTGAGGTGTACATCAAATATGTACACTGCAAAGGCCCAGACTGGTTTTACTGCAAGGCCTTTTCTTTTTTTCCACAGTTAAAGTGCATTGTGTAATTAGCAACTATGAAATAGAATGAAATACTTGCATAAAATACAAAACATTCTTATTTTAAAAGTTGAGAATCTAAATGTATTGTGCCCATTATTGTTGGTGGGTTTTACCTTGTAGATAACCTTCCCCTCTTGAAGCAGATACAGTCTTTCTGGCAGTGCAGCATATTTTGAACTGCTGAGGTTTTCCATAGTGTCTAAAACCACTGGACATAAAGGATTATTTTTCTGAAGAAATTGTGCTGCAATTTTTCGATCTTCAAGGCTTCTGTGATTGTTAATAACGATATTGTTTTTAAAAGCCCATCCATCTGGAACAAATGAGAAAGGTGTTTAGCAAGGAAGATGTGGAATAGACATTGGGGTGGAGATATCCTGTGTGTCACGTACCAAAACTGTGTTAAAAGAATAATGCAATTCACTTCTAACACCAAAACTTGCCATGAAATTAAGGTCCCCTTCAGAGTAGGAGAACACTACAGCTTTGCAGATAAGTAATCACGTGTCTTTGTTTGTTTCCCTACTTTAATTTGAACAAACTGCATTTCTTCCTTGCCCTGGATTCAGAAATACTTGATGTATTTTAGCTGAAATTTTCCCACGTAAATCAAGCCTGGAAAGATACCAGGTGTGGGAGATGCATCCCATCCAGATAAAGTTTGCCAAAATGATTGGTGCAGAGAAGGAGATTTTTAAATTATAAGCTGATTATCAGCTGTTACCTGTTCATTTAGCAGTCTCAGCAATAGTGTTGTTCATTCAGCTTGATTCTACTCATTAAGCCTATAAAATTAATTTTAGATCTGATAACTGAAATATGCAAGAGAGAAGGCCCTTCCTTGTTTTTTAGAAATATGCAAATTAACATTTGCATATAACTTCCTAGGAAAGAGGAAACAAAAGATTTTGGTGGCTTGGCTGTCTGTTTCTCAAGAGCTCTAAGTGATGCAGTGTTAGAAAACTTGAAAACTGTAAACGTTGCCTTTTAGAAAACCACCTTAACCCTGGGATAAAAATCTCTGCCAGCATGTTACTTAGTCCAGTGTAGATAAAAGAGTGTGTGCAGTTTGTTTGCTATTTTTTAATTAAAGTCTGCATCCTGTTCTTGACACATTAAAAATGATTTACAAAAACTACACTGTTTTGTTTTTAAAACACATAACACATGCTGCCATTGCACACTTAACCTTTGTTCTATGAAAGGCTCTTTTCATTTTTGTTCATATTTTTCAAGAGGAGCTCTGCTACAACTGGGAGGAAGTTTTGCACAGATTTAACTATGTGCTTCCCTTCACAGAGATAAGCATCTTCAACAGGAGTATTTCAGTGTGAAGTCAGATGTGTGAGTAAAATCGTTGGAGAATCAGGGATGCAAACTGGTGCCTAGATTTGGTGTGGCCGCTTTTGATTTTAGGAAGATTTCTTTGCTGTTTGTAGTTAACTCCTTTGCTAAAATGTTTTTCTAACAGGAATGATGCATATCTGAAGTTAGGGTAGGCATTAATATGTTTGTACTGCACCTGCTGCGTGAGCTTCTTCAATGTAGATGATAAGGAAATCTGCTATCGAGCTGAAATCTTTGACGAGCTTGTTGAACTCATCAAATTTTAACATAAATGAAGGTCAGGTGCAACTTCCAAAATTCAGGATTAAAGGCCGGTTACCTAGGAGAAAACCAGGGGACACTGTGGTTAAGTTGGTGGTGGGAGAGAGGCAGCAGAACGAATGTATCACCAAGTTTCTATGCAAAACAAGCACCGAGATGCTTTCTGTCCCTTAGCCTGGCACTGACCAGTGCAGGATCCAACAGTGAGCTTAACCAAGGAGGGGCCTTCCTGCGCAAAGCCCAGTGAAGACAGAAGGTACCCAACAGATACACATCTTGTGCCTTCCCCATGACAACCACTTCTCAAGTCACCAGCATTTTGGGATAGCAAGCTGCTCTAAAATGGATATACAGCATGTAGAGCCTGGCAGCCTCCCCAGGATCTTTCATGCTAAGGACTTTGAAAACTATTTAGCATGATCGTTTGCAAGGTTTCTCAACAGACAGTGATTCAGAGATGGACATCTAAGCACAGATTCCTAATTCTGTTGACTCAACTGGATGTCTTGACTTTTTTCAGAGGTGTCAGCTCTAGCTGAGCCGAGTGGAAGCTGCAGACTTCTCAGTCATGCACCACAGGCGTTCCTGCTTTCAATGGATTTCTGCAATTTCCTGTCCAAACAGAACTTTGGTTATGCCTTTATTAAACTAACGTTACACAAGCCCCTGGCAAAAGTATCTGTGCAGTTGCTTACAGATTAACACAGGGTGTACCCATGTGTTTGCATCTGCATTATCGATTGCAAGGCCTCAGTTTAATAGAACTTACAGGATTTTTAGTCCATGGCCATGCTACATTATCTCAAGCATGTTCAAGATCTTCATTCTGGCTGGGCTTAGCTTCAAGAAAGTGCTGCCAGCATATTTTGCATCTTAAAGAATCTAATAGCAGGGGTACCTTTCTGTAGATACTGTGTACCTTGAATTGTGCAACCCTATTTTATATATAAATAAAGAGAGAGAAGGATTTAGTGCCTCCCATGGGGACAGACGCTGCTGCTTAATGATTAATTCCACGTTCTGCAGAGATCTCGGTGGGAGGCAGTGGACAAAGTACAAAGCAACTTCTTTTTCTTCTGCCTCATTTCTAGCTGCTTTAAATCTGCAAAAACACTGTGTGCTTTCTAGTTTCTAGGATCTATTCTGGCTTTCGGAGCTGGCATGGGACTTTGTGTATGTACAGGGAATGGCAGCCAATGGTCGTGACTCACTGCACCCGGTTCTGACTCTGGATCTTCTCCCCCTAAAACAAATTATCACTTTTGCTGTCAAAAGGAGCCATTTCCAGACAGAGCCAACTTTTGCAAGAGGTTCACAAGCGTACTGGCGTGCAGGGATGTTGTATCCAGGACAATAAGCAGGTTATTTTAGAAAATCAAGAGGCAGGCAGCTGGCGTGAGTGCACAACACAGCAGAGCAGGCTGGCGGCGTTCATTTGATGGGAAAGATGCAGCACGTTCCCTGATTGTCCCTGTCCCCTCGCAGCCTCTTGTCCTCACCAACCATTTTATCACACCCAAAGCATTGCAAGGATGTTGACTGACCTCGCATGAAGTCGAAGAGGTGCCGGACGTCCCCCTGGGATGTCACCACTGGCGTGTTGGGAGCAGGCCGTCCCTCGTAGGCTTCGTCCTCCAGCCTCTTCCACTTCACCTTGAGCACAAAGAGTAAATACTGGAAGCTGAAAAAGGTCGGGCCCCAGTTCTCGTAGCTGAACTTGGGGTTCTGGTTCATTCTGCTCTTCTCGCCTTGTTTTAGGATGTGCCTTTTCATGGCGTTGGGGAACAGCACCATCAGCGTTTTGCCGACCACAACGCTCACGGTGACGTGCAGAAGAATGAGGGCTTTCTGTAGCAGCAGCCTGACGCTCCGCATCGTGCTGCAGGTGAGGGCTTCCGATGGGAACGCAGCGAGGCAGCAGGGGCAAAGGTAGCGAGGTGGGGAGGAAAGGCGTTCACGTGGCCCGAGGCATTTTGGCCCAATTTCTGCCTGGCCTGGCCCCCCTTCACCTCCCTGTGGACTCCACATGTCTGGGAGCGAGGAACCTGCCCGTGGAGCTCCTCTGCCTGCACCAGGGCAGGGCTCTAACATGGACTGCACAGCTGCAAGGCTTGTTCAGGGAAATTGGGTGTGTTAGAAACGAGCGGGGCCGCTTTGGGATGTTCTCACAGATTATAAACAAAAATTAGGGGAATGGTGCCCCAGGGCTGGGCCTGTCAGCGCTGAGGCACTTCAACCTATGCCTTCAGGTTCGGGAGCCACCCATGTCCATGGTGGGGGCCTTGGGGGTGATGTGGCCGATGGCACTGGGGTAGCGTGGTGTGTGCTGTGCTGCCGTGCACCGGGACCCGTCACGCAGGCGGGGAGGACACCCAGAAAAGTGTATATATATATATATATATATATATACACACATATATATGTATATAAATGCATACATATACATATATGTATACATATATTTTATAAAAAAATATTTTTATTGTATAAAAATGTATATATACATATATGTGTACATATATTTTATATATATACACACATTTTATATGTGTCCATATTTTATATGGACACATATGTATATATACATTTTACATACATATATATGTATAAACATATATTTTACCATATATTTATCTATACATATATGTATATGTATAGATATGAAAAGTATTTTATGTATATTTGTTTGTATTTTATATACATGTATTTTATATACATTTATTTGTATGTGTGTATATTTATTTAAAATAGAGACACAAAATACACATGTATTTTGTATATGATATATGTAATAATGTATTTTACCCACATAATACTTTAAAATACATATATATTACCATATATATTTATATATAAAATACACACTGCATTTGTATTTGCAAAATGCAGACTATATTTTATATATAAGCATATAAAAATCGGTATTGTATCCATTTAAATACCCATATATTACTGTGTATGTTGACACACGGGGCATTACACCTACACAAGCACGTTAAGCTGTGTGTATATACCCGTAAGACGCCCGCCAGCAGGCACTTTTTATGTCCCACCCCATAACCCCACGTTTCCAGCCCCCAGCCCCGCCTCCCACCCGCCCCTCGGGGCAGGGCCGCGGGCCCTTTAACGGCGCGGGCGGAGCCGGAACAGGAAGCGCCGCGGCGCCTCCGATTGGCCGCCGCCCCGCGCTACGCCGCGAGCCTCCTCCGGAGCGCGAGGGGCGGGGGAGGAGAGGCGAGCAGCGCGGCCGCCCATTGGCCGGCGGGGCGCGGCGTGCGCGGCCCCTTTAAGCGCTCAGAGCGGCGGCGGCTCGGCGGGGGCTGCATGGCGGCGGCGGACGGGCTCCAGTTCCCAGGTGAGGGGCGGCGGGAGCCCAACCCGCGGCCTGGGGAGCGGGGCCGGGCCGGGTGGGGCCGGGCGGGGGCAGCCTCTCACCGCCCTGCCCGGCCCGCGCTGTGCTTGCTCGCAGAGTTCGCCGACGCGGCCAGCCTGCTGGCGGCCAACCCCGACGCCACCACCATCAGCATCGAGGAGCCCGCCGACGGCACCAAGAGCCAGCGCGGCCGGCAGCAGGAGCCCGGCAGGGAGGAGGACGACGAGCTGCTGGGCACCGATGACTCGGATAAAACGGAGGTGAGGGCTGAGCGTGTCCGGAGGGGTTTGTGCCGGGTGATTTAAAGCCCTGCTGCCTTACGTGCCTGGGCTCTTCAGCTGTCGCAGCCTCTCCTATCCATTTATCCATGGATAAATCGCGGTGATTTGAGCCAAGCAGATGTGCCCACCTGCTGGCACAGCAGCAGCTGAAAGCCCTGCGCGGTGTCTCTGTCAGTTCTGGGGGTGGTGGCTCCGCCAGGAGAGCAGGAAGCTTTGAAACGCCCAGGGTTTGTCTGAAGGCTCCGTTAGTACAGCTGTCAGTCAGGGAGCTTGTGACACGGAAGGAGGCCTGTGCTATAAATGATGTCATTTGCGGACGTTTAACTACTGTGTAAGCAAACCACGAATGCATAAATTGCGTGCTTGTAACGTTTTCCACGTTTCTTTTTTGCACCATGAAGCTGCTTGCGGGACAGAAGAAAAGTGCCCCGTTCTGGACGTTTGAGTACTACCAGACATTCTTCGATGTGGACACTTACCAGGTTAATGCTCCTCGTCAGAGGAGGAGAACTGTTATCTGAGTCATGCCTTATCCAGACACTGAGGATTTTTCGTTTTTCCATGTTTCCAATCAGACAAATCTGTGTGTTTTCATAGGTCCTGGACCGAATCAAGGGTTCTGTTTTTCCAGTACCAGGGAGGAACTTTGTAAGGCTGTATATCCGCAGCAATCCCGACCTCTATGGTAGGTATGGGGTGTGAGGCATTCTCTTCTGCACTAAGCATTCAGAGTTGTATTGTTTTACAATTATCCTGCCTTATTTTCTTACTGAACTTGTGTTTCCTTTTAAGGTCCCTTTTGGATATGCACCACGCTTGTCTTTGCCATTGCTGTCAGTGGCAATCTCTCAAACTTCTTCATCCATCTGGGCAAGCCGACGTACCACTATGTGCCCGAGTTCAGAAAAGGTTTGTAAGTACAGTCCTGAGGGTTTTTTGTGTGTTTGCTTGTTTGTTTTAATGTGCTAGTGCAGTGATGTGAAAAACAGGCCATAGCTTTGACTTACTGCTTTCTTTAAATTTTTAGACATGTTAAAGAAGTCCTTAAAGTGGGCTGTAACTGGCAGACCCCCCCTCCTGGGAAGCATAAAGTAGCTGCAAAGTAAAGTTTTAGCAGAGCAGCCAGGAATAATTAGAATAGTTATTTTTCTAGCTTTAGTGCGTGTGTCCAGCAGTGGCAACTGTGGTGCTTTTGTAGATGCCTTCGTGGGCCCGTGGACACCCAGGAGCCTGCAGGCCTCAGAAAGGAAATGACTGAGTTGGGTTTTTACTCACATCACCTATCGAGGGCTGGAAGTGGTTACTTTCTGGAAGACTGAGCACTAAGCCCAACTGATACGTGCTCCAGTGAAGTCAGACTCAGAAGCCAATTACATTTGCCTGTTCTTATAGCTTGAAGGAGACTGCTGTCCCTGCAGAACATAGATGTCTGCTGGGAAACTACTTGAGTAGATTTGACACTCGTGGCCGTGTTCTCTCAATTTTTTTTTTTTAGCAAAATTTAGCATTGAGGGCATGAACCTGCAGCATGTCTGCATTCTGCTCTCACTTTTCAGTATCTGTCAGTAGCTGAATTTCAACTTCTAAGAAAGATTTTCTTTCCTATGTGGCTCTTCTTTTCACACTGAAAATGATAGCATTTTACACCCAAGTATAATAAATAAATTGAAAATGACAATAGAACAGTTTCTGAACTCTTTACTTCTAAAATAATTTGAAATGCTGGCAAAATAGTTGGTATGAAGTGGTTATAAATGCAGAATTCTCAATTTATTAATAAATTTATGCTTTACCTTTTGAAAGTAATTTCAAAAGCAGCTTTCTAGTTTTCATGCTGGATGCTTCATACGTTTGATTCTGGCTTGTATTCTAATACAATGTTAAATCTTTTGACATGTTTCCAGTGTCCATAGCAGCAACAACAATTTTTGCATACGCTTGGCTTGTTCCCCTTGCTCTCTGGGGATTTCTGATGTGGAGGAACAGTAAAGTTATGAACATCGTCTCGTACTCATTCCTGGAGATAGTGTGTGTATATGGCTACTCCCTCTTCGTTTATATCCCCACAGCGGTACGTATGGCCTAAGGAGCGTGTCCCTACATTACATGCCCTGAAAAAACGTCCTGGTTTAAAAACAGGGCTATTTCTTACAAGATTGTTCATATTAGTCAAAGTCTTGGAGAATGGACAAATTTTGCTCATCTTGCTTGGCTAAAACAAAGCTTTTTGTTCAAGCTTGTCTAGCATCAAGTGGTCCCAAAAAGTCTGGGGCAGGTCATTTCCCCAGAGGCAGCAAATACAAGTAAGGGATAACTCAGGGGATGTGAACTTGTCATGCCTGCCAGTAAAGCTTCTTGCTTCTGTGGCTGCTATTAGCATTGTTCATTCCTCAAATAAAGCTTGAGTTAATTTGTGCACAAATTGTCTGGACGTGGTGAAATGTCAGAGAACAATGCACTCAATAAATGAATCATTGTTTCACACAGTCTATTTGACGGTTGTTTTCCTCCCTTGCAGATTTTATGGATTATTCCACAAAAAGTGGTGCGCTGGGTCCTGGTGATGTTCTCCCTATGCCTTTCGGGGTCTGTTTTGGTGATGACCTTCTGGCCTGCTGTCAGAGATGACAACCGGAGGATTGCACTGGCAACTGTGGGGGCCATTATTCTGCTCCACGCCCTGCTGTCCGTCGGCTGTTTGGTATAGCACTGCCTTTCCTCTTTAGCCTGCTATTACCTGGGGCTTGCAGCATGGTACGGTGCAGGGAGGGAGGGGCTGGCTCGTTGCTAGAAAGTCTTTTTTAATCAAGAAACAAGAAGTACCTTTGAAAAGGCTCCAAAGGAAAATCTCTCATTATTTCAAAAATGTATGCCAATCCGACTGACAGTGCCAATAACAAACAATAATGAAGATAGCTTTAAAACACAATTACTCACAGAACAGAATTTTTATCTGGAATTCATTGTAGTGTCAGCAAAGCATTAATCTTTGTTGTATCCAGTGACAGCGTATTCCAACAAATACTATGCTTAGTTAATCCTTTAAAATGATTAAATGCTCAGTTTATAGTGTGTGCTTATGAGTTTAATATATAAAAATACAAACTTGCCAGAACTTAGTAAATCAACATTTTGAAAGCAGAAGACCATGATGCTACTGAAATGCATAATGTCAAGGACTTAAATGATGTTTTGTCTCCTTGTTGCGCTAAGCGGAATGATACGGTACTGGCTTTAGTTCTGACCCCACTTCAGTTTCCAGAATAGATAAATTTGCTCAGCATGCAGGAAGAGGGCAAAACACAGGAGTCAGCTGGGAGTTCCTGTTCCTATAGGAGCTTCAGGCTATAGAAGCCTGGAGCTTCATCTGTTAATCAGCAAACAGTCAAGTAAATTTCTGCAGTCCTGTCTCTTCCAGTACAGATCATTTCAAAGGCCTTGAGAAGCTAAGTGCTGGCTGCTGTTACATTTAAAAGTCCTGTTTCGAGTACTATTTTGAATATTTCTAATCTGATAAAAACACTTAGAAACAATTGAAGTCTTTTGTTTCAGTGCTGTGTTAGCACCCCATGAACAGTGGATGTGGAAAGTGTGAACGGGGGTTGGTGAGGCAGCACTGTGTTTCCTTCTAAATGGTCTTTTTTTTTTCCTCTCTTCAATAACTTAGGCTTACTTCTTTGATGCCCCTGAAGTGGATTTTTCTGCACCTATTGTCCCTGCTCACAACGGAACAACACTAATAAAAGCTCAGTAAATAAGGTAAGGTTCAAATCTCAGATTTCTTCTGTAACCACTTGAAAACATTATCCTCTGGTTAGGGACACAGATATTTTGA
Organism: Aythya ferina; assembly: GCF_964211825.1. Taxonomy (NCBI): domain Eukaryota; kingdom Metazoa; phylum Chordata; class Aves; order Anseriformes; family Anatidae; genus Aythya; species Aythya ferina. Next base: position 28,244,271 of record NC_140304.1, on the reverse strand, counting down.
AACTCTTTCCAGAAAAGGGTTTAACAGCTGGATTCTGCCAAATGGCGTCCACATATAAATAACATTTATTAGCTTTTCTTCCTGTTGTAATGTTAAAATATAGCCATAAAAATGTGAAAGACTGAGGAACAATGACAAATTACCTTTCTTTTATTTAAGACTTACTCTTGACAAAGAAATGTTTAAATAACATGTATTTAGATAATGTACTCTATCCCTCAGGTCACTTCAACAGCGGCCTTTAGTCCTTTCTAATAAGTATTTATTAGAATTTAATTCTGGAGGTCAAACTTAAGCAAAAATCAATTATATTTGCGTTCCCCTTTGCTTTTAATGCTGGAAGGAAGCAGTGTTTCCCCCGTGGTGTCTGTGACGTGGTATTTTGGAGCAGCAGCTGCGTGTACAGGGACATGGGTGTGCTCTCTGCGCAGGGCTGACGCTGTGGCTGAGCCGTACACCCGGTCTGCATTCTGCATTCCTCCCGTGGCGTGGTTTCAGCCTCAGCTCCCTGCTGGCCGGGCACGCTGCCGGAGGGAGGCGAATCCCAAATCCCATGGGATGGAGGCGATGACGGGGAGCGAGTCCAGGAGACAAGCCACGGCCAGGCCTCCGCGAGCACACCATCCAGAAGCATATATGTGAAAAACCAGAGTATTCCCTAAGTAGAAGTTATGTTAGATTTAAATAAATATCTATGCCAGACAAAAATGATCATTAAAAGCCGTGACACGATTTTATTTGCGTGGGTCAGTGTGAGAATCTTTCCTCCTGCGTGCCAACTTCCTCTTTCTGTGTACCTATAGGGACACAAAAATACCGGTTTTGACACGTGTTACTGTCAAAAATGTTTTAAAAAACTTAAAATTCTGAAAAAGGGGCTGGTTTGGGTCGGCGGGCACCTCAGACTCCCCACAGGTGCCCCTCCCCCCCCCGGGGTCTTTCCCCGCCTCAGGCGGAGCCCGCCCCGCCCCCTACCCCTCCGGCGCGCGGTGCATGCTGGGCCTTGTAGTCCTCCCCGCCCCCTCTCCCCCTTACACCTGGGCGCGCTCCCCCCCTAGCGGCCGCCTTCCCGCTCATTTCCCGGCGTGCCTCGCACCGGAAGCCGCCTCAGCGCTCAGCGGAAGGGGGCGGTGGCCGCTTCGAACGGCGGCGCGGGCGGCCGGGTCCGGCCATGGAGGCGGCGGCGGCGGCGGCCTCGTGCCGGCAGCGGGCGCTGCTCCGCCAGGTGAGCGCGGCCCCGACCCCCTCCTTGCCCCCCACCCGGTCCCGCCGCACCCCCCCGACCCCCTGACGCTGTTTTGCCTCCCGCAGGTGCTGGGCTGGAGGCTGGCGGCCGCCGTCGCCTGGTCCGTGCTGCTGCTGCCCGCCTGCACCGCCGCCTTCGTGCTGCTCGGCCGCGCGCAGCCGCTCCGCCCGCTGCGCTGGATCGCCGGTGGGTGGCACGGGCACCACAGCTCCTCTGTGGGTTTTGTCCCGTCTTGGTGTTGGGCTCGGTCTCACGATGAGTAGGGGCTGCCTGGCGTTGCGTTGCCCCTCTTTGTGCGTTGCTAAGCGTTGTGCAGGCTTTGGGATATAAATTTCTGTGTTACTTACAGCTACCAGAGCCAAGGCTTTCTCTAGGTAGTGATAACAAGCAAGTATATCCTTCAGAGACAAAACATGAGGTGATAGAAGCAGCCCTCTGCTTTGAGTACTTGAATGCACTTCCCCTTTCCCCCATGGGCAACTGCTCCTTCCATGAAGAACTTCGGGTTCCTCTCATCATAATGCTTTGAATTTCAAGTGGAATTCCCAAAAGACCATGTTCAATGTGGGGGACTCTCTCCCTCCAGTGTACGCCCATAAAACTAAGGGAAGTATTTAGCTGGAAGTTTGATACCTGTGAGCAGTGAGTTGCTTGAGGCAGAGAGACTTGATTTCTTTTCCCCTTTGAAAATGTAAAGGCCTGAAAGACAACTAAAAAAAAATCACTTTGTCAGGAGTTTCTTATCTTCCTGGTGTGTATCTTCCTTCACTCTGTTAAATGTCTGTTAATGTCACTGCTGTGTTACTGCACTTTTCTGAGCCATAATTGTTTTTTTCTTATTTTAGATTCCTTCAATGATTTGTATACTTCGTACGTCATCTTTTGTATCCTCCTCATGTCTGTGGTGATACTGGTAATAAGCATCTTCAACGTTGAATTCTATGCAGGTGGGTTGTACACATTGCTGAACTCGCTATAAAATCTGCCTTAAAAGGGATGGCCGTTTAAGGGATTTGCGTTTACATTCAGTGTACTTAGCACTGACAGATTTCTTTATAAATTAATGTAGGGAGAAGCTATTTTTATCAGTATTTTTATCAGTAACCACTGAAAATTCACTTTTGGCTTTTATTTACAGTTGTGCCATCGATACCGTGCTCCCGATTAGCGCTGATAGGAAAAATTATTCATCCTCAGCAAGTTATCCATTCAGCTGTTCATGCTGTAATGGGAATGCTGGTTGCTTGGTGCGCTGCAGTTATGACAAAAGGGAAGTTCCAGTTTCTTGCTGTGCCCTGCACACCTTCAGAAAGGTAATCGTGAGTGTTAAGGGTAAATTATGCAAAGAATTTATGTTGTAAAGTGCATTTACTGATGGCCTTTATTTAAATAGAAGGCTAAAATTTGAGTGCTATCAAAAAAGAGCAAATCATTTGTTGATGTCCTTTAAAATAGGCTGCTGCCTAACTTTTATTATAAATATTGTGATGCGTAGAGAGATAACCGGGCCAGAAAAACGGAATTGCTGGAACTGTTAATGGAAAGTTGAACGATGACAGAATGGTTATTTGAACTGATTCTCAGTCTTCTGGTTGATGTGATGTACTAAATATAAGAAACATCCTTGTACATAAATTACAAAAGTAGGTAGTGGGAGTTTTACTTTAGGAAAAAAAAAACTTACTGAGATATCATCATGTGTACTGATCAGGAGAGTAAAATTGAACTTCTGATTCAAACTTCTGAAGATTAGAATGACTACTTATTTTTTAAGCTTTGATTTAATATTAAGTTCTCTATTTTAGCCCAGAAAATGCTGTTCCTCAGATGTGCCTAAATGAGTATCACCTCTTTTTTCTGCTTTCTGGAGCTTTCATTGGATACAGTTACAGCCTCTTGTATCTTATTAACAATATGAATTATTTGCCATTTCCAATTATACAGGTAAGAAATTTAAACACCTTTGCAGAAAGACATGTCTAAGTGAAACTGACAAAAAAGCCTTGATTTTTTTTTCTTTTTTTTTAAATATGGCTGTACCAGCTGTCGGCAAGCTTTCACCAATAGATGAAGCGTGTACTCGCATAGCTTCAGATGCCAGTGGTGTTCACCTTCCTTCTTCCTGCTCAGCACCTTTCAAATGAACATAGAAATCCAGACTGACAGAGCCCCTCTGTTGTGTGTTGAAAGCTGATTAAGGTTGATCACTGCGGAAAGTGAGCTGCTGAAAACAGAATATCCACAAACTGATCATTAACTTCAGGATTTGACAATAAGGGTCACCTAAAAGCTGCAAATCATGAGTATTAAAAAAAAATAAATCAGATATAATTTAAAGTCTAAAGAGCATATAGAATTTTGCTTACAACTCAACATCCAAAGCTATTTCATGTGTGTGCTGCTATGAAACAGGAATTGCATTAATTCCTTCAGAGGGGCCTCTAGCAGTTCTGAAATCTTACCAGGGAGAAGTGGTAAGGGGCACTTGTGAAACATCAGCTCAGAAATATTTCTTCTGTTCATGTAGTCCCAGCAGCCGCTAACTTTGCATGATTCCTAGATTTACAAAGTCCAATCAATTTGGCAAAATGTGCCTTTAAACAAGGTTGGTTGTACTGGTGGAACACGTTTTAGTCAATCTGTAACCATTTGGTTTGTCAGCACACTGAGCATCGTTTTGGTGATGGCTCTAGTTAGTATTTTTTAGAATTGTATTATTCAAATATTATTTCTTTTTTCTGTAAATGCAGCTTAGCTGAATAAAAAATAAAATTGCTTTTGCCTCGTTTACATACAGTGTCAGACAGGTTGCTTTGTTCTTTTGGAAAGATGCAATTTGTTTGCACGGAGAAAGGCATCAGTATTACACCGCTGTTGCTGCTTGGAGGATTACTGACAACATAACTCAGATATCTGAATTTTCCCGGTGTTTTAATGGAACACTTGTTTATCTAACCTGAAATCTAGCAGATGAAATGTCCCTGTTGTTTGTTTTGTATTAGGCAGCTTTTTAAATTGTTTCCCATTGTATACAGCCACTTTTTCCCTATCCTTTGTTTTCATACTGCTACAAGGAAAGGGATGAAAACTAGAGAAAATTATAAAATGACAGAAATAGCCTGGGAGAATAAGTAGTACTTAGCATTGCCTTAACCTATTTTTAAAAAATTTGTCTAGACCGCGAGTGTTTAAGTACAGTGTCTTTTTTTTTTTTTTTTTTTTTTTTACCGTTTCATTGCCTTGTTGTGAATGCAGAATATTAAACTAATGTTTTTGTTTTTAGCAATACAAGTACTTACGTTTCAGAAGATCTTTGCCTCTCCTCGTTAAACACAGTTGTGCGGAATCGCTGTATTTGGTCAGAAACTTCTGTGTCGCGTATTACTTCTTTGGTAAGGATTCCTAAGTTCTCTAATTTTTTTTAATTCCTGTATTTTTGAAAACTGAGTATTTCAGGCAGGCAGGCATTTTATGCTATTTTTCAGCCCCTCAAGTAGCTTGCTGCAGGTATAGAGGCTTATTTAAGCAAATAGATTTAACAGCTCTCTAAAATGGTGAGAAAAGGCACAGTGCTCATACACTAGTATTAATTCTTAAAGCATCTTAGAATTTTGTTTAGTATCTGAGAAATGTTTCTTCTCCAAGGAGATTAGCACCTTCTGTAAGGATTTCTTATCTAGTTGGTAACACTGTAAGAACGTGACAGTATTCCATGAAGACAGTGGGGAACAGTAATTTTCTAGCCTGAAAATCTGTGGTTTTGGACACTGTGCTGAAACATTGGTCTTCCTCCAGAGGATTGTCTCTGGTTGGTCTCTTCAGTGAGGGAAGGCTCACTACAGGCAGCTGTGAAATAACTCGCACATAGGAGGAGCTACCAAACTAACCAGCGAGCATTTTACAGGTCTGCGTTTGAAAACCTGGCTGCTGTTTTTGTGTCTGTCCTGATCTGTGTCAAAAAGATCATAGACCTGAAAATACTCAAAAAGATCCCAAAGTGCGAATGAAAAATCTTGTTTTCAACTATAATTTATATTCCCTTTTTTCTTTAAATATTCCTAAATCTTCTATAACATGGATAAATATCTCCATGCCTTGGCCTGCTCCTTCCATTGCCTGGTGTTGGGAATGCAGTCTTAGAGCTGAACCCGACATACTGGCAGTGGGTATGACTTCAATGTATATTTTTACTATTTTAAAGCAAAAATTAGCGCTTTTGCTCTATTTCTAAATACATTTTTTATTACTGGGAGAAACCTGGGGAGAAAAAAAGCAATATGCCTCCCTTCTGAGTCCAAAATTTATTCTTTAAAAGTATAGTGAATAATCTATGCTAATGGGGATGATTGGGCTGGACATCCTAAAAATCAGTGATTTTTTTTTTTGCTATGGTTGTAGTTATACTCCTAAATAATGTGAAAGTATGCTAGAATTGTTTCCATTTTATTTACGTTGGGGGTAAATTACAATTATAGTGCATCTCTATCAATTTCCACTCTCTTAAAAGCACTCTGCTGCTGCCTGAGCTGTGGTGAGAATTAATATTAATTGATGTTAGCCTTCTTTTGTTAGGGAAGAAACAGAAATAATTCCAGTGCTGAGAAGCTAGCAAGAAAACTCGAAATAAGATCTACATCTCACTGTAAATTTGCTGTCCCGAAGCCTTTTCTCATTCTCTTGTTCCTATTTTTTAGAAAAACAAAACAAAGAAAACCCAAAGGCAGATTGTTGTCTAGTGCACGCGTTACGAGGCCATTCTGTCTCTATACATGCATTCTACTTTGATCTTTCTTTTGGCCTGTTTGTGTACGTTTGTCAGTGTTTTACTTGTTTCAGTGTTTTTTTTTGTTGTTTTGTATTTTTTCTCCCCTAGGTTATATCCCAAAAGTATGGATAAGTACCACAATGGATCTTCACATAGACAGGTGGGTAACACATTGTGCTTACAGTACTTACAGGAGAATATTGCCAACAGCTCCCTTTCCTAGAGTAGTCCAGCGTAGCAACTTGGTTTTTCTTTGCAACTTTTTTTTTGTGTTTAGTAGGATTCTGTTCCTCACTTCCCAGTGCAGAATCTGGGGAGCACTGGAAGCTTCTGAAATAAATCCAAAGAAAGCCAACCCACCCCCCAGCAGGAATCATCTTACAGATGGTCGTTAAGAGATCCTCTTTGATAATCTTTATTTTCATAAACCTAAAAGAGGCTGATCTCTCCTAATCTCACATGTGTTTTGTCTGCTTCTGTGTATTTTTAGCATATTTGCGTTTTAAATTTGGCTATCATTTCTCTTAAAATGGGGAAGCTGGAGCTCTTAGTACCTTAAGTGACTGTGGCCATTAATACTTTAGTATTAATTTTTCCTTAATTTCAGTAATTTTAGTTTAATTTAATCAGTTACTGAAAAATTAAAGAAATGGGATCCCATAGCATCTTTAAGAAACTTTTTGGAGGAAAAGAAAAAGGCAACTACAATAGCATCAACTGCAAGAATACAGGTTACTATAGCTGTCTTCCGTAATAAAAATATTTGTATCTTCTCGATGTTTTCTCTGCAGTAAATTGCATCCCCTTGACACTCTGAGTGGCTTACTGGACCTGTCTTTGTTCTACCATACCTGGTTATGTGGTGCATTTCTCCTGATTACCTGGTACATTGCCTGGTTACTCTTCAAGATCTATGCTACAGAGGTTAGTATTTGCTGACAATGCTGAAGGTATAGTACAGTGTTTCACAGATACTCTTTTTTTCAAAAAAGTATCTTTGTACTTCATAGGAACTGCCCCATGTTCTTTGTCCTCTTTGGGTGTCAGGATGCTGTGCCAGCACAGGGCCCTTTAACGCCTGGCAGGACTTGTTAGCTTGGTCTCTGCCTATGTTCCCATGCAACGATTTTGTATTTGAGTGTGAGTCTATCCAAAGACTCGTGACAAACAGCTGCAGGTTACATGGGAAGATAATATATCCAGGAAACACATAACTCTCAATCCAATTTCTGAATAGAAAAGAGAAGAAAATGATGTCAGTATTCTCTGAGCTAAGCTCTGGAAATGTCAAATTTCAACAAGCCATCAAAATCCACAGTTCTCCTAAGCAGAGACATGTTAATAGAATTCAGGCCGCAGTATTAAAATAGACTTCAAGCAATCTTGGGAATTAACACATTTTTGCTTTTTCATTCAATCATTGTTACAAATTAATATGGCTAAAAAAAGATCATTTAAATATATAATGAATCTTATTAAAAATAAATCAGATGGTGATGGGGGGTAGTGGGGTGAGGAGAAAGTCTTGCCAGCAGAGAATTGGGGTTTTGATATTTGGCTAACCCAGGTATTTCTTTGTAAGAATAGAGGAAAATGTGTTCATCTAACTTGGATTTTTTTTTTTTTTGAAAACTTCCTTAAACTGCATATCAGTTGGAAAACTAGAGAAGTTTAAATCCCTGGCCAATGTACTGTATGAAGCACTCTTAAGGGATGAAAGGTTACACAGTGCTTCTTGGAGTATTAGCTTTAATTTTAAAAGGTCTCTGTTGTGATTATATGTGGAAAAAACTATATGTTGTGATTATACATGGAAAAATTACCAACAAGTCAAGCATAACTGCTACAATGATGTCAGAATCTGTAGACAGCTGAACAGAAGCTCTGATGTGTGAACAACCTGTTTCAGAGGATAATAGTTGAAGTGCCAGTGGACGTTGTAAGTCATTAATTATTGTATCAGTTACAAAAGTATGGAAAAGAAAAGAAGCATCCAGTTGTGAAGGTATAAAATGGATGTTGCCCTTTTGACTGTTGAACAAAAGATAAGCTGACTCGCCTGAAATTTTTGATTAGCTGAAAACACTTCCAGAGCTGTTTGCAAATGGTTGCAGTGTGTTAACTGAAAAGGCAGTAAAGGTGTAAACTTAGATCAGTTCTACACAAAATCACTTTATTAACCCTTTGAAAGCAATTGCTATTATAAATTTCCATTTTGTAGTTGGAAAGGGAAGAGGAGAAAAAACAATGGTCTGTAATACAAGTTCAGTGACATGGGACAGACAGGTAATCTGTGCCCAAACTCGTTCGTGTTTAGTAGTATTAAAAAGATGAAATATTTGATAAAACTTTTAAGCACTGTACTTTACATTTTAAACAATGTAGCTGCAAGATCAGAAACTAATTTGTCAAATCACAGAATGTGGATGTCATGGCTAAGAATTTCTTAGTGTATCAGTGAAACAGTGTAAGAGAGGAACTCTAAAGTCTTTCATTATTTGATGAGGAAACCCCTCTGGTTTTCAGCACATTGGTTACGCTATACAAGACAGATGTATAGTGTAGATTTGTCTTGTTTCTGTGTGTGGTGTTACTAGATTTTTTTTTTTTTTTCCCCAGACATGTATTCTAGAGTACTGTTGTAGCAATATGATGCACCTAACTATATGGATACGTGGAAGGTATTTGAAGATAAGGGTAGCTGGATTTTCTAAGACTGCGGTTTTAAATGTAAAGAGTAGACTTCTTTTCTTGATGTTTCTGTTAAGTTTCAAAGCTATTTTACAGGAAGTTGAAGCAATTGTGTATGTGCTTTTGTAGTTCATCATTCCTCTAACAAGTAGCGGCTCAGGTGTGGTGTTTCATAAGCTTTTTTCCTTATGTTTTGCTCTGAATAACACAGCTTCTGATGTTTATATTCAGACACATCATTTTCCTGTTCAGCCAACTTTTGCTGAGGAGACAGACCAGTGCCTGCCTAAAATCTTAAACAGCAACCCTCCCCTGATTATAAAGGTAAGTGGTCTTCCACCATCTTCCTGGACAGATGTGTGCTAGGAAGGTGATTCTGAAACCGTGATCTTCTGTGTAGCAGTTACTTTAGCAGCGGTGCCAGTTCTTAGTTCTTTAAAAAGCTTCCTCAGAACACTCAACAAGGCAGTTTCACTCCGTGAAAACTTGGTTAGTAGTGACATCTGCTGGTGCTCACTATGCTGTACTGCTTTTAGCCTGAAGACAGACTACTTTAATTAGAGGTGAGATGCATTTGTCTGCAACACATGTGCTAGTTTGAACTGATGCTAATACAAAAGGTTAAAAAAAATATATATTTTTTTGTTTTATTTTTTTCAGCTTTGGGTCTCTGTCAAGTAAACAGGAATTTTGTCATAGCTTTGTACACTTCTAACGTTTTGCCCCTACTGCTTACGTTTGAGTTCTAACATGTGATCTCTCTTGAAATTAAAAATTATTTCCATATTTCTGTTGGGAATTGAGATTTTTTTTCTGAAAAGACAGTAATACAAAAACAACTGAAATCTGTGAGTAAAGGAGAAGAATTTTGGTCTGTCTGTGGTAGACATTAATCAAATTTATTGGTTATAATTAAATAAAATTGACCTCATGTAAGAAGCATCACATAAATGAAGGTAATATTCTGCACGTGGAAGTTCCATACTTAATGATTATATGGATCTGTGATAAAACTAAAGGTATAATAAGCTGCAATTCGTTTGAATTCTGTTTTAAGCTTTGTGTTATCAAAGGATCTGTGGGGAAGAATTGAGCACAGCACAGTCTACTTTATAATCTCAGCAGTTACTGAAGTGTCTAGCTTATAATTGGGTCTTGCATAGTGAGAGAAATCTGGCTGTCATTGGACTGCCACGTTAACTACTTAATTACATGAAGAAAGCAGTATTAGGTTTTGTACTGTATGGCACGCTGCAGCTGAGCTCTGGCTTGCTAAAGCAGTTCTGTCTTCAGACTTCTGAGCTCTTTCTGTCTGCGTTGTTAGCTGTTAAGATTAAAAAAAAAAATAAAAAAAAAAATAGTGTGGTAGGTCATTTTTAAAGAACGGTAAAGTTCTCTGAAGCTCTATTCAGTAGCTCCATCCAAAGTGGTTCCAGGGACATGGCAGTCCTTTGCTGCCTCTTTTTTTCTTGTCACTGTGCTGGTTTTAGTCTTTGTAAACTTTGTCTCCATTAGCGATTGTATTTGTTTGTGGAACTACAGTTTTTAAGGAACCCACTTGGACTTTGTGTGAACTAAAACGTTTTCCTTTGCAGTTCTTAGCCTTACAAGACTTGATGCTGCTTTCCCAGTATTCCCCCGTTCGACGGCAGGAAGTCTTTAGCCTTAGTCAGCCAGGTAATTACAAAAGCGCTCTCATGTTGATTCTTTTTTTTTTTTTTTTTTTTTTTTTTTAATGCTAGTTGATGCTTTGACTAGTCTTTTTTTTTGAATGCTATGATGTATGCTATGTAAGCTGGAAGACCTCATAAGTAAAAGCATTTCTCTGATGCTTGTTCCAAAAGAATGCTTAATTACCTGTATTCATATTGTTTCATCTACTAAACTCAATAAATATCGGTCCCTGTTGTTTGATTTAAATGACAGCCATGAGGAAACACAGGTCTTAAAGTATTGAAAGCAGGGTCCTCTTGACATCACCAATCAAATAGTCTAAACTGAGTAATCTAACAGATGTGTATGTAAGCCTAATGGTCAGATGTGAGATTAAATTGAGCATAAATAATGAGTCACCACTGGAGTTTTGAAAGCAAACAATGGCTATGATTCTAATTAGTACACAAGCCTCTTGCTATATACAAAGATAGGGCAGAGAAGGGCAAGTGAAACTGCCTAAAAGACTTCAAAAACTTTATGGCACCTCATCAGGAATTCTGATGTTTGCACTACTTCAGAATTGTTTACCATCACCATTGGTATCACTTGGTTCATTTTAGTTGTTTGGCAGATTTCAAATCTGATGGGCCAAACTGCCTGCATTTTCCACTTGCTTAATGGGTTTTGCTGAAGTCTTCTTTAGAGTTACTCATTGACAGGGAGTAGAATCTGTCCGTGTTTTCATTTTCCTTTCAGTATAAATAAATGGTCACAGTGAAAACACTGTGGCTTTTCAGAAATTGAATGGTGCTATAGTCTTTGAAGCTTAAGCTGAGAGCAAATGCGCACTGTCAGAACAGATGCAGTGATGAACATCAGGATCAAACATGCCTACTGCATTTCATTTTGTCTGCATACTGCTAGGTGGGCACCCTCACAACTGGACTGCAATATCAAGGGAGTGTTTGAGTCTTCTAACCGATCTGACCCAGCGGCTGATCGCACAGCAGGAAGCTGCAGCAGCAAATGGGAGAGCAAAACAGCAAGCAGGAGAGATGAAAGTACTTCCACAGACTCCAGGTATTGTGAGGAGATGCTCGTAAGAGTTTATAAAGCATGGAAATACCTTTGCATTACACATAGGTATGTTAATGGGAATTAAATTATATGGAAAAATGAGTAGTGGGGTTTTCTGCAAATAAATGAAACAATAAAAACAAACACTTCCCACCCACAGTTTCATTTCAATTATTCTTGTTGCAATAACCCCAGAATAAATGGAGAACTTTGAAAGAGCATGCTTGCTTGGTTTGCTTTGTGCGATGTGTTCTATACCGTGTATTTTTCCACACTTGCATTAATTAAGAAAGTAACTATCGCAATTCAAGTAAGTGGTTGAGCCTAGTACAGGGAGAACTTCAGTCTTGCCAAGAAAGGTTTTATAATCTGTGTGGCTGCTCTTGTGATTAGTTTAAGATGGTAAAATTGCTCTTTGTTTTGTTGTTATAGGGACTTTGAATATGTTCATGCAATTTACCGAGTATCACGGTAGTGAAAGAAAAGCCAGTTTGACCTGAGTGAGCTGTGTGCGGTTGGCAGGCATTTGGGGTGTTTCACATGACGGACTCAGGCATCGTTCCTGGCAGCAGAGCTGTGTTAGCACGAGAGCTGCCAGGTAACCGAATCCCATAGCAGTCAGTGCCTGGGACACAAGTATGCTCCTGTCCTGGGAGCAGCAGGGAATTGTTGGCACGTCAGAGGTGGATTTCTTCTAGTGCTGCTGTTGCCTTGGAATTTGACACTGACGTGTCTTTCTAACTTACCAAGCAGAATCAGGAAGAATTGGCATTCTTATGTAGGGATTGTCCTTAAGCAGCTTTGTTTTCTGGTACTTAATACTAAAAGTACACTTTACGTTGATACACACCAGCACATAGTAGTGCTAGTTAGCAGTGGGGGGGAGGTCCAGAAAGATCTTCTCCCTTAACTGATGAACTTTTAAAATGTTGATTTTTACTACTTTGCAAGACCACAGTGGGAACAATGTCTGTTAATGAGAATTCTGACAATACAGAAGTTGTTGAAATAGCAATCAAATAGCAGACCCATTACCTATTGCACACGAGCCAGCCTGTTTGTTTACATGCAGTGTGTTTGTGTTGTCAGGAGCTGCGGTGACAGAAGACATGCCATTCCAGTCACAGAGATCTAACGTCATTCACAGAGCCTCCATGGCATCCCTGGTTAAATCGCCCCTAATACCTTCAAAGACATCACCTGGGTCTGATATCGGCTCTCCTTTCAGTTCACCTGCTTTAACCTCCAAGGTGGGAATTCTGGATTTAAACTCACCTTGGCACGGATCAGTCCAAAGTCCTCATGTTATGAGAAGGGGACCAAAGCTGTGGACATCAGGATCAGGTAGACACTTTTCCACTCCACTTGTCCTTAGCCTTCTAGTCATAGCTATAGCAAATGTCAGTACAGATGTATCTCTTTAGGGCTAAAGTGACAGCAACTGCTTTTTTGAAGAAACTGCATTTCTCTTGTAGGTCTGCAAATGAATGGTTCCCACCACGAATCCTTCCCAGTGGTCTCCCTTGCAAGAGTTGGCAGTGAGGCGGTACAGCCCAGCTTTATTTACACATGGCTTCAGAACAAGCAAGAACAGGTAGAGTAAGAGTTGCAGCACAGATGTAAGTTACAGCCAGCACAGCTTAGGTGTTCCCTCTGCTGAAAGAACTTTTCATTTTTTTTGAATGAACACTTCCTTCTCTAATTATCTTATATAACTTAATAAAAAAACCTTTCCCCGCACACCCAATTCTTTTTTACTATGGAAAAAAATAGTAGAGTTGAAGAGGTCCAACTGTGCATACCTTCAGATAAATGCAATATTTTTAATCTTCTGTTTCTTTTCAGATAAAAAACTTCTTGTCAAGACGAGCGCTGATAATGTATTTCTTCAGCAAGGTAGTCATGGGCTTGTTTTGTGACTGAGCAGCATGGTCTATAAATGAACAAGCAGATGGGATCTGCTTTGTCATTGTGCTTCTTACATGTAGCAATGATTATAAAATGATTTCTTTTTAATTTAAGGCTTTCCATATGTACACTGTTGTTTTTACTGTGAGATTCACACACCAAGTGCTACAACGAGGGGAAATAGTGGAGTGGCACAGTTTAGTGGTGGACTTGTTAGTAGTAGGTTAAAGGTTGGGCTAGATGATCTTAGGGGCCTTTTCCAACCTGAATGATTCTGTGACTGATTCCTACTGCAGTAGGCATTCTATACACACATAAAATAATCCAAATACTTGTTTAAACTAGGCTGTTTATAAACTGCACTTTGCTTAAAGTATTGTGTAGTAAAACACAAGTGAGAACATAAAAATTCAATTGTTTCTGTATGCTAATTGTTAGATGGTATGGCCTCTAGTTAAAGTTAGAATCCAGTTAATTTCTTTCCGTCAGTTAATTTTATTTTTGTGGAATATTGGGAATTTCTCATTTTGAAATAGTCATACTAACGTAACTACTGCCTTTCAGGTGCACTGGAGAGCTTAAACTAAACCTGCATAGCATTTATGCAGAAAAACAAATGAGCATTGCTCTTCACATAATTGAACAAGATTCAGTTAAGTTTTACAGAAGCACTCTCCTCTACAGTAGATCTTTGTTTTTCATAGTTGTAAATGTTTCCTGCAAGTAAAGCTCATATTTTTATATGCAGATCTTTTCTGTGCATGTGAGAATGACTCATGCTTACGTGTACAGCAGTGTTTTCTGATCAGTTAGATTGAAATGGAGACTAAATCAAATAAGACCATGCAATAGGAATGGAGGGGTTATATTGCTTATTTAGCCCTTGGAAGCTTGTTAGCTAATATGCTTTAATTTTTTATTGGTAGTTCCAATTTGTAGCTATTGTTTTGTGGGCAGCTCCTGCCACAAGAAAACTTTTGATTTATTGAAAGATCAGATTTTTCTATGCGTTCCTGAAAATTTGTTAGCCTTGCAGATCTTTTCTGAGGGAGGTGACCCTGTCAAATGTCTAATACCTTAATTGAAACCTGCCATGTTGGTGACACTGCACTCAGAATGCTTTGATTTCTTCTCAGCATCCAGAGGCTTCCATCCAAGCTGTTTTCTCCGATGCCCAAATGCACATCTGGGCATTGGAAGGTAAGCAGTTTCTGTTCCCAGCTTTTCTGCACCTTTAGTTTGTTCTGTAGAGCTTTGGTAGCAATTCCTGAACTTGATTTCTGTTGCTTCTCTCCAACATGAATCTCTTTTACATTAGTTTCAGTAATAAACTTATGATGTTTTTAGGAATTAAACCTTCTGTAAAAAGGGTCTGAATTTTTCTCTTGTTAATCACAGAGAGTGGGGGGAGGGAGTGATGGAGGCACTTAAGTAATAAATTAAAAAATAATTGGGAAGAGATAGTCCAGAGAGACTTAAAATAACAGTGAGTATGCGGTTGCACAACAGGATTTTCTTGTTTGTTTCAAAGTCAAGAGCAAACACCAGTGTTTATGGAATCTTTTATAGTATTAGACTGTGCAAACATTGATCAGCTTCCTAGGTTAGATGTTTTATGGGCAGATAAGACAGGCTGTGCCAGACTGAAGGTGATGAGCCAAGAAATACAGTTCTCGGATGAGAATAATACCTACAGCTTCACAAATGAGTGGGAAGTGCTATCTGTGTCGTAACAGGGGCCAAGGGGCTAGGCTGTACAATTTAAAAAACATGATAAGGTAATAAACCAAGAAGAGGAAGCTAAATCCAGATTTTCCTTCAGAGTAGTAAAGTTCTTGTACAAGCTGAACAAAAAACTAAATGATCCAGAAATATTTCTGTATAGCTGGGATTGCAAAACAGGTTTTGTCTTTTGGCTGATGTCAGGTACAGTTCCGATTAGAGGAGTACAAAGGGAGCCAATCCTCTTTTAAAATTTATCTTATTTACCATATCACTTCATTTATTAATCTCAAGCAACTGTACAGCTGTCAAACCAGTGTCTGATTTAGTCCTGAAGCAAGTCAAAGCTGAGGTGCCTGTTACTTGCCTGTAGTCTTAAGAATTCTACCACATTAGTAGAATCTTCAGGCAAAAATGTGATTTTTGTAAATGGTTCGCAGGTTGAGAGTCCTGTAATTATAGTGAACTTTTTTTCTCTCCCCAAAGGTCTGTCTCATCTGGTAGCAGCTTCCTTTACAGAAGACCAATTTGGAGTTGTTCAAACTACACTGCCAGCTATCCTGAATACTCTACTGACGCTTCAGGAGGTGAGAACCATTAACTGTTCCTTACCACTGAACAAGTTTATTACAGGAGAAGGAGTTTTGTTAATTTTATATTTGACCAATCATAACATTAAAGTTGTCACTGCCATAAACGGCTTCTCATCTGCAGTTAACCTAAACAAAACAGCTAGTAGCCACTATGTTCAATATGGAACAGATGAATAAAAACCTCGTTAGATTTATGAAATGTAGAAGCCACATTTTTTTTTTTACTGGAATTGTTCACTTAAAAATAAGTGGTGCAAAGTGTTCAGTTAAACCTTGTTTCAGGGATGCAGCAAACTTACTATATTTTAAGCATAGTTAGGGCTTCATCTTTAGTTGCTGTACACAATTCCTTGTGCAACCCGGAGCATTTGGAGATACTGCAAATTACAGGAGATAAGATCAGCGTGGTGTTTCTCTACTAACACTAAGGCATTACTGAAATTGCTCAAATTATCGAGGTTTGGAAATGAGTATTAAAAAAAAACAAACAGATGTGTTTTCAAGGCATGTATGTCTTATTGAAATACACATTTTATACTTCCTTAATGGAGGAGATTCTTGGAAAGAATGTTGAGGTTATTGAAGCTCTTCGGTGTAAGTCATTTATTCCAAGATCCAGCACTGGGGGGAAGGAAAGGGGAATGCAACTTTTTTTTTTTTTTTTTTTTGGAAGGAAACATGTAATAAAGAACAGCAATGGTTTTGTACTGCAGTGTGTGTGCTGTACTTAGCTTTTAAGACTCATAATCAGAGGCTCTTATTTCACAGAGCATGTTTCTGTGCTCATATTGATGGCCTAGAAATGAAAGGTCTTAAATACAAAGCTTGATCCTAGATGCATATCTTAGTGAATTTCTGAACTTGTGCTTCATTTTTTGTTCTTTATTTAACATAGACATGTTGCTAGTTCTGTTATAAAGTAATTAAACAGATGAAATACGCTCATCTATGTTTTTTTCTCAATTAGGTTGTAGACAGACACTTCAAACTGCCTCATGTTTCCAGCAAACCTCCCAGGATCTCGGGAAGTCTGGTGGACACATCTTACAAAACGCTAAGATTTGCACTTAGAGCGTCTCTGAAAACAGCACTGTACCGGATAACTACTGTCTTTGGAGAACACTTAAAGTAAGAACTGCTTCATGATTCCTTGCTTGCTAAATTTAGTTCAGTTAAACCTTACTGCAGAACCTACAAAAAATGGATATTTGTGCAAGAATCCCTTTAGGACATTATTCTGACATGGTGTTTTAGTATTTTTTGTCTTGGTCAACCTTACAAAATTACTGCATAGGTATATGTTCCATGTTAGAAACTTCACCAAAGATTTCTGGGCAAATGTTTAGTGATTTTTTTCATGAACTCTTTAGATGTGGTTCATGAATACCACTCATTTAATAAATTGTAGCTGTTGAAAAGAAAGTAAATCAGCTAGAGACAAATATCTGTTTAGTGGGGAGAGAATTCTAAGAAACCTGTGGAGCCCCCAAATAATCAAATTCCCACCCTTCTTGGTTGTCTGATTCAGCTGCTGTCACAGTAGGCAGACTCTTAGACTTGGCCTAAATATGTGGGACTGAAACATCCTTCAGAACCTGCCCATCTCCATGGGGATGAAACGTCACTCAGTTTGGAAGCACTAGATGTATGGGAAAGATCGTTTTTGAGAGATTCTTTCTTAAATGATTCTTGCAAGGTAAACAATTGCTCATGAAGCTGAATCAGAGAAAGTTCATATTGGATATTAGGAAAAGGTTTATTCATCAAGGGGCCATTTGGGCACTGGAAAAGGCTTCAAGCCTGCTGGAGTTCAAGAAGCATTTGGACAACGCTCTCAGATGCATGGTTTAATTTTAAGTCGTCCTTTGTGGAGCCAGGAGATGAATGATCCTTGTGGTTCCCTTCCAATTCAGGATGTTCTGTCAGTGTATGATTCCGTGATTTACATGGCTAAAGAAATGGATGAGGTTTCTGAGGACAAGTGTCTTTCAGTAGTGAAAGCTGTTGGGGTTAAGAACTGACACTTTTAATTATTAATATCTACCTTTGTTTGTTTTTCTTGGAACGTGGGTTTTTCATACAGCTGGGTTTTCTAAATTTCAGCTCAAGTGTAGTTGTTTATTTCAATGTATACTTAGTTTTGGCTTGAGGCTTTATTTTGTGGTGTATTACATTTAATGTAAAACCTTATGTTCTGTGTTTTCTTTTTTAGTGCAGTGCAAGTGTCTCCAGAACATAAGAAAAGACTTCAGCAGTTCTTGGAATACAAAGAATAAACAACAGATTTTGATACAGCTACAGTTGGTTCAATACTCTTGGTAAGAAGAAGGTGGAACTACTGAGCTGTTTTATCGTGGCTTTTTGGAAAAGCACGTAGAAGCACAAGTTGCAGAATAAAACTCTTAAAGTTGTAGAAAATGTTTCAGTCTTGGATCGGTTCGTCTTTTGTACAATAAAATGTTTTAAAATTCATCTTGCCTTCTTTTAATATCACTCACAGGTGAGAGTGTCAGTGTGTCAGCTCTTATTTCATGTAAGACTGTGATGTTTGAGATTGTCAGTTACTTTGCCAGTCAGATCCCTCACTGTCCCTCTCCCCTTGCCTTCTTTTCCTATTCTTTCTTGATAAAGGGCTGAGTAGAGATTTACAGGTACTTAATGTGCCTGAGTGTTTCATAAATTCAGCTGATAGTACGTTTAGTGCAGATGAAGGATGTACTTTAAGGATAGGGAACAGATGTGTCAAGGAATAAAACATCCTTCTCTTCTGTCAGATGGAAATACTCCTTCTGGGCAAAATGGGTGTGCAGAAAAGCATTGTTAATGCACAAATACTACTTGAAGCTATCAGCTTGGATTTTATCTCTAAGGTGACCTAGAAAACAGTTCTGATCTACCCTGAAACATCCAGGAAACATTACTCTATGTGGTAAAACTCCAAGTAGTGACGTTGTGACAACATACCCAGATATCTCAAAAAAAAATATACATTATTGGTAGCTTCTGATGAGAAATACGATTTTTTAAAAGCATTTTTAAACCGTATTCGTAAGCAAACCTGACAAAGTTGTTTGAAGGAACGATTCTGTTTTTAAACTGACTCCAGTTACTGTGATGTCTACACGAAACTTGTATGGAATATGAAGTGCTGAGAGGTAGCTGCAGTAGTTGTATCTCAAGGCTGAGTTGGTAGTGAAAAGAATATAGTTCTAATATCCACTATATTCCTTTTGGGGTGGCTTACAGCAAACACCATACGGGGCTGGCCAGCCTTTCATTATATTTAGGGTTAGACACAAAGTTTTTTAAAGTTTTCCCCAAGGTTTACTTGTACCATAGATTTGACTTACGTCAAAACCTCTGCCCGTCTGGTTATTAAATAATTTGCTCTTTTGCTGGTATTGCAATGTGCACCTGGAGTTAAATGATGCTTTAGCTAGTACCTCAGGTGTTAACTGTTGACCCAAATACATTGGTTGAGAGTTTCAAATAAATTTTCTGTGCATTAAAACAGGTGCAGAATGTTTTTTTTTATTGCTCTGGTATTTTGTGCAACACTCCCACAACTGTAAGCTCTAAGTTGTAATTAACAGTGTTATGGCTGTCAGCAGGAGGCTTAAAATGCAGACGTCTTTTTGATGCCAAAGTGCTTGAGGTCTGTCG
This sequence comes from Aythya ferina, assembly GCF_964211825.1. Taxonomy (NCBI): domain Eukaryota; kingdom Metazoa; phylum Chordata; class Aves; order Anseriformes; family Anatidae; genus Aythya; species Aythya ferina. The sequence continues at coordinate 28,224,950 of NC_140304.1, read as the reverse complement.
TCCTCGTGTTGCAGCAGAGATTTGCACACGACATCTGCTAATGTGCGTGTGATTCATGGCATTCTCTGGGTATGACAGAAGAGCTTTCCGAAGCTGATTGCTTCGTGGTTTAAAAGCTACAATTCTAGTAGTGTAGTGTTTATTTTTTGTATTTTTTTTAAAAAGCCTTTACTTAAAAGTGAATCTTTAACAGTGTCTTGTGCGCATGGATCTAAGTGTACAAGGATATAGAGTGTATGATGGGTGCCCTCTGAAGCTGCAGTATCTGGATTACAGAACTCCAGTGCATAACATCTCACTCCAGTTTGGGGTTTGGGAATAATTTTATTCCTGTGGCAAACTGTGCTGGTGTTTCAAGTCCCTTTACACTTCTGTCTTAACATGAAAACAATCACTGTGAAACTTCTGAGAGGTATGGGAGGTCTCCTGATTTCCTTTCTGCATTCTGGGTAATGAGGAAAAATCAGAAAGCCTTTTGACAATTGGTTTCTATGTAACTGCAGCTAAACTTGTTCCCTTAAGCCCGATAATATTTCTCATCTGTTTAATCATCTCTAAGCTGAGCTGCACTTTTACTGGCTTGCCTACTACATGCACAAGTGAAGCTGATAGAGTTTGGTTGATTGTTATTCTGGCAGCCTTGTGAACTACCCGCCTCTCCCCACAGGTTAACTGCAGTCAACAATCCCTGAGATTATTTTCGCTGCAGCTGCAGACGTAGGCAGATTGTTCAGATCTGTTTTCCCCTTACATCTGAGTAATGAGTTGGAGAGTTTAGTTCTGAAGCAGTCCCTTATAAATCAGAACAAGCCGCTGTCCTGCTTCATTTTCTGAGACAGAACTTTGACAATTCTGAGTGAGCAAACAGTGGCCCCAGCCCTTTTACGCTCCTGTATCTGAGGGCACTGGACTTGCTCCCTCGTTTCACCCCTTTGGAGAGCTGTCTTGATGCCAGTTATGCTCAGGGCCTGAATGCACCCTTGAAATGAAGTGGTTGCAATTCTGTCACTGCTTACTCTGAACAGAGGCTGCATTGTGCGTGCTGCTCCTGCTGCCCCAAGGCCCGGAGCTGCCCTCTCCCCACCTTCCTCCAGCATGGAACAAAGCTGGGGGGCTGTGTGGGGTCATCACAGACGCTGCAACTGGAGGACCCCCACAATGCCCATGTACATTCCTTCCCCTGTGGTCTGGCAGATTTTGGCTGTGGCACTGTTGATGTATTTGCTGTGTGGATCAAATGTGTCTGGGTGCTCTGACTGTACCTGGAGGAGTGTTTTTGCCAAGCCCTGGTGCTGCAGGGGGATGTTCCCACATCACCATCTCGATTCCCTGCACTGCAGCTGTGGGCACAGGACAAATCTCATCCGGTGCTGCATCAGCTTCAGACGGAGCTGCAGTACAAACGAGCTGTGCAGCTCCCTCGTGTCTGGACAAAACAGGCTCTGAGAAAGAGAGTAAAACATACACTGCTCTCTGAAATCAGAAGACAAAAAGTGAATTGGGAAACACCGCCCCTTTCAGCTCGGGACGACAGCAGAGCTAGTCAGACAGGAGCGAGATGAACAGCTCTGAAGAAGTCTACCCTGCGATCAAAAACACAGGCTCAAGGAGGAATAGTGCCCTGGGTGGCCTGCTGGATACACTAGCTGATTCTTCTCATAGGTGGTGATGGGACAGGAGGGTTTTTTCCTCTCTCTCTCGTATCCTCTAAAGTGTAAATCAGGAGGGTGAATTTCAGAGAAAACTGGCCTAAACAGCGTGTGTGTGTGCTCGTGCAGTCATCAGAGGAACTAAGTGCTGAGTGAATAGTGAGCCCTTCCCTTTCCCCTTTCCAAAAAACACACCAAAAACACAGGCTCTGCCTTTTGCTTCTTGAATAACCCAACTTTTGTACATGACTACCCAAACAACAGTGCTGGGGCTGGCTGTTGTGTTTAACTGCATCTCATCTGTAAAGGTATGGGGAGAGCCCCGCAGTGAATTTTGGAGGAATAGGGAGGGGGTTATGTAGCCTTCTGCAAACAGAAGGTTGTTACAGGATCTGTGTAAGTGCCATGGGGTGGATACCTTCAGGGCAAGTTGTGAGGACCACGTAGGGAGGTGTGAGCTCAAAGGTTGTTTCGGGCAGTGCCAGGCTGTGGACCGTGACAGTAGTGGTTGGGTTTTGTTCTGAGCACAGAGCTGCTCAGGACAGGAGCTGGGGGCTGTTGCCTTGCAGATGGTAGCTGCTGGGCCCAGGGAAAGTCGTACCTGCAACTGCAAAGAGCGTTGTAGGAAGAGGAAAGCCCGGTCCTAGAGTTAGTGCAAGCTGAGCGCTGCCAGGGAGAAATGGTTTGTCCTTGCCTTTATCACAGAGCCCGTCTGGCACTTCTGCTCTTCAAGGGTGGTCATTATTTGCAAGACTTCCATGCTCCATTTGGGACATCAAGGGTTGAATTGAACTGATGGAGCTAGAAACGTGTTCTGCCGTATACAGTGATGGGAAATGCTAAATAACCTGGTGGTGGAGGGAAGCAGTCAGTCAGTGTCACAAGCTTAGCACCCAAAACAAAGGGATGCCTTTGGCTTCTGGGCCTCTGTTGTAAAACGGGGCTCAGTCTAACCCCACCCTCTCTCACCTCGGATAATGATAACTAAGTCTTTGCAAATCAGTAGGCTGCTGCAGTGATGGACACCATAGAAATGCCCTGGAGAGAGCGAGTAATTCTGTATTCTGTGCAGGGTTTGGCTGATGTGCAGTAAACATATTCAATGTGTGGTCCAGATGCTCTGCCAGTGAAGAGAAGACAGAAGAGTGACTAGCTGCTCATTCAGCAATCGCTATCTTCAGTGCATTGAATATATGGATCCCCGGGCAAAATGACTGTGGGGCCATGTTATAAGCCAGTGTTATAACTCATGTATAGTAGGCGTGAACTGAGGTTGTACAAAATTCTAGTTCTGGCATGTCCCAACTGCTAAGGATTGGATTTTACAAGCTAAATGTTCTCAAATTGTGCTGGCCTGTTTATTTTGTTTGTTTGGCTTTTTAAATTTTATTTATTTTACTGCCTGTGTTCCCTACGCACAATGTGAGAGATGAATCTATTTATGGACTTGATGCAGAGGGATAATATGTGTAGAGATGAATGCTTGAGGAAGCTAATTGCAGGTGTAAACAGCAATGTTCTCAATGGAGGCTGACCGAACCCTTGCTTAGAGGTGTTTTATTTCTTTTCTTTTTCTTCTGGATGTCTCTAGAATGATCTGCCAGCTAACTGGGAGGGCAGGAGGCAGGGAGAGATCTGCAGCTTACGGTGCCTTTTGGAGATACTGATCATTTCTTGCAACCTCTGCAAGACAAAGGTGGGCTCAGGATTACCATATGACTTTCCCAAGATATGCTAGTTATTGAAAAGAGACTTGTTTTTCAAAGATAAGCCGCACTGATCTGAGGAACGTCTTCCTTGTAACTACAAGAGCTATAAACAAATCTGTAAGTTATGAGGCAACAGCTGAGTACATCACTAGATAATGTGTGGTCAGTTTGACCCTGCTGTCTTAATTTAAGAGGTCATTTTAAGACCGCTATAAAGAAGGGCTTTGTGCTGCCTTAAAGGGATACGGGCAATCTCTAAGAAACGGGCATACTTATAGAGACAATCCCTTTGGCTCAGTTTTTGTTTGGTTGTTTCTTTTTTATTATCTGCGGTGCAGTAAATTAAAACAAAAACAAGTCTGGACTTGGCATGCCTTTGTAAATAAACTGCTGTGTGTGAATTGACAGCTCGTTTGCAACCAGGTTATTTATAACAAAGTTTTTTTTTTTTTTATTTCTCCCACCAGAGAGGTTGTTTTGCTCTATATTAACAAAATGCTTATGGTAACAACTCCCAACCCCTGTCTATGCTGAAGCAGTTACACAAAGGCCTCACAATTTCAATTGTGTCTCTTTGAAAGAAAATAAAACAAGCAAAATTTTAATTTTGCTCCCTGCTGGAGTAGGAGCAGGGATTGCAGCACATGAACTAGAGATGAATTCCTTAACTCTGTTTGCTCCATACAGCTCACCTTACATGCAACCATTCTGCTTCATTCATCTACTCCCACAGAGGAACTATGCGGGGAAGTGGAGTTTTGGGCTTCTACGAGTTTCTTGAAGATCTGGTTTGTGACTAGCCATCTTGCTGCGCCCAGTCACAACCATCTGTTCCTGAAGAAGGTAAAGAATACATGTCCAAGAATGGATTTGGTGAACTGGGATCTCTGTCACATAATGCCCCATCCCTGCTCCTGTTTCCCTTACCTTTTACAGATGATCTCTCTCATTGTCTTCATCGTGGTCAGTTCCCAGATGGAAACACTTCAAGCCAAGGCAGTAAGGCCTCTGCTTTTTCAGCTGGGATCACGGGCTTGTGTTATCCAGAGCAAAGAGGTTGGGTGCATAAAAAGTACCTGCAGGCCTTAGCAAGCCAACACTGTAGCTATGACCTGACCTTGGCTTATATCAGCTGAGGAAAACTGATGTTTCAAACTTGTTAAAATTACTTTTCTCCTCACCGCTGTCTAAGTTTTCAACTGGACCTTGTGCAATACAGCCTTTTGTGCATGCTCAGGCAGTTAGGCTAATGTGCTGTGGTGGTGTTGGGCTGCCCAGTTCCTGTGGCTTAGTGTGGTCCAGCAGATAGTTTTGGTGTGAGCACCTTGTCCCACCACCACCAATTTCCCAGAGCCACGAGGGCAAGGAACTGTCTCATTGAAACTTGGTGCTTCAGTGCTGTCAGGAGACAAGGACCCAGGTCAGCACCATTACACCAGCAATTGCCTGTGTCCTGGCTTTTTCTTGGTTCCTGTGAGGTAAGATTTCACCCCAGGCTGGGTTCTTCTCTTTCTTTGGTCACCAACTAGGAGTGACTGGGCAGATGGGCAAGTCTCTGGTTATTTATCACTTGTGTCCTACCCACTGACCTAGGGAGAAGATATTCAGGCAAGCAGTTGCACTCCCCTGGGAGATTTTAGCCCACATTGCAACCTCATCTTTCACATCTGACTCAACATAAAGCAAATCCCATGGAGCAATTTTAGGACTGAGGGTGTCCTATCTGTCTCAACTGCAAGGTCTGTTCTGGTGACAGAGACTTCATTAACAGAGGGAAGAGGTGACTGGGATAGCTGTGATCTCTTTATGCTATGACCCATGACCACAGTCCTTAGTAATGGGGAATGTGAAACAAAGAGGGCTCATACGGAGAAATTTCCCCCCTCATTCTATTAGTGGGTATTACTGTCAATGGGGAAGGAGGACAGTGACTGATTTTCATGAGGACACCCCCATCTAGTTGATGGTTGTAGTGACAGCATTGGGTGAATCACAATTGCTGCACAGCCCATGCATACAGCAAAGTCATGGTGACCCAGGGCACACAGCAGTCAGAGCCTACAACACTTGCTTGGCCTTTGTTCCAGAACGGAGACATGTGAAGCATCCTCTGATTCAGCTGGGAGAGAATGGGAACCGCTTAACACTTTTGTAAGCATGGTGATTCAACGGGCACTTGGTCCTCCCAGCCGGGAGCCGAGGCATTGCTTTGGAAGAGCTTTAGGCATCAAGTCTCTTCTGGGCACAGCTAGGTCTGGAGGTGGGTGTCCATCCATTGCCTGCTTCTCTTGCTCTATGATGGACATCCCCACCTAGACTTCTTCTTTTCACCTCAGAAACTAAGGAAATCGTGGTGTGAGTGAAGTTTTGAGTCCACGGGGTCTCATTCCCTACTGTGCTTAAAGGCACTGACCCTGTGAGGTGATCTGCCATGGAGGATCTACCTCACGGTGCTGGGCCTTGTGCCAGGCGCTGCTGAAGCTCGGAGCTGCGATGTGCTTCACTCCCAGCCCCTCCTTGCCCACTATGTGTAAAAATCCCTCTCCTGCCTCTCTCACAGCCCGGCCTGGGCCCTGAATATTTCTGTGGGGTGATCTCTGGGTGATCCTGCCCGGCAGGGGGTCGCACTAGGTGATCTGCAGAGGTCCCTTCCAGCGCCGGCTGCTCTGTGATTGCTGGGCCAGTGGCGGCACCTGCCGGTGTTGTGCAGAATATTCTGGATAATGCTGAGAGAAACATCTCAAAACAGCACTTCGGGGCAGGGCCAGCACGGCCCGGGTAGGAAATGCAGCATGATGCGGGTTAATGGGGTCAGAGCAGCGAGGTGCTAAGCGCTGTCCTTTTTCCTGCATGCTGTGGGATGACTGCCAGCCAAGAAAGAACCCCCCCTAGGAAGTTATACAACACCTCCAATGCTCCCTGTTTTCCAGGGAAAACCCTGCGTTTTAGCTATTCAGTCAGTTTGTATTGATACAGCTAATCTGCACGAGCTGAGGCCGTGTTCCGGATCTACCCAGACCCTGGGCTCTTCCTTCACTGGGAGCGGTGGATTACCCTGGTTACACTGTGTTCTGGAATAATATTTCCCTCAATAAATTTTACTGCCTCTTCACATGTCGCTGGGGCTTAGGCTGTTACCGCAGTGTGTTTGCGTCTTAATTATTGTTTCTGGTAGTGCTGCCAGGTGACTCGAGCATTTCCAAATAGAAGAGAAAGAGCTGCTCTGTGCTGAGCGCCTCGCAGGCTGAGGGGCAGGGGATGGCTAAAGGCTAGCAGAGCGCTCAGCGATGGGGCAGAGCTGCTCTCTGCAGAATAACATAGGCTGAAAGTTTTTACTTTCTGCTTCTCAAGGCCCAGGATATCACCATTAAAAATCAGTGTTTGTGCCAGCTAGTTGATATTTAGTTTTGTTTCCTATAGAGGTAAGGGGGGAATTTCTCCCTTTGTGTAATGTCTTGTTCCCATTAACATATTCTGAGGACACTGACCAGTTTTTCAGCCAAATTTGACAGACAGCTATTAACTTCTGGTGATTTAAGACACTGCCTTACTGAAGAAAAAGACCCCCATGGGGTAAGGCTGGCAACCTCCCTGTTTGGTAGACCTCGGGGCATCCGTGGTGGGCAGAAAGGGGGAGAGGCACTGCAAATGAGACTTCGTACTGCTGCTCCCAGAACTGCCTGTTCCACCCCTACATCTCACGTCTGTTATGGAGAGCTGCTGCCCTCCCACCAAATACACAACATGCACAGCATTTGCCAAAAAATAAAGTCATGCCCTCCTGTCTTGACTGTTTCTTTATTCCATGGGGTAGCACATGTTATTAAGGGGATGGATAAAATACTGTGAGTGAAGCACTGTGCTGCAAGACGAAGATCTCTGTCCTCTAGCAGCAGCATGCTCCTCAGGAGGGACACAGCGAGGCGCCAGCTCAGTAGCTGTCCCTCTTCCTCGTGCTAAACCTCCCCTCTGGGTGTGCTGTGAACAGGAGTGATTTCCAACCAGCTGTCTGAACGGTTTATTCCATGTAAATCGCGTGGGTCCGAATCACCCCTACTTTGAGCTGTGTCGCAGGCCTGTGTCGCCACACCTGTGCCGAGAGCAGCAAGCGGGGCAGCGGAGCGCGGACACCCCGCAGCCAGCAGCGGGCTGGTGCAAAGCTGCGCATCGTGGCTCAGCCTGCGCTCGCCTGGAACGAGGCCCAAGCTAATAAACCCGGCTAGATTGCTTCCAGACCCGAGCTGGGCCACGAGGAGCCGGCGCAAATGTCACTGCTGCTGCTGCTGCAAGCTCTGCTTGCTCGGAGCCAGCCTCAGCGCCTCGGCCGAAGCGGGCCAGCTCCTTAGGCACCTGTAGGGCTGCAAGGGGACGGTGTGGCAGGGCCGGGCGCTGTGTGCCTCTGACATCTGCTTGAGGCCGCTGCCAAGGCTGAGAGGCTGTGGCGAGGCTCCCGAGCACGGGGCGCTGGGGGTGACCCCAGCAGAGGGGTCCCGACCCCTCAGGGCTCGCCCCGGGGAAGGGGGTCCCGCTGTTCCCCTCGCCCCCCTTCCCTTTCCCAGCGGGCGGCCCCCGCTGTCAAAGCCCCGAGGGGGCGGCCCCGGCGGCACAGCCCTCCCCCTGCCCGCCCCGACCGGCCCGAGCCGAGGGCTGGCCCCCACCACCACCACCACCACCACCGCCGCCGCCGCCGCCGCCGTGTAATGGCCCGGGCCGCCTTCCCTCAGGCAGCCGGCCCTGCGGCGGGGCGGAGCGGCTGAGCCCCATGAACCCGGCACGGCGGCGGCTGTGGTGGCAGCGGGACGGGGCTCGGGGGCGGCGGCGGCGGAGGGAGGCGGCGGGCAGCGCGTCCCCAAGGGCGGCCCCTGCCAGGTAGGAGCGCGGCTGTCCCCGGGGCTGCCCCTCACGGAGGGCGGTAAACACGCGGCGTTCCCCGGGCGGCCGGGCTCCCCCTTCCCTCCCCTCCCCTCCCGGCTGCTAGGAGCCCGGCGGCGTTGCCTAGGCAGGGAGGGAGGCAGGGCAAGGCGGGCAGCCGCCCTGACGAGCCCGGGAGGGTTCAAAACCCTCCCCTCACCACCGCCACCGCCGCCGCCGCCGCCGCCGCCGCCACCTCGGGGGGTGAGGTGGTGTGAGGAGAGCGGCGAGGGCCCCCCCCCGGCCATGCACTGCGAGCTCGCAGCGGGGCAGAAAGGCAGCTCGGGCCGCTTGGAGGTGACGGCTAAATGCCAGGGAGCTCCTCCGAAGGACCAGCCGCGAGGGATTTGTCCCGGCGCCGGTAAAGCTCTCTTGAATCCTCAGATGTCCTTGAAGAGAAGCGGCAGCACCGGCAGCGAGCGAGCGGAGCCGCAGCAGAGCCCCCCTGAAATGTCAGCGCCCCTGCTAGACTTCGTCCCCAAAAGACCCAGCATATTCGAGAGGATCCCGATCCTGCCCAGGGCGCAGGAGCTGCGATGCGCTAGAGGCTCCAAAGATTATTTCCAGCAGCAGAAACACCAAAGCGTGAAGGGTGAGTCTTAAAAACGCACGACCCGGCCACCACCGCCACCAAAGCGGCACCCACCAACCCACCAGAAACGTTTATCGAGCTCCTTTGTGTGTGTGTGTGTGTGTATGTGTGTTTTGCTGTCTTCCCTTTTGCTCATCAGGCTGCTTTCTAACTTATTTATTGAACGCTGCAAACTTTCAAACATTTTTCTTCCATGCACCTTCCCCGGGCAGGACGCACCGGGCTGCCTTTTTGCAGATGGGCAGCACATTTTCTTAATATTCCTTAAGAAATCCTGAGCCCAGCATCTTCCCTGGTCCCACTGAGTGGCCGCTGCCCGGTGCGGCTGCTCCGTGGTGCCGGCGGTGGCTCCCCGGTGGTGCCCAGCACAGGGCTCGGCTGTGTGCATGGGGAGCGTGTTCGCGGGGGTGCCTGGCTGACAAGAAATGCCTGCTTCTTACTCAACGGTTTCACCACGGTTGCTTGGATTTACGGTTTGTGTTTTCAAGGAGGTGTTGCGAATGTTGGATTCGGGCGGCGAATCCTCGGGCTCCGGGATTCCTGGTGCCTGAGAGGCATGGCGTGAGGTCAAGTTCTGCTGGTTTAACAAATGTCCGATTTTCATCTGTGCGTTGTTCAAGAAGTGGTATTGAAGTTAGGTCAGGAATTGCTCGCTAAAGTCTGCTACCCTTTTGAGCTAGAACTTGCTAATTGAGCTAGAATTTGTTAATCAAGGTTTAGTTTTAGAATAATTCCTCTGAGGAGTCGCTGGATGGATTCTGAGGAAATTCAAGCATTCCTTTGCGCTTCAAAGCCACTTGCAGAGACCTACGTGCACCTAAAGTTATTAATATTAAGGCAGTGTTTTCTGTAGTGTTAACAAGGTAGTTCTTCTGTTTGCCTTCTCGGTTCTTTCCCATTCTTTATTGTAGACATGTAGATGCTGCTACCTTGTTGGGTTGAGACAGTTCCCACTAGGATTTTTTCAGTGCATCCCTTTCTTTCCATCCTGAAGAATAAAACGGATCGTGCACCCTTGGACTAGTAACATTTTCTTTTGTCATCTTGTTACCTAGGGTGATGGCACCCTTCATTGCCATGAAGTTATGTTAACAAATACCTCGGTGTGTATTAGGTCTGTCCTGCAAACTGTAGGACGTGTTTGTCCATCACCAATGAGTACAGAGTGGAGCAGCAGGTTATAAATTACCTTTTTTATTTTTCTGTTTGTTAATACTGCAATTCTCACTTCCTTATTTTTTTTTTAAAGTTTCTTTGTGTTTGGCAAGGGACTGTTACACAGAACCAGATTTGGAGGGGACAGATGGAGGGAAGGAGGATTCACAACGTACGACGGGACAGCTAGGAGCTCGGGTACTGCTGTGCTGCTGCCTGTAGAAGGAACTCGTGAGATGTTCGTGTTCCTTTTGGTCCCAGAAGTGAGGTTGTTGCCACTTCACTTGGGTTCACACTGGCTTAAAACCCGACCTGTGCATTGTCTTACTCAAATGGACTGTTGAAGCACTTTCTTTTTTCCCCCTCCCTTCTCTCCCCTCCCCCCCCCCTTTTTTTTCTTTTTTCCTTTTTTGAGCTACTTACTCCTCTTTTCATCCATATTCCTCTTGTGTCTGTTGCAGAGGGTAGGGATATAGGGGAGAGAAGAGTAAAAATGTAATTTCCACTTAGTTGGGACTACTTAAAACAGATGTAGGTGGGCACTGGGAGAAGGATGCAAATTCATCTTGTCTGACTGATCAATTCTCCCTTTTTTCGACTGGGGGAAAAACAAAAAGTGTTGTAAGCTTTGTTGCTGTTTTTTGTTTAACGCATTTTCTGTCCAGGGTGGTACCTTGTGGTTGCTTCAGCTTATGCATGGCTTGACTCATGGGAGTACGTAGGAGGTCCCCATGGCCGGGATTGGGTTCGTTTACTGAGCGTGGTGATTTGATGGATAACACTGGATTTTTCCGAAGACGGCAGTGCTGTTTGTTTGGTTGCTTTTTTTTTTCCCCCCTCCGAAAATATTTTCAAGAGAAGCTAGGGAAGATAAATTTAGGGCTAGATTCTGACCCCAAACATGTGGGCTGTCCTTCTGGCTGCCCAGCAGCAGCATGTGGGCAGCGGGGAGCTCTCCCACCAGATGCTGGGAGCTGCCGGCCCCTGCTCAGAACCCAGCGCTTCTGAGTCAAGTGTGCTGCAGGCAGTGCCGCAGAAATAACTGAAGTCACTCCATTACTCACTGTGATCTAACCGTAAAATCAGAGCTCTGGGCATCACAAGTGAGCTCTGCTGCTGATGGGAGAGCCACTGTTCTTTCAAGGAGTGGTGCGAACCATCTCCCAACACCAGCGGTTCTGCCGGGGAGATAAAGAAGAGGGCCAAGGACAGCTGTACGTAGATGTCAGATAACAAGATAAAGCTAAGGAGCGGGAATGAGGGAAGCATTCATGTTTACCCTGTCATAGGTTCTGAGAAGGAAATGGGTGACGGCTTGATTTCAGATCATCACGCTGTGCGTCTCCTGCTCTCCAGCCCCGGCGTACCGCGTACCCAATAATTCCTCCTGCAGTCTGGGTTGGATTACAGAACGCGCCTCCTGCTTTTGGTTTATCCACAGTTGAAAGCTGCAAGTAGGGAGAGAAAAAGACTCCCTTTAACAAGAGCAAAAACGATTTTTATAGTTGCCTGTAAAAATATATTTTTTTCTAAACACATACATACATATTTCAAAAAAGAACGAATCAAAATGATGCGCTGCCCTGTTAATAACATGAGCAGCTTTGAAATAGTCACAATGGGGAAAAGGCATCCTGCTGGGGTAGTGTCCCTGCAGCGTTACTCCAGTGCTTCACGGTGTTTCGGATGGATCCTGCAACGCTTCTGTGCCTGAGCAGGGCTTTCTGCATCAACAGCCAAACAAAAACTCGAGGGGCGGTGGGAGGATTACTCTTGGGAGTCAGATTGTTTGGCGCTAAGCCTTGTAGGATGGAGCTGTTGTTTGTTTACCAGAAATATCAGTAGTTTGGAATTGTACTTCATGTTTTGTTCTGTTTGGGAGCTGTTTATTTTAAACACCCAGTTTTCACCCAGCCTCCCCCTTCTGGTACGGTTGGCTGTGATGCACACCAGGCATTTCTTGATCATTGGTTTCCCCGTGTGTCACCAGGCTGAGTATTTGTGCCCAGACAGTACTTAGAGGAATTCATGGTCTGCGTGGCATAGAATAATTGTACCAAGAGGTATGACGTGTATTTTACAGTGCTGTCCTGTGATTGTGTGGGTTTGATCCTGTTTCATTGAATTTTGTGCTAGGACATTACCATTTTGAAAGTAACACAGAACAAAATAATTGTTGTCAACAGGAAAGAAACTTGGGGGAAAGCAAGCTTTAGTGGTGACAAAAGAGCAATCTATAAAGATGTCAAATCTCTTTTTCTTTTTTTCTAAACGACATTGATTATGGTTGTTACCAGGAAACACTTCTCCTTTTCATTCTTTTCTAGTTTCGTTCGGTGTATCTAATTCATGACTCAGTAGAAATGACGAGATTTATCCTGTTGGTTGTGCCACTGGGAAATCAGCCAAATGGCCCAGACCTTTGCAGTAACCACTTCAGATATTAACTTTCAGTGGGCAAAACAATAAGCTGTTTGGATTGCAGTAGCTGGATATTTCCTTGTTGAGAGTATTTATTATTCAGACAAGGAGAAAGTTGTTTTTTTTTTTTCTTTCTTTTCTTTTTTCAATGTAGCCACGTTTGGCAAACACACAACCAATGTATAAGGGAATTAATTTTCTTCTGCTGTTGAGAAGGTGCATTAAATCTTGCCACTGCAACCGCCTGTGCCTACTCCCTTGGTTAGCAGGACAGTGCTTGCCTAAGCAGCAGCTTATGCTGTTGGGATCTTAAGTAAAAGCATATGTTTGGGTTGTATGACTTATTAGGTGTATTGGCCGGTCTTGGGCCTGATTCTGCCATTTTCTTTTGTACACCTTGTCTGTGCTCACCTAAATTATCCCACTGAAGCAAATGGGACTGTCTAGGGCTGATAAATATTATCTGAGCTAATAAGGAGACAGGGAGTGGTGATCACTGGTACAGTGATCCCTAAACTTCCTATTTTATATAGAGCTGTAGCACTGCTTTTTTTTTTTTTTAATTTTCTTTTTCACTGCAGTTCACTTACAAGCCTGCTTGTTGTATTATGCATTTGCATTCTCCCCTACAAACAGGAATTTAAAGGTTTATTGGAACTGAACTCGCGGTTACACAACTCCTTTTTATGTCTTTTTTTTTCTTTTTTCCTGATTTCCCTGCTTTGTAGGGGGAGAAAGGGGAGGAAGCTTCAAATTGGAGAATGTGTGCTGAAAATCCATTTGGGTTAAATTGTGACTGTCCCCTCCTCTGTTAAACTGGCTAAAGTGCTTACTCATTTTGAATAGGAAAATAACTTTCGGTTACTTGCTGCTGACGGTTCTTCTAGTGATTTGTGTTGCAAAATCAGAGTCTCTTGAATTGAAGATGACCCTTTCATGGGATTAATTTAAAAGAGGTTTAGTTGCATCTAGTAATTAAAATCTTGTCATTTAGGGATTGTTAACAGAGAACGTTTAGTGAATACAAAGCAGGAGATCTAATGATAGACCTACTGGATAAAGACATTCAGTACTTGTTAAAGCAAGAAAACCCTTCTGCTTCAGGGAAAAAAAAAAAAAGCTGTTGGAAAGAGGAAGATAATAAATGTTGCATCTATCTTAATACTGTGTAGAATTAGTAAATAATGTCAGATTACAGGAAATGAGTCTGATCTGTGGAAGAGATTTTGTAACTTCTTGAGTTTTACTTGATGAAATAAAAGCAAATAAGAAATTACTTACTCTGACTTTAAAATGGAATAAAAATGTGGCTTATTATACACTCTGCTGAAAGAGACGAGAAGAAAAAGACCTTTTCCTTTCTTCTTTAACGGGAAGGAAAAGTTTAAAACCCAAATCTGCGTGTCACTGTGTTCCTGTCAGTAGCCTTATCTTCTACAAATACTTGGGACTCCAAACATTCTCAATGATCTATTCAGCTGTATCTAAATGATTGCTTGTATGCTAGAGTTCAACCCTGTAAGCACATAAGCTGTTGAAGCATACGCTAAGGGGTTTTAGCAGATTTGAAGTTACATTCTGGAGGTGCTGGGAGATTCGATCGAGCAAAGCTGCTAAATGTAAAGTGAGTGTCTTCTGGGAGATGGCACTTCCTTATGGCAACAGAGCTTTATTTCACTTCCAGTGAGCAAAGATGCTCAGTGTGTTGAATAGGAGGGACAAAATTTTACTCCAAATGATTAAAATCAACAGGAGTCTTGCCACGAACTTCAGCTGGGTCAGTATTTCAATCCTAATATTACAGAAGTCCTTTATCCTGTGTACAGGGCAAAGCTTGTAGAGCAAATAACAAGCTTGTATTAAATCCATCTGTAAGCTCCGAAGCAGAATAATGTATGGGCTATGTACGAAGGGAAATCTGGACTTATTGTGAATGTAATTTCCGTGTTCGGCACCATGATTAGCATTATTCCAGGAACGCGAAGCTCTGCCGCTCGGTGATCTGAGAACGTTGAAGATGCTGATGGCCAGGTAATTGGAGAGGGAATACAGACGTAAACCGCTCCGCGCTGTGCCCCAGGTTTCTATCATTATATGTCAACAGGCTTGAACAAGGCATGCAATCTAGTAATTATTTCACAGTGCCTGAGAACTGCTTTTAATAGAGCGTTGTTTTTGTTTGCTTTTTTTTTTTTTTTTTTTTCCCTCAGCCACCAAGCGTCGTTTCCCAGCACACTGATGCAACTCAGAGAATACAGGGTTCCAGCGCAAGGGCAGTGCTCGCTCGCTGTGGTACAGCGTAATCTGGCTCTCCAAATGTGCAAACAATAGCAAAAGTATGTGTTTCTGAATATGGCACAGCTGTTATCTTCTCCCGAGAGCAGGGAGCGTTACAGTGACACAGACAGCACGGCCAGTTAAAACCACTCATGCCATTTTATTGCGTTTAAATGGGGCATGTAAGAAAGCAAGGGCCGGTTCTTCCATCCAGATAAGTATCGGGTCCTGCTACTGCAGTGCTACCTTTCTACACGGCCTTTGAAGAACAGAGGCAAAGAATTCCCCTTTTCCCTTCCCCTCCTCTTACGTTTCTGGCACCCACTGTGTGAAATCTCGGCTGGAACCTGAAGCTTTCTGTTCTCAGAAACTGCGCTTCACCAGTAATCTGGAACAAGGATTTTTTTTTTTTAATTAAACCTGGAACAAGGATTTTTTTTTTAATTTCAGTCATTAGTTTGGATATGTTAAATGACTGTTAATCATTAAGGCTGCTTGTAGAAAGAAGACTACTTGGAAAATAAAAGAAATGTTGCCAGAGCTACTATAGGAAATAGACGCAAATTCTGTGTTTTAGGTTATTTTAAGGTTTTGTGTGTTTAGGAATTGCAAGGTTGAATTTAGTCAAATCATCACAAAGTGCTTGAGCTCCCTCTTTCTAACAAAATATTACTTTATTTTATTTTTTGTTTCAAGCAATTGTATTAGTCTAAATCTAATACTCATGTCTGACTTTCCTATCATTATGTCTGAATGTATATGTGATTATTTTGCATAGTGGACTGGTAAGGAGCACTGTAATTGAATCTACCCGATCAAATTTATTCTAGGGGTTAAACAAATGCAAAACATCTTAAACTGCTTTTGATTCTGGCATTACATGCATGATAAGAAGAAGGCTTTGTGAGTGCTATAGCATTATCAATCTTTTTAGATTGAGAGAAAAGCAAATACATTCTTACACGT
Source organism: Aythya ferina (assembly GCF_964211825.1). Classification (NCBI taxonomy): domain Eukaryota; kingdom Metazoa; phylum Chordata; class Aves; order Anseriformes; family Anatidae; genus Aythya; species Aythya ferina. Next base: position 28,209,270 of record NC_140304.1, on the reverse strand, counting down.
GTTTCTTTTTCTTCTTTTCATATTTAACCAGAGGGAAAAATGACACTAAGGCGACATCATCAAATACTGTAAAACTAATTTTTTCATACAGATCTCCATTGTTGTTTTAAGTGCTTAAGGGGCTGGCTGGTTGGTTTATTTTGGAACTTGCTGAACTATATGAAGTGTGTCTCCAGGGGCCTGGTATTTTAATACCTAGAAGGTTGTATAACAGTAGATGATGTATTTTGCCTGCCTTCCTATGTTGTAAATAAATTACATGTGCCGGCTTGGGAGAGAGTATCTGAGGTGTAAATCAAAGCCTAATATAAGAGGGAAAAAAAGAATTAAGTGATATTTTGTGACTGATTAATTTTATTTATACATTTATCTGTAATCAAAAGATTTAAGAGCAACATTATGTGTAACAATGTTAACACGAGGCGCTTTCCAAGAAGAGGTAGAGGGTCTAGTGTTGCTTTAAATAAAGTGCTGTGATTCATTGCTTTTTCACAATTTGCTGTGGTTAAGTTGCTTAAATACTGAAGTCAACAATCCCCATGGCAAAGAAAGATAATGTGATTTTAAGCGTATTGTAAAATTGAAATGTCATAGCTTCCAGTATACAATCCTAGCTAAGTCTTGCTTGTAATAAAAGGAAAATACAGATTTGTGTGTCAGTTTTTGGAGCACAGGCTTCTTTGAGTTTTAAGAATCATAAAAGTGCTTCAAACAAGCCACACAAAAGTTTATTAATATGAATGTTTTGCTAAATACTGCATGCTTAATGCAATCCCCATTCCTTTATAATAAGTTTAAATATTAATTCTTTGGAATGCTAGATGCCTAAAGCTAGATAGAAATGCTGTGCAGTTTCAGATATCTAGGAGTGGGCTTGTGAAACAGGATATTTAACTGGGAGAGATGAGTAGCACATTTCAGAGTTATTAGGGCAGAACAATAATGCAAGAGGATGGCTTAAAAAAAAGTTATGTTTTCTGTGCATGAGGCTTAAATACCTTAGACTTATTTATTTGAAATACAAGAGTAGATTTCCTATGTATGGAGGCTCTAGATTGCATTTTTTATCGTTATTTTGCTTTACTTCTCTTTACCCGCCTGCCCCTCTCTGAAGCAGCTGGCTTTGATTTAACCTGAATCCTTCGCAGAGCCCAAATGATCAGTCACTGCTGATGACTGCGTGTTGTGTTCTTTGCTGGAGCATCTCCACAGACTGGATGCATAAGGGAGAAAACCAAATAGGCCAGGAAAAGTGTTGAGGAAAGCAGCAGTTTGCCTTCGTTTCACCCCAAAACAGATCTCTTCAGTTGCTGTTCACTTGTGTAAATCCTGCCTGCCTCCCAGCCCCTGTCTGGGCTGGGCAGAGAAGGGAGAGTTAAAGTGAGAGCAGATAAAAAGAGGAGATCTCTGTTTTATTTCCCACTGTTTTCCAGAAAGGATTTAACTCCTAACTCCTGCTTTGCCCTGCTGCTTCCCCTGAAATTGCTGGGAGTTGGGCCATTGACTTCAGGAGCAGGCCAGGACTGAATGCTTGTGAAAATGCCATGCACAGAAGAGCAGCACAGACCAGAAGATCCAAGTGTTAAACCTGCTCCCGGAGAGAAAAGTGCAAGCAGAAACAGCCCAGTAGCTCAGATGCCAAGGTCAGACAGTCAGAACAGCATGTTCATCTGTAATTTCCCTTCCTGTTCGGGACCCCACGTAGGTCTAAGGTCAGTGCGATCTGCTGTCTCCCATGAGGCAGGCAGAGAAGTGGTGAAGGCAGAGAGAGAACACAAAGACTGTGCCAGCAGCTGGCATGGCCAAGGGGATGTAAACGTTTGGGATGAAGAGGGTTAGGGTGCTTGGACTCCGTTCTAGGCCGTGCCATTTACTTGCATTGTTCGGGGGCAAGCCTGTTTATTATTCAGGACATTTCTTCAGCAAGAGCGTAACGGAGTGTGGTGTGGAGAAATACAAGCCTGCTCTGGAGCCAGAAGCAGTGCAGTTGTGTCGGCACACCATCAGGGCCAGCTGAATTTTCTCTGCTGAGGGACAGGCTCTGTTGGTGCAGGTGGTGTGGCTGTGTGCTGTTTGAGGTCGGACCTGGTGTTATCGCGGGATGCCACACTGCAACGTCTGCGGCGCTTACTGAGCCTGGCTGCTCCCCTTCTGCTCAGCGTGCACGTGGGCTGGATTTCTTCCAGCAGGTGGGAAGGTATCTGACGGCTGCTGTTCTTCAGGCAGGGAGCACCCGTTGGGTTGTGTGCCTGCACGGCTTGGGGCACAGGTCGCTGCTACAAGGTTCCTGAGATCCTCACCCCTCCAGCAGAGCAGGCTTTCCACACAGCTGAAACTGCCTTCCAGGACTCGAAGAGGAAAAGGCAAGAGTAAATTCCTCTTCTCTGGATATCTGATTGTGGTAACGTTCAGTTTCCTTGAAGTCATCAGAGCTGGTTTATGTTCAACGGCAAATGAGTTGGCTTCCTTCCATTCTCCCTAGATCTGGTGCAAATCTGAAGCAGCACCATTTTGAACCAAGAGTGGATAAAAATGGAGCACTCGAGCCGCGGAGGGCTAATACACAGAAGTTTCTCTTTGTGGTATGGACTTAGTTGACGTGGCAAAAGAAAGATATCTCAAGTTTTTAATCTGAACAGTTTTCCTTCGTACTTTTCCTCCTGCCAACTCAGTGCGGATTGGTTTCTATTCTTTTTCTCGGAGTTCTTGAGCTATTCAGTAAAGTTTGTTGACTTGTCATATTTTCATGAGGATAAGCTACAGGCTGTGTGAATGGTTCTCTTTTCAAAACAAAGATGCTGCATTTCAGCATCTCTGAATGAATAGACAGAAAATTTAAGGGGATGTTTGCCCCTAGAGCCCACGTGCTCTTCCCCTGCACTCGGACCTCAACTTACTCATTCTACTTTCTCAGCCTACTGGCCTCCGTCTTTGACTTTGTACAACTTTTCTGATGGCTTATTCAAAAAAATATACGTATAAAGGGATGTAACTTACTGGAATTGTGGGTTAGATACATGGAAATGTGGCAACTCGTGTAAATAGCTTTTGGCCTGTTGAATGTGTAAATATTCAAAATCTGAGAGGGTGATTTGGCCAGCTCTTGCTGGAAACATTATTCATGAGAGATTCTCTTTCTGTTGCTGCATCCTGTCAGAAGCTGTTCAGCAGAGATTACTGGCATGGATACTCAGACCACTTCGTCAGAATTTGCTTTTATGCCTGTTTCCTTGTAAAATCACCACTTCCACAAATACTTTTACAAGTGTGTATATTTTGCTGGATTAGTCATAGAAAGCAGATATAAAGGGGGGCAACAGCTAGAAAGTGAGAGCAAACCATCTCAGTGACTAATTGCGAATTGTGTTTGGGCCCTAATGTGTGATGGCATTGGCTACAAGTGCAATTTTTTTTGGCGAGTTTGGGTAAAAACACAGCATTTTGCAGAGGCTTGCTGCTTCAGTGGTATCCAGGTTGAGTTTCTTAAAATGGGACTAGCCATCTTGGGGAGCTTTCCTTGCCAAGAGTTAGTGTTAACGTCTACAATGGGGTTTTTATTAGCTGCTGGAGAAGTTGCTGGGAGACATGGAAATTAAGAACAGTAAACAGAGGTGAGAAAGATGCTTTATGCATGGGATGGCTGTTTTGGCAGCCAGCAGTCACTCTGAAGTGACAGTCAGGCAGTTGCAGAGCCTGGAGATAATATGTGAGTTGAGGAAACTTGGTGAAAAATAGCCCCACCTTATAACCAACTGGAATTTAGGTAATAATGAAATCTGTTACTGACTGCCACTAGAGAAAGCAACCTGAGAGGCTGGCTGCAGCTTCCAGTGTGAAGTCTCTTGACTACATTTGTTAGTTTGATGAGCAGCCCAGGTTTAGAATTAAACCTGGATATTAATGGTAAGGATCACCTAAACATGAAATCTGCTGGTCTATGGATGAGGGTTACACTGCATGTGCACGGTACCCACACCAGTCTCGTTCTGCTTGTGTGGAAGGAAGTATCCCATTGCATCCTATCCAAACCTGAGCGTGGCAGGAGGTTGTCCCCCTGGGTACTAATCACAATGTGAAATGCATGAGGCATTCAGCACCTTCTGTCTCTTCTATGTTGGTTTATTCTTCCGCAGGATTTGTGCAGGCTGGATACTAGGGAAGAACTTTAACTACGAGTACACTAACCCTTTGACATGCTTTGCCCAAGCAGGCTGTGAGGTGTTTGTCACTGGAGTTTTTAAAGACAGCCTGAATGGAAATCCTTCCAAGGGATATAACTGCGGGTACACCACTGTCTTTTCTGCAACATTTTCATTCCCACACTGAACTGCTCAGGCACGATGAAGAGTTATGAGAGGTTTGTCGAGCTCTGGGCTGCTGTTCTCTGACCTACTGAATGAAGGTCAGATCTCCCCTTGCCTCATGTTGGTGTTCCTGGACGCTCATTTGTTTGTCAAGAAAATGCTGGGAAGGCACTCGGACTGAGTGAGGGGCTCAAAAGCAGCAGTGGGGAGAGCCAGCGGTGGGACAGCTGGGCATGGAGAATGATTGATTTTATGTGCAAAGCAGTTGTGAAATGTTCTGTGGCATTCTGGGGACATGCCATTGCTAACACACGATTGCCTTTTGGGGATAGAAAATGCCAGCCATTGTTCTGAAGAAGGAAATAGCCTTATTGATACTGAATTAGGCTCAGATTGAATTATTATTATTCATTTGTAGTACATCCTGTTTTCCAAATACAAAAATCGACTGGCCATACTGACATCCTCCAGCACTATCAACCTTTTGCTGCTGGTCAATCTACAGCGTTATGTTATAGGTGGAGTTTACACTGTTTTGAACTGAGGTGAGTTATGACAGAAATCTGCATTAACAGGGGAGCTGTTCTGCTTCTTCCAAGAGGCAGTCTCATCAAGCGTGTTCGTGTCTCAGAACAAGTCCAAGAGTGAGGCTGGCAGAGGTAAATGTGTTGGTGGATTAGACTTAAGCTTCTGGGAGACACTTTGAATCATCACGTGCCATGTTGATGGGAAAATAGCTGTCTAGAAAATAATATGTGGCCTTTTGAATGGATGGAAAACTGATTGATCTATAGAAAGTGAGACGCACACCGAACTATCAGTGGCAGTATTTTTACAGGACTCTGAAATGTTGTTTGGTTCCCAGTGTTATCTAATAGGTTCTACTGAAATCCTGACAGAAAATGTTTGCCACTGCCAGTGCAGTTTATCTGTTGCTTCAGATTAAGGCAATAATAAATGAAAATTAGAAAGTAACTAATGTGAGACATGGATTTCTTAATCAAGGATTAGGAACTGGACGATGGATATTTTGACAGAAACACTTGAGACTATTCCTTGTGATGAAGAGTATGAACTGTTCTTACAGATGGCAGGCTGAATGTCCTGGTAAGCAGTGACAAAAGGATTGTGATGAGATTGGCATGGGAAAATATATTTCTCGTTGGGTATGAGGTGATAGGATAAGTTATTAAAAAGCATTGGGAAGTGATGGGACTGCTAAGCATCAGTCTAGCTGCAGGATAGGCTAATGTTCAAACTTTATTAAATGGCTTTGAACAATTGAAGGATTTGGAGAAGAACTGGAAGATGCTAACCCACACGTGGTACGGACGGATTAATGGCACAACGAGGGCAATCTGGTCAGTTCTGGAGATGCACCAGAGGAGAAAAATATGTGACCCTTGAGTGCTCTTTTAGGTGCAGATAAATTCAGAACAAGGTCTCGTGGCTGGAAACCAAAGCCAGGGAAGATCAAACAAGAAGGAAGACCCATGGTTTGGATTTCAAGGATATCAAAGGTGGCACAGCTTAACAAAAGATACAATAAATCCTTTGGTACTTGGGAGTCTCTGTGTCAATTTTGGATGTTCCTATGGAAGAAACAAATCATTTCAGCCATGAACAAATCGTACTCAACAATAGAATCACTGGATAAACAAGCTGGACCATCCCAATGGCTTTCACTTGCAAGTTGTAAAAGATAAAGTCCCAGGTCACCTCGTGCTGCTGGAGTGCTCTTCCTTCATGTGCCTTCTGCATTGCAGTCCTCAGGCTTAATGCCCATGCTGAAGCCAAATTTGGGGCTGCAGGCTGGGCTTCATGAGGAAGAGTGGGGGCAGGCTGGGGAAGGAGGAGCGTTACTGCTCCAGAATCACACAGTTCTGACAGAAATTGTGGTAAAGCAATCGCTACCAACTACTGTTTCTTCCAGACCCTCCCTTTCTCTCCTCCTGTTATGTCTCTCCTCAGCAAACAGCACCACTCCTCCATGGCTAGACGGGGCTCTGTTCAGAGACGCTGTGATGGAACCTCCAGTCTCCTAGGACCTGGGCTGAGACCAACTAAAACCAAGCACAGGGTTTAAAACCTGAACACGTAGGAAAATGGTAACAGCTGTGTTCTTCCTCCTCTTACCAAGCCCCGATGATTTTCAACATTAATATCTTCCCTTTCTTTGCTTTCTGAAATGAAAACAAAGGCGCTTAGCCTCCTTGCTAGCACAGCCGTGGTGACACACTAACACAGTTATTACAGCAAACATTGTGGCCCTCCCTGGTCATGATGTTTTCTTTCTGTGGGGAGACTGAAATACTAACTCACAAATAATGTCTTTAGAAGTCATATTAGTCACACATTTTTAAGACATTCCAAAATCATACCAACCTCCTTCTGAGCTTGTCTGTTGCTACCAATGATTCAAAGTTTTGAAAACTCTCCTTTAGTTTTGATTTACATTTTGGTCTTGGGCACTTGTTATTTCTGGCAAATGCCAGGTCAGTTTCATTAAAGAAAAATCTGTTTTACAGCCATGCAGCTCAGATCTGCTGCGCTTCTAATAATTGATGGCTGGTTTCCTTATTTCCTGCATTGTAGAAAAATAAGGACCTTGTTAGACCTAAACAAGCCTGCATAAAGTCACAGTGTGAAATATCAGGTTGGGGGTGAGCAGAGCAGCTGCGGGCAGGTTTTACAACTTTGGGCCACAGTTGATCGAGGCAGCCAAGGGAAACTGAGATATACCCATGTGACTAAAATTCGGCTGGGTTCTTTGGCTCCCTGGCCTGAGATTTATATTTGTGACACCTTCCTTCTCTGTCAGTCCCCGGGCCAGACACAAGTCTGTCTGTATATGTACTTAAGGCTCCGCACACCCTGTGGTGTGGCCGCTGTGCCCGCTGCTTGCCGTGCCACCGCGGGACACGTCTATTTCCAACGCTGGCTGTCTTGCTCCAGCAGCCCACAACAGTACGAGTGTGTGCTTTGGAAGAAAGCAGCTGCCATGTGGTGGGGATGAAAAATCAAGAGCAAACACTTTCAGAATTTCTGCAAGTGGGCAAATTAATTTCAATCTCAACTGTCATCACAAGGACCTTTTTTTAATTCCCTTTTCCTTTGGGTGGTATCTTTGATTTATATTTCTGAATGAGGCAAGTGATCACCCTTTGGTGCCCGTTAAGAGTGTGTGTGGTTCAGTTTCCTTATAGGTTATAAGTTACAGAATCAAATCAGTTTATCAGTTTTTGTTATTGCAGACAGGCTTCTTGGGTTTAGGATTTTTTTTGCTGTTGTTTTGCTTTTTTTGCCCCCTTTTTTTTTTTTTTTAAGAGCCACTGGAATTCAATGATGCCAATGTTAATTGAAAACAACCTGTAAGTCTTCATGAAGAGCTAATTGCTCTCAGGTATTCTTCCACAACGCAACAACTGTTGCATTGATGCCTCCTACCATATTGCCAGTCCATAAGTCTGGTAGCGGAGATAGGATCCTACCTTAGAGATTCGTGCAGCTAAATGGTTCCTAGGAAGCCAAGCAGTGGCACTTGAACAGTGTTATAAAACATTAAAAAATGTGTTTTTTTTTCTTCTTTTTTTCTCCCTATGTACTTATCAGGTCCTGTCTGTTTCCTTTGAGAACTGAGTGGCTGTTTTCAGGCAAGACAGCTATGTGATGAGCCTCCTAAGCCTTTCTCTGAAGGACTTGGTCCTCAAAGGAGGTACCAAAGAGTTTATAGAAACTGTAGAACCACCGAAAAACCAAGCCTGGAATTTTGTGCTGTTAAAAGTCTGATCAGAGAGGTATTCAAGCACCTAACTCCTGCTGACATCAGTGGATACTCAGTGCCTAAGTACCTCTGGATCTGGCGCTCAGTCCTCTGGTGTTGGATGTTACGCAGCTCGTCCTTTCTGTGGGTCTCCTTTTATGGCACTTTCTGAGTGGTGCAATAGTATTAATTTTGAATTCTTCCCATCGTGAGTTCCAGCACACGATGCCTAGAAAGCCGTGCCATGTGAGTATCCACTGTGCCAACCAGGAGCTAGGCAAGGAGTGGGGTGGGAGAGCGACCCAGAGAAACTCCCCTGCTCTTGTATTAATTGTTCCTGAGGAGGGATGGGGCTGACATTCAGGCATTGAGACTCCGTTGAGGGGAGAGCTACACTGACATGTTTGTTTGTTTGGATGAAGGGCCAGGGAGAAGTGGGAGATTTTTTTGGCGTTTCCCCCACTCAGTACTGATCTTATCGTGCTGCTTTAGTAGCAGAGCTCCTCTGGCTCCTTTCCAGGTGATACCATTGGAGTCCGTCTGAGATGTGTGAGATAAAGGATCTCAGGGAATTACAAGTATTATGACTTTCCTATCATCCAATTCTGATGAGTGGAGTTTTCTGACCCAGAAAATTCGCCTGTTTTTTTAAAAAAAATCTATTATTGCAAGAAAAAGCAGCACAAGAGCTGGAAAGTGGAGCCTGATGTTTATAAGGGCCCTGAGAGCAGCTGCAGGTTTTTGGAAGACTTATTCCTCTGCCAGCAAAGGGCCCTGGTGTTCAGCCAGGTTAGATGTAGCCTGGGAGAACTTGGGAACCGTGCACCATACACTAATTCTGTGCCTGGCACAGAGCACGTGAGGTGTCCTCTCAACGGGTAAAATATTTTGGGTGCTTCCAGTGTGTCTTGTGAGATGCTCTGGAGGTTTGAGTCACTACCCAGCATCTGGACCAGTTCCCTATGTTTGTGGTGGGCATCATCAGGGTGCTGTGGGGATGACTGTCCTACCGGGGTGCTGTGCTAGTCTCATGGGCTTGCACAACACCTGGTTTTAATGTGGGGCTGTAGGTTTGGTGGTGGTGCCAACTGAGTGACACAAGAGCAAAGGCTCCTGCAGTAACTAGAATCACCCTTGTCTTTCTTAAAGAGACTCGCAGCAGTGGTGCTGTGCTTCTATTTTGATTATGTTCAGGTGAATTCAGTAGTGATGCTTGGCAATACAGGGGGATTTTTTAGTGCTGGAATGCTTTCGTGGCTTGGTGTGAGACTCCAGCCAAGTGAGGACTGCTGGCTGGTGTGAGATTTGCTTGTTTGACTCCTCCTCCCTTGCTTGTAGCTGCTGTGATCTTTTTCCTGCTGTGTTTTCATCCCATGGCCTCTTCTTTTCATCCCCACAACACCCAGTCACAACTTCCCCGACCTGCACTGGGACTGACCTGCTGGGCACCACGAAGGTGTACCCAGGAACTCGGAGGAGCTCTGTGGGGTGTGTGAGAGCTGGAGGCTGAAGGGCTGGGAGAAGGTGGTGGTGGGGCTGGGAATGGAAGAGATGGAGCACTGGGAAAAGGCATTTGGAACAGGAGAACCCAACGGGGACTGACTGCTGTGTAGAAGAGTAAAGGCCCATCTGCACAAAGAGGAGAAACAGGACCTGCATGAAATAAGTGTGTGCACAGGGTGTGATCAGAGTGGCCACTAAGGAGAGAAACAGATATTCCTTGTATTCTTCCTAGAACTTCAGAATTTAGCTGTTGGCTTACGAGCTCCTTGCTTTTCAGATTTCACAATACTTGTGAGGAAAACATCTGAGTTTCTTTCTCAAGGACTCTGGAGCTGTTCACAGTCCAATTTCTCTGGTTTTAGATAGCAACTAGAAATGTGCACCACGTGCCAGATCCTACAGAAGTTAGTAGAACCTCAGGGAGAAAGAACATAACTTTTAGCAGAGCTAAACTGAGCGAGCCATCTTGCACATTGGCCAGCTGGAGGACACAAGGAGCAGCACGGTGTGCAGAAAGGTGCTGGGGGATGGACTGGGACCCCGACACAAACATTGGCCCGTCTTGTTCCTGCTGCTGCAGTGCAGAAGGCTGGGCAGGGATGGGGACTGATCCCAAACCCCCTGGCTTGGTAGCCCCCGGGGTCTGGGAGGGACCACCACATGGCCCATTGAATCCAGCGTGTTGCTACTGCAGGCAATCGACACGGAGCATCTGTCCCACACCACCCACAAACCACAAAGCACTCCCCGACAGCCTATAACAAACTGAGATCATTAGTGGAAAATACCAAAAGCCACAAACTGCTGTGCACAGTAGAGAGCAGGAGAGGTTGAAAGCACTGACCATGGCCTGCAACTCTGGAAAGGCAGGGAGTTTCCTTCAGTGAAAATTCCCAGATGATCCAAACGTCAAATCTGATTTTTTGCCTTAATGCACTGGGTGCATTAAGGGTGGGGGAGGCTGCACCACCGAGCACCTCGCGTCCTTTGTGTGCTTGGGCAACTGGGGACAAGCTGGTGTCCACCAGCCCAGGAGTGGAAGAGCTGCTCGTGGGGATCCTGTGCGTGCCCTTCGGACTTGCTGGTGCTAACAGCAAGCACAGGTCCATGCAGCACACAAGACAAGGTGCTTTTTTCCCCCCTTTTTTTTTTCTTCCCCTCCGTTTTTTTTTTCCTCTCCCCCTCTCCATTTTAATAACTGAACCCAACAGCTCCTCCGAGTTATGAGGGATTTTTACAGCGCAGTTGCATGGTGGAGGGACCTGGTTTTCATTGTGCAGCCCGGGATATCAGTTTTAACCCAGAGGCAGTGATGTTATTTAACAGGTGCCTTAAAGGCATAGTGCTTATTTAATCACCGTCTCCATATCAACATTATGTAAATTGAAATTGCTTAGGTACGCAATTAATTGTGAATGCTTTAGACGTTTTTAAAGGCATAAGACAATACCTGAAGTTCCATTTTAAGAATATCCAGGTCAAAGGACACACATGTTTTTATTTTCTTATTTGAGGTATAATGTGTTCAAGGCAGATTTATGGCACAACCTTTGTTTATTGACTTGTACTTTTCCACATGAAACTAATGGAACATGACAGATGATATTTATGAGGCATGTGTTCCTGATTAAATCATGTTAGACATTAAAACCTGATAAAAGAATGTATTTTAAAGGGTGGATTAATAGAAAAGGAGGCAGCATTGATTGGGGAGTTTACACGGAGCAAGACACATTGGTCTTAGACCGAGTATTTATAGGTGAAATATGTGGTTATAAAACTTTAGAAGCTGAACAGAAAAAGATTAATAAGCCTTTGCTTTTTGGAAAGTTTGAGGTTTGTTCTTCTCCCTTTGTGAGCCACTGGCCACCTTGTATTTCTGGTCTTTCAAGCACATTTATTCAGTTCTGCTTAACAACTTGCAAGCCTTTATGGCCTACTGCTTTTACTTTTGGTTCTACGTGTATGGTGTGCTTTGGGATTCCCAGTCAGCAGGTTTGTGCTGGCAGCCTTTGATGCTGCTGAAAACTGCTCTGAAATGTGCTCTGAGTTCTGCTCATATGGGTGCAAATTGGGTAAACCAGCAAGAGTCAGATGGAGCTGCTCATTTCCACCTTGATTTGTGGGGCTTTGCACAGAGCTCTTAGTAAGAGGTTAGTGGGGAATCACCTCGTGTAGGATTTTGTGTGTCAGGATTAGAGTATGCCTCAAAGTATTTCCTGTGGAGAGCAATTAGAGGATTTTGGTAAACATTAAGAAGTGGGAACAGCTTGAATTTGTTTTCTTGTCTTACTGAATATTAAGTCTAAAGGGAAAGCAAATACCTGTGTTCTGCTTTCAGTTACACAGGTGCAAACCTGGACCAGTTCCACTGATTTCAGCCACGCTGGTGGACCTAAGGACATGTTCTGGCTCTGTGCAGTATTTTCATTCCTGAGTTTTAGCCTTCTGTGACTGAGTTTGTGGAAACCTGGATTCTTCTTAAAACTGTGTCCTCTGTAGAGGTGGCAAATTACTGCATAAAAAGATGGCCCTGAGTTCATAAGCTGTGTTTTATTGCACTTTTATGTCATGTTAGCTTCAACTTTTAGAAGCACTAGTCACTGAAATATAAGGAAGTGCTTAGTATATTTTTATGACAATAAAGTAAAATATGCATCTTGTGCAATATTCTCCTCCTTCTTATAACCTATTCATCATGACTGAAAGAATTCCGCCAAATTGTGAGCTGTTTACTTTTAATCTGAAAGCAATATCTATTCTGGATGAGATATGGTAAAATGTGTTAAAATTGTAGGTTTTGAATATTTAAATGAATAAAGAGCTTGAAGATCTTCTACAGGAAGGAATATAACTTATAGACACGTTTGTGATTTCCTCGTGTTTGGACATTCAGGATAGATGAGGAAAAACTAGGGCAAAATAAGGAGGCTGTAGAAGAAATACAGTTCACTATGAATAGTGGTGTTTTTATAAAGTGTTGTACATTGGAATTTAATAGGGTTAAAGCAAGACCTTGCACCTAGTATCATGAAAGCAAGTTGTATTTGAAAATTTGCTAGCTGAGGTAAATTCTGGCTGGTAGAAGACACAAGTATTTATGCTGCTTTGGCTTACAGTAGCAGTGGTACTCCTAAGCCTGGTGAGGACATCGCAAGTGTCTGCCCTCATAGCTGGGCTGTGCAGTTCTGGAAATGCAGCACTTTTAATTACCAGTGAAAATGGCTGGTGATGTTGGCCAGCACCCAAGCGGTGACAGACATCCTCCTTTCCCCGGCCAGGATCAACGCTCCCCACTCTATTTCTGGTAGATCTTCGCCAAGTCTGTTTTATGTGCCACCAAGGACAGATATGCTGTGTGTCCCCCTGCCTTTCACAGGTGCTGCCTCCCCTCTCCTGGCTGTTTCACCAGTCTCCTTTGCTGAGCTTGACTCGTCCTGTCAGCAGAAATCGCTGGGACTCGCGTCTTTTCTGAGTCTGTGTAAGCTGAAGGAAACCTGAGTTCCTTCAGCTCCAACAGATACTGCTTCACTTGGAAAACTGGCCATGCTATTAATGATTTCCTGTCTCATAAAAGAATTGTCCACGGAGTCAAAGTGTTGGCACAAGGTTGCCAGAGCAGAAGCCTTGCCGTTACAGCTTTCCTCTCAACATGGCTTCCTGCTGAAGAGGCCCTTGCTGGCTCCCCCAGCTTCTCTCCTTCCTTTGCTGTGTCCTGCCATGCTTCAACAGAGCAGTTCTTCCTCTTTGACTCCTTTCTTTTTCTTTACGTGTTGCTTGGCTTATGGCTGTTCTGTGTTTCTGCATCTCCTTGGGGCGGAGGATGCAGAGTGGTGTGGGGCATTGCTGAAGGAAGCTAAACAGGCTGGGCAGGAGGCCTTTAGAAGATGCATATAGTGGCCAAGTTATACATCAGGATCGCCCCAGATGGTGCTTGAGAAGCAAGTAGGACCTGTTAGGCCCTTGTTAAGAGAGGACAGACTCGAGAGAAACCCAGCTGGTATGCAGGCCGAGGCAGTCCCAGCACGTGTCGTCACACCAGGGTAGCTGAGCACTAGGTGTCACTGAGGTAAAGTCCATGTCTCACACCCTGCTGTCTCTTACAGTGCCTTCACTTCATCTCTGACAGGTGGTAACAGACATGTTTCAGTCCTTATTATCTAGCATGTTCAAAGCATTATGCTGGAGATTTACATTTATACATGCACATATGTATACATGTATAGCATGAGCTCTCTGTGCTGCTGGGAGGCAGTACTGCCCTATTTTCCACCACTACAGTTTATAGGATCAAAGAGTAGAAGGGAAACATATAAGATACAAAGACTGTGAGAAGTTTTTGTTTTATCTGCACTTCTAATATCAACAGAAAGAAAAACACCTATCAGCTAATGCTGATTAATTACATCTCTGTGCTGGCAGCCAAGAATGAAGAGTATCATGCCATATAGAGTATAGAAAATGTGTTCTTTTCATGAATCAGCCAGGGAAGGCATCCAAGCACTTTCAGTAGGTTGGTAAAGAGTTTGGCTAATTTTCAGATTTTGAAGCCATCTGGAAAAATTTAGCCAAAATTATCTGCTTCAGAGTCCCAAGATAAATCATTTTCCTACTTATACAATTGTTCATCATTATGCTGGTCAGTTTAGGGCTGATTTAAGTGTGAGATTATAACCTGGGTTTTGGTGGCAAGCATGACATCAGTATGAGCTCCAGCTAAAGGGAATAACAGAAAAAAAAAAAGAGTTTAATGGGATGGAATACTGACTTAAAGTCTTTAAAGAGAAATAATCCTGTTTAGCTGTATACTTTGTCAGACACTACTTTCTGACGAATGTTTAAATATTTCAGCGTGTGCTGTATTAGATGCACTTATATATTTACATATTAGTGTGTACTAAAGATAGCTTATATAAAATATAAGTAATCTTTTTTTTTTTTTTGTGAATCAGAAGAGTCCTACACATTACTGCATAAATTATGTTTATTGCAAGTAAAAAATTTGAGAGCAGCAGCAAATAATTCCCTCTTTAAAAGCAGCTTCATTATATTCTTTAGCTTTTCCCTGCATTCATGCATAATCAAACTCTTGTAACTGAGATCAGAGGGGGAAAGAAGACAGAAAGTGAATGTTGGTATTACTTTACTTTTAAATGAAAAGGAGTTAATGAACCTGATGCTGTGTAAATGGTAACATAATTTACGGATGTGAAATGTCCTTGCATTTTATGTGCTTGAAAAAAAAATAATTTCCAGTGCTACTCTTATTTTTAGAAAATGTTCTAGAAATCAGTGATTTTGATTCTGGAGACATCAACCCCCTCCTCCAGTACCTTGTCCTTACGTACTTGAGTAGCCTTGCTGACCTCGAAGGTCTGCTTGCACAAGTGTGCTATTAGTGAGCCTGGAGTCGCAGACCTGGCTGTGAAGTGCTGTAGATACATCCGACCGGCGTTCTTGGGTCGCATAAGGCCTACATTCTTTGCACAGATGTTGTGGCTGACTGCATGTGTAAGAGCTGCAGCCAGTTGACAGCACTGCAGCCTCTCGGCTGAGGATCGAGGATCCCTGGAAACGTCTCACAGGCAGTGTTTACAAGATTGAATCCTTAATTTAGAATTTCCATTTTGCCAGCAGAGGTGATATATTTTGCCTTGTAATTCTAGAAAAATTTATTATGAACGTGTAGTATGTAACCTAACAATGGCATCTGTCTCTGGTTACGGTGCTGAAGTCTGGCAGCGTGGCTGCGTGTCAGATTGGAGTTTTGGGCCTGACTGCCCTGGCTCATCGATGCAATCGAGTGAGTCAGGCAGCTTGTCTGTGCCTTGGGCTCCCTGCTTCCAGAGTGAGGATTGCGATACTTATCTGTTTTTATAAAGTGCTTGGAGACTGAGGGGAGAATATGTGGTCCAAGAACACTGCATATAAGTAAATATTGTAACCCACAAATCCTCAGAGCTTGGCTTTCGAGAAGAGTGGTCAAAAGCAGGATTTCGCTTAATGTGGAACTGATGAAGCTACTGAATGCAGCAGCCCTTCAGTGCAACCAAAAATATGTGCAGGGAGAAAGAAACCTCTGGTGCCCAGTTCTGTCTGTGCCAACCACTACCCATCCTTCTCTCTCTCCCTCTCTCTGTTCTCTCTATTCTCTCTATTCTCTCTCTCCCCCCTTTGGAATGAGGTTTTGTATGCTAAGAATTACTCAAAGCTCATAAAATGCAGGGCTTGGAGCTAAAATAACTAGTATTTCCAGGACACACATCATAACTGAAGATGATAATGGTGTGTGTGGGTGTGAGGACACGTGTGTCATTGTAAAGAACTAAGGATTCCTACCAGACAGAAGAGTTCTCTGAAGCAAAGCATAATACACACTTCAGGCACATGCTTTAAATGTCTGCCAACACTGAAAATCTTTGTATTTTCATTAAGTTGCTGCCTTAGGATCTGTATCCTAATGCAGTTCCTCTGAAATGGGAAGGTAGACTTTCTCCTTCGTGCTGTTTATGCTTTCGTAACTGTGTGATTTTCACATATTCTAGCAAGGGTAATATGTCAGGTTTAAAAAAAAATTGCTTCCATTCATGTTGAGTTGGAATGACAATCTTTTTACAGTATTGGGGAATTAACACTTAATTTCTTATAACTGATTTGCCTTTTTTTCTCCCAAACAGAAGTGGAGCAGCTTCTGTGAATCTTGACACAGGTTCTGTAACAATCCAAGGGTTACCTTATGCAGATCTGCAACCCAGGTAGGGTGAGAGGGGCAGTTCTCATAGGCACACACCTGGTGTGGACAGTACATGAGGTCAAGTATGCCTCATGCCCAGGAGGAATAGCTGCAAGTCTGAGGCTCAGGATAACAGGTCACAGTGGCTGGTAGAAGAGCCCTTAAGAAGCTCTTGGGGTGGTGAGAGCAGAACCCCCGAGGTAGGTGCAGACCTGCAGTCTCTTCAGATTTAACTTGAAGAGTCTCTTCAGGTTTAATCTTAGTTTCTGAACTAAGTCTCACAGCTCTTTAAAAAGTACCTGGTTGAATTGAGGGTTTCTGATCACCTTTAGTTCAGCAGACGTGTTGAAGCTTTTCCTTACCTTACCCTTTCAGTCTCACTTTGGATTCACTTTGAGGTACAGATTCCTTGTCTTTCCTGAAATCCCTGTGCAAGGCTTCTTGATGTGATTGCTGCATTTCCACTGCCTGTTCTGGGGTTTCCCTTTTGTTCTCTGTACATCATCCAGTTGTTTTACTTAAGTGCAAATGATGATAAGTGACTTGAGAATTTGCTGTGTGCTCACAGAGCCTTCTGGTACCTGTGTGTAGTTACCATCCAGATTGTGTAAAAACATTTAGAAAAGGTTTTAGAGTATTTTTCAGTGCTAGGTTCATACAGCAGTACCACTGAAAACACTGGCCTTGGTCAGGCCCTCTGTAGCTTCCCTAATAGTAGGTTAAGTAGAGTCCCAGATTATGTTAAAGTTGCTGTTCTGAGGTGTTTCTTCTCTTCCATGTAGTTTATTCGTGGTCTTATTTGGAAATATGACTGATATTTTAATACTCAAGTCTAAATACTTAGCGAACCCTCCCTTGCTTCTAACAAAATCCCTTTCTTGTCCGCTGCTAGTACTTCTTTGTTAAAGGGAGTTGGGAAGTTATTTGCATTTGGAAGGGAATAAATAAAAGCAAACTAACATTAAGGTGCGGTTACAAAATCTTGCAGGCCCTTTGAATGCTGGGCGTCTGCTTATTTTGGAGTATTTGCTGGGTTAAATGTAACATGGGTTTGACTGTGATGTGTCATAGACTTATCAAAGCCAAATTACTCATTAAAACAATGCTGAATTGGAACCATAATGCAGTAAACTAGCATATAAATAAAAGGTTAGCAGAAAGGTAACTTGATATATGAAACCATAAAAGAGATTTCAGAATTAATGAGGGAGACAATATTTCTCCTGTAGAGACTTAAAGATTTGCTTGAAACAGTGTAACAGCAACACATTATTTATTTCTCCTGTTGCCTTATTCTTAGGCCCATGGGACCAGACAGGAAGGAATTAGAGAGCCCTATATTACAATTTAATTGCTTGAAGGAAAAATATTATTTTTTATTGTTAACCATTAGCTGCTTCTAGTTTTATTAAAGTCGTATATGTCCATGCTCTAGCACCAATGTTTGCAGCATGCAGTCGGGACTAAGAAAATAGTTCACGTTGCTATAAACTCTGCTTAGTGGGGGAAAAAAAGGGAAAAGAAAAGATGGGTTGGAGCAGCCCCAGTGTCTGTTCAGGTGTTACATGTCTAAGAGCAGCATTTTCTTCCCCTTAGAGCAGATCTGTGCAAAACCAGTCCTGATCTTTCACTGAAAAGTGTTTGCATACTAAATCCCCTGTTTTCTTTGGGTTGAGCCATGGGGAGCAGCTCATGCTCTTTGTTATTTTGTTTTCTTTTCTTTGTGCTGGCTTGGAATTTCTGTATAATGTATTTTTTCATCACTTAAAATGTTAGTGGTGTTTTTGTTTGTTTGTTTTGTTTTTTAACCACAGGCTAGAATTGTGACTTTATTTGGCCAGAGACATCCCTGTTAAATGGACAGGTCTGGTTTTTTTTTGTTGTTTTGTTTGTTTGTTTGTTTTTTTTAAGGCAGGTTTGTTTTTTGTTGCAGGGCTGAGGGACAATGAAAGTCTTCGGCTGCTAAAACTGTTGCTCAGTTTTGCAAAATAAAATTTCTCATGTCAGCTATGCTGCGATGACTGTCCCCTACTGTGCTCTTGGCCTGTGGCAAGGGGGAGACAATGTAACTTAGTTTGTCTCACCATGGAAAAAATATTTGAGACGAATGATCTCACACCTGCTTCAGGCTAAAAATGCTTGCTGTATGAACAGACAGAATGGCTCAACTGTTAAGCTGGGGTGATTTGACCGCATGGACAGATAAGTAAAGCTGAGACACGTCTGTAATGCACAAAGCAGTGTGGTAATGGCCAAGTAGCAGTTCGGTCTTCAGTACATCTACTCAGTGGCCCGACAGGTCAGTACTGTCATCCACTGCCTTTTTTGTAGGCTGAACATTTGCTTTCTGTCATAGAAATGTGAGGGCAAATCCCATCCCTTCATCCTTTGCTGAGGTTCCCAGCAGTAACGTTGACTTTGATGCAGCCATGAAGAGACCATTGCATTCACCAGCTGGTTCCTCTTCCAAGTTCAGCTTTGTCTCTGAGGTAGGTTTAATTCTTCTGATGGCTGAGAGGCAAATGGCTTTCCAGCTTGTGGATAACATGCTTGTAGGAATATTTGAAGAAGTGTTGTGCCTTCTTGTAAGTCCAGAAAATGATGGTTGCCTTTCTTCCCTTCCACTGTTAAATTCAGACCCATTGAGAAGTATTTTCAGCATCTGTGGCTAAACTACCACGTGAAGGCAGTTAGCTAGGTTGCTGAGATGATGGAGCTGTGGCAGCTCCTTGCTGGAGGCTGCTGATGCTACCTGCAGCTGGCCTGGATTCCATTTGAAGCCAAAGGAGTCATCCAGTCTAAGAATATCTTGCATGTAGCCAAGTATGAATCATTCCCTTCTTATTACCCAGTGAAAGACAAGACACAGCAACAAGACAGAAGAACATCTCAAGAGATTGCAGTGGCTTGTAAATCAGCTCAGAAGGTTAATGGTGACAAGCTGCTATCTACTGTTCCAGCAGTGAAATGGGGGAGTAGTATTTACCATCTCGTAAAGCTGGGTTTTGTGGGCTTTGGCTTATGTTGGCAGCCCATTGTGTGCACCATCTGCAGGTCTCCTGAAAGGGTTGAAAATTTAGTCTAGGTATTTCTGTGTATATACATGGATATATGCACAGTTCTCAGGGGTTCGCTTCTTAAAGAGCTTTTTTTGGAAGCCCCATGAGCTAGCTCCTAGGTAGTTGAGGAAACATGATCCGTCTGATCTTGTGAAGCGCGGCTGAAATTTGAAATATATTGAGGACATTGTGACTGACTGTAGACTGTATTTTTTTTTCTTCTGAGATAGAGTTAACCTCATGATACCAGGGCCAGTTTTGCTTTTCTGTGCTCTTGCAAACATTCAGTAGGGAAGGTGCACTACTTCTGATGAATACTTTCATTGTTTGCCATGGACTCTGGGCAGTAACTTTGGCCTTACTGGGAAAGATTCCCATTCTTTGATGCTCTGATTCTTCAGCCAACTCTACTCTGTTGAATATAATTTTTAATCAAGTTTTCCTTTTAACTTGTAATGTAACAAGTCCCTAAATGTGTTACTTACTATCCACCAAAGAGGGTTTCTTGGCAGGGTTTCCAAACAAAAACAAAACAAAAACCCCTCTATCCTGCCAAAGTACTCTTAACGGATGAAGCAACAATTACTTGTGGCTTTGTGGAAATAGACTATATACTGTATATATTGTGGAGCAAGAGACCACGATGTGTGTAGTGATGATTTGAGGTATTGGGAAATTAAGTGATCCATCAGTATCAGCGCTCGATGCCAAGTATTTAGTTCAATGCTCCAATTTTCTGTGCAATTGAAAGTGGGAGTAGGCTTTTCAGGAAGGAGGGTCTAGTGGTTAATGCACCGAGCTGAGCCTTAGAAGGTCTGGCTTTAATTCCCCAGTCTCTACGGGCTTGCTGTACAACTGTGAACATGTTACTTGAACTCTCTGTGCCTCAGTTCTCCTCATTCCTTCCCTGGTCCACTTTTTCAAACTCCTTGGGGAGGAATTGTCAATAAGCATTGTAGGTGTTATCTAGACAAAAGGTACCCCATCCCAGTTGGGGGCTGGATATGCCTTGACCATAGAAATATTTGTAAATGTTCTGCCAAATACAAAGCCATCGTGTACATTCCCATGGTAGGAAAAATCAGCGAGGAGAAATGGCAACCACTACAACTGCATGTTTTCATTTGGACATCTTGATTATGTGAAAGTTTATGTGAAGCTGCTCCCATTTCTACCCAGGTCCCTAGCAGTACTATTTTCCTTTTGGACAAGTTTGAATGAAGATGTACTTCTTTAAGAACAAAATTCAATCATCCTTTCTCTTCAGAAACCTTCTTTCTGGATAGTTCTTAAGGCATTCTGGGACATAACACAGAGTGGCAGCTAGAGAGGCCTGTGAACTCGAGGGAAAATGTTATTCTGAACAGTCCAGCAGCTTGTCCTGGACTGATTTACTGAGTCTCCTTGTTTCTAGTCCCTCATCTGTAAAAGGCAGAAAATCATAGCTACCCTGATACTACCCTGGGCTGTCTGTGAAGATTCACTGATGTCTCTGAAGCATGTTGAAGCTGACACTTCTCCTGAAGTCTGACAGTGTTAGTTGTTGTGTTCAGTGGAAGCTGGAGGCTGGAATAAAAAAGGCATCTGCTTGGGTCAGTACTGAAGTGCATCAGCAGAAGTTAGTTCTGTCGCATTACAGTAGCCTAAGGGCAGCAGGCCAGGGCTAGGCTTCTTCAGCAAAAGGCTGGGAGGGAGCTCCCAAAAGCCCTGCCTGCTCTGGTTCTTGAGGGGTTTGGGTTTTGTGAGAGCAGGGAGCAGAGCTGTATTGGCCTGACGGAAAGAGCATTGTTGCAAGTCGCTGCCCTTCCTGCCATCTTGCATGCATTTAAAAGCAGAAAATTCTGTAATCCTGTAATAGCTGTTCCTGAGGATGAGCCCTATAATGTTTCCCTGTTTGGAAGCACCACTTCTGTGTCTGTGCTAATTTTTGCTGTTGGAATAGATAAAGAAGCTTTATCCCATGAGCATCTGACTGAGTCTTTACTGTCTTTACAGCCTAGTGAAGACAAACCTCCTCTCTGAACACTAGTGGCACAACAGACAGATAAGCCAACTTCATTCAAGCCAAGGACTGGCTTTAGGAATCAAGGTGTTTTGTCATCATTGAAATGGTGACAATAGTGGCTTCTTTGCAAGATGGCATTTCCCAGCCAGTGGGAAGGCAAGACTGAGCGTCTTGTTTTGTTCCTCTTAGCAGAAGATTTTGTCATTGGACCTAGGCCTGAACAAGGCAGTGACCCGAGAGCTGTTTATCTGCGGGCAGGTTAGGCATCCGCCGCTGGACATGTGCGTAATGTACTCCACACACTCTCGGAAGAGTTTGGCAGTTGCTATCGATTTCGTTTTCACACGTAGATTTGGCTGCTGGGATCTAGGCCAAGCTACACGTGCTTGGAAGACAGCCATTCAGGATCACACCGGCAGTCACCTGCGGAGCTGAGAGCAGACTGCCTATGGTTACTCTCCCTGCAGAAGAAGGAGATTTGTTTTGCTTCAAACAATGGGTAATGAGATCTCTTGCTCTGACTCCTGTTTGTGGAGATCTAAGTGAGTAGCACAACAGTGACCGTTCATGAAAATAGGATTAAAGTATTTAAAAAACAAAACACCTGACAATCTTGAGCCAGATCTGCTATGTAAACTGAAATTATACCGTGCTGGAGTGAGCTACCACAAGGAGGACCTTTCTGACCTACTGGTGGAGTTTTACTGTCGATTAGCAGCTCAGCCCTTGACTGATATGCAAAGATATCTTCTAGTTAGACCCACTGGATGTTTGTTCCCCCTCGTGGTAGAGTTAATTGAAGTTTTGGCCCATAGAAGGCATGGCAATATCGCAAGGAGAGGAAGATACGGGAAACAGTGTTCTGTTGGACTTTTACTTCCTGGTAATTCCACCTAGGACCTAGCTAGTTATCATCTTTGTGTTTTATTCAGATGGGTAACAAAGTAGATAGACAAATCAAATTAAGGATAAGTGGGACTTTAAGGTGTGGTAGGACTTCTTTCTAAAGGTAGAGTCCATGTGGGTTATGGAAGCTTTCCTTTTCTACTAGGCCATTGTCTCAGCAGGCACAGGAATGCGTATGACCAGCTCTACCTGTATATAAAAAGAATAACTTGCAAAAAAATGCTTTAAGTTACTGTTGATATACAGGAGATGAAAGGGTGGGAAGAGAAGAAATAGATATTTTGTAAAGCAAACATTCACAAGATCTTTTTTCAGATGCAAACTCAAAATCTGCTTTCTATGTATGTATACTTTTTTGCCAACAAATGTCTGTAAGATTTTAGAATAGAATCAACTTACTTTTTTTTTTCCAAATCTCTACGGGAGTTATCTTGACTTGTAGCCAATAGGATCTGTCTGGCCCGCAGACTCTTCCTGATGGACAAAGTGCTACTGTTTGCTTATAGCTGCTGAAAGAATCGGAGAATTGGAAAAAATACTTAGTGATAGAACTTTCATCTGCTCTCGTTTGACACTCCAGTTAATGAATGTCTCATGTCTAGCCATCCAAAGGAGTGATCTGTGAAAATCTAACACCAGCATTGCATGACGTTTTTCACAGCTAAGGCAGAAGCATCGTCTCATCAAGGACTGAATCTTCACACCTTGAAGGTCAAGTGTGAGGGCAAGACTGTAGCCAGTTTGCTTGAGCTAATACCTAAGTAGACTTCTGCATCCACAGGTGTTCAGTTTTCATCTACATCTGACACGCTGACAGGTATATAAATACATTGACACATTTTGTGTGTGGCCCACAATTTCCTGTCCTTTGAAAGCCCAGCTTAGAATGTGACCTTGTGTGGGAGAGACTCAGACTGAGCCTGTCTGAACAGAAGATGCCTTTTAGCAGAGGAGTGGTCCAGCTCTCGAAAAAGTTCTGGACTATTGGATGTTACAGGTGGGTCAGGTGTCACAAACCAGATGGTATAAAATCTTTCCCGTTCTCCTGTAGTTCTCTAAAACCAGCAACATTAGCACATTTACACTCAGTACAGACATTTTTTGGGTGGTTGAAAGCACCTGATCTGTACCTTGGGTAATGCCTGATTTAAACACATTCCAAACTGCAGGTTATGGCACCAACTCAGTCTGCAGCTAGGGATACATAGACTAGGTTTTTGGCAGGAACTGTCTAACTTTTGTCTGCAGAATATAATCAGTCTTTATAGTGTTTAAGACACATAAATCTTATCTTCCCCCAAACTGTCTGTAGCCCATTTCCTTCGGGGTTGGGGGCAGGGAGAAGTCTAGGTAGATGGAAGGACAATTTGAAAAAGAGAGAGCTCCTGTGAAGTCATTTGAGCATGAAATGTTGGATTTAGACAATGAAGTAGCTTCCTTTCCTATTCTATTTATCATTTTAATTGCTTAAAGCATATTTCTTAGAAATAGTCAAAATACAGACTCAGACATATTTATATTTTATGCATCCCTGCTGTTATGTTTTTTTGGATGTAAAATGGATTGGCAAAACCCATGGAGATGTTTATACAGAAAACATAATATAATGAAACTCTTACTGTGAATTTTGTGTTGATAGCATTTGTAATAAATCAGGAGAGTCAATTACTTTACTCTGCTATCTGCACAGTAACTACTGTCACATTGCATGAAAATATTACTTATCTGCTCACTGTAAAGATGCCAACTGTCTCTGGATCAAACTGTGCTGAACGATGAAGTCAGACTTCTTGCAAGTTAGAAGGACTTGCAAATCATAGAAATATATGTGCTGGTGAAAAAGCCAAAGGTTTCTGACAAACTGCTTTACGATGACTTTTCTTATTTGTTGTTTGTGTACTGAAAAGGAGGAGGGGACTCAGATCAGTTCCTTAAGTTGTTAATGTTGAAGTAGTTCTTTGGGGACACAGAGGAATCAAGTCTTATGTATCGTAAGTGCTTACTATTTGGCAAGCAGAGTCAAGGCATCAGTCTGGCAGGGTGTCCTACAGGGGGAGAAACACTGGGTAGGTAATGGACTCTCTTGTTTCTAAAAGTCTGTCCTTTTCTCAAGATTTCCTCTGGTGTCAGGCTGAGCCTGGAATGAGGGATTCGAGACCACTATTTTTAAACAAAAATACCTTGAAAGGACATTCTGATCTCAGCTTTTGAGTATTGAGTGTGATTCTAAAAATAGTAATATGTCTCTGCCTACAGGCCAGCGTGAACATCTCGGGACATAATTTCATCTATTTGTTAATAACTGCAACTCTTATAAAATTTGAGGAAATGTCCCTTTCAGTGTGTGTGAACTTTGAATGCTTTAGCTCTGGAACCAGCATAGGAACAAATAATTCGAGGTTCACCCATTTAAAAAAAAAAAAAAAAGGGGGAAGGGAGGAGCAGAAAAAAAGAAAAAAACATATATCATTAATCTGAGAGAGAGGACTGAAACTGCACTTGCTTGTAGGGCTGATGGCTGGTGCCATCAAAATCACCTGTATCGGCTGTGCAGTTCTCAAGCCAGTCTTGGCTGAGCTGGCTGAGATGCCTCTGAGCTGACTACAAGGCCCTTTCTGTGAGCTGACAGTTGGCTTGCAACAGAAGAGGCTGAGTAATCAGGCAATTACAGCTGAAATCAGAATCAGCCACTTGAAGCCCGTGTTGTTTTTGCATTTCTGTTATGTTTGGAGTTGTTATGTGAGTTTAAAGATCTTGAATCATTTTCTAAGCCTGTGCATTGAAATTGATTGAATACTGGATGCTGTAAAAACAATTACTTCAGCACAGATATACTTACACAACTCCCTCCTAATTTTTGGTAACCAGGTTCAGGCACTTAGTTATCCTTGGTGAAAAGCCATTGGATATAAACAAGTTGTAACCTCTGTGCAGTTGGATGGCTGAGGAAATTAATGTCTTTTGGTAAGAAAGTGGCCTTCTCTTGTTAGTATATCTGGCCCTTGCAGGACTGTGAAAAGATTTGTTGTTACCATGCCTAGGACTCTCTTACTTAATTCAGTACCAAAGAGAACATTAGTTTTCTACTTCTGAGCTGCTGTGCTTTACATTCAGGATCTTTCACTGCACCTTTTACATCCTCCCAAGTTTCACACGTGCAGAGCAGTTCTCAGAATGTGAAGCTGTTCCTCTTACTGCACAGCAGAGTACACACAAACACTAGGCGATGTATGCAACATGGCCTTTATCCCCTTTGGGTATTTCCAAAATAATTAAACAATTTAAAACATGTTTCTACAGATAAATACAAACCCTACACAGTGATTACTAAGGGCTTGTAATTTCTCCTCCTGCAGTCAGGCTAACGCAAAGCTTGCCATTTTGTACGCTGTTGTAGCTTTATCCATACCATTGGATGCCCCTTAGATCTGCACATAATATTCTAATTACTAATGTAATTTCCCCACAAATATAGAATGGATTGCAGAATCTGGTGAACTCTGTATGAATATTCTTGTTGTCATCCACATACTGCAGACATAAAACCACTAGCAGTCTTTTGGAGAAATCCATTGTTTCATCATTCATAATTGTACAGCACTTTCCAGAAATTTTCTCAGAAGCATCTCTCATGAGTTTTGGAGCCATAATTTCCATTATCTCATGTTGAGTAACTGGATTTGTGAATTTGTCTTGAGTCATTTTCAGCTACTTTGAAATATGAGGATCAGATTCTGTTTGCAAACGAGTCAGCTAAGATTGATTTCGGCTTTACTCTTTGCTAAAGGGTGTATTTTCAGTTTCTTTACTTTAGTGGTCTTGTAGTGCATGTCTTTGTCAGGCAAGATAATATCTCCTACTTAGTACTTTCATAAGGATCTTCCTGTTTTCTTTTTTCTTTAGAGAGCACTGAAAACTTAGCATTTCACCCACATTCTTGTGGTCTTTTGAATGATATCAGCTGCTTTGCAGTGATCTCAAATGGGTTTTAAGATTGTTTTTCCCAACTGGAAACACGGGTGGCATAACAGCTTAATTGTGCATGTAGTCAGAAGTTCAGCTTTTGGGTGCAGACTACAACAGTAGGTACCACGTGTCCTACAACCACCTTGAGAACTGAAGAGCTATTAAAAAATGAAATTTGGGAGCTCAATGCAGCCTTTTTCGTCAAATAAATGAAATATATTTTCATAGGTGGCATATCTCAGAAGTGTTTAACGTACTGAGCTGTGGTTTGATTCTGCTGCAGACAAAATCAGATACAGCTGGAGAATTCAGCCAGCAAAAGCTCTGTCAGTTACTTCTGTAAGTTTGTTGTTGTTTTCTTTTCAATAATCAAAAAGCTTTAAGTGATTTTTCTTTCCTCATTTTTTTTTCACCTTGAAGTTACATTGTCTAATTCTAACTTTGTTCAGTCGCTAACAACACGCTGATACGGCACAAGAGCAGATTGCTTATTACTTCTGTAATCTCTTCTGGAAAAGTAAAACACTTTTACACAGCTTCTGCAGGGTTTGTGGACCTTGTAGAAGGAGAAGAGCAATCCACTCGCTGTTCCACGCAGAAATAAGCATTCCACACCCCTGGCAAATTGAAAGAAACGTCTCAGGGCCTCTTGCAGTGCTGCTCATTCAAAGCAGTTTCTGAGGGCCAGCTGTAACAAAAATGCTAAGGCACCTCACATGCCTTTTTGGTAGAATTTAGGAGCTGATGCTAGAAGGCTTTGTTGGCTGCCTGCTCAAGTGTTCAGTGCTTGGAATTAGAGAAAAACCGGGAAGAAATGTGCTTTTGGAGTGCTTTCAGTGCACTTTGACTTTTTTGAAGTACAGGGTATCAGTAGTGCAGGTTGCAGAGTTCTTACTTGGAACTCTGCTCTTCTGTTGCAGAAACTTTTTCATGCCTTGAAATGGTACATGCTGATCCCAGATGTTAGAAATAATCAAAGCAATGCGATGGCTAAAACCCTTAGTATCTAAAGTGTTGGTCTAATCTGCATGCTATGCACCTTCTTGAAACTGCTGATTCAAAATTCAGGGAAAAAGACTAAGAAATACTAAGATGTCATTTCAAAACTGTAACTAAAGGCAAGTAAAAGTGTAAGATCCTGAATAAAAAAGTGAACGATGAGGGAAGGATTTGGTTTTTGTATTTCATGTGGAAAACAGGTTCAATCAGATGAACTGTATCGGCTAAAACCGTTGTCTTCAGATGGCTGTGTCTGTATGGCTACGGGAAAAAAATGAAGTACGTGGTCACTAAGGGGAAAATGAGATAGGTAAGGGGTAATTTCAAGGAATATGGTAAGAAGGAAATAGAGGGTCTGCATTGCTGTGTAGATCTTCAGTTAGATGATACTGATGTGTTGGGTACTACTTGGTCATGACTTTATTCTGAGTTATCTCCCCTGTTATGAATAGATGCAAGGGTAACGTGAGGAGTGTGCTCTCTGTGTTGCTCTCCTTTTATGAACGCACCAAAGGTGAGAATGGTAAGGTAGGTTCTAGAATCTGGTGTGCCCAGCCTCGGTGAGGAAGATCTCATGCAGGCAAAAGAGAACCATTTACTGAAAGAGAAAGACGTCCATGGCCACCTGCGTTCCTGGAGATGGAGCAACAGATCCAGCAGTGAGCATCCTTTCGGACACATGTAACACATTCAGAAGCTCATCTAGTATTAAGCCTCAGAGATAATGTGGAAAAATGCAAAATATCTGAGGACCAAAGGAAAAGAGCACATCCTTTGAGCAGAGGGCATGTTCTTTGCTGACATAACTGGCTGAAGTTGAGACTTGAGAGAATTTGGCCCATACACACTTGGTCTCCTGTGTGGGCACAGGTCTTCCACGGTGTTTGACATAAATAACCCCGGCCCCTACTCTGCTTTTGGGGAGGAGATTAGGGGTTTGGGAGTCTGGGAAAAGCATGTGTCTGATGACCCTTTTTCAAACCAGAATTGCATATCGTATCTTTGCTAACTGTAATGTAATATCATCACACATGAAGTGCAGGAGGTGAGAGCTGAGTTTTAGCTGGTATGTCTGTCATGACTACAGAACTAACACCTGTGATCATACAGCGATTGATCAGCGACTGATCATACAGTGATGTTTAAGTTGAAAGTAGAGCCTATTGATTGCAAACATTTTTTTTTTTTTTCTTTTTTTACAGCTATACTTGACAGGATTCTTTTCCAGCAGAAAATTTCAACTTGGCATTTTCTCTTTGCATTACATCATTCCATGATAAACAGGCCTCAAATCAATACTTAAGAGACATCCAGATATAAGGGTTTAGGTCATTGCTTAAAAGACGACTGTAAAGATGTTTGTATGGAAGTCCTATTCTTTTTCTCTTCTAGATGTACATCTTGGGAATACATTTTTGAAAAGAAATCCAGAGTTTGGGTTCAAACTGTTGTCTCTCTTGCCATAATGAAGCCAAAGATAGGCCTTACCTAAAATCATTCAGATGCTTTCAGGCTTCTGGAGAGTTGAGGTTTAGATCCTAGGTTGTTTTGAGGTTAATGCAAACCAAATCCTTTTGTTAGTCTTCCGCAACACTGCCTGACTAGTAATGCTTTACTTCAAGGTGAGGACTTGAGGTCATGTTAGCGTGGTTCGGAGACTTACTGCTTGCTCAATGTGAGAGTAGATACGTGTCTGTGCATCAGTTCTGAGTGTTACAGGGCAAAATGAGGCGCAGGTTCAGAAACCAGCAGTCTTGATTTACAAGGACAGCCATTTACTGCCGTTGGGCTACAGTATTTCCCATGGATTTGCAAGGGTGTTTCTGTCAGTAAGTATGACTGCTATTCACAATTACTTTTAATAATAATAATTTAAAAATACATCTATGAGAGAGATTCTTCCTGGTTTTCACCTAGCTACTTGGTGTGAGATGGGAGGCATGGGTTTCCTTGGGGAGGGCAGACTCAAAGTCTAGCCCAGAGCACGATAGGACATCGTTGTGTCTGTCCAACATACGCAGCTAAATCAGCCCTTGTAGATCTATTTGGGATCTAGACACTGGAGACCTGCTTAAGGGCAGAAGGCTTGTGAAGTCATCATCTTTTATAGGATTTAGGAAGACATTAGGAAAACATCTGTTGGAGAAGAATTGGATGCAGTTTATTCTGATTTGAGGCAGGGTTGGACAGTTGACATCTCTGGGAAACTTCTAATCGCTGTTGCATGAGACTGGTGATTTTGCTCAGTCCTCTCTGACATATAAACGCCCAAATTGGATTAAAGGTCCATACTCTGCCCTACTGGAGCTGGGAGCAAAGGCTGAGGGAAGAGCAGCAGAAGAGGGCAAGCGTGGAGTCAGTCTGCCTGGGTGCATTCTTCCAGCCACCAGCAGTTGCAGCTTAGGGACTTGTTTAACTGATACTCGTGTTCTGTTTTATAGACCTCGACCAGTTTTACAATCACATTTTTTTTTTTCTAATCACTTTTTGAATGCGTGCCTTCACAATATCCCATGACAGCGAGTTTCCTAACTGGGTGTTAGTTAACTTCCCCACCAAAACCTAGCCCGTCCTGACTCTACAGAACTGCCACACGATGTTTTCATTCGGTACATCCTCTGCTTTGCACCTTACGGGACAGTGAGTGGCATGCCCCATGATCAGTATGATCATGTGCACGGTGTTATTTTACTGGTTGGATTGCACAACGTTTAAAGGCATGTCAGGGAAGGAAACGTGTCATCGGTACAGGATAAAACTCAGCGTGCTGGAAGCAGACGCGCACTTGAGTTTTACAGCATGACCTTTAGGGTTGAATGAGATAATTTTAAAAGGCCATCTTGCTTCAGGGAAGCCAAAATGGGATGGGAAATGGGGGAATCATTAAAAACATGAGTCCTAAATTGTTTTTGGTCTGTGTTAGGT
Organism: Aythya ferina; assembly: GCF_964211825.1. Lineage (NCBI taxonomy): Eukaryota > Metazoa > Chordata > Aves > Anseriformes > Anatidae > Aythya > Aythya ferina. Next base: position 28,179,107 of record NC_140304.1, on the reverse strand, counting down.
TCAGATATTTGTCCTAACATCTGGTTTCTCTACTACTTTCATCTTAAATCTAAGCTGGATTTTCTTGGTAAACAAGCAGTAAATTCATCACTATGAGCTTTCTAAAAAGCATTATAAGTTATTTTAAAGATCTTTTTGGAGTTTTATTTTAATTGCACAATAAGCTTCCATTCATGACTAAAGATGCCTGCTTGGGGCGTCAACAACAATTTTTCTTTCCTGTGCTTCAGCCATATTTTGAGAAATCGGCCAGAAAAACCTTCTTAAATTAGATACACCAATAGCAATTGATTCTGAAAGGGAGAGAAAATAAATTATTATTCCTTCAGATATTCATACAGCTGCGAATACATCTTGATTCAATTTGTACCAAGCGGTGGGAAAACACTTTTTGAATGGTTCGAAGGCATTTAATAGTCCTGCGATGCACAGCTGATTTACAGCCGAGCTGTACTGGATTTCAGTGTCATGTGTCTGCGAGTTTGAAGGTATGATATGGAAAATTATTACCTTCCCTGTTATTCTGAGTAATTGCTCTCTAATGGACTCTTCCAGCATCGAGACCGTTTTATTGCTTAAGGTAACTGTTAGCCGATGCCAGTTACTACAGCTCTGACAATACGCTGCCTCCTAGGAGGAGGCTTGTTCCCTCGGGGACAGATGCCCTGTGCTCTCCACTGTTGGCTTTGCATTTGCTTTCCTAACATGATTACGAAACAACTCAGAAAACTTAATTAAAAATATAAAGGGAAGTCCTTTCCTTGTAGGGTTGATAACTTGAGACAGCAGGAACAAAGAGATTACCAAAGGGATTTGGACCGCTGGTCCATCTGAATTCAGGGTTCTGTCTGAAGCAGCAGTGAGTCCTGAGTGCTTCAGAGCAGAGATCCTACTGCACAGTAGTTACATGATGATATCTTTTTACAGAAGTTTTGTTGAACATCCTCTTTTATGAGGAGGTGAGAAGTAACTCTAGGTAACTGTTCTGTGGATAGCTTTGTACTATTCATCGTGTAGCTTGGTTACCTATTTCACTCTGTTTTGGAGGTAAAGTTCCAGATCTCTGCAGGAGTTTTTAATCTGAAGTGTTCTCTGCTTTTTCTCATCTTTACCACCTGGGTCTGAAATTGCCTATGTTTCTGTAAGGTCTCTTTTGGCTAGAGTGTTAGCTATATTTTTGGTAAAAGGTATTAGCTGTTGATACATTAAATGGATATTGTGATTTGTCCTCTGCCCTCGAGTGCTCTTTCATTGAGTTTGTAGCATGGTGATGTGCCATCTGAGGTTTCTTAAATAATTGAGAAATAAAGTAGCTACAGCTAAACTACAAATTACTGAATATGGTGTCAAGCACTGAAAGAAAATAGAAAAAAAAAACACAACACAAGACTTCTAACATTGCACAGAAACATCTGGAAGAGGACCTTGGTTTCTTTGCAAGGTGGAGGGCAGGCAGGAGCAGAAATGTTGTGGATATAAGCAAGGTGAGCTCTGGAAATGTTGCCATTTTGTATAGCTCTCTTAGAATTGAGATGGTTTTGAGTTTGGCAAAAAGGAATTCAAAGTGCCTTTGCAATCACTTCTCAGCAGAGTGGTGACATCTCCGCAGAGGAGTTCATTTCTGCTCTATACCACCTAGTGGTAATCCTCAAGCTGCTGCAGGGGTTTCCGGAGGCTTAGTGTGTATGTTGCTCTTCTCTCCTTTGTGAGCTCTTCACAGCAGGACATCCTCCATCCTCACATAAATCACCTCAGCCTTTCCTTGTCAATGTGCTCTTTGGCTGTCCTGATCTGGTGAGACTTCTCTTGTGCCTGCGTGCTGGAGAGGAAAGAGGTGAAGCTTCTCACCAGAGAAGAAAAGAGGTGGTCTTCCAGTGATAAATGAGCTGTGAGCTTAATTTGCTTCTGAGAAGATCACTTTCTTTCTAAAACCTTTGCTGTTTAATTTGAATGACAGAAGAGTTACTCAAGAGCCTGATCTTACCTTCTTACTTGCTTTGTTCATTTAGGGCTGGTTAGTACTAGAGTGCTCCTGAGCGAAAGTCCCCATGAGGAGGGTGCTGAGCAGGATGCAGTGGGGCTGTGCGTTTCCTCCCTGGCATAGCACCGCTGCTGTTACTGGTCAGGCACACGCTGGGGCTGGGGGTGCTGAGACGTGGCTGAGCAAGCTGCAAGGTGGGGAGATTTGGGCTCTGCTTCTGCCCTAATCCCGCAGTGTGGGAGGCAGCATCACCTCTCAGCAACAGGGAAGGTGGCCTCAGCTCCCTCTAAAACACGTGGATTAAATCTAAGGGGTGGCAGTGCTGGCATCTCTGGCTTTGAGAACCTGTTTTGGTGTTTGTTTGCTAGTTTTGTTTGCTAATGTGGCGATCTGTCTCAGGCAATAGTCGTGGACCTGTGAGGGTCCTTGTGGTGCTGAGCCTGGAGATGCAAAGGAGAGCCAAGCACACTCATTTCACCACGCTTGTGCTTGTGCTGTGAGGGAAAAAAATAATGTGGGAAAATAATGATGTTTTGAAACAGGGCGATACACATCTACAGACTGATGCTGAGAGCAGAGGGGAGTGTAGGGGGAGGGCAGGGGCTGTCACCAAATGATCCAAGCCATAGGAGACCTGTCTAGTCAACAGAGCAGCAAATCTGAGCTTTCCTGTGTATATTTATTTTCACGTCACAATCTGTTTAAGCAAGAAAAGCACATTCTAATTGCACTCTAAACAAGGATTTCTCCTTCAGCATTTTACAGCTGTTTCTCGTATGTGGTGCCAAGCTGATCTTAGTGAGATGTTCTAGCGCAGCATGGCCACGAGCCCAGTGGGCGGATGTTTCTTTTGCTGCTTTTTCATTCACTGTTTCAAGGGGCAGTTGAGGAAGAGATACTGTTTTGCTCCTTTACAGCGGTTTGTAACTCACGAAGCCCGTTCCAGCCTACAGAACTGTACATCTGGCTCAGAAGCACTCGGGTGGCCCGGAGAATGTGCTCAGCAGGAAACACGATGCTTCTGGAGTAAATGCTGCAGTCTGACTGGAGTTAACTTCATTTAAGACTAAAGAGCAAAGATAATAGATAAGATAGTGGCTGCTGGAAAGGTGATACCAGGAGCTGAGCCGAGTTACGGTGCCTCTCAGAGCAGCTTGAAGTGCTTTGGGCTGTAAAGCTCTTGCATCCCATTAGAAGCTGCCTGTAGAGCAGCAAGCTAATGATTTGATCCTGCCCTTGTTCAAGCTGATAGGAGTTTTGCCAAGTGCAGTGAGAGTTGGATAGCGAGGACAAAGGGAGCAGAAGGGCTGTTACCTGTGCTAGAACACTGCGAGAAAGCTTGTCTTTCTGTGTCCTCTAGGACTTACAGTTAGCTTCAGGGGCCTTTGTTTCTCCTGTCTTAAATTCAGAACCTTTCCAAAACAGACGTCAAAGTTTAAGATTTTGTGACCTGTTGTCCAAGAGAAACTCCTCCGTCAGGCAGCGTGAGGTCCTGAAACAAGAAGAGGCAAAAAACATGCTGGGAAAATGAGCTGGGTGCCGCAGTTGCGTTACACCAGCTACGAGCAGCACCTTGGGAGCGCGTGTCCCTGGGCAGCAGCTGCGCTGTGCCTTCTGCAGCCCGAGCAAATCCACCCCTGCACTGCGTTTACGATTGCGATGTCACCCCACTAGAGGGATTTTTCACTTGCTGAGCTCCGCCACACCGCGCTGCGTTTGCGTGCAGGCTGCTGGAAGCCACGGCAGAGACGCAGGACACTGCTCGTGCGTCCCGCCGGCTTCCCCTCTTGTTTGAAGCGGATTTTAGCAATGAGAAATGACACTGGGGTTAGTGGTTTCAAAGGGAAATGTGGTGGAGTTACATTCTTTGTTCTCATTCATGCAGTTATACGAAAGGCCCAGCTTCTTGGAAAGCAAAATTCTTTACTCTTAGGTGCTGAAATGTGAGTGTAGGTGTCCGGTTGCAAAATGCATGTTTGAAAATTGCAGCCCGTTCTTATGTATTTTTAAATAAGCATCAGCGATACTGGGGATAAAAATAAAGCATCTATTCCAGCTGAAGAAACCAATACACTCCAAGGTCCCTCTGGACTAAGACATCTTGCTAGTGGCATCTCAGCTAATTTTAGACTCCCAAATTAGAACCATCGAAGCTGAGAGGCCAGATCTATAGGCTCGTTATGGAGTTAATGAAAAGCCAGAGATACTTCCCAAAGGTTGAGTCAGCCACCTAAGAGCTGGAGTTGTGTGTGTCTCTTTGCTGCCTCTCATGCACGGCTACAATGCTCACAAGGCAGACAGAATAGATCCAGGACTGAATTTCTGTGTGAAGTTCTGGGTGAGCTGTGCTGAATTGAGCCACAGATTTTGATGAGTTTTCAAAAGAGGGTAGAGCCAGCCTGATACTTCTTGGCACAAAAGACCAGATACAGAGTTGTTATGGAGATGAAGAATCCCAATAAAGGCTGAGATGAAGTCAGTATTAATCAAAACTGGCTTTAAAAATATTTTTCTAAAATGGAGCAGTACCAATCCCACTGAGTTTCAACGAGCCTTATAGCCAGCTTCCATTGCCCTTAGTACACAACAGTTTCTATACTTGTCTTTTCTGAAATGCCCTCTTATCAGCGTGCTCCTGCAGGCAGCTTGGTGAGTCTCACTGACTTCAAGGGAAGACTGCACAAAGCAGGTGGGTGACAACTCGGGGAGGGTGATAGCTGAGGAGTAATAGGCTACATTTATCCCAGGAAGTGGCATCATTTGGGGAAATCACAGGCTAACTGCAGTGCTAGTGAGATTCCCATTTCCAGATGATAACAGACACAAAAGTTTGGGGTAAGTACTGCTGAGATATTAGGGAGAATGGGCATTTTTGTCGGAATCGTGTTACAGGAGATGCCCAACGGACACTTTGTAGTGTTCATTAATAGATCGATGAGTACAAAAGTGAAACAATTACTTTAATAAGAATTTTTCGTCAAAGCCAGGTCAGGAACAGTCTCCTCTGCCAGCTCAATGAGAAAAGTTGTAAGAATCAGGCCCAAACATGATTAAAGGGGTAGGAAAGTGGAGTCCGTCTGTGGAGTCAGTCATAATTCCAATTTATGGATGCAAAAACCATCCCATTCACTAAACAAAAGATTTTCCTGGATTGTTTATTTTCAAGTTCCCCCACTGGTCATGTACTGATCTATTACGTATATAAAATTCTAGGTGTAAAATCTCCTTCCATTTGCTTTCACAGTATGTGCTGCGTTTATTCTAGTTTCTGTTAGAGTGAGGACAGAATTTGGCTACTTCACTGTGCAATAAATCAGTGTTCTCTACTTCAGCCTACTAAGTGCTTATTTCTCTATCTAAATATTATCATTTTCTTCTCCTCCTCTGAAAAAAACAAAGAAAGAAATTCTTCTGAAATTTTGACTCATACCAGAGTCCTTTGTAACAATGGAATGTGCAATTAACATCAACCCAATTCTTATCTGAAATTGTAGGGGAAGAGACAGAGCTCATTCTTGATGCCTCTCTTGTGCAACCCAGCGTTCCCTCAGAGTAGCAAGATTCCAGTATTAGTGGAAAGCTTTTTTTGTAAGACGTCCCAGCCCGTGCCAGCGCGGCGTGTAATGCACACCAAACAGGCTAGCTCATGAAGAAAAACATGTTTACAGAAACTGAAATGACTTCTTTGTTGTTTACTCATGAAAAGGAGAATGGCGTCAGGAGTACTTCGAGAGGGAATCTAGCTTTTGAATTGTGCCTGGAACAGTGCTGCAGTGTGACTAGACAGAATTTTCATGATCTTGAGGCTGTTCCAAGAGCTGCTGAGCAAATGCCCCATCACACAGTTGATCTGTTAGGCACAGAGAGAGGCATTGTCATCTCAACACATGGCTGCACATACCATGCTGCCCAGTCACCCCAGGGAAGGTGACTCACTGTTCAATAAAAGCAAATCCTGCTCCATAACATCACCTACCTCACCCGCACTTCCAGAGGCTGCTGTCTTAGCTGGCTGATGATTCAAGTTCACTTGACCATTTCAGTGCTTCAGCACCTGCCCTGAATTGTCTGAGGCTCCCAGTAATGTGTGAGGGGGGCAGTGATGCCCCCTTAGAGCACGTTGTAGAAATCTTGTTCCCGGTTTTAGGCTTTCGGAATTCCTCTGGTTATTATTGCCTGTTCATTTTGATCTGCTCCCTTCCAGGGATTTTTAATTGCTACTTTTTTTTTTGTTTTATTATTTATTTATTTATATTTATTTTTTTTACCTCTGGTAGTTATGCATCATGAGTACTCGCTAAAGCTTTCCAGCTTCTCTGGTTTGCGGTCATTTTTTTTCTTTTCTTTTCTTTTTGAACTTGAGGCTGAGTTGCTTCCCAATATCTTTTACTAAAAAACTTCTCACTCTCTCTGTTGTGCTTTGCAGTGCTGGTGCTTGTGCTTCCAAACCAGATGGCTTTTGTTGTTGTTGTTTTGCTTTGGTTTGTTTTTCCCTAAAGAGCAATTTGTACTTCGTGTCGTGGTACTGTCTCCTGGCTCCAGACTTGAGATCCTGGAGATCCTACCTGTTGTGGGCACGGGCACTGTTTCATCTTGGTTCACCTGGGTGTGGAAGGTGTTTGAGTATTGTCTGCGCAGTCAATCAGCTAAAAGATTTGTACCCTGCTTCTTCCAGTAATATCTGAGAGTTTGCCAAGGTTACCAATGCTGAGAGTGTCTGGGTGGGAGATTCTTAAGGCAACAGAAGGAAAAAAAAAATATGGAAAAATTAAAAATACTGACTGTAGAGGATGCCAAGCAATAGACTGTACAGATGACTTTACCTTCTCCTCCCCTGGTAGAATAGCAGCAGGGCTTCCAACTAGGTATCGGAGGAGAAGGAGCCGTCACAAGTAATGTTAATAGAAACTATTTGTGTTGTGCTTGCCCAGCCAGCACAGCTCTGAGTGAGTTATCTCTGCACAGAGCAATACAGAAGTAAGTACCTTTTGTTTTTTTTTTTGAAGAGTAGGTAATGGGGACGGGGTGATTCACACACAATCCATCACTTACTGTAAGTGTGTTTCCCTTAAGGAGCTTACTCGGGGAATTGTGTAAGCACAGCAATGCTTTTGTAGGGCTTATCATATGATTTCTAGGTCCTTATCCTTTAATTTCTTTTCTGCTCCTGGGTGATTGCTCCTCTAGACTCTCTGCCCTTTGAACAACAGCATTCTGTACTTTTAACAGCATCTGCTATTGCTGTTCTCCTGGCTCTTTACAAAGTTTCGCCTCACCCCTGTGCCTGACTTTATCACTGTTTGCAAGCGGGGAAACACTCCTCTCCCACCTTTTGGGTGCATCTTTTCCTACTGTGGTACTCTGGAGCCAAGCTGAAAGGTGAAATAAAAGGAAAGAGCCCAGTGCAGCTGTCGGTCTAGGAACTGAAGAGTGATTTGGCCAAATGCTCTTCCTCCTGCCAGTGCAGAGTTTTTCTGTGCTGCAGATTCACTAGTGATTTATACGTATGGCCAAGGAGTGCATTTTCTGAAGAAACTTTGGTGTAGCTTGATTGATCTCTTTCAACAGGCTGTGTTTCCTTGCTTTCTGTCCTTAACTTCATCCCACGCATGTACCTATGCTTCCCTTATTAAACAACAAGCAACAGTGTGCTCTGTAGGATTATTGCTGTCTGTTTGGCTTCCTCCCCTTTCTTATTGTTCCTCTGTCTTGCTGGAGTGCTCTCGTCCTTCTTGTGCCTGCTGTGAAGACAGGAGCTATTCTGGTGCTTCCCCTGCCTCAGGAGTGGGAGGTGAGTGACTGGCTAACCACACACAGAACTGTCTGCTGCCCTCAGCACAGCCAGGAGACAGGGAGACTGGGACAGAGACATGGCAGCGAGAAATAGCTGGGTGCAGGGGGAACGTGGGGGTGACTCACGCAGGATCAGGAGCGTGACACCAAAGTGTGCCGCAGCAGTGGCAACTGCTTCATCCTCAAAGGCCGATGGCTCTGTGGGAAGTGGATTGTGTGTGACTCAGTTGGCTTTGCTGACTCCTGCACCAGGCTGAATGAAGCCCAGGCTGACCCTAGAGGTCTGCAGTGAGTTCATCCTGTTGATGCACACAGCTGCGAGATGGCTGAGCCCTGCCTCAGCCTGCAGTGCTGGCAGGAGCTAGGACTGCTACAGTGTGCTCAGACCAGAGGAGAGCAGAGCATGGAAGGGTCTTCCGAGGCTCAACATGAAGCGGTGCTTCAGAGGAAGAAATTAAAGGGTAATGGGTAGGCTCTGACAGGCACGGCTGCTGCTGCAGGACCTTTCCTGGCTGTAGAGCAGCACCTCACTCAGCTGAATCCCTGTGGGCAAGGCACTATCTTTCTGTTCAATCGGTGTGTACAAAACCAGTGGGTATCTGTTCTCTGGCACAAAGGAGCCTTGACTTCAGTGGTTGCTGCTGGACACTGCTGTTAACGTGTTGCACAAGCAGACTGGGGCAGTTGCTGAACGGCTCCACAGTGAAGTAAGCAGACAGCACAGCAGCGTGGCAGCTTTCCTTGTGCCTCAGCCTGATCAAAATATCAAAAATGAACAAATATGTTGGCAGTAGGACAATGAGTGAGGCTTCATATTTGGTAATAACGTGATTTGATGAAATACTGAAGAACAGGCGTGCAGTTAGTTTAGCATGGTTGTAAAGTGCATCTTGTGGGGATTGGCCTGAGGTTGTGAGGTTAGTGCACTGAGGGTTTCTTTAAAAAAAAAAAAAAAAAAAAAAAAGCAACATGTGATATTGCTAAAACATCTATTAAACAGAGTAAGTGCTGGCTCAGAGTAGCTGACAACAGCAAACAGAAAGTAAGTGCATCCAGTGGGTTTGTATACGGCGTGGCTTAGTCTGTTTTAATACTTGAGGCTCAAACTTGCTGGTAAGGACAGCTGCTAATCATATCACATTCCTTCTAACCTCCACCGGATTTACTCTGTCATCCTTACAAGGGTCTGGTTTGGGTTGGGGTTGGGGGAGGCCTGTTCATGGGCTTCAGAGGGAGTCAAAATAGGATTGCTTTTGCTCCCAGATCAGCTCTCGGATTTGGTAGTGGTCACTTCAGGATCAAGTGCAAGGGATTCACTGACATGCTCCTACGCAGGCAGCCCTTTCGAGTGCAGCTTAAAAGAATGGGAATATTTTTATTCGACTGATTATTTTTCCAAGAACTAACACAGTAATTAGAACTAGGATATTGCATTTTCCAGTGTCATTTGGTAACAATTCCAATAAATTTGATGGATTTCTACCCATATAAATTCACCGAAGGATCCGAATCAGGCTTGTTTATATTTGCATGATTCAGTTGTAATTGCTTTCGTGTCTTCACTGTTCTTTCCATGGAGATCTCCTTGGACTTTCGAGTTTGAAGAACTGTTTTGAAACAGGAGGTGCAGAGAGAAGGGGGAGGATAAAGGCAGCGAGAGAAAAAGCCTGTCTGCAAGGCAGATTTTTTTCCAGGCTCTCACAGCTATATTAAGAAGCACCTGGAGACAAATAAAACCAGAGGTACTCCTCGCCCCAGCACAGAAGCTAGTTACTCATAAAAACACGTAGACCGTGGTGCCTAACAACATACTTGGGCAGCTCTTGTGTGAGCGCTGCACCAGGTTATTGTGTTACGGGCTCCCTGCGTCTCCTCCTGCCTGGAGGACAGCCTGCCAGCCGCCAGGCGTGCTCCAAACCCCTGCTTGTTGCTACCTGTTCCCCAGCCACCGTGAGACGAGGGCGCTTCGCCTGAGAGCAGGCTCCCTTTGCTTGCTTCGCGTGCTGTTAGGCGAGTATCCTCGGCAGGCCCCAGCCAGGATCTCTGTTTTCCGTTCGATGCGCCTGCAGAATTCCCATGAAAGCCGATGGCCGGGGAGCGGGGTAGGCCGGGGAGGGCTCTGTGGGTCGGTGCAGCGAGCGGGGGGGCTGCCAAGTTTCTGTCTGTCGCTGCGTGCACGAGGCGCGCCGCAGCCAGAAAGCAGGCGTAGCGTGCCACAGAGGCCGGCACGAAGCCTCCGCGGCCCTATCTTGTCTTAGCAGGGGGGATGAGCTGGGGATGGAGGGGAAGGAGCTGCATCCCTCTGGGTGCTGAGATGAGAGCTGTGTTGGGGTGGGAGGGAGAGGAGCGGTGCCTCGTGGGCCCACAGCCACCTAGGGCAGGAGCACGGGCCTGTGCTGGCACTGTGAGGGCCCGCAGCGTGTCCCCGGGAGGTAGGAGCACTCTGAGAGCATTGCCCCGCTGCCTTGGTGTGGCTCCGGGACAGGGAAACGTTCACTGTCCCTTCCTGCTCTGCTCCTGTTCCCTCAGATGCCATCACATTCAGACCAAACGTGGCACCTGTCTGCCTCGATAGTCTGAAGTGAGAGGTGTTAGTAGGCGGATGGGAAGGGGCAGGGGGTAGGTGTGAGAACAGGGAAGCAAGAGAGGGAAACTCAGTGTAAGAGACTACCAGGAGGGTTGTTTTGGCATCCGTGGGCTCAGGGAGGCACAACAGGGCTGGGTCATTTAGGGGGAATGACAGTTTTGGTCAGTTCAGTCCCTTGTGTGTTTCTGAATGATCTGTGACTAGAATTGATCTTGGAGTCCACATATATCCTGTGCAGTTATACTTCAGTGTTTGGGATCTACTCTGTGCTTCAGCTGTTCAGCAGGATCTTCCCATAGTTGCTAGTGTTGCTGAGCTGCTTGATGCCATATCTCTCTAACCCAAATACCCATCCTGGAGGGCAGGCAGTTCAGGCCTAGGAATGGACGTCCGTGGTTCACCTAGTCACCTGGCTACTGGCATGAAGCATTTGCATCCTGAAAATGTGCTAGAACAAAATGGAAACAGAAGTGGCAGCAGGAAAATAATACTGAGTACCACCTTTCAGAGTCCCTGGTCACCTGGATTTCAGGCAGAGTGAAAGGTAAGGAGATGGCAATTTCATTTCCTGCGACGGAGTGAATGTTTCAGTGCATCAGGATCTAGTTTATCTGACTTAGTCCAGCCACCAGCACACAGTCAGTCCCTTCAGTGTAGAAAACAGCTTCAGCTTTCTTCTCATCCAAGTTTGGGACATTACTGTAGTTTGTTCAGGCTCCATCTGAATGTTGAAATACATGTGGCAATATATATTTTGCTGAAGAGTGCATAAAGAAAGTCAGCTGCTAAATCACACAAAGACCGACATCTTCTGTCATTGAAAAAATGAAAAGCAATTGAAAAGAAATGAAGAGAAGCAGTGCAACTAATATCTCTCAGGTCTGGTTTTCTGATACAGTGACAAAAATTTTGAGGCAGCCCTGTTAATGACGCTAAATAAATTAGTGCACAGTGAGTTCTAGTACAGAATTAAACTAGCTACAGTCTTACGGACAACCTAGAAATGCATTCCTCAGTGTCAGAGCCATCCACTGGTTCCTCCAACCTATTTTTCAACCACATAAGATTTAATTGTTGCAAATGGAATACTTGTTCTACAGAAGTCCAATAAATCTGCAGCCTGTCTTCCCAGTAATCAATCACAGATTGTGAATTGCATGAGGAAAAATCTATAAGATATGTTCTTCATGTCTAGTACGTTGGGTTATTTTCATGTCTTGTGGTTTGAATTTGGCCACTGTCATTTTAGAGGAATTTCCTGCCATCTGCATTCAATTGAATTTTCTCACAGATTTGGGCTTGCTTGTAAATACTGGGATCTGGCAAAAGGAGTATCTTTGTTCTTCAGGGGCATTTTCGAAAACCGTTAACATGGTGTTGGCAATGTGCTGGGTTAGAGAAGATCCAGGAGATGAAAAAGGTATAAATCCCTCCTTCCCCGTAACGGCCGATGATCTGTCTGGGCAGGAAGAAGAACAACGAGTGCAGGACTTTGTGGCAGAGTTTATCGTTAGCTATCATGGTGTTTCACATTTTGCTTACTAGTAGCGCATTGGTCTTACTGCCTGCTTGTGACCATGTACTCAGGCAACAGGGTGAGCAGCCAAAATATTACAGTGAATTCCTGGGGGATCTCATTGCACAGTCCCAAACAGATCGGGAGTCGATTTACCACCAGCTCTAATTTGTGTTTTGGCTGCTGGTTTTGCATAGTGAGTTAATATCCAAACAGTGAGCATTAGCATATGTAGATTCTTAGAAATCACACGTTCTGGTGACGGTGGGGCAAAGGGAGCTCCTCCATCCTCAGTGTAAGGCGTTGCTGCAGAGGGTTGTGAAATTCAAGGTAATCACATCATCCTAATTGAAAGCTGGAGAGAGCACTCGGCATTCCTTTCTGAGAAGAGTGTGTATAATCGAATGAAAAAAAAAAATAGCCAAATGTTGAGGATCAAATTTAAACCAACAAAATGAAAACAATCAGAGTGGAGTTAAATGCTGTCTTGGACTTAACCTCGCAAGGAGGAATAATAGATAAGATGGATTTACACGTGCACTCCGTAAAATAGAAGAAGTGTCTCTTCTGTGTAACTCGGAAGGAATCTGCTTTAATTTATTTCATTTTTCAGATTTTTATTTGTCAGACTTTGTCATTTGGACATAAATCAGGGTCAGTTCCAGTCTTGCTGTGAGAAGTAGGCCTGTGCAAATAATTGTAAGATTACAATTTCTAGATTTATCGTGTCTCTGGCTCTACCAGTTTATTCCATTTGTATATGGCAAGGTGTATTTTCTGACTGTCAGTTCCTCAGGCTATCGTTGGTCTTACAGAATGATGCTTGGTTATTGCATCTTGGATGTCAGTGGGCCAGATTAGACCTTCCCCAGTGCTTTTAACCATGAGTTGTACATCTAAACAAACATGCACAACTGCCTGGACTACAGCATGGGTCTGTTGACAGTGCTGCAGAGGGAATCTTGCTTCTGCTCCCTTAGTTCTGTAGAAAGGGAGGGGAAAAGCAACTCTTAGGGCCAGTGCAGTCCTTGGAGTGTCTCAGTGTTGTTTAGCTTTGGTTTCCTTAGCAAGCATTTTCCGAATTGTGTCTGAAAACGGTCCAGTCCAAGATGTTAAACAACATCTGTCCAGGGAGCTGGAGGGTGACATTTTTGTATCCTATTTTTGTATCCTCTTTCTGTAACAATCAATGCATTGTTTTCAGTATTGCATTTTCCGTGGTCTGGAAGTGGTCAGCGCCCGGGAGCAGACTCCTCGTGCACCTACAGCGAGCAGCCTTTGGGACTGCACCCCCTGCTCTGCCCAGGGATGCTGAGCTCTGGTAGGAGCAAAGTCATTTCCTCCTGCGTTTACATCTCTGTGCTGTTAGGACAGGCAGCTTTTTCAACAAGGGCTGGTGTAAGCCCTGGTTATACGGTCAGTTTACTGCTTTGAGTAACGTTTGCACTTCTGCAGCAGGCAGGCTGACAGCGTGAGGAAATGGGCATAATTCAGCAGGGTGATGCTGTGTGCTTCTGCCCCGTGCCTTTTGAGATAGTAGAGTGTAGCCCTGACTGGCATGGGTCTATTCATTGCCCGGCAGTAATCTCTCAGGTGGAATATTCCCCCAAGATTAGGCATATGTTTTAGCTGAGCGTTCCTAAGATTTCAAAAATCTTGCTGAGATTTGGAGGGGTTATGCAGTTTTTGCTTCTGTGCATAGTTTTTCCTCCTGCCCTCTTTCCTTATTTTTTATATTGGTTTTCCTGTCATAACACTGGTATAGCTATTTATATTTTTTGAGGCTATTTTCAATGATGTAACCATATTTTAACTTACTTATAATGCATTGTGCAGAGCTGTTCTGATTTGTCCAAGAAGCTGAGGCCACCGTTGCTTTATGAATAAATAGATGTTTATTCACTACTTCTGTTTTTAATATGGCATGACTATCTGAGCAAGGATTGCTGGTTTGATCTCGACAGCACAGCCCATGATAAAACATCTGGAAATACACCTTCCAGTGCGTTTTAAGCCACAACGCTGAAAGAGAGGCTCTTTTATTTAAGTAAAGTTTCCAAGATTCTCTGGATCACCAGTTTAATTTGCTTGTTTACCAAACAAAGGGTTGCATTTTACACAAGCCAAATGAGCCTGGCACTGCAAATAAAAAACAGATTACATTCGTTGCCATTAGTCACTCAAACTAAAAGGGCAGCTCCTCCCTGAAAAGCAACTCTAAAACAGCATTGAAGACTTCAGTGTTTTTGTCCCTTAATATTTCCAAAACATATGCACTAAAGCAATGCTTTATTTTCTTATGTCACTCTTGCACAACTCTAGTGCATGATGGCTGTGATGGAGCCTACTTTCATTTTCTCATTTGACCTTTTATTAGTGTTTTTAAATCAGACAAGCCTCTCTCCTATTCACTTGTGTAGTCCTCTCTGCCCGGACTTGTTCCTGGTTATACTGAGGCAAATCTGGGTGCTGCTGCAGTCAGGAGGAGCTGGAGCCCCTGCTCTTCAGTGATTTTTTTTTGGTGGATAAATGGTGGGGTAAATCTTCAGCTTTTCCTCCCAGTGATTAGATCACATCAAGTCCTGAAAAATTCCTACTGCTTGCTTCAAATATTGCTCTGCTTTCAGTATAATACTTTGTGCTTTGTGCTCAGGTAAATTGATAATTTACTTTGTCAGTGATTGTTGGTCTTTTCCAGCAATCCAGCTTTCCCTTTGTTCCCTCTATTGTGCCTTCACATATGTGATTGCGTTCCTGCCTCTCAGACAACTATCTCCCTTCCTTCTGGATCTCCTAAACAAACCCTCACTGAGTTCATCAGCTTGATGCTCTTCGCCGAAGTCTCTACTGGAGACCAATAAAGCCAACAGGGAATTAGCTGACAAAGACAATTGTTATTGTTATTTCCAAAGAAAACATGCTTGCATTTTCTTTCTTTCTCTGAATAACTAAATGATGTTAACAATTGTTCTCTTGTTTCTTTTTCCTTTATTTGTTTCTCTCTGCCATTTTGTTTTTTGAAGTTAAACTACTGATAGAGCTTGCATGCTGAAGGGCATCTGTCAAGCTTGCCACAGTAAGAAAGACATTACGGTGAGGTTCTGGGTCATTCTGCGTAACCCTAATTCTGAGCCACAGTAAGTGGGGTTATTCCAGAGAAAAGGGTATCGCATTCAGATGCTGTAGGATCTCAGCTTTGATAAGAACAGCGTGCTTACCCTATGGATAGCAAAGGACTAGTGAAAGATACATGGGTGTTATTGCAGTTGTGGTAAGCATATTGCTGTTGCTGGGCAGCTTCCCTACATGTGCTCATTGAATTTCACCTGTATCCTCAGCTAAATTTAAATAAGAATTTAAATAATCTCTGCTGAGATATAGTGCCTGAGTGTGTATATACACATGACATGTGTAGGGAGCCCAGGCAGAACTTTCTGGTTTCAAGGGCAAGGTGCCCCAGCAATAATGAGCCAAATAAACTGGAACTTTGCCTTAACCTCCTACTTATAGTTGCAGATGTTGATGTCCCCATGAAATACTCATGAGCTACCTGATGAGATCAGATGGGCTGAGTATGATTTTATATTGTTCTCCAAATGTTGCATTTGTTCGAGCTGCTGTGGTGTGTATCCTGCTTCTTTTGATGTAACTGCACAGACAGTCTGCTGCTTTACTGCTAAAGATATTGATGGAATTTGGAGACCAAGCTTCAAAATACATCATTAGAGATTGCTATGATAAAACCTTCTGTAGATGAAACCAAGAGTAAATGCTAACATTCCTATCAGAAATTTCTACAGATCCTCATCAAAGGGTCCTCACTGAAGATGGAATAAATCTGTGTGCTTGCACTGAGTATACCTCGCTGAAATTTTGACCCGGGTGGCACTGATTATTGGAAAGGACATTTGCATTGCACTTACCTATCATGTCTTTTATAGAGGCCAAATGCTTAAGTGCAAGCAGATGAGTAATTTAAACCATCATGGACTATACACAATCCAGAGAATAAACAGATCATTAGATAGTGTAAATCAGCAGCGAAGCTGTAGAAAAAAACATGCCAGCTAAAAGATTTGATATATTATCCTTATAGTTTTCTAAGACATGCACATTTCATCCTGATACAACCATCTTAATTTAAGCCAGAATTTGTCTCTGAAGTTAGCGTGCAGCCCTGAGATATACTGGGGACATGGGAAGCACCATTCAAGGGAGTGAAAAGCTCCCCAGTAGGGTAGCTGTGCGTGGCGCAGAGGTCTCTGGCTTTGGCCGTATTATCGTTCCGTTTTATGATGTGTGACTTGTGCTGTGACAGATTAGAAATATGTTTTTGGAAGCTCAGAGAGGCATAAATACATGCAAGCTCTGGGAAAGTGTTTAAAAACAGGAATGACATCTCCTAATTATATACATTATATTTCTTCTAACTTTTTGGCTATTGCTTTGTTCTGTGGTTCTTGATAAACAATTGGTTTTATTTAAGCCGAAGCTCTCTTCTCCCCAGACCCTGGACTTCCTCGTGAGCTGGATACACAGCCCGTCATTTGTGGCCTCACACAGTCACTACGGGGATGTTCAGGAATAATATTATGGCACATCCTGCCTGGTGCTAAGTGGAAAGACTGAAGAAGCTGTTAGGGATAAAAAGAGAGAGGCTGCATTCACAACAGAAAATTGTAACTTCATAGCCAGCACCTTTGCTCTTGGAAAGCTGGGAACCTCCCAGAAAAAAGCAGATAAAATGCTTACTTAGGCTTGTATCATAAGCACACAATGGGCTGCAGAGATCATGCGACCACTAGGTATTTCTTAGCTCAGGTGCCCTGAAAGCATTGAAGGGGAGCTGAAGTCGGGGTAAACGCCCAGCTCAGGTAAGCTCTCAGGCCTTACACTTTGGTCAAAAGTCTGCACTGGGCTAATTCCCCAAGTGATGCTGATATTGCCAAGAGACAAGAGGGCTGTGGCTGTTCCTCCTCAGCTCCTAGTATTGAACCAGCCTGACTGTGGAAATGATCAAATTGCATCTGCTGGGAGAAAACTCTCTGGTTTGTTCTCCCTTCGTGCCTGCTGGCAGGCAGGGAGTCAGCCTGCAGGATTTGGGTAGAGAAAGTTACTGTGCTGTCTTGACTTGCAGGCTCTTCCCATGCAGAACTCCTTGGAAATGATGTGGTTAACAGTGTGTTTGTTTAAGAGGTAAGGGGGGGAGGGAAATTAGTATCAGGTAAAAATATATATGCGTGTGTATGTATATAAATTCCCAAAGCATTCACAGCCAGCTACTTAATAGTTTTCATTGAATTATTTTTAAAATGAGAACCTTGTTTCCTTTATTTAATAGAACAAAACGACTTCCATATTCTTGCCTGTAACTAGCAGGATTTATATAGCATTCTGCAAACAAAGTAAGCATTAAAGTCTCTTTTGCCCATCTGTGGAATGAATAATTTTGTGCAAAGCATTTATTATAAGCACACTGTACGCTTAAACTTTTTACTGTAGTGGTGACAGATCCAGCACAGAACTGGATTGTTAAGTAGCAAGCGCGCCACACTTCTATACTGTGTAAAACTTTACCAACCTTTCTAAAGGCTCTTGGGTTCAAAGGAAAGTTTTAGCTCACTTGGCTAACTTTTGGGTGCTACTTAAAACGACTCTGGCTGTTAATGTTGCAAGTCGAGCCGAAGAGGTTACGGGGAGATGGAGTTAGAACTGCATGACTTCATGAAGGTGAGTGGAAAGGTTTGGGTCTGGTATGTGTGGACATTGGCCACCCGCTTCTGCCCTGGGAAATTGGGCCAGGCAGCAGTGGGGTACGACTGGGTTAGGTGCTCAAATGTCTTTGGGAAAAGCTTAAGATTTCCCTATTATTTGGCAGCAGCTGGGACTAACCCAGAGGAGATGCGTCGCAAGCACCTCACTATAATGTAGGTGCTTTTAGGATGAGGTACACTAGGTAGTTATGATTTATATGCACCCCAGTCTTAGGGTGCTGTCAGTTGAAGCAGTGCCCCTTCTTCGAGCTGCCTTATTGCACCTTCCAGTTAGCTGCTCTTAGGGTCGCACTCCCCACTTCCTCTGGGATTCAGTAGGTGCTCAGTACCCAGCTCTGTTGTAAGACCCCATAGCTTAGGTTCTCCAAAACATCCTTCTCATGCCTCTAAACACAGAGGGAGCCAAATTCAGAGGTGGGGCATGAAAAAAAGCCAAGTTTCAATTAAAGATATTTAAAAATGTATTTCTAATGTTTTCTGGCAGCCAGAACACCAGACTCCTGTCTCTTTATCCCTTCCAATCCGCTGCCCTAACTCTTTGAGCTGCCTGCCATGCCTTTACATCTAGCACTGGGGCCAGTTTTGTCTCCAGCGAAACCTCTCATTTAATTTTCAGCACCCAGTCAATGCCTGAATATTTGCCTTTCTCCATCTACCTGGTCACATTTACAAGAACTGTTTTCTTTTTGGTTGTTTTAATCATACCTGGACTTAGTAATAGGGTATTCATGCCTCAAAACTAACATATATCATGTCCTTTATCATTTTGATAGGGCTGCTGCAAGTCCTGTGTATGTTCTGCCTCTGATGTAACTGACATTTCATCTGCAAGGTGAATGTCTCTGACTTTTGTGCTCACTTAGTGGCTTTTCTGCTAGGAAACATGGTCTGGTTTTGCCGTGTTTGGGTTACATCTGCTGCAATAATGACACCTGAAGGGCTGAAGAACACGTCCCTCCACCTTTCCAGCTCTAGCACCAGCACTAGGGCTTCTGGTGGGCTGGCCTTGCTTCATACAGCTTGTGGAGCAACTCTCAGAATAAACATTTAATTCCTTTCTGCATCTTTGAAATACAACTGAAGCTCAGAGGGTGTGCATGTGTGACAGAGATTAGCTATTGTCCTCTATATGCAACTGCATGCTCTCAGAGGTTGTTTTTTCCCTACAATTTATGGTTAGCTAAAAAAATAAAATCCTTCAAGCCCTCTTTCGCATTGTTCAGCAGAAAAGCTGCATTCTTTCTCAAACTTCACTTCATGTAGTGGTCCTGTGCTATCACTGTGTGTGTAATTGCAGATCTCGGGAGAGAACTGCTGCTGTTTTTGCCCAAATGCTGGAGAGACCTATAAGAATAGGCCAGAGGAGTGCTGAGTTCTGTATTCCCTTTCTGGATCAGGGGGTGAAGGACCAGACACTCCTGAATATAAGCCTTTGAATTAGGTTTCTGTTGCTCTTTGAGCCTGCATAGGTGAGCTGATGGAACCAACAGGAGCTACTTCCCCAGCACGTGCAGGTTTTCAGATCCTTGAAATCTCAGAACAGCCTTGGAGAAAGGTTGGAAATATCAGCTCTTTGGCTGTGCCACTTCCAAAGTGTCCTCAGGGTTGCACCCTGCAATCTTAGAGGCATGGACAAACATAAGGAGGGAGGAGCAGTGGGAGAGTTTCACGTTACTGTGAGTCTTTGGTGTGTAGTTGGAGTTTATTGTTGTAACCAACAACAATAAACATAATAACTGAGAATAGATAGGATTATTTCAGGATGTTACAAAGTGTCAAAAAACAAAGCGATTTGTCTTGTAAAAGCCTATTTTGTTGTTGTTGGATGATAACCTAACCCCGTTTATTTCCCAGCGCTCAGTTTGCACATCCGTTCTGATGTTACTCTCCAGGTTTGTTTGTGGTTATTCTTTGATAGGAACACCTAAATCATTTACTGTTTACAGCAAGAGCTGTTTAGCTGGGATGGTGGGTTTCTTGATGTGCGTAAGACATTTAGGCATTCATTCGATATGCAGATGGGAACCTTCTTTGTTGTGTGCCAGGAGGAATCCGACGAAATATTGTGTAAGTGGTGACTGCGATTTTTGCTTCTGTTGAGTCTTGCACCTGATCCAGCGTTAGCTAGAGTTTTAAATTTATAATGCTTGTGTCAAGGAGAAACCTGAAAATAAATCAAGTTTTATAGTCTCGATAATGTAGTGTCTGTTCCAGCTGATGCTTTATTTCTTTAGCCCTTTGATTCTTTCCATATGAAGGCAACAAATACTTCCATCAGGTTGATATGGCTGTTTCTTTTCTTAGAAGTTGGATACCTTCTAAATGGTTCGGGCAACTGCATCTCCAAAATTTGCATAAATAAATCAGCTATGTACTGTGGCTTTTTGTGATGTTCAGTGTCTTTTTATTATTTGATGATTAAACGTATTGCAATTTACTAATGAAGAGATGTATTTTGAAGAGCAAAGGTCAGGGCCAGATTTGAAGACTTCCATTGCCTGAAATGTCTAAAGTAATTTTAATCAGGGAATTTACTTGCCATCATCAAAGCACTTTTCCTTTCATGATTTGAAAAAGTTTACTGCTGATGTTTATAATTATGGAACACCACCATCAAACCCTTTGCTCATCAAACTTCATTACAGTGATTTATTTGACATGTAGTAATACTTGTAATGCAGAACAGAAACAGAGCTATTGATTTACCAGCAAATTCATTAAAATTGTGTAAGTATTATTGCCAATAGATACACAAAGAACATAAATTATTTTATTCTGTTTTTGACTTACAGAAGGTCTGTCGAGGAGCTCCATATAAAGCAGTGCAGCAAGCTCCTATTTCTGTACGTTAGCAGATACTGCTGGAATAGCCTTTCTTGTTCCAGAAGCTCGTACTGTTGAATTTTGTTTGAGGAAGTATTTTGGTTGGTGCAGTCCTGTCTTGCAAAGAGACCTATTTTCTGACCAGCAATGAAGTCAAGAATATAGTGAATGGCATATCAAGATTATTCTGTAAATATTAGTTTTTACATAATAAGAATGAAAAATATTTTGCATTTTTTTGCATCCCAACTTCTTGGTTGATCCAGAAGCTACTGTGCATTTGGAACATCTTCCTGTTATGAAGAACTTCTTAAACTCATTTTTATTTATATTAAAATGATTCCAGAAGTGCAGGGCAGGACATTTGCTTGTGTTGTATCTCCAAACTGTTCTTTGTTTTGTATCTCTTAGATTATGTTACACAGTACCCACGCCAATGGAGCTGCAGTACTGACTGATTCCTAACTGGTGCCATTGGCCAGAAATCATTACTAACTCTCATGCTGTCATTAGTAAGTGCTGAGAACTGCTGATACTGTGCAGGATGAGAAACACCGTCCTGTTACTCTGGTGATGGAACTATCCAGAGATATTTGAAGGCAGTTGGGCTCTGGAGTGAGTTGTTTGTCTTTGTGGGACTTCCCCAGTGAAGGTCAAATGTTTGAAGGGACTCCTGGTGCACTTAAACTGCACTGAGTGTAAGGGTTTGTTTTGTTCTTTGCATTTTAATGCTTTCCCTGGATCTTTTTTTTTTCTTTGCCATTTTCTGTGGGCAGCTCCATTTTGTGCTTATCATGGCTCTGCCAGATGCCACACTAAATAGTTTGCTCCTTTCCCCAGTACAGAGCATCTACTGCAGTGTTTTTTGGTTTCCTTGCCTAGCCCCAGGCAGGATTTGTTTTTTTAATTACAAAGTTAATTTTGTTTCTTTGGACACAATTCAAACAGCTAACAGTAATGCTCATATATCCCCTAATGCCTGTGACAGGTTTTCCATGTAAACAAAAATTGCATCTGTCCTCAGGGACTGATTTCTGTGAGCATATATCATGAAATGTTGGCTATTTTTATAAGGTATGTAAATGAAAATGGAAAATACTGAGAGGCTGTCCTGGAATGTGAAGAGCTTAGATTTCTGTCTGAACTTGGGTAAGCAAACCTGTCCTTGCCTTTGAAAGTGGTTGACTTTGTTGATTTAGGGCTTCGTTTTTGGCCAGTTGATAGTGTATGACCCTTCTGCTCGGTCTGTATCTAATGAAGACTCCAGTGAAGTTAAAACTTGAGTAGTTGGGAGTCACTTGAGACTATGCTACAAGCAGATAGAAAATGTGAGCCAAATTGCTCATTGGTCCTAAAATTAAGTGTTTCTGAAAAAAAGAAACTGGAGTCAGTTGGTGGGGAAGAAATTGGAAATTCCAAAATCAGTTCTGTTTCTTTTTCTTTTCCTTTTTATTTTTATTTTTTTTTCAAATGTAAAATCTAATTTTTCCTCAGCAATTTGAAAACAAGTAGGAACGGATCCTTCCCCATGTCCTTGCCCTCCTGCAGTGGGCAGGAAAGGCGCCCTTGATGCCAAGCTCAGGTTCCTGTGGGAAAAGGAAGACTTTCTCATGTTTTATGGCCAACTTAGACAAAGACTGCAAGAGTCACAGCTTTCTCCTACCATCCATATTGTGGCATAGGTGGCATACTTATGTCAGCATTAGAAATGAAGCAGAGTGCCCAGCTGATGTGAACTGTAGGATCGATGGGAAACCTCGTGTTTCTGCATATAACCTTGAAGCAAAGGAGCTAGGAGGAAACTTTCCTTATGAGAAGATTTTCTCATCTGTAGTTTCAGGTTTCCATGGTTAAGAAGCATTTCATGCCTCACCAAAGGCAGATAGGCCAATCCTTCCTCGAGCAGTCACTGTAGCTGTTTCCATTCATGTCTGAATGCCAAGACACCATAACGTGGGATGCAGAGGCAGAGCAAGTGAGCATAACTGTTTATTTCCCTTTCCTCAATTGTGTGAAGCAGCTACATAGCTTTTTCATCTGACAGTTGTTAAGCATTTAAGTGCAATATTCCAAGAGATGCATCTTTGCCAAACATCCTGTCTCCTCTCCTCTGTTTATCCAGTTATTTAAGGAAACAAAGGGGAATCTTCTCTTATTTGTCTCTCATTGCTTCTGCAGAGCAAGGTATGGTAGGACACGTGTTTCATGCAGTCTCCTTCCCTACCCTTTGCTTGGACACTGACATGTTTTTGGAAAATTTTCTTAAAAACAGAAAGACTTGATGGATCCATTTAGCCCAAGGACAGACCATTTAGCTTAGCTTAGTTGATGTCTGCTTTCAACCTAAAAGCACTCTTTAGGCCCTGTCAAGGATGTAACGGATCAAATCCTTCCCCCCTCAGCTGTGTTTAGACACAGCGTCTGTCTAAACACACACAGCTAGGTCCTAGCTTGTGTAAATCACCGTAGTCCATCCACTAAGGAGTTGAACTGAAGTAAAGGAGGTTTTGATGATTTGCATGAGCTGAGAACCTGTCCCATGGTCTCCTTGCAGTAGAATTTGACTGTGCTGTGCATGCATGACTGTAACTGGAGGCCAGCGCTCGTGGGGCATCTGTATTCTGATCATCCAGCAGGATTACTAGAAGCGTACCGGGCAGCTCAGGCAGTCATTCACACAGCACAGCACAAGAATGACTGGACAGACAGCACTTCCTTCGCAAGAATTTGTCTAGACTTTAGAGGTTTTCCAAGAAAAACCATTCCGTGTATACAGTCATTGCTCCTGAGGTGCGTAAATGTCTCTGATCCTGCTAGGAGACAGATGACTATTGTGCTGATGGCTCAGCTCCTGTAAAGAGCTGATGGATAGGAAGCAGAGGTGTTCATAGGGGCACGGGGCCTCAGGGCTTTGGCATCGGGATAAGTTACTGGAGAGCAGCAAATCACTGTGTCTGCAACCAGATGCACACTTTTACCTTGCAGCACCTCCTGGTCAATGAGAGGTACTGTACCTCTCGTTTCCTGAAGGAAAGCTGTCTTAAATTGTGTTACGCTTACTTAAGGAAACTGCCTGCACATCACGGTTAATGCGAAGTGGTCATTATGTAGTAACTTGCCACCTTGCAGAAATCGATCTGCGTCAGAGCTCCTGATCTCTACGTTTTTGTTTCCTTTTATTTTAAAGACAGCATTTTTTTTCCCAGTTCTCAGAGAGATCAGAAACTTCAATATGTTGTTTTCTCCCTGTTACTTTCCTTGGAAATTCAAAAACAGTCTTGATGCTCCACTGAAGAAATATCCTTCCTTAGAAGATTTCTGGTAGAATGGAAATTCAGAAATTTGATTTCCTCTCTCTCAAACCATCGCATTCCCCTCAGAAAAATCCTCCTTCTTTTCCTTCCCTGAGTGCTCAAAAAGGAAGAGAGAAAAATATTGCCAAGTCCCCATTAGGTTAGGGCTTTATTGACTTTATTGGCTAATTTCATTATGTCTTTCTTCAGAAGAAGGTAGGACTGGGAACTCAGCTTTACGCAGTGTTGATCCTAGAATCACACAAGTCCTCTAAACTGGATGAAGTGGAAGGAAAGAAAAAGAAGCAGAAAGAGGGATGTCCTCCTTTTAAAGCAAGTATTTTCTCTCAGCTACGTTTGTTGCATGACCACTACCAAGTCAATGCAGTGGACACGTCCGGAGAAAGCACTTACCCTCATCTCACAGGTTTTGGAGATATCTGTACCGAGTCCTGGTCAAGGAGTGCATTTAAGTGAGGGTGAGATGCTTGGCCTTCTTCTTAGCTAGAATCCAGAGGGATACATGACTGGAGGGAGGTCTGTGATGAAGGCCCTGCCTCAGGTTTGTTCCAATCTCTGATGAGATATGGAGCAAGGCATGTCCCACGGCCATTCTGCCCTCTGAGGGTCCCCATTTTGCTGGGTGTGGGGCCTACAAACATACCGTATTCCCAAGGCAGGAAGGAGGGAGGGCCGTGCTAGTTGCCTCCCTGGCGATGACAGGCCTCGAGGCCTTGCAAGTAAGTCTGTGAGAGATAGGATGGGGGAGCTGGGCTGAACCCAACAGGGAACAAGCTGGGGAAAGGGAGGGAAAAAGTGGTGACAGGTTCTCCAGGGCTCCTCTTCTGTCCCCTTTCTTTTATCCCTTCCTATTGTTTTTCCTCTGTGGATGCAACCATGGAAATGTGAATAGGCCACAATTTAAGGTGAATGGGAAATAAATCTGCCACTCAGTAAGATGTATTAAATTATTGTCTTAAGCTTGACTTTCCCATAGGCTCAGATCTCTGATAGAGTTAAGCTAACTGCACTCTGCCCCATGTCTGGCTGCTCGTTGGCTTGAACTAATATTTTTGGGAATTATGGTTTTGATTAGACTGAGAAATTATTTGGCCTTCCCATTAAACCTCACTGAATGTACTCTGGGAAGGCTCTGCCTGCCTGGCTGCCCTTTCACCAAATGGTAAGCTGCTGGGGCATGGTCCTTGCAGCACACGAGACAATGCAGGCAGAGCTAATTTACCAAAAATGAAGACAGATTGGAAAAGGTATAGTAACCAACCCTATAGAGCTTGCTTTCTGCCTTTCCTTCTGCCTTTGTATCAGTTTATTTGTGATAGGAGGCATCCTCTTTTGTGAGTGACACTTGCATTGAGGATTCCCTGAGAACCGTCTGAAGATCCTTCATTTTTCACTTAAAATTTACCACCAAGCTTTCTTCTGTCTTGCTGTGACAGCAGAGGCTTAGGCAGTTCAGAGTTCAGGCTTAGCTCCAGTGAGTATCCCAAAAGATGGATGCAATTCTGGAGCCTGTTTGAATTATCCAGGCTTCTCCCTAACAAAGATGGTGCAATCCCAAATGCACTCGCTGGCTATATTTTAAGATACTTCTTGTGGAGGCTTTATTTTAGGCTTGTCCAGCAAATATCTACTGTATTGAAATGGGGGTGGCCAGACAGCAACACTTTGACGGTAACTTCTTTTTATAAGGTGATTTTATGTCCCTATAGAAGGTGTGTGTTTCTCAGCCCTTGATATATTTATTTAAACCTTTGAGAGGCAGAAGTGCTGTTACTCCCATTTTACCAGAAAGGTTTAAAGCACGGGTTGAATTCAGTGACTTACCTGAGCACCACCCAAAATGTGAACTATCACCTCCAACATGTCAGTCATTGCTCTAATCCAAGGCCCATCCTTTCTTCCAGGCCTTTAGGTGGGCACAGGCCACACAGTCTTTGAAGATATACCTTACACTGTTCGAGGTGAACGTAAAAGTCCCTTAACCTTACCCTAACTAAAGTGTCCCAAGAAAACAACCATAAAAAACATAAGCTGTGATGGAAAGGTTGAGCTTGATTGGCAGGCCGAAAAGATTCAGATAATAAAGGGTCATTTTTGAAAACGTAGTAATGTCTGTGGAAAATGTGGAAGATTAGTTCCATTAAACACTGCAGGCATGTCAGTTCTAGCAGTCATTTCTGTTAGCTGGCCATAATAGCGTTTTTTTTTTTTTTGCACCAAATTAAAACAGAAGAATTGGTGAGGTTTATTTCATGTTGCTTGAATCTGTCTAAGCTGTAATTTGTGCTGGACAGGCACATCTACAGAATCTGCAGTTTGGCAAATATTTGTTGTTCTGCAGCATGTAATCCACCAATACAGAGTTTGCTTCTTGCTCTTGTAATCTGACATGAATTAAAGCAGTCGTAAGGTTTTTTCTTTTTATAGAGGAGTGCAATCTTCCTGCATTGCAGTTAGTAGCTGTTGCTGGAAAACTAATTTGCAAAAATATTATTTAGTTCTCTTGTGCATGAATAGGTACTTACTTTGTGAAGGCTCAGCCTCTGTTTGCTATATAGATCAAGAACTGGTATCTTGACAGCTAGTAACCCTAAGACCATCCCTGGAGCATCCAGAAGGCACTGATTTCAGTGGGATGTGTAGCTTACTAGGTGCCAGGGGCACTTTTTGTGGTGCCTGGGTATCTCCCACCAAAACCTGCCCATGTTCAATACTGATTTGCTTGCAAAACTGGTGAAGTGCAAAGCACAAGATAATAGAGCTACAGTAGTGGAGCATCTGTGGAAATTCTGGCTCTCTTGGCTTTAGCTAAGAATTACGACTATTTCTGGAGATTTTAAAAACATTTGGGGAATTAGCAATCATTTTTCTCCACATACCAAAATACTGGCAGGATGAAAACCTGAAGAAAAAGATGTAATTTCTGGCAGGATGCACTCTTTTGGGTTTGCATTTTGTTACGTTTATCTGAGTCCATTGTTGCGATGTGCCTTTAAAAAGCAGTAGTTGTCATGCAAACCCTCCTGTGATCACTGAGCCAATCTGTAATCTTAATGGAAAGGTTGGGTTCAGGGTAATCAATTAATCTTACTCACAGGAATAGCTTAATAAAGCTTAAGGGCTGCCTTGACTGACATTAAACTTTTCTTCCTGTATCCTTCAAGAATCAATAGGGTAACCTCAAGCACTAACGCAGTAGAGAGATAAAATATACAGAAGCCTTTGTCTTGCAGCCTTTTTGCATAGTTCCATGTGAATAAACACCAGGGCTTTTGTGGTGAATCCTTATGAAACTTTCAGTAGTGAAATACTCGGAAATGTCCGTGTCACACTGCTGACTCATGGGAAGCTGGAGAGCCTCTGCTGCGCCCTATAAACTATAGGTAAAAGTGCATTGCTTTGTTTAAACTTTGACTTCAATGTATGTCACGCTGCAGTAAAGCTGTGGCCTTCGGTATCTTCTGGAAGCGTCACTGTTGGAGAATTACGCAATAGACATAAAACTTGATGGCTGGAGAACAAGATGTAACATACCTTAGAGGGTCAGGGTCATAGAAAGTGTCAGCTTTTGGACGTCATGTTTTCCTGGCAAGACAGCGAGAGTTGCCATCTCTTTGGACTAGTAGGGGAAGGGACATTTATAGGTAAAACTGCGAGGACAATGCATCCTTTCGGGCTAGGAATGATGTATTCCCAAAGGAGCACAACCTTGTTGGGAAGCTGAACAGCGAGCTGACAGGGAGGTGCTGGGATTTGACCAAAGTTGTGATGGGCAGAAGTGCTGGAGGGAAAATAGTGTCAATTTAAATAGGTACAATCGAGGTAAAATTCATGAGTGAAATCCAAATACCAGTACTTATTTCTGATCTGGTTGTTTCTTAGGTAAAAAGCTAATAGACTTGGAAGATTTTGGCTGTAGAGTCTTGATTTGGTCCACTAAGTATTTTAAATTATTGTTCATGATTAGTTTGTAATAAAAACGTCGATGATTAAGTCTGGGAGAGCTCAGAGTTTAGTGCTTAGATTCTACATGACATTCGTGTCTTTCAGAGGGAACTTTGTCCACTGTTCCTCATTTATAAAAATTCATTACCCGTATAAATCTCATCCCCAGATGTTTGCATGTCTCTGGAAAAAATACAGATGTCTCTGAGAAGTCATGTTTGATTTTATTAAAATCACTTTTCCCTTTGTACGAACCTAAGTGCCTGAACTAAAACAGCTATTGTAGGACTCTGAAAAGAAAGCTTTTCAGCAGGCAAGGAAGCGATGCAGCAGGACGGCGATGCTGAAACACAAGGAGGATACTGAGAGCAGATGTAACTGTGCTTCAGCAGGACCGTGTGTGCTGTCAGGTACCCTCAGCAGAGAGCAGCCATGCCTATGTATGTGGTTTGGTTTTGTTTTAGAGCAGAGGACATATTTCAAAGGACCACAGCATATCCAAGCAAAAACAAATAACCACATTTTATGTTTATTTATTTATTTATAGCATTTCTTGCCTAGACTGTTATTTTTCAAATGATTTGGCCTTTTGTACCATTTTTAGTCTGTTCTGTACATTTACATTGTCTGGGGGCAGGGCTTGTCTGTCTTGTCTCGTATTTGCACATCACTAGCAAAAGGAAATTTACTTTAGCTCTGGAGATCTCAGACGTTACGGCAGTGTGGGTAATGAAGGAGTACTCAGCTTCCTGTCTTTACCCCAACTGATCCTGTCACTGCGTGTCTGTGAAGAACAGCTCTGTGCATGGCACAATGCAAACTGGCCTCAAAATACCTTAGTGTTGTGCTGAAATCCCGTACTGACAGGCCATGCTGAATTTGCAGCACTGGGTTATTAAAAATACAGGGTTACCAAGCAACAGTGTTTATAGAAGGAACATTTCTTGTTCCCAGTTTTGCCTGTGACTGCTCTGTCTATAAAATAGCTTCAACCAGCAGTGTCGAGGGGGTTTTGGTGTAACAAAGTGATTAATTTTGATACTAATGAAACGAGGCCCTGCTGCCTGCCTTGTGCTGCGCTGTGCTTGTGGTGCCTGTAGGCAAGGTATGGATCTTGCAGCGGGTGGCTTGCTTTGAGCTCTGCCTTTATTTTACCAAGGGTATTGTTCAGTTTTTTGTTTTTTGTTTTTTTTTTTTCTTCTGTGAATAGCAGCTCCCTTCAGAGATCCATACAATAAAGTAAATGTCTCACATTATTACACAAGATAAGGACTTCCAAAGTAAAACCTTGCATTGACTAAAATCCAGGTTTTAACTCAAATACAATATTCTGAAGAGCAGGAGAATGTGGTACCACATAATAAGGAAAATGCTGTTGTACGAAGCAAACAAGTTCTGCTTGTCCCTGTGCTGTGCATTTTTCCCCTTCTTCCAGTTGATTTATTTAGCGACTTGCACAAGCCTCGAGGCATTTTGTTGAATTCCAGAGGAACTTTACTTAGATAGAGATGTGTGTGATAGGACTAAAGCTCAAGTATCTGTCATTTAAATGCTAATATCTCTGGATTAGAAGAACTTGGCAGTAATTACAAGAGCTGGTGATGTTGCATACTGATTTAAAGTAGTTGGTGACGCTTTTGCTGGAAGTAGAACGGACAGTTTGACACCAGGATCAAAGCAGAAGGAGTTATATTTAATAGAAATTGCCTGTGGAGTAGTTTGTGTTGGAAGAAGTGTTACACAGACCCAGATGCTGGTGAAAAGCTCTTCACTGCTGCGTGCGGAGAGTGGCCGAGCCCAGTGGACAGTGACAGCAGGGCGTCATTTTAATGAATCACCAGCAAGCTTATCAGAAGAGAATTTTATTTCCCCGTATGTCTAGATTATTATAATGGCATTAACCTCTACAGAGAGTCCTGAATCCGTGCAGTATTCCCAAATGCTGGTGTTTGTATTGGCACTTACATGTTTACAGATGAAAGTGCAAATCCCATCTTCTCCCTCCTGATTCGACAACATAGGATGCTACTGCAGCAATTATTTCTCCTGCAGCCTGCTGAGACTCCCTCATTTTTTCCTTGCTGAAGTTGCTGTCAGGTGCTGCATTTTGGCTAGACCTCGCTCTCTTTAAGAAGTTTGTTGATGTCCAAGCAGAATGCATGCCAGCAGATTTTGCGATATCATTTGTAAGACAAAAGAAAACTAGAGATGGAAGTCACATTTTTGTGCACAAATTTCTTAGCCCTCTGTTTATGATGCCTTCTGTCGTACCTAATTCCTCCAGGACAGTTTATGTCTAGATTTGTCCAGCTTCAGTGGGAGCACGTTGAGTGAGCACAGAACAGAGTGCACAACACACGAGATCTAATCCAGCAACGGCATGTGTGCAAGCAGAACTTTGCATTCATGCGTTGCACCAGGAATTTCACTGGGGCTCTGCCTGGGCACCCAGTTCTGCCCACACGGAATAAATGGCAAATAGGAGTCATGTGTCTGAAGAGCAGCACAGAGCTGTCAGATGCTTCTTTTCGCCAGACTCTACTATTTGTATAAACACTGTAAGCACTCTGTTGCAAAGCTTGGAAAACATTTTGCTCTGCCTTCTTTGTTTTGGTTTGGTTTTATTTGCATGCATCATTTTACATGTGAGGAAATTAACCCAATACAACCAACCAGATTGTACAGGAGTTAGAATAATGTCTTACATGCAAAACTTATATCCTCCTGTCCTTTCTCTTGTGGAATGTGATTTTACAAAAGAAAGACAACAAAAACACAACAACGATTTGAAACAGACACAGATTTGCTCATAACAAATGTTGAAAAAAACCTCCAGATATCCCTGGTTTGTGAATGTGCACGTTATTGAGAATGCAGTAGGCTCAAATGTTTACTTTCAGCAACGATCCCAAACTCTGGGAACTTGTGTGTTACGTACAAATATTAGTCTTTCATCTGTCTTCACAACAAGCAAATATTGGGAGTTGAACTTGGGCATACTTTCAGTGCTGCTCGGGTGAAGTGTTGTAGACACTGAGGCACAAATTTGCTTTTGCAGCAAATGATGTTGGCTTGTTTTTCTGTGTATCTTTGAGATAATAAGTATGGAGAAAAGATACATTCATTATTAACTTCCTAGAGACTGGCCATCTGATTTATGGCTTCAAAGTATCTCAACTTAATCTGTCAGAACTGATTTTAAACCTCATTTGTCTTCTGGTTTTGGCAGCGCTCTACCTTGAATTTGACCGTTTGACATGCATTGTACTAGAGTCACATTTTAAAAACATTTACAGTATGTTGCAAAAAAAAAAAAAAAGGAAAAAAGAATCAATTTGGTACATCTGCTTTCAATATTATGCATCTCTAAAAGTGAAAACAGTTTGAGAATTGGCATTGGGAATGCTCTTGTTGTAGCTGTGAGCCCAGCATTTAGGTAACTTTTATAAGAACAGAGTAATAATTACAGACAATGAATTGTCAGTGAATAAAAGTCTCCTGTGATTATCACCAGTTACAGTTAACAGCTCTGGTGGCCAGCAGATGAGATGCAGAACACAGCTTTTCACAAACTGAAAGATAGGGCATTTCTCTAAAGATTTTCTAAAATTGCTTTCAGAGAGAGGCTACGTTCCTGCCCAAGACATTAGCAGCCCCCCGAGGCTTTGCACAGACACCTCGCAGGGTAAGTTACCACATCCAGGAGGATGGCTGCATCTCGGGAGCTGCTACAACTCTCCCTGCTCTCCCTTTGCCATAAAGAACAGCCTCAGCTTTGGGCTCCTCTCCAGCCTGGGCCTTTCAGGCTCTGACCACTGCTCCTTCCCTAACGCTGATGCGTGGACCTGGAAAAATCTTCTCCAAGTGCACACATGGCTCAGGCTTCCCTTGTAGTCCCCATGTTTGTTAATTGTAGCTGCATGGGATTGTTTTTTCTCAGAAGAGCCTTTCCCCATCTTGAATTTTTTCATCCCTGCTGTCACTGTATATTAGTTTTTTCCTGCACTAGTCTGGGTGATTATCAGCAGGGGAATATTACATGAGTAAACATCACATAAGAGGATGCGTTAACAATACAAGAACAGGGTGGTGGCAAGCTGGATGAAAGTGCTGGCAGTGTGGATAGATAGGGAAGGCATTGCCTTAGGAATATTGCACAGAAGGAGCTTATGAGACCCAGAAGTAAAGTGAGGACTGAGAGATCCAAGTCAGAGATGAAGCCCGTGTTGTGAAGACCTCGTGGTGGGAGCTGTTCTGGTAGGAACTGCTCAAAGAGGGAGAGGACGCAGGTGCTGGGGTACATTTTGTAGCTGCAAGGAGCTACCTTTGATACTTGTCATCCACAAAGAGGTGTCAGAGACTGAATATTAGCAGTGTTAGGCAGATGATAGTGAGCCAAGGCAGTAGGGTTCTGTTTGGTTTTGTGATTGAGATTACCAATGTGAAGGTGAAGAGGGAGAAGAGAAATAGAGAAAGGACCAAGCTCGTTGAAGGGAAGAGGACACGAACACAATCCTTCCCCTGGACAGCTCATTGAGGTAACTGCTTCTCCCAGGGCATCACAGGGGGTTGGGATGGCTCCTACTTGATTATACCAAAATAACTTGATGTTTGTGCGTCCAATCACCAGTTCAGAAAAGACCACTGGGCTTTACTTGTGTTCACCGTGGACCTGCCTGGTGTGGTGTCATGGTGTTATTGCCTGCATTCCCATCAACGCAGGGAAGGATTTAAGCAGTTTCCTTTCTTTTTTTTCTGTACGTGCCTGATGCTGAGCCTGGGGTTTTTATTCTTTCAATTATGCTGCGTAGCATTTGGAATGCTTAACAGAGCCAGGCACAGGCAGTGCATAAGGATGAGAGCACTGGAATAGAAAAATAAACAGCGGAAACCCACAGCTGAACTACCAGATGCTGGGGTTTGTCAGGAGTTTTTTATAAGACAAGACTCTGACTGGGGTCGTTATCCCCACCAGCCACTTGTTAGTGTAAGTCTCTTTTTTTTTTTTTTTTCTCCTTCCATCTCCACCCCTCCATATCAAATGTCCCTGTCCAAGCATGATGAAACAGCTGATTTGTTACCGTTTTCCTGTAGGAGAGGACCTACGATGTCCTCACACACAGAGGTGTGCAGGCCACCGTGTCACCTCTGGGGACACTGCTGTGACACAGGGCTTGTCTTAGACTATAGGAGAGCAGAGGGAGACACAGGCCCCCAGATGCACAGATGTTTAGGAGGGATTTTCTTTTCTTTTCTTTGAAAAGCACTGAGATGGGAGGGGTTCCCTTAGCCCTGAGCATGGGTTGCAGGGGCAGAACCTCGTACATGTGTGTGTTGCCTCTTTCCCTGCCTCTTCTCATGGTCCAGCCCTTCCCCACTTTCTGTCCTGCTGAACAAAACCTGCTGGTCTTCACCAGCACAGCCCAAGCCCATGGCTGCACTTGTTGCTTCTGCATGTCACAGGGTTGCCCTGTTTGGCCCATGATGAAGACAAAAGATATAAGGAGCACTAAATTACACTCGTGCCAAAGCCACCATTGCTGTGCTGAGTGGCACTGTCTCACCATTCCTTACTTGTACCCCTCAGTCCCTTAGGCTGTGAACTTTCTGAGGCAGAGGTCTTATTTTTGCTCATCCCAGTGCAGAAATACGGGATTATAACCCAAACACTGCCTGTGTCCTGGAAGTAAGAGCTGGCAATAGCTCGGCTATTGCACCATGGCTGCACCTCAGTCAGGTGGATGTCAGGGAAGAGGCTGAGGATGATCAGGAGCAGACCTTGGCGATGGATGTCCTGCTGCAAAGTTAGGAAATATCAGTGGACTTCAAAGGGGAAGCAAAACCAGAGCAAACAGTGCCTGTGCTTAACAGTGGCTATATTGCACAGCAGCCTGAACATTGAGGGTCCGTGTCCAGAAGGAAGGTCAAGAGAGATTCCTACAAAAGCCGGTAATTGTTTTCTTTTTTAGCTTGTTTATTTTCTATGCAGTTAGCAAAACGTGACTCCTCATTATGTGTGGTGTAACCAGTCATTAGCTGTATATACATGGCTGGGATTCAGTTACACAGAAACAAGATACTTTGCTTTGCCACGCTAACTGAGAAGAGGAAAACACACTGACGTGCAGGGAATGGAGACCTGAGCTTTGGGAAGCCACTCCTGCTCGCAGGGACCTGTCACTGCAGCATACCTACTGGTGTTTCTGTAGGGTTTAGGGCTTCCTAAGCATATGTGAGAGCACGTGGCTGACAGCACGACGGCTGGCATTCAGGCTTGCCTTCAAACCAGCCTCTGTGCATTTTTGCTAGCCTGGGCCATTGGACTGCAGGTAGGGATTTTGGAGCCGTGCTGCTCTCATCTTTTCCCTCTTGCTGGCTGCAAGGATCCATGTGGATGAAGGGCTATGACAATGAGAAGGAAAGATTCCTCATTTTTCTCTTTTTGGGTACTTGCTGAGGTTGCCTTCCCCCCCCCCCAGCTAATTTCTTAGTCAGTTCAGGACCACATGGGACTTCTGACAGGTAAATGTGGATTTTTGTGCGTCACGCCCTGCTCTAGCAGCAATCATTTTAGCTCTAAAAGGCTATGGCTTAGCGTGGGGCTCGGATGACACACGCCTTCTGCTTCCAGCTCCTTTATTTTTCAAATGGCTTGAGTTACTCCCACTCTGCCGCCTTCTGCAAACCAGCCACGGGGTTTAGATGTATTCTGCAGAACTTGCGCTAAACCAAACAAGGCAAACCTAAGAAAGCCTAAATTAAAACAGCAGAAATCTCACACTCAGTGACTCTATTGCTGGAGCCCTTTTTGCCTGTAAACAAAAAATCCAAATGGCTGATTTTCCCCCCTCAGTTTCATAAGTGGTTACTGAGCTTCTGCAGTTGCTACATTCCTTAAAAAGTTGTTATTTCTTTTTTGGTCACACACTGGGGGACTCCATTGTTTTCAGTGGTGCCTATTGAGTTAGGCCCATCGACAGCAGAACTCATTCTGGGTCATTAAGTTTGGAGGCACAGTAGTATAATTTGGTGACTTTATTCTATTCCCTAGCAGAGCTTGTATTGCAGTCACGCACATGCTGAAACAGAATAACCATCCTTCTCCCTTCCCCCAAACCCGGACAGCTTTATAGGACCCAGCCTGGCAGCTTCAGGTGAAACACGAAGAATTTGCTGGCTGAACGAGCGGTTCTGTTCCGATGCTGCAGCTGAATAATAAGAAAAGAAAAATTTGGAGAGCTCTGCTTATGCACATATCAGGCAGAAGGAGGCAAATGACATTGTTGTCTTCGAAGTTATTAATGGTTCTAGCACTGTGCTGCTCTGGTGTTGACAATTTAACAAGGTCCTTTGGAAAAACTGGCTGTGATTAAGAGAAGATTCACACAGATGATTCATGATCTGGCGATTATTCTCTACCGTGAGAAAACGAAAAAGGCCAGTTAGTCACTGAAGAAAAGGTAGGAGCAACGTCTGAAGCTGTCTACAGAGGGAGAAAGTCCCAGGTACTTCTCGTGCCTTAATCTAGCACACGAAAGCATAACGAGACCCCTGTGAAATGAAGACAAACAAGGTCAAGCTATTCAAAATTCATGCTGAGAGCCTGGAACAAGCTGCCACAGCAATTCCCCATCATGTAAAGATTTGATGTCTATCTAAAAGGTACACCTTAGATCTGCTGTGCCAACAGCACTATAGTGCACCAAACACACCGACCTTCTTCCTAGGTTCTGCCTGTGGTCTGTGTAGTGTTTGGAAGTTGCCCTGTGTTCCTGCACTACATCTGCTCTTCACAGACTGTCACCTCACCATAAAGTCTCTGTTTCCCACTTAGAAGTAGTTCTTACAGGGCACATTTCTGGCTCCTTCACCCTGACATTTAGGGAGCTTAGCACAGCTTTTGACTTCGCTTTACCTCCTATAGGAATGTTTCTCTATCCATTTGTATCTCTACTTGAGCAGTAAAAGTTTTTATTCAAATGGAGATGTTAGGACTTGTCCCTTCAGTGTACTGTTAAATACTCAGTTCTAGAAGACTTCTTAGGTGCAATTTTGCTCCTTCTAGTTTTGTGGTAGTATTGGTATTTCACTGGCTGTGGCAGTGACTCCTAATTGACAACCAGGCAAGGACAGAACTGGACGCTGATGCAACATGATTCATGAATTACTGTCTCAGTTTCAGTGGATCGATTAGATCAGCAACTTAGAATGATCTCATGCCCTTCATGAATTTTGGAGGGCTGGGACAGTCAAGAGGAAAAACACTGTAAATCTAAAGATCCAGCCCAAAGTAGAGTTTTGGGAATGCCCTAGCACTCGAATCTGGGCAGTGTGCAAATATGTGCACTGTTACAAGAGTGCTTATTTACTGTTTTATGTCATTAAGCTGAATTACGGAGCGATGAGACCATGGTGGAGGCAACCTTTACCTTTGCATGGATGTTTAATAAGTTCTTCTATACTGAGATTTCTGGGCATTTTTCAGAGGACAGTTTAATGCAGGAAGAAGAACCCAAACCAGTTGCACTGGGTCAGTGCAAAGGTTCCCTAATCTCATTATTCTGTGATTTATCCAAGAAAATAGATTAAATAGAAGATAGCTGTGAGCGTAGGTGTGCATATCAACAGGAGTTACTTATTTGAGTTGTCAGATATGTGCAAGGTTAGGGAGAAGTGCGCTCTTGTGGAGAGCCTGCAAGAGGTCCGTTCACTGGCAGTGAATGCAGAAGGGTAAATTCTACTTGAATAGAGTTAATCCTAAGCATAGTTCTGGTAAAATAGAAAGCAACATTGCAAATCACTTGATGTTAAATATATTTCAAATCAATCCTTGAAATAATGCCAAAATCCTGGCAGAAAGAAACGTCAAACAATGAAAACAGCAAATGAAAAGTAGAAGGGCCAGGCTGTTGCTCTTTTCAGCTTATACTGGAGGGGATTGTTTTGTTTGTCTTGAATTCTCTTTCTGGCAGTTTTAATTCTAAGCTGCAAAGAAGCTGTTACTGTGTTAGGTATTAAGTGGTAAATGAACAAAGAGGCTGTGTGGCTGAAATGGTTTCCTGTTTGGGGTAGCAATTTGAGTTTTCATTGTAAAAGTTTTTTTTACACAAGAGCACAAAGAGGTTGACTGGGGATGTAGGTTACTTGGTGAGTGAGGTTGATTGGGGATGTAGGTTACTCGGTGAGCGTGAGAGGTCTGCACTGACTCTACATGAAATGCGTGGATGTGAAGATGTCTCCTTTTCAGTAGAAGAATGGAGAAACCACATTGTGTTAGGACCTGTAGCCTCCAGCGGTCCAATGTCTCTTGACTAATTTTTCATCCTTATGATCTCTAGAAAAACAAGAAAAAATGCCCGGAAGAAGCTCCAGGTGAGCTTGGAGTGAAGCTGTCAGTTGAACAGAGTCCTATGAAACCTGTCATAGAAAAGGAGCTTAATTCACATGTTTTGGGAGACCAGCAAATGGAAGACAACCCATGGCTGGAAGCTGATGTGCAGTGCAGGTTTACTACCTCCCCCGTCGTCTTCCCTTTGTGCATGGGAGTATTGCTGTGACACAGCTTTAGCACCCAACGTGGAAAGTTCTTCCTCTATTCCCAATTCATTTTGATTCCTATTATGAATCATCTTCTTTCTCCCATGACTATAAGTAGCGTAGCCTCCAAATACATGCTTCAGAATTAGATCCCTAAAACTAGATGCTGTGCATGCCCTTCCCACCAGTCCTTTTCCTCTGTCTAGTTTGCGCTGAAAAGAACAAAATGCTTTTTGGTTACCAGCATCCTCTTTTGTTTAAAGTTTCTGCATAAGCCTGCGTGTCTACATCAATTCTGTCCTTGCAGAAGTTAGCTTCTGTGGCTTTTACTGACTTGGTGACACTTCAGGCTTCTAAATCTTTCAGCCCAACATCTTGATGGAACTAATTCTTGTTGTGCTCAGCTGGAAGTATGGGTGGTAGGTTTTTTCCTTTTTAATATATAGAGTGCATGCTGAGCTAGGCAGACATAAAATTCCTTCTTGGGACATAGAGACGTATATGTTTACACAAGACACATGCAAGGTGCCATATGGCAAAAACCCCAGCTTTCATTCCCTGCACATCCTTGTGTTTCAAATGTTTGGGAGAGCACAAGCCCCTGTGGAGCCTTTACATGGTCTGCTGGCTAGAACTTCCATGGAAAAGAGAGACTAAATGGACTAAGTAAAATATAGGGGAGTGGAGGTCTGGGAGTTTAAAAGTTCAGAGTTTAATAAGTAAATGGGAAAGCAATAACCCACATGCAGCTCATAGGAGGCATGCTTTGGCTATTAGTGAATTAGATGACTTGGAGAAAAAAAAAACACAAAAGGAATAGATTTTTTCAAACTGTGCATGTATGGAAAGACCGTGTCTCTTCAATGGAGTCATATAATCGATGATGAAAGCATGTTTACAATAGGAACAATGCAAGCACCCACATCAGAAAATGTGTGAACTTGTGTGTTGAAAAAGTCACTCTGGAGTTCTTTTAACCTACGGGCTGCTGGGAAAACCCTGGTGGTGTCAATCTAGAGCAACAAAAAAAAAGGGGGGGGGGGACAAGGAACAGGTATACATAACCCTAAATGGTGTAGGGTTGTCTTCTACCTTACATCAGGATGCTCAGTGGCATTTATTCACAAGGTATTGATTGATTTGTCCTGGTTCAGCTGATCTCTGGGAGCATGGGTTGTCAATCAACCTGATCCACGAGAGCAAGGAGTTAAAACCAGGTAGACTGACGGCAGCTTGTGTGTGCTGTGTGTGTTGCTTGCATAGAAAAAAAAATACAACCGTCTGCTACCCAGGTAGTGTGACCAGCTTCAGCTGGGGTTGAAGCTTGTGCATCTAAATAGTAAAATAGGTTTGAGAGCACCAGCTTTGCGCAGTGCAGCAGCTGTCTGTTGCATCTGTGGCATCCTGGAACGCGTAGCGGAAGGCGAGGCACAGGATGGAGAGGGTTAAGGACAGTGGTGGAAGTGAAAGCTTCAAACTGAGCTTAGAAATGAACGGGAAATAGAGGTGAGTGGAGAAGTGGGAACAAAGGATGGGGCTAAGGGCTGTACTCGTGTCTCCTTCAACATGTTTATTCATAAGGCAGCAGAGGCACCCCTGTTCTTCTCTGTTTGGCAGAGCAAGGAAAACTATAATGATATATCCTATCTATTAGAAATACTGAGAATTAGATCTATTCCATACGCAGTCTTCTTTTTTTTTTTTTATTAAAAAAAAAAAAAAAATTATTAAAAAAAAAAAAAGAAAGAAAGAAAAAAAGAAAAGAAATACATCGCATTTCATTACATTGAGCTTATATTCTCCAAGTGCCCATTAGAAAGGTTTTAGGATTTCCTTTTTAATTAAAATAATGTTTGTTGAGCTTAATATTTTCCTAAAACATTTATTTTAATGTCTTTTCCCCCTGTTACTAAAACCCAAGCTGTGAGGAAGGATAACTGACCACAAAAAAGGCCAGATGTGCTGAGAACAATATTTTTCAGATTGCCTGGCAACAGGCACAAGGTAATTCCAAGACGAGGAAACTCCGTAACAATGAATGTAACGACAAGCCCTGTGTTTCATCAGGCTGGGAAAGGTTTTGTCCTGATTGCCACAAAGAAGTGCAATGGTCATTTTCAGTCTGCTCTCAGCTCTGTTGGGGGATGTAATTTAGAGGTCTGAAATCCAAATGGGAAGCCAAGAATGTTGAGTTCCAAGCCTGAGTGCAGTGAAACAGTCACTGTGATAGCAGGCAGTTATTTTACTTCTCTGACGATCGATTCACCATTGCCTAAAATGGTTATATTCTTAGCCATCTACAGCCTGACACACAACATCAGCTAAGGCTGTGAAGTCACTGGAACCTAAGCACGTGGCATGTGCTCTCCTGAATCTCAGCCACGCTCTCAGACTTCAAAAAGTGTTGTGAAGGTCTTTGTTGGAAATCTAGGCCATGTAACACTGCAAACCAATGCCATCTATTGCATGTTACTGCATTCTTTGCCTGCCTCTGTTGGACTCTCTTTAAATTATGTCTTTAAACTGTCTTTAAAATATCATGAAAAAGTCAGATATGGGAGCCATATCTATCCGCACGCTCCAAGACGAAGAAGTTATAGATCTCTAAACTACTGAAACGTTTTCGAGTTAAGTTCAACTGATATAAAATTAACTGTGCTTCTTTATTCAGTAGTGCCAACCCTACTCTTTCACTCTTTTAAAATACCGTGTGTAGTCTGCAAAAAAAAAATTCCACAGAACAGAAATGGAAAGAAATCCAAATAACTTGTTTGAAAAATAAATTGAACATGAAATAACAAATATAGATGTAGCCAACACTTAGGGCACAGATTTTGCTAAAAAGACACACATGGGTTACATTAATCTATCACAAGTTTTTAAGATTGATACTCTACAATTTATTTCACTAACTGGTTTGTTTTAGTTTACAGGAGTTTTCTTAGTCCTTCTGTCTTCACTCATACATCAATGTGAAGGTGAAGTATTTCTGTTACAGGATTACACAGGATGGTTCAAAAAGACTTGGAAGAAAGGGGTCCTTCTTTTTTATTGAATGCTGTCGGCTTTAACCCTACCCTTTTATAGATTCATATCACCCATATATATTTTCAAACAGGAATCCCTGTAGCTATTTTCAAATAGCTGCCACCTCTGTTGTGATACACAAATGTAGGACAATTGGATTCTCCACCTGACTCTCACTGTACAGTGTGGTTTGCTCTGTAGTAAAGAACCTGTTGGTTCTCACATACTTCATTTTTTTGAGGTATTGTAAAAATATTATAGAAAAGTAACGCCAGGCCTCTACCAGCTGTATGAAACAGGCCTTAAAATGGGAACAGAATGTAACTGACCTGGGGTGACCCTGGAATGTGGCGTGAGCTGCTCCGTTCATCTTGATGAGATATGAACTCTTTTGTACGTGGTGGTGAAAATTCAGTGACTTCAGTGCTGTTGTTGTTAATCACTTGAGTCCTTGTGAGGACAAACAGCAGCAAAAGAGACTCAGACGTCTCTCGTCTTGATGCCATGGAGAGAGATTTGTTACCTTCTTTTGCTGGTCTAAAAGAACCAAAGGAACCGTGTGTTCCAGCTGGTCGCATTGAAAGCCCGTATGCTCGACCCCACGGGCTGCCCAGTGGGCTTAAAGAACTGCACGACTACATTTGAACGTTCTTAGTAGCTTTTCTGGGTAGTGTTGATTTTGTTTGATAGTCACTCTTGATGCAGTTGCTTCCTCAGCACCATGTTCAGATCCTGCGTTTGCTAGCTGTGCATTACAGGAGACTCGGATAATTCATAGAGCAAGGAGGGAGTTCTGCACCTTGGCACAGCGCTCTGGGACGATTCAGCTCTAAGGGGTTTCTTGTTGTGTATGAGATGGTGCAAGTGACTGCAAAGAAATCAGTTAAAATATCTGACCATCCCAGCTTTGGGTCTCCAGACCAAGATCTGGCAGTTTGTATTTGGGTTATCTTGTTACAAGCTTGAAGATCTAAGTGAAAATAATATTTCATTTGGGTAAGGCCTCCATAAGCAGCCTTACATGGCCTGTCATACATGGCTAGTTACACCAATATATTTCTGAAGTGGTTTTCCTTCTTTTAAGCTGTGTCCACAGTCTAAAAATGCATGCCCCAAATCCTATCCATTGTGACTATATTTCCATGGAACCGAAGGAGAAACTGTGTGTTTCACAAGGCGTAATAGGTATAAAAACCTTTGGGAAAATGTTGATTTTTTTTTTTTTTTTAATTTCAAAAATGCTGTATTTTCATGAATCATTTTGAAGATTCTGTGTTTTGAAATATTTTATTTGTTAGAGCATTCCAGTAGGTAGCATAGTGCTAAGCATCTCTTTTGACATTGATGAATTACTGACTGTAGGAGCTGTGGCAGTCACTCCAGCCGTGCAGTAATAAAGGTTATTCAGCAGTACTTGGTCATAATGGGATACTGAATATCTGTACAGGCCTTCTCTACAATACCTGTTTTTTCTGCGTTGGCACCTTCTGGGTTAATAATTTTCTCTTGGAGGGCTCTGATAGATGGCCTCTTCCAGCATAGATGATTTTCACTTGTTGGAGAAAATGTGGCACCATTTGGTCTTTCTCTATCCCCACGTGACTCCTCCAGCTGCCAGGAACAGCGTTCCATTTCTCAGTGTTGTCGTGGTAAATCTTGGACATCGCATCCAAACAAAACCGAGAATGGCAAAATCTTTTAAAAAAAGAAGTAATTAAAGAGAATGAAGCAGTAAGAAAAAAAAAGGGCAAATGACCTAGTTTGGTCTTCACCACAGAACCCACAATGCTCTGGGGATATCTAAGTATGTTAGGCAAATATTTCAAATCTATCTCTATTTCGAATGTGAGTCATTTCAATTATATATCATCTCAGTTATTTGTTCACTGGCCTTAATTAGGTAAACTCCAAAGCATTGCAACATGTGTTTATTGTCGAATAATTGCCCTTTTGATAAGCTCTTGCTCTTATCTATCTACAACCATAACAGCTAATTTTAACACTAAGAGGGAAGCCTTCCTGAATGGTAAGCAAGATGCTCCCAGGGAAGAAGAGGTGTTGCCCTTTAGTAGGGTTATTTTTAATGTTGATCTCGTTGTTACACAGACAGGTTTGAATGTGCCCCTGGCAGGAAACACCAGCCTGACTCTGCAGATCCCGACCAGTTGTGTGCGGTCTGTCCTGAGGTGTGTAGCCCTGTCACAATCCATGGGACCAATTCTCACAAGTCTTAATCTGACATAAATCAAGGAAACACTCCCCCAAAGTTAGTTACCCCCGAAATGAAAGCAGCAAGGTATGCAAAGCTGAACCAACCTGATTACTCATATGGAAGGAATTGCCTGATTGCAGCCTTTGCACACTTCTGCATCAACCTCTTCCGCTCCCTTTGTGAGTGTTTAAATGTAAAGATATAAATCAAAGCTGCCGGACAGCAAAAGAGAAAGACAAAAGTTACCTTGATGGATTTCACTTCCATGAGATCCTTCTGGAAACCATTCTGCTTTTATTAGATTTACTCTCTGTAAATTAGGATTAGTTTTTTATATGGATTTATGAAATAGCTATGGTTCTACTGAAAGCAGAGTGAAGGCTCTGGTGTAAGGCAGGGAGTGTGCTCTTTTCATCTGGTATTGGTAAGTTACAGTATGTAGGTTAAAGGCCCCTCGATACCAGTGAAAGAGATCTAGTTCCAGACATGGAAAATGCTTAAATCTTGTGTTATGCCAGCCAGTGATATTAATATTGCATAAAAAAGCCAGTTGTCAAAGGGCCAGATTCTCTTCTCAGTTACACTGGTGTAAAACAGACATTTTTTTCTCTTTTTTTTCTTTCTTTTTTCCCGGAGGCAATGAATTTGCTCTCCCATGTGCTCGAACATTTGAATGTAGCCTCCAGTTGTCTGTGTTCAGAGACATCTCCTCGCTGTGGTTTGCTGTGTGGAAAGAGAAAAAAGGTGAGATGCTGGTGTTGTGACTTGTCCATCGTTCTGATTGCCGTACGGTGGGCACGTTTCAGAGGTGTTCGGATGCAAATGTGACTTCACACAAGGCACAGTTGTGCAAGAAATTTTTAGCTCTGGTTAACAAATCTGCGAGGGACTTTGTGAAGGGAAATCTGTGGCAGATTGTCTGAAACACCCGTCATTTCACAGATTTAGCATGGCTGTTCTGTTCCTTTGCAGGGAAAAAATGTATTTTCTGATTTGACAGTTACAAGAGAAGATACTCGTTTTTGACAGCATGGGAATAATGTCCATGTTATTCTAGGAAATCTCCATCTTCACACAAATTGGTATCAGCGTGTGCTACAGTTGGTATTGCTGAATTTTGAGTGAAAGTGTCAGGTTTCCTTGTCTTGATAACATGACAAAATTGATAAAATGCATATTTAGAAAGCCCTAATGAATTTCAGATGTATAAATAGGGAGTGAAAAAAAGAAATTCCTTAATTTTATCCAGTGTAAATCTAAAACCCTTTTAAAGTGTCCATGGTATTTTGGAGGGAAGATGCAGTTTGCATCCAATATTACTGGTGGAAAAAGTGAGGAACTGTGGCCTGGATACTGTAGGTATGACTGATTTACCAACGTCTCTTGGTGGTGTGGCCTTTAAAAATGTATAGAGCTTCTTTCATCTGTGTTCAGCAGTGTATTTAGATACCCTTTAGATGTGATTCATAAATCCAAATTAACAGCCACAAGTCTGTCTGTACAGTCTTGCTAAGGTAGACATTACCATTGAAATGAGTTAAATTGTGATAGGAACAAGCCAGAATAGGAAAGGAATAAAGCTCTGTGGAGCTGTAGGTTCCAGAGGATACGATCATTTATGCCATGATTACAACCAGGGCAGAGCTACTTGTCACAAACACCCACTGTAAGCTGAAAGGTATCCAATACGATCCTAAACATTTTGGTCCAAACCCACCAAATACAGCTGAC
Source organism: Aythya ferina (assembly GCF_964211825.1). Lineage (NCBI taxonomy): Eukaryota > Metazoa > Chordata > Aves > Anseriformes > Anatidae > Aythya > Aythya ferina. The sequence goes on along the minus strand of NC_140304.1, from coordinate 28,134,867 downwards.
TGCTCTGCGCAGGCGAAAAGGTGCTCCATTTCTGTACAGCTGCTTTGTGCCTTCAGAGTTGTTTAGAGCAATCACAGAGTGTCGGTGAATATAAATATCAGTGAATATCCCAGTCTCTGAATATAAATCTGAAATAACCAAAATATTAATTACCATGAAGAAGGTTAATGGTCTGTTTTGTATAATTTAAATACATGAAACTCCTCTTATGTATTATTCCTAAAAGTCTTACATGGTCTGTTTATATATGTAACTCTGCCCTATGCTTTCTAAGACTTATGATGTACCTTAGTATTGTGCCTGGACATGGTTAAGAAAAATCCCGTATTGTTTGTCCAATTTTAAAGACTCTTGCTTAAAAGAAAAAATAAATCATACAAATAAATGATCAAGAAATGTAATGCGCCAGCCAAACACTGAAGACTTTTCACTGGAACCAGGGAATTCTATTCTGGAAATGTCACAATAATGCCTCAGGAGACTTGTAATTTGGGTGTCACATGTACCCACTCTTTTCTATGGGTCTGGATCCTTGCCTGGACTACGTCTTCATCTGCCATGGTCTTCCCTTTACAATGGTGCTGCGAAGCACGATGGGGAAGCTGTGGAGCCCAGCCAGTGGAGGAGAATGGACTTTTGTGCTGGGATCCCTTTCACAATTTCTCCAGTTACCAGAGACAGTTTCTCCATTTTTTCTACTCTTCCCTAGTCACCTGTTTCTTCTCATTTATACGTACCAAAAACCAGAATGTCATTCTCATTGCTTTCAAAGCATGCACTGACTGTAATTGTAGAGGACCACAGCAGCTTGAGCTCTCCCACTTGCCTTTCGTTAGCTTTAGGATAGCAGCTGTACGTAGAGGAAATGGGGGTTCACGTGTGTTAGGGGTACCTCTGCTCTTGAGAGGCTGTGCCAGGGCAGTACCACCAAAAATGAGCACAATCTTGGATCTGAACTTCATAAGCGATGTAACAAAGCTGCAGCTGGTTGCAAGGCTTCATGAGTAGAATTTTGCCTACTCATATCATGAAAATATTGTTTGCTACATATTGTGATATCCATGTACCTGCGTATTATTATGCCTATATCTCTGGGAAATACCAATATTGTAGTGTTGAAATGGCAGAATTTGTTCTGCCAATGGTGGGCCCACCATGGGCTTTGGAAGAAGGACTAGGCCCAAGAGTGGCTACTCAGAGGGATTCATTTCAGTTGACTGCAGCTGTCTAAAAGTCAGGTCCTCAGTTTAAGTTACTTCTTGCTAGTATTTGATCAATACAATCTAAGTTCTTAGTTTTCCCCTTTTCCTTTCTTTTCAACTAAATTATCATTAGGGGCTATATATATCCTTTGAAAAATATCGCTATAGCTCTAGTCTGTTTTTCCAAGTCAAGTGAAATGTAGTATTCACCAAAACAGAATTTATTATTATTAGTAGTAATGGTATCATTTATACTAACAGCTCACATTGAAAATACAGTTAAATGTATACATTGAACCAAATTAGTTACATTTTTTTCCACACTGTTGACCTGGCAGTAAAGGAGAAACATGCCCATCTAAAGTCATAATCACAGAGATAATTGTCTGCAAAGAAAAACTTGACTTACGTCACTGTTTTCAGAGAGCTTCACTCCCTGAAAATAAAAGGACTCTGAAACAAAATCTAACAAAGGCAAGATTCTGCCATAAAAATACACAAAAGGAAAGGAAGCTATCATACTAAGGTTTTTTTTTTGAGTTAAATTATGCATAGCCACAAAACTTAAAAAGAGAAATAAACGGTCATTGTTCACAGATTCCTTTGGAATTAATTTTTGCTTCCTTGTGAAACCTTTAATTTCTACTGCCATGCCACTTACAGGGATTTTACAAGGAGTTGCAAAATCAGCACACAGAGTAGTAGTAAGTATAGAGTATTCTTAGTCAAAGGCTTATGATAATTTCTTCTTTTTTTGACAGTTAATGGTGGCTACAATCACTGTAACTTGATCTCTGAGAAGAAGAACATGATGGACATGGAGATGACAAGTAGCTCAGTACCTGTCTGCAGACAAGGACTATTCATCCACACAGGAAACCCACTCATGCGAGACCACCCACTGTCCTGTGAGAGATTGCTTCATGTTGGTCAGCTGAACTTGACGCACTCTGATATAAGGTATTGCTGCAGGATTTGACAGTTGATATACTTAGCTCTTCTGAAATGCTTCATTTTTTTGTAAATGGTTCTGCGTATCATCCATGGGTGCTATATTTGGAAGAGTATTTTTGGCTTCTGCTTCATTTTGGAAGTCCTTTGGGTGCTCGTTTAACCACACTGCTTGTTTGCAGGTTCTCACTGCAGGGACATGGACATATGCACAGACAACCATCCAAAGCAGTGCCAGTAGGAGTCACTGTATATGCAGTTGCAGCCCCCCTGCACTGAAGTTGAAATACAGCTTCTCTGTGGGGGCTCTTCCAGCATGCTCAAAAGTCAATGAGAGTTTTGCCAGGGGCTTTAGTAGGGTCAGACTTGCCTCCTCTGTACCTCCACCCTCCACACCAATGCCATGCTGTTTCCAACTTGCAGCCTGGAAGGCAGGGATGATACTTACTCTCAAGCCAATGTCTCCCATATGGCAATTTGGCATGTCACCATCAAACCTACAGGAAGCCAATGCCACTTTTATTTCTACAGCATTTCCTTTAATGAAGTATTTTCAATGTTCCCATACAGCCACATCCTTGGTATTTGCTTTTAAGGCCGTAATGTGAAAATTTGGTCTCTGGTTTTGATATATGCACTGTAGTTGGATATGCTATGAACAGAATCTCTATTTAAACATTTGCTATAAATTAATTATATGAAAACACAGGACTACATTATTTTTTTGTTGTTGTTACAAATTTAACATTACCAGATTTTAGACAAGTACCCTAAACAGACATCCATTGTGAATAGAAGCCTGCTACAAATTAAAATCTGTCCATCTATTTTAATTACAATGCTTTTTGGCAGGGGATGTAATACAGAATAATCTTGACCTTTTTGAAGAGCTGTAGAAAAGAAAAACCTCAATAAAGTTGCAGCCTTTATCTTAGATACTTGGAATAATTGGCACTCTGCGTGGAACTATCAGGCCCAAATTTCCATAGTCACAGCAAGAGGAAATACAGACTATAGCTTGGTCTTGGAAATCTGGCTGTTTCTGATTTTATTGTACATATTTATGTCTTATTTCCCCTTTTCCATTTACTAGTGGGGTAGAACATCTGTGTTTTTGGGAAGAGGAGGCACACAGAATATGGCAAGCAAGTGGAAAGAGCTGTTTGTTTGTTTGAAAAGAACAAGTAATATCTGTGCCACATAAAATATTCTGCTAACCCTGCAAAGAGTTGTAGATGCTGTTGAAGCTTCATTCAAGTCTGTTTCCTCCCAGCTTCTTCATGAATCAATGTGGGACTGCCACTTACCAACCTTTTTTATCCTGTCAGTGAGGACAATTATGAAACAAAGATAATTAGGGCAAGAGCAAACAAAAGGAGAAAGAGAGTACTCTGCTTAGATCTTTTTGGACCTTTTTGTGAAATTTATAATGAGGAAATGACAGATACCTGCATACCGTGGATCACAGTACCCACCGTCAGAAATATGAACCCATTCCAGCCCCCATTTGAGAGAGGATTCCCAGCACAACATAAAGGATTGTCGGCTGCATAACATGAGAAAAGTGGCAGGTGACAGGCCTAGTTCTGTCCTCTTTGCTTAATAGCATGGTCTAAAGCCTTGGGGCTCTGCTGCTTCCTAATCAACAGTTTGGAAACCTTCAGAAAATATCTTGAAGGTCCCTTCCATTCCTTTATGGGTTGTTGGTGTGTCTGGTCAGTCTTTCTCTACTTGTATGTCCACCTGGCTGGTACTACTTCTGTCTGTCTGGGATGTACAAGGTAATGCCAAGCCCAGCTGTGCTCTGTGGATCTCCTAGACACAATGTCCAATTTTGTCCTGGTGCTACTCACCACACGTGTGGTACAGAGCCAAAATCTCGGCATGTGAGGGAAGGTGGACAGCAGCTGGGATGACTTCTCTTCATGGTGTTTGGTACGCTAAGGGTCCTTGACAAACAGGTAACAAAAAGCATGGGCTTTCCTTGAAGAACCAGAACTAGGTGATCATAGCTGAGGTGGGGGCGAATGAGTGAAGTCAGTGGGAGCCACGGGTGCTCTGTGCCCCCCCAGATTTACACCTTCCTCAGAGGAGGAAGGTTGAAATCTGAAATATGAGAGAAATAGGGCTGGAATGGATGGGTACCTGAGCATATGGAGGGTAGCGCAGACAGTTTGGTTGTTCTGTCCAACTCTAGTGACAGGCATAGAAACAAAGGAAGATACAAATTCCAACAAGCTCTCTAAACTGAGCTTTGAACCACTCTGCATTTCTAGGATATGCAACATCCAAAGAAAGCCCAGACAAACCAGAGAGCACCTCCCCTAACAATCCAAAATCTCCCTCAGGACTTGGGGTTATGACTGTCTTTGTCCTTTTTCCCTCAGCGCACTGAAACTTGTTATCCCCTTCAGCTTCTCCCTGAATTACTTTCTATCAGAAAAATTACTCAAGGGATGACTGCCTTAATCCAAGAATCACGATCCCTCTTCCTCCTGCCCCCTTTTTCCCACTCAGTTAAAAGTTTTTAAGTTGTGCAACATAACTGCTGCTACATGCTATCTGCGAACGCGATGTGTGTGGGACTGGAAAAGTCCTAATACCTTCTTCACCACAATTGGAGTCAGCACACAGCAAATGTTGGCCTTTTGTCAGATAATCCATTATCAGGCAGAGCTAACCCGCCCACACTGTGCTCGAAGCCCAGCGTATAAAACCCAGGGAAGACACTGCAGCACTCAGATAGTGCTGCACGGGGTCCCTGGATGTGCAGCACAACAATCCCCTCCAGCCCCTTAAAACTGCCAGTTCTCACTGATTGCACATTTACAGTGGCAACTGAAGGCGTGTACGCTTGTTTTGTAAATAATCTGGAGATCTCAGATACAGTTGGCTTCTCCTCTGAGGGCAGTTGGGAACTGCAGAACTTCTGGCATGGTGCTACAGGCCTCACGCTCTGGCACCAGTTACCACGTGAGGGAGTCTCTTTGGAAACGCTGTTTTAGTGTCGTGAGAGGCTGCTGTTACTCTGCGAAGGCCTTACATTCAGTTTTTGTATGCTGAGCAGAGTACACAGATGCTCCCTGTGAAGAGATGTCCTTGGGGTATATTCTCCTTCCAACCCCACTCCCTCCCAGGGCCACTCATCTGGAAGCCCCCAGAGCCACCCGAGCCAATCCACATGCCCACACAGTGTGCTTCATGCTGTCGTGTGATCCTCTGTTCCTCTCCCTCTTCTCTTGGCTGTTTGTTTCATACACATTTATATTAGGCTACTGTCCAGAGATTATGAAATTCTTAAGGCCAGCGTTGCCTGTGTGTAGCAGACCTGGAATCTGATCTCCAGCTGCAAGATGCCATTGCAGGAGCAAATAGTGTAGTAATAGGGTGGAAGAGGAGCCACAAAGCACGTTGGGTTCCAGACACCTTGTCTCTCCCTCACATAAGCTTTGTTTGTGTCCCTTCTCCCCCCACCCCCAGGGCTGGGAGGAACCTGCAGGCTTTTCCCTAGACCAGTCATGGTAAAATTCTGCCAGGAATACAGAAAGTTTGCATTTATGCAACTTTGATGTTCTGTACCTCACCGCTTAAACATCAGGAAATTGAAACAAAGCCAGATGCTCCCAGCAGAGTTAACAATTACAAAATATGTCACATATTTAAATACACAGTGCTAAGGA